>NC_092816.1:199977690-200714565 GCF_023375885.2 Dermacentor andersoni | reverse complement strand
GAGATGTTTTCGGGAATTTCGTACTGATCGCGAAAAGTCCTCGCTAATACTGTAGTCAGTGCCCTTAAGCTTTCGGCCACTCGAAAGGATGTTAACTTTGGTTTTATGGAAAGTAAATTTTGCTATGAGGGGGCGAGAGTGATTGGGGGAGTGACGACCGATGCGATGTGCACGTTCTATTTCTTTAGGGTCGATGGTTAGTTGCAACCTATCGCGGCAAAGTTCCACAATCAATCTTTCGGAGTCGGCAGTGGTTTCCGAGCTGGAAGGGTCAGGAATGCCGTAAAAAATTAGGTTGTCCCGCCGTGAGCGATTTTCGGCATCGTCGATACGTGCTTCGAGCTCGGAAATGCGAAAAATAGCCTGTTCAGTCGTGGTGCGCATTGCATCCACTTCGTTTCGAATGGGCAAAAGTGTCTGGTAGTGACTCTCAAGATCATTCATTCGTTTGCTTAGATCAGTAATTGCTTTATCGGTAGAAGTAAGTTGCGACTTAAGACCATGAATTTCAGTGATCAGCTGGTTCTGACCGGCGGTTAGTTTTCGCAATTCGGTTAGTAGGTTTTCAGGAATGTTAGGACCCGGGTTTATTTCCACATCCCCGGCCAAAATCAGCAAGGCATGAATAATATGAGCACATTCGACAGCAATGGCGGCACAGCAGTGCGGGCTCGGCAACTGCATCAGGAAATAATTGCTAGATTTTTTAGCAAAGAGAGCGTATGGTTGACTAACCTGCATTGCAAGAGCAAATGGTTTAGCGAGCTGTGCAGATGCGCAGTCGCCGAGCCCACAAAGCTGTGTCGACGGCCGCCCCCAGTTTATATCTGGTGAATGCGTTGCTGTTGCTGACGATGGGGATTGCCACCCCCGACTGAGGACCACCGGCCGCCACTTCTTCTGTTGGATGCGGAATGCGGAATTGGCCCATTCTCAACTATTCTGAAAACTTTATACTGCAATAATTATCGCCACGAAATGTTCGATTGCGTAGCTGACCCCCAGACCAAATTATAGTAGTTTAGTTACGGAGCAATCAGGGCATTATATTTTAACAATATTACTGACTTCGAAATTAAGTAGCGGTTTACGTTCAGAATTCCCGTTATCGCACCTAGCGTTTGTAATATCGGATTGACATGCTGATCCCACTTCAGTGATTCTGAAAATGCTCACCAAGTAACCTAATACAGCTAACTTGCTCTATTAGCAGCGAAAAACAAGATTACCTATTACAGAAACATGCTTAGCTATAGAACAAAAAAGCACAGCCAATGTTTTTTGTATTTATGTTTGGTTAGTTATTAGCTGTCCACGTGCATAATTCCTCTAAAATGGCATTACCCTTATGAAAAAGGTCGGCATCGGATGAAGACAAAACAAATACGCTGGTATGGTATGGTATGGTATGGTATGGTATGGTATGGTATGGTATGGTCAAACGTTATTGAAGTCCTGCAGATCTTGAGTCATCACGAAGTGGACCCCTACCACGTGGGAACTGGATGGCCAAGCCACTCGGCCGCATAGTGGGCCTGCTGGACAGATCAGGGTTGGTCAGCCAGAAGAGGGCTGCGGAGAAGCACTTCCCATCTGGCCGGGCTGTTATTGATAGAGCGTAACGGGCACACCGCCAAAGCATCTGTGTGTTCTAACATGGCTATTTCTCTACAATCGCCGCAAGTACCATCGGTGTAAGTATCCGGATAAATTTTATCTAAGAGCGCCAGATTTGGATACGTATTCGTTTGTAGTAGAAAGAGCGTTAGTGCTTGAGCTCTATTGAGCCGCGGATGAGGAACGAAGTAAGTTCTAGGGCTGAGATTGTAGTGTTTAGTAATCTGGTTGTAGGTGGATGGCGTGTCGCTGTTCTCTGAGGAGTTGACTTCCTATTGGTCGGGTAACACGGTGGGAAACTTCACGCGCAGCCGCGTGAGCAGACTCGTTGATGTTGGGAGGAGCACCCATTATCTGACCCTGATGTGTGCGAAACCAAAAAAACGAAGTAGCCCCTGACTTGCTTCCCCCAACAAGTCTGAGGGCCTGTTTGGAAACGGTGCCTTTTTCAAATTGCTCTAGCTGCAGACCTTGAATTGCTATAGATGACATCCCGTGATCTATCCAGCAGGGCTAGTGCAATAGCCATTTCTTCAGCAATTTCCGAGTCACTGGTCCGAATCGAGGAAGCATTGGTGATTCCTTGCCGACCACCGACAGTGACGATGGTGAACGCCCGACGTCCCTTACAAGAAGCGGCATCCACAAAGCGGACCTGTCGCTGACCACTGTGTATTCACCAAACAGGAGTTGGCCGCCTATACTATCCTTGTACCGCGATTATGATCGGGGTGCATGTTCCTAAGTATGGGCGTGACCCTAATTTTCTCACGAATCGACGGAGGAACGTCAGAGAACTCCTCCGCTACACTATTGGGGTGATATACGAGTTCCTGCAAGATGGATCTCCCTGCCTTTATTGTAGTGAGGCGAGTTAGCTGTGCGCGCTCCTAGGCCTCTGCAATCTCTTCGAGAATATTGTGAATGCCAAGCTGCATTAAGCGCTCCGTACAAGTGTGCACGAGTAACCAGAGAACCCGCTTAGTAATCTTTCTAAGCTGTACATACAATTTATCCCACTCTGCCCGTTTCCATCAATGCGTCGCTGCCATGTATGTAAAGTGGCACAGAACGAAAGCATTCATTAGTCGAATGAGGTTATCCTCCTTGAGTTGATGATGCTGTTTTGGCATCCTACGAACTAAACGAACCGCACTTTCAGTTTTAGCAATTAGCCTGCGTATAGTCTTGCCATTTGTAGCCCCTGACTCAGCGAGCATTCTCAAGACCTTGATTCAATCGATTGTGGGTATGCGGCAACCGTTTCCAGTGTATAGGTTGATGCCTGTGTCGTCTAACGATGTCCACCCCTTCGGCACTGGACCGCGTTTCTTTGAACTATACAGTAGTAGTTCCGACTTCAAGGGGGAGCATTTGAGACCGGTGGGTTCGATATACTTATGGCCTCCTGTAGGCTCCCTCAATCTGACCATCATTGCCTCTTGTGCACCATATAATTATATCATTAGCATACATGGTGTGCTTGATGCCTGCAATCTTGAAAAGCTTTCTGCTAAGGCCGACCAAGCCCATATTAAATACAGATGGCGAAATGACCTCCCCTTGGAGTGTGCCTCTTTCGCCAAGTTCCAGCAGCCGTGGTTCGAGATCCGCCACCTCGAGGATAGCCGTCCTATCCGAGAGGAACGATCTGACATAGTTGTAAAAGCTCTCACGCAGATTGAGCCGAGATATCAAGGCTAGCATATGCGAATATAGAACGTTGTCGAAGGCCTTCTCAAGATGAAGTCCCAAAACGGCCCGAGTGTCGCTAGAGTCGTTGTCTGTGATTGGATGCTCAATCAGTTTCATAGTATCCTGTGTGGATAGACGGGCTCTGAATTGCATCTTACTATGGGGGTAAATGTCGTTATTCTCCAAAAACCGGGAGAGCAGATTGAGTACCGCGTTCCGCTAACTTACCCAAACAGAACGTAAGCGAGATGGGCCTCAAGTTCTCAACGCTAAGTGTTTCGCCAGGTTTAGGGACGAGTACTGCGAGAGCAGTCTTCCAAGGCAACCAGACGGTTTCATTCCTCCAGATTTCATTAATTTCCTCGGTGTGGTATGTGATTTATTTCTTATCCAGATTTCGCAACGTCTTGTTGGAGATGCCATCCAGCCTTGGTGCGCATCTACCATTCATCATCATCATCAGCCTGGTAACGCCCACTGGAGGGCAAAGGCCTCTGCCATACTTCTCCAACTACCCCGGTCATGTACTAATTGTGGCCATGTCGTCCCTACAAACTCCTTAATCTTATCTGCCCACCTAATTTTCTACCGCCCCCTCCTACACTTCCCTTCCTTTGGAATCCAGTCCGTAACCCTTGATGACCATCGGTTATCTTCCCTGCTCATTACATGTCCTGCCCATGCCAATTTCTTTTTGTTGATTTCAACTAAGATGTCAGTAACTCGCGTTTGTTCCCTCACCCAATAAGCTCTGTTCTTATCCCTTAACGTTACACCCATCATTCTTCTTTCCATAGCTCTTTGCGTCGTCCTCAAATTCAGTAGAACCGTTTTCGTAAACCTCCAGGTTTCTGCCGCGTACGTGAGTACTGGTAAGACACAGCTGTTATACACTTTTCTCTTGAGGGATAATGGCAACGTGCTGTTCATGATCTGAGAATACCTGCCAAATGCACCCCAGCCCATACTTATTCTTCTGATTATTTCAGGCTCATAATCCGGATCCGCGGTCACTACCTGCCCTAAGTAGATGTATTCCCTTACCATTTCCAGAGCCTCGCTACCTATCGTAAACTGCTGTTTACCACTTCTGCTTTGCCTCTCCAGGTCAGGGAGGATTCATTGCAATTGGTCCCCGGAGTTACTAAGCAAGGCAATTTTATCAGCGAATCGCAAGTTACTGAGATATTCTCCATTAACTCTTATCCCAAATTCTTCCCAATCCAGTTCTCTGAATACCTCCTGTAAACGTGCTGTGAATAGCGTTGGAGAGATCGTATCTCCCTTCCTGACAACTTTTTTATTGGGATTTTGTTGCTTTCTTTATGGAGGACTACGGTGGCTGTGGAGCCGCTATAGATATCTTTCAGAATTTTTACATATGGCTCATCTGCACCCTGATTCCGTAATGCCTCCATGACTGCTGATGTTTAGACTGAATCAAACGCTTTCCCGTAATCACTGAAAGGTATTATAAGGGTTGGTTATATTCCGCACATTTCTCTATCACCTGATTGATAGTGTGAATATGGTCTATTGTTGAGTAGATTTTACGGAATCCTGCCTAGTCCTTTGGTTGACAGAAGTCTAAGGTGTTCCTGATTCTATTTGCGATTACCTTAGTAAATACATTGTATGCAACGGACAATAAGCTGATCGGTCTATAATTTTTCAAGACTTTGGCGTCCCCTTTCTTATGGATTAGGTATGTGTTAGCGTTCTTCCATGATTCTGGTGCGCTCGAGGTCATGAGGCAGTGCGTATACAGGGTGGCCAGTTGTTCTGGAACAATCTGCGCACCATCCTTCAACAAATCTGCTGTTACCCGATCCTCCCCAGCTGCCTTCCCCCTTTGCATAGCTCCCAAAGCTTTCTTTACTTCTTCCGGCATTACTCGCGGGATTTTAAGTTCCTCTAGACTATTCTCTATTCCATTATCGTCGCGGGTGCCACTAGTACTGTGTAAATCTCTATAGAACTCCTCAGCAACATGAACTATCTCATCCATATTAGTAATGATATTGCTGGCTTTTCTCTTAGCGCATCCATCTAGCATTGAGCCTATGTAAAGCTGTACGAATCTCCTCAACGTCAAACGCCGCATCCACATAGGAATTGGCCTGACCCTGGTAAATGATATGGACAGGAGACAGCTCTGACTTGACTGGAAAATGTTAGTCAGTAAGCGTACTGATTAACTCATCATTTGAGGTCACTCGTGCGGCCTCATGTGGGATTCTACCAATGACATGACTCTGATTACACTTTGTATTGGTCTCCTTAACCAGGTGCTTAATCAAGTTCCAAGTTCTACCATTACGTATCTGGTCATCTATGGAATTGCAAACCTCGTCCCAGTTCTGTTTAGAAAGGTTTATACAATGCTCATCAATGTGTTTGTTAATCAGATATCTTTTTGCGTAGCCTTCGATTAAGTCGTTGACACTTCTGTCTGTTGAGAATGGACTGTTGGCGTCTAACAGATGGGCTAACCTGCTGTCAATTTTCTCAACAGTGGGCTTGGTGCACACCTTAGAGGTTGCACCCCGAACGTCCTCTTGGACTTATCCATCATTTGCTCGATGGTAGGTCAGGAATCTGAGGCATTGATTGATTGATTGAAAACATCTTTATTTTGCAGGGTATTCGTAGAAATCGTGGGTGGGCCGCCTAGTCCGGTAGTCCACTGGTTATTGCTGTTGCGCTGGCCCTCCCCACCAGCCAGTGCTGACAGTCAGGATCATCGCTGAGCAGAATAGCCTCCCACTGCTCTTCTGAGGGATTTGGAATGGGGTCAACTATAGGATTATGGTAGAGGTTCGCTACCTCTCCACAGTGTGGGCATTGCGGGGAGTATAGCGCAGGGTACCACTGGTGTACCTTAGCTGGCGTTGGGTATGTGTTAGTTGGTAGTCTCCTAAGCGTGTTCTCTTCTAACTTATTGAGGCATATATGTGGTGTTGGGTACTCCTTGCTGGCTGTTCTGTATGGTGCGAGATTGTAAGCATACACTCAGTTAGGTCGCAGCACCCTTCATGGTAATCAGGGGGAGACGCCCGGTATAGAAGAGCTCCGACATGCCTGTGAGCGGCTTCGTTTACTCCTGGTAGTTCCAGGTGGCCGGGACACCAGGTGACTGAGGCTTGGCTGGGTGGAAGCTTAGTCAGCAGTGACAACCCTGACCTGTGAATTAATCCATTATTGAAGTTGCGACAGGCGTTCTGGGAGTCAGTGTGCACATCGGCGTTGGGGTTAGATGCTTTAGCTAATGCAATAGCTGCTTCCTCTGCGTGAGTGGGGTTGGATGTTTTTATCGAGGCGCAATTCATCATCGATCATGAAGGCGTCGAGACCACAATAGCCATGACTCCATTCTTTGGCCCTGCGGCGTCCACATATAGGGTGTTAGGTTGCTCGTCCCATTTCTTCTGCAGGGCTTCCCCTCTTGCGTTTCTCCTTTCGATGTTATATGCGGGATGCATGTTCCTCATAATGGGGTACACGTTGATGCGTCTCCTCACATCACGTGGTACCTCTTCCCTTTGGTCTATCGTATAGGGCAGAATAATATGGATCTTTTCGAGCAGATCTCTACCTGGTTTTGTGAGTGCGAGCCTATTGAGTTGTGAGAGGCATTGTGCTTCCCACATTTATTTGAGGGTATTATGTACTCCTAGAGCCATGAGCTTTGCCGTTGGCGTGGAGTTTGGTAGCCCCAGTGCCGTCTTGTAGGCCTTCCGGATCAGTGTCTTCAACTTTTCAATTTACGAACTGGAGAGGTTAAGGATTGCCGTCCCGTACATTATCCGAGAAATCACGAAAGCCTGTACTAAGCGGATGGCGTCCCTTTCCTTCATTCCATGGTGCTTATTTTTGATACGATGTATCATGGGGAGGATTTGCTGGGTGGATGTTGTAAGCTTCTTTAAAGTGGTGGTGTTCTGTCGGCCATGCGGGATATACAGCCCTAGGATCTTGATCTCCGTGGGTTTCGGTACTGAGTGGTTGTCTATATAAACCGTGATGTTCTGCGCCAGGGGTGTCCTCGGTTTCTTCAGGATGAGCAACTCGGACTTTTCCGGCGCACACTGGAGGCCTCTTTCCCTGGCGTACTGGTCCACCGTGTCCGCTGCTGCTTGAAGATGCTCCTCGATCTCGGCGTCACTCCCCGAGTTGCACCAGACAGTGATATCACCCGCATACAATGTGCGTTTGATACCCGGGATTTCGGAGAGAAGGCCTGGGATATCTTTCATAGCCAATTGAACAAAAGGGGTGACGGTACCGCCACTTGCGGGGTTCCTCTCGCTCCTAGAGTGATGGGATCTGATTTTATTCCGCCGTAGTTTATAGTGGCTTATAGTTGTAGGTTCTGGCGCCACAGTTGGTGTCGGCGAGGCTTTGAAGAATATTTTTATGCAGAACGTTATCAAACGCTCCTTTCATATGAAGTGCCAGGATGCCCCTTGTCTGTGACTTGGGAGGTGTCTCAAGGAGGTCCTTGTACATGTACAAGAGGGCGTCCTGGGTCGATAGGTGAGGGCGAAAGCCGAATTGAGTGTTAGGTAGGAGGTTGTTCTCTTCTAAGTATCTACTGAGTCTCGTGTTGATGACCCTCTCTATGAGCTTGCCCAAACACGAAGTCAGCGATATCGGTCTTAGATTATCCATTTTAAGGGGTTTGTTCGGCTTCGGAATGAACCGAACCTCGGCCGTCTTCCAGGATATTGGTAGCCTTCCTGTAGCCCAATGCTGCTCGTTGAAGCATTCCACTAGCGAGGGGATGGTGTCATCGCTGAGGTTAAATAAGAGCTCTGCTGTTATTTGATCTGGAACTGGAGCTGCATATTTTCTCATAGCCGCAATTTCTGCTTTGATTTCTTCTTTCGTGAGTGGGATTTCCAGCTTCGCATTCGGCAGCCCAGAATACTCCAGTTGTTCCACGACTGGGTTCGTGCATAGATACCTGGTCTTGAGCTTTTCCATCAACTCTGTGTCCGTACCCGGGATGGTGTGTACAATCTTGGTGAGCCTGTCTTTAGTCGCCGAATTGCTGCTGCTGGGGTCAATTAGGACACCCAGAAGCTTCCATGTCTTTGACACACCTAGCTTCCCCTGAATACCATCGCAGAGCGTATCCCAGTTCTGCCTGGCCAAGTATATGGCGTAGGATTCTGCCTTTTTGTTTATCTCCTCTATTTTTCCTGGGTGTGCGGTTAAGCCGTTGTCTTCGCCATCTCTTTGCCAATGAGTGTCTTGCTTCCCATAAATGTAGAAGGTGCGGATCGACCACTGGGAAATCTTCTGTCGTGCAGACCTCCTTCGTAAAGGCTTTCAAAGCTTGCACCTCACCCTTAACCCATTCCTCTAGGTTTGTAATAGGGTTTGCAGTAGATGCCCGGGCTTGTCTCCACCTGTCCTAGTTCGTAATTCTTGCGATACCTATTTTGCGTTTCCACGGGTTTGTGCTTATCTCCAGAGAGAGAATGAAGTGATCGCTTCCCAGGTGCTGTTCGGTATTCTTCCAAATCACGCTGTGTATGTTCTTGGTGAACGTCAGGTCCGGACACGTATCTCTACTAACACTGTTTCCCAGCTTCGTAGGGTAAGTGGTATCGGTGATATCATCATCAGTGGTATCATCATCATCATCAGCCTGGTTATGCCCACTGCAGGGCAAAGGCCTCTCCCATACTCCTCCAACTACCCCGGTCACGTACTAATTGTGGCCATGTTGTACCTGCAAACTTCTTAATCTCATCCGCCCACCTAACGTTCTGCCGCCCTCTGCTACGCTTTCCTTCCCTTGGAATCCATTCCGTAACTCTTAATGAACATCGGTTATCTTCCCTGCTCATTACGTGTCCTGCCCATGCCCATTTCTTTTTCTTGATAGCAACTAAGATATCATTAACTCGCGTTTCTTCCCTCACCCAATCTGCTCTTTTCTTATCCCTTAACGTTATACCTATCATTCTTCTTTCCATAGCTCGTTGCGTCGTCCTCAATTTAAGTAGAACCCTTTTCGTAAGCATCCAGGTTTCTGCCCCGTACCTGAGTACTGGTAAGACACAGCTGTTATAATCTTTTCTCTTGAGGGATAATGGCAACCTGCTGTTCATGATCTGAGAATGCCTGCCAAACGCACCCCAGCCCATTCTTATTCTTCTGATTATTTCAGTCCCATGATCCGGATCCGCAGTCACTACCTGTTCTAAGTAGATGTATTCCCTTACCACTTCCAGTGCCTCACTACCTATTGTAAACTGCTGTTCCCTTCCGAGACTATTAAACATTACTTTAGCTTTCTGCAGATTAATTTTTAGACCCACCCTTCGGCTTTGCCTCTCCAGATCAGTGAGCATGCATTGCAGTTGGTCCCCTGAGTTACTAAGCAAGGCAATATCATCAGCGAATCGCAAGTTACAAAGGTATTCTCCATTAACTCTTATCCCCAATTCTTCCCAATCTAGGTCTCTGAATATCTCCTGTAAACACGCAGTGAATAGCATCGGAGAGAACGTATCTCCCTGCCTGACGCCTTTCTTTATTATTATGGTGGCATTAGGTGGTGTTCTTGAATTAGGATAGCTGCCGGTCGGTCAGATTCCTGAGATAGTAGGAGATTAAGAGCCGCCTGCTTTCTCCTGTAGCCCCGGCAGTTCCACTGCCAGATCTTTATTCTAGGTTTGGCTGGCATGGTGAGTCCGTATCGGAGGGCTCGTCCACTTGCATTGTACGAGCGAATTTGGACTTATGTTTTTATCCGCGTGTTCCTTCCGAAGTGCAGAAATTGCCGTCTCCGTGTATCGTCTGTTGTTTGCAATCTGCTCTCGAATTTCTTAGAATTGGGCGTTCACGTAAATTGGAAAGGCTAAAAACTCCTCCTTGAAGGATCGGAGTTCTTGGATAACTTGTTGGTAGACCTCGCCTAAGGCAGGCTGGGAGCTAGGTACCTGCTGTGTTTCGTTTTCAGGAGTCGGCTGAGTTACCGGCGTTATTGCATCAGTAGTGGCTCGCTTAAGCTCTTGGTTTTGGATTGTTAAAGCGCTGACTTGTTTTTCAAGACTTTCTATCTTATTTTTGAGTGCTGCCAACTGCGTGTTATTCGGCGGGGAGGACGAGGGGAGGTGAGGCCACTCTGCAAAGCTCACCTCCGAATCTGAGAGCTGACCCGATGACGTCTTCTTCAGCACCCCGGTGGTCTTCGCGAGGTTCTCCTTCCCTTGTTCTTTACCCGCCTCCAAGTGACTGGCGTTCTGTTTGGAGCCGGTTGCCCGGCGTCTCGAGCTCGAACGGCCGCGAGAGTTTATTTATTTATTTATTTCAGATACCCTCATGGCCCAGAGGGCATTATTGAGGGGAGTGGTACACACATTTCAATAAATTTGTACAAAAGGAGACAACGCATATATATAAAACAAATATATATATACCGGAACAAATACATAATTCACTACCCAGAACATGAAGTGAGTTCAAAATTTATACAATTACCAAAAAACGCTAAGTCACGCACAGAAAAGTCGAAAATTGCAAAAATTGAAAAACGCCACCATTAGCACAAACATGAACACAGCAAATCTGGGGGGAAAATACAGAAGGATGCGCATGATAACGAGAAAAATGCAAATGGAACCAAAGCTATGGCAAGCAATAATATGTTGATAATTTCTTCTTAAATTCATCAAAATCTTTCGAAAGTGCAATATCACATGGTAGCTGATTCCAGTCCAACGATGTTTTTGGAATGAAAGAATTCCTGCAGGATGTTGTACGGCACTGTGAAACACCAACTTTGCATGGATGATCTAAGCGGGATGAAACATATGTTGGCGGCGTGAGTAATGTATCTTTAAGGGTGGAATTCATGTGGTAAATTTTAAAAAACAGACACAGGCGTGATATTTTTCTGCGCGTTGAGAGAGGGGTTAGTGACAATGTGTTTTTCATTTCTGTGACGCTGGACAAACGATCATAGTTACGAAAGATGAAACGGGCTGCTCTGTTCTGTACGGCTTCGAGGGCGTCGATAAGAGAGTTAGTGAAAGGGTCCCATACTGAATTAGCGTATTCTAATTTGGAGCGGACAAGCGATTTGTACAGAAGAAGTTTAATAGGTGTCGGGGCTAAGGAAAAATTCCGTTTCAGATATCCAAGCATGCGGTTAGCGGACGCGATGATAGAAATGATATGTGCCTTCCAAGCTAGGTTTGACGTTATGATGACACCGAGGTATTTGTAAGATGTTACCGGTGTTAGCAGGGAGGAACAAATAGTGTAGGGAGCGGGGCACGGATTGACGCGACGCGAAAAACGCATTACTTTGCATTTAGTATCGTTAAGTGTCATCTTCCATTGTGAACACCAGTTAGATATAGTAGCTAAGTCTTCCTGGAGTAGTACAGTGTCATTAGTATTTTTTATTTCCCGATAAACCACACAGTCATCCGCAAAAAGTCGCACTGTGGATGTTACGTTGTTAGGTAAGTCATTAATATATACCAGAAAGAGCAAGGGACCGATAACAGAACCTTGTGGGACGCCTGAGGTCACAGATACCGGTGATGAGTTAATGCCGTTAGCGTGCACGTATTGGAACCTGTTAGACAAAAAGCATTCAATCCATCGTAGTACATTTTGGTCGATGTTAAGTTTACTTAGTTTGTGAAGAAGCAAGCTGTGAGAGACTTTGTCGAATGCTTTGGAAAAATCTAAATAGATGCAGTCAACCTCACTGCCACGATCAAGTATGAAGTTAATATCATTTGTAAAATTTATTAGCTGTGTTTCACAAGAAAAGTGTTTTCTAAATCCATGCTGCGCATGAGTAAAAAAGGATGATGACTCAAGAAAGTTTGCTAGGGATGACAAGATTACATGTTCCATTATCTTGCAAGGAATGCTGGTTAGTGATACTGGCCGATAGTTGAGTGATAGGTGCTTGTCGCCTGATTTATGGAGTGGAACTACCTTAGCCAATTTCCAGTCGTCTGGGACGTCACAAGTTTGAAGGGATTGCTCAAATATTTTCGATAGTATGATGGAAGAATATACTTTAGTGTTTTTCAGGATTTTAGTGCTGATATTATCGGGACCACATGAAGAGGATAACTTTAAACGATCTATGATACTTATAATGCCTTCAAAGTCAAAACGAATGGGATCCATAGGAAATATGATATCGGGAGTATAGTCAGGTGGTGATGCGCTAAAAGGGACAGAAAATGCATTAGCAAAAGTCTCGTTAAGTACATTAGCACTATCACTGTTAGGGATGGGATTTGATTGAGAATCCAGGAGAGAGATTGATGGCTGATCTGACCCATTAACAACGTTCCAGAATTTTTTAGTATCAGTTAAAAGAAATGATGGCAGTGTGACATTAAAGAAATGTTGTTTAGCATCTTTTAACGATTTTTTATAAGTGCCAACTGCGGCTCTTAGAGCTGACCAATGCTCCGATCTTCCGGACGACCGCGCCCTGACATATAACCGCCTTTTTCTGTTCCCGAGGCGTTTTAAGGAACGAGTGAACCATGGGGACCTACGATTAGTCGTGATTATTTTACGAGGGACGTGCAATTCGATTAAATCATGCAGTTTTTCTTTAAACATGCACCAGTTGTCGTTAACAGATCGTTCGGCAAATGCCAGGACGAAATCGTCGAGAAAGAACTGGAGGCCATCATTAATTGCAGAAAAATTTGCTTTAGCATAATTGTAAATGGTTTTCGTTTTATTTGGCGTTTTATTCGACGGTAAATTCAACGTGACGTGCAGTAAACAATGATCACTTAAGCCTGGCAAGTATTTTACCTCGGAAACAAAATCTGGGGCGCTCGTTAGCAAAAGGTCTAATACGTTAGAACTGGTAGCTGTCGTCCTTGTCGGCTGAGTAACCATTTGTGTTAGCGAGAAGAAGGAGCAGAGGGCTGAAAAACTTGCCGACTCGGAAGATCCGTCACCGTCCACTGCAGGGCTAGACCAGTTAATGTTCGGGAAGTTGAAATCACCAAAAATAAAGATAGGACGACCAGGAAACTTTGTTTGAATTATGTTCAGAATATCATGAAGGTCGTTAGAAAAGCCGACGGGCGTAGATGGTGCGCGGTAGCATGCACAAAATAATAGAGCTTTATGGTTAATTGTTACCTGTAGACATTTGAACTCCAGTGTAGTACCAACACTAACTTCAAAGCATTCTAGATTGTCGGACACAGCGATTAATACACCACCGCCGCGACCAAAAGAACGGTCACAGCGAAATACACGGTAACACTTTTCCGTTGAAAATATTTCATTATTATGTACAGTTTCATTGAGCCAAGTTTCTGTCAGTACAATGATGTCGGCTGCTGTAGTATCGGCCGTGCAAGATAAACTATCACGATTGCCAATGACACTGCGTATATTAGTAAAAAGAACTGAGACGTTATGTGGTGCTTGCGCAGGTCGGTGCTCATGTTCGTTGAGCTATCTAGGAGACAAAGGACCAGAGTTAGTTACAACACGTTTTTCATCTTTTTCTCGAACGCTATCAGTTATAGGGCAGTAGGTATAGCATTTTTTCTTCAGAATAAGCTTATTAAAACGAAGACTAAACGGTTCACCGGGCTCAGTTTGCTTTGCGAATTCAGCAAGCTTTTTCCGTGCATGCCTGGTGTCCGGAGCAAAATCTTCATTAATCGAGAAATCGGACTCTTTTAGCTTGCTTTTTGCGCCCATGACCTGTTCTTTAGTTTTGTAGTGCGTGAATTTCACAATTATTGGTCGCTTTTTCCCCGTTACAGCCTTACCGATCCTGTGCGCGCGTTCAATGTCCAGTTCGGCTAAGGTTAAGGACATGTTCTTTTGAACAATACCTCTTATTTTTTCCTCGGATTCTGCCCATGTTTCATTGGGTCCCTCTGGAACATTATAAAATACAATATTGTTTCTACGAGACCTATCCTCAAGGTCATTTAAACGGATTTTTAGTATCTCATTTTGAGCTAATGCTCTTTCAGCACTTTCGCTCACTGTGGTCATGTCCTCCCGAACTGCGTCGAGCAACTGCAATTTATTTTCAACAGCGTTAAGGCGGGCGGAGATTTCTGTAATGTTTTTACTTAGTTCCTTCTGATTTGCTGTAAGGCTTTGCAGGGAATCAATTATGCGCGCCTGTCCTTGTTCTATGTTGGCGGAACGGTCCCGAAGATCATGAAGCAGTGTTAAAACAGAACTGTCATCACCTGAAGCTTTCGCGGATTTATTAGAATTCGGCCCGGGATTCAGCTCGACATCCCCGGACAGCAACGTTTTCATCACGCAAAAACACTCATGCACATGGTTCAAAAGCAGCTGTGGGCATGGGAACACGACAAGGAACGCGTTATCTGAGCGTTTAGAAGATGTGTAACAAACCTGAAACAGGCAGAAGCGGAAGATGTTTGTCAGCCGCATTGTAGCGTTGTTCCCATGCCCACTGAACTGCTGCGGACGGTGCCAGTAGTTTAAGTAGAGCGGGGGCGTTGATGTCGATGGTGATGCAGTAGACCGTCCAGGGAGAGTCACAGGAACTGGCGCTGGCGTGGCAACTCGTGGATCGCCGGAGGATGCGTCACTTGGCGCTGGGTTTTCAGTGTGCAACACGTGTGGCAAAGCGCCATTGCAGCACCGATAAGGCGCCGCAGCGGTGCTTGGGCTGGATGCTGTCACGAGCTGAAACAGGCAGAAGCGGAAGATGTTTGTCAGCCGCATTGTAGCGTTGTTCCCATGCCCACTGAACTGCTGCGGACGGTGCCAGTAGTTTAAGTAGAGCGGGGGCGTTGATGTCGATGGTGATGCAGTAGACCGTCCAGGGAGAGTCACAGGAACTGGCGCTGGCGTGGCAACTCGTGGATCGCCGGAGGATGCGTCACTTGGCGCTGGGTTTTCAGTGTGCAACACGTGTGGCAAAGCGCCATTGCAGCACCGATAAGGCGCCGCAGCGGTGCTTGGGCTGGATGCTGTCACGAGCTGAAACAGGCAGAAGCGGAAGATGTTTGTCAGCCGCATTGTAGCGTTGTTCCCATGCCCACTGAACTGCTGCGGACGGTGCCAGTAGTTTAAGTAGAGCGGGGGCGTTGATGTCGATGGTGATGCAGTAGACCGCCCAGAGTGGGAGACTGATGACGACACTCCTCGCCATCGCTGTTCAGGCTGCCTCTTCTGCCTCGGCCTGCTCCTACCTTCTTCATCTTCAAGTTCCGTTGTTGATGCCGCGTTCGATGACGTGGCACTAGCGTTCTTGTTCAGCGGTCTGTGAAATTTCTCCTTGCAGTCTCTTGAATAAGTCTTGTGCGGACCCTTGCACAGCGCGCAAACGGGTGCGTACTCGTGCGTCTCATCTGGACTCAGCGTTCCGCAGTTCTGGCAAGCAGCCCCCTTGGGTTTCGGGCAGACATCTCCTCGGTGACCTGGCATTCCATGGTTGATGCAAGCCCCCCTCGTTTTCCGGCAGATGTAGCATCGGTGCTCACGGGTGAGTGCTCCCGCTTCACTCATGACTACCACGACTACTACGAATTCCCTAAGAGGCTACGACCCGACGGAGATGGACTTCAGTCATGTACCAACGTCCCAGCAGCAGCTGATGCCCCGGCAGGATCTCCCGAAGGAAGACAACAGACATGGCTGGAACATATGGTCCCGGCTCAACAACGACAGAGCGGCGCAAACTAAATCGACAGCTCCCAAGAAAGAGCCGGAGCAGAAAGAACGCCGAGAGCCTCCCGCACCGAGACCTCCGCGTCTACCGAGTTTAAAGAATTGTCCATACAAGGTCATCATCCGACCTAAAACCACGGTGGATCTGCAATCTGTGGCTCCACGCTCCTACGATCTCAAATTAGGGATTGAAGCGGCCCTCGACACACCTCTACAAGAAAAGCCAACACTGCGCGTTGTTAGCCAGCAGAACATTATAATGGTATGTACTCACTGTGAAGAAGATGCGTTCCGCCTTGCCAAGCTTAATAGTCTGCACCTCGACGGCAAGGGTATAACAGTCACCGCCTGTGTTGCCTTGCCAGAGGATGTTTGCAGGGGTGTAATACATAATATCAAGCCTGAAGTGGGTGATGACTCTATCTTCCAAGACGTCTCCTCACCCAGCCATACAATCCTGGGAGCGCGCCGTCTGGGCAAGACTACGGCGGCAGTCATCGTCTTCGCCGGCCAGAAAGTTCCATTCACGGTCAACAACGGAATCTGAGGCAGACCTCTCTTCCCGAAGCTTGGGGAATTTATGCCACTCCGTGTACGAGAATACGCGCTGTTTTTTACCCACGATAACAAACTCGGCCTCACAAATATAATGGTCAGTGCCATGGTTCTCAGCCAAGTTATTCCATTCAGCCTCAGTCACGTTCTCGACCAAGGTGAGATCAGGCTAGAGTCTCTACACGCGGATGTCCCGATTCAGGTCGGAAATTTAGGGTCATTGATAAGCATCAGGTCCAGACTCATGGCATTGTGCCAGAGGTGCTTACCCTATTGGTATGATATTATAACCCCAGACATGAAGCAGGGTATTAAAGTCTCCTGCGATTATAAGGGGGCGTCAGCCTGCCATGTCTACGGCCTTGCGGAGCAGAGTCTTAAACCACTGCCTTCTATCGTTAGGACTAAAGTAAATGTTAAGAACATATATGCTGCCTCGGTTGACCAGAGAAGGTATGATCTCTACCATGAAATACACAATATTACTACCAATATTACTATATTATTAATATTATATATTACTAAATATGTGTTACATGATTGAGTTTGTTAGTAACGAGAGTACATGTCCCCCTCACCGTGGACTGTACGGTGACCGAGCAAAACCGATCATCGAGATGCCAGGTGAGAGAGTTTTCTGCCCATGTCTGGGTTTCCTGTCCTATCTGCCCATGTGGGCTGCTGCTGCTGCTGCTGCTGCTGCTGCCGCCGCCGCCGCCGCCGCCGCCTCAGCCGCCGCTGCTGCTGCTGCTGCTGCCGCTGCTGGTGGTGGTGGTGGTGGTGGTGGTGGTGGTGGTGTCCCCTGGCTCTAGATGTAGACCTGGATCGGCTTCTGGGCTTGAAGCGAACTATGGAAGCATGT
Source organism: Dermacentor andersoni (assembly GCF_023375885.2). Lineage (NCBI taxonomy): Eukaryota > Metazoa > Arthropoda > Arachnida > Ixodida > Ixodidae > Dermacentor > Dermacentor andersoni. Next base: position 200,697,146 of record NC_092816.1, on the reverse strand, counting down.
GGTGGTGTCCCCGGGCTCTAGATGTAGAGCTGGATCGGCTTCTGGACTCGAAGCGAACTATGGAAACATATATTCCCCTTCAGCGACCACGGGAACAGCTCCCTGGAACGGTTGTGACCGCTTGACCGCGATCGGGAGTGGCGGCCACTTGCGGCTGGGGGCGATGCTGGTCGAGCTCTGGGAACTGGAGCTCGGCACCGCAGTACTCTGGGGTGGGGCTTCTCATCCAGCTCCTTTCGTATCTGGCTCGTGCTCTTCGATGTCGTCGAACGACGTTGGGATTTGAAAGCGTTGTCTTCATTCTTTCCCTCCGGTAAGATGGCTGTCGCCGCACAACTTTCATATTGACACGTGTACTTATCTTTATCGGGCAACCACGTTTTGCCGCTTAACAACTGTAATCGCACAGCGAGGGACGCGCCTGCATGTATCCGACGTTTCTGGAAAGTTATCGACGCTTCTATCCGCGTGTCTGTTGTCACCGAACCTTGTGTTATCAGATTTCGTCACGTGACACGAATGGTGTAGAACTTTGTGGACGACACGCGGGTCGCATCAGTTAATCTGGAACATTCGACGACTGATCTATAAAAGCCGACGCGCTTGACCCGCTAATCAGTTTTCCGACGATCGCCGACCGTGTTCGCCGCTATCGTTGTGCCATAAGTGTAGCCTGTTTTTGTGGGCACAGGTTCGCGCAATAAAAGCTAGTTTTGTATTCCACCGTATTGCTTCTTTCTTCACCGTCACTACCACGTGACATCTGGTGGAGGTGCTTTTCGACCATGTACAGGACGCCCCCGACAAGCCGTGATCCCAGCCCAGACCACAAACAGAACACCAACGTAGTCCCGGACCACCGAGCAAGCCGCCGTCTTCAACAGCTGCCCCCGGAGCACGGACTTCTACCTGAGAAGACCAAGAAGATTGTGGCCAAGGCAACCGCAATGGCAGCCCCAGCGTCCCCCATCGTGCTGCAGCAGCCCAGGGAACCACCAACGTTCCGCGGTTCCACATTTGAGGACCCGGAAACCTGGCTGGAAACGTATGAGAGGGTCGCTACGTTTAACAACTGGGCAAGCGACGACAAGCTACGACATGTCTATTTCGCATTGGAGGACGCCGCCAAGACGTGGTTCGAGAATCGAGAAGCCACCTTGACGACGTGGGACCTCTTCCGAAGCGGCTTCCTGCAAACATTTCAAAGCGTCGTGCGAAAAGAGCGAGCCCAAGCTCTACTGGAGACAAGAGCGCAGCTGCCGAATGAGACGATCGCGATTTTCACTGAGGAAATGAGCCGTCTGTTCCGCCACGCCGACCCAGAAATGTCCGAGGAGAAGAAAGTACGTCTACTGATGCGTGGTGTAAAGGAGGAACTTTTCGCCGGTATGGTAAGAAGCCCACCGAAGACCGTCGACGAGTTTCTTCGTGAGGCGACGAGCATCGAGAAGACACTGGAATTGCGGAACCGGCAATTTGACCGACGCACCAAGCCAACAAGCTACTCCGGAATTCAATCACTGGCCACGGACAATTTATGTGAGACCATCAGGCCATCGTGCGCGAAGAACTGCGCAAGGTCTTGCCATCGTCGCAGCCTCAAGTGGCCTCGATCGCCGACATCGTGAAAGAAGAGGTGCACCGATCGCTAGGAGTTCCTGAGGTGCAACCACAATTACCGCAGCCCCAGCCAGAAGCGATGACTTACGCCGCCGTCGCACGCCGTCAAGCTCCCCATCCGCGACAACGCCAGGGCCCTGTAACGCCACAATTCCGTCGTCCACCGCCGCCGCCGCCAGCACGCCCACCCGTCGCCCAGCGCACCTACGCGAGGAAGACGGACATTTGGCGCGCCCCCGACCACCGCCCGCTCTGCTACCACTGCGGCGAAGCCGGCCACGTGTACCGCCGATGCCCATACCGCGACCTGGGATTGCGAGGCTTCGCCGTGAACGCACAGCGCCCGAGGGAAGGTGAACGCCCTCGTGACATCGCCGACTACCTCGCCGCTACTCAGTGGAGCCCTCGACGACCGTCCCGTTCGCCGTCACCAGGCCGCTACCTGTCGCCGCAGCACCGACCATACACCGGCCCAGCCCGGGGCCGCTCTGCGAGCCCATATCCGGAAAACTAAAAGCAGCAACCGATGGAGGTGCGGTTGCTGTTCGTCGAACTGACGAAGATCCTCCGCCGCCGACGAAGACGACGAAGAAACCATCTCGACGACCTAATGACGACACGCCGCCGTCCCGACGAAGTCAGGAAGCCAAGACTACACCGACGAAAGACGACTTGACGAAGCGACGTTCCAGCTTCAGTTCAACACGACGCAGCCGTGATCCGACGCCACGACCTAACTGCAACGCCAGACAAAGAACCACCGACCTTGACGTGCTTCTCGACGGACACGCAGTCACTGCCTTAGTCGACACAGGGGCCGATTACTCCGTAATGAGTGGACACATCGCCGCCCAGTTGAAGAAGGTTAAGACTGTATGGGAGGGCCCCCAAATTCGGACCGCTGGAGGGCACCTCATTACGCCGACTGGAATCTGCACGGCAAGAATTACCATTCATGCCCGGACTTACCCTGCCACCTTCGTTATCCTGCAACGGTGTTCACGAGACGTCATTCTCGGCATGGACTTCCTGAACCAACAGGGCGCAATCATCGACCTGAAGTCGCAGTCAATAACGCTGTCGGAAGATCAAGCGATACCATCGGAGAGCCCTTGTAGTCACCACGCCTTGAGTGTGCTCGAAGATCAAGTGAGCATCCCGCCTCGCTCCAGCATCGTTATTTCGGTCGGCACCGAAGTACCCGCTGACGTAGAAGGCGTCATCGAAGGCGACCAACGTCTACTACTCGACCGTGAAATTTGCGTCGCAAGAGGGATCGCTCGACTGCATGGAGGAAACACGAGAGTGTTGCTGACAAACTTCAGCCAGGAGTTCAAGTACATCAACAAGGGCACGACGATCGCATTCATCGAGGAAATACAGGAAACCAGCGATGCCTTTGTCCTCTCGGATTCTGTTGCATCTACCCCGACGACCGCAGTTCCCGAGCCAGACTTCAACATAAATCCAAGTCTCCCCGTGATTAAGCAGCAACAGCTCAGAAGTCTGCTTCGACGATACAAAGACTGCTTTTCGACGTCATCAAGGATTCGACAAACACCAGTCGCAAAGCATCGCATAATCACCGAAGAGAGCGCTCGACCACTACCCCAGAGCCCTTACCGAGTTTCGACGCGAGAACGCGAAGCTATAAGACAACAAGTCGACGAAATGCTGCGCGACGACATCATCCAGCCGTCGAAAAGCCCGTGGGCGTCTCCAGTTGTTTTAGTGAAGAAAAAGGACGGAACCCTACGTTTCTGCGTCGATTATCGTCGACTGAACAAAATCACGAAGAAAGACGTATACCCCCTCCCACGGATAGACGACGCATTAGATCGGCTCTGCAATGCTAAATACTTCTCATCGATGGAGCTCAAGTCTGGCTACTGGCAAATAGAAGTCGACGAAAGGGATCGCGAAAAGACCGCCTTCATCACGCCAGACGGCCTCTATGAATTCAAGGTTATGCCATTTGGACTGTGCTCGGCGCCTGCAACGTTCCAGCGCGTGATGGACACGGTTTTAGCAGGATTGAAGTGGCAGACCTGTCTTGTTTACTTGGATGACGTCGTCGTCTTCGCCGGAAATTTCGACGATCACCTTAAGCGGCTTGCGACAGTATTAGAGGCCATCAAGTCATCAGGGCTCACCCTGAAGCCGGAAAAGTGTCGCTTCGCTTACGATGAGCTTCTATTTCTAGGCCATGTCATCAGCAAATCTGGAGTGCGCCCCGACCCGCAGAAGACAGCTGCCATCGCAAAGTTCCCGCAGCCAATCGACAAGAAGGCAGTGCGCAGATTCCTTGGCATGTGCGCCTACTATAGGCGCTTTGTCAAGGACTTTTCGCGCATCGCGGAGCCGCTAACACATCTAACGAAATCTGATGTCGAGTTCAATTGGGAAACGCCGCAGGCCGACGCATTTCAAGAACTAAAACGACGCATGCAGTCACCGCCGGTACTTGCACACTTCGACGAAGACGCCGATACCGAAATCCACACTGACGCCAGTAGCCTAGGCCTCGGTGCCGTCCTAGTCCAGAGGAAAGAAGGACTTGAACGGGTGATATCGTATGCTAGCCGGTCGCTGTCAAAAGCGGAAAGCAATTATTCTACGACTGAAAAGGAATGCCTCGCCATCATTTGGGCTACAGCTAAATTCCGCCCTTACCTCTATGGCAGGCCATTCAAAGTCGTCAGCGACCACCACGCGTTGTGTTGGCTAGCTAACTTAAAGGACCCTTCAGGACGGCTGGCGCGGTGGAGCCTCAGACTACAAGAATATGACGTAACGGTAATATACAGGTCCGGAAGAAAACACTCCGACGCCGACTGCTTATCACGCGCCCCAATCGATCCCCCGCCGCAAGACGACGTGGACGACGACGCCTTCCTTGGGATAATAAGCGCGGAAGACTTCACTAAACAGCAACGAGCAGACCCGGAGCTAAAAGGCCTCGTCGAGTATTTGAAAGGGAACGCCGACGTTGTCCCTAGGGCATTTAAGCGCGTGTTGTCTTCGTTCACGCTACGAAACAACCTACTCGTGAAGAAGAACTTCTCACCAGTCCACGCCAGCTACCTTCTTGTGGTGCCGTCAGCGCTCCGTCCAGAAATACTGCACGCCCTACACGACGATCCAAGCGCTGGGCACCTCGGATTCTCTCGGACGCTGTCGAGGATACAGGAAAAGTATTACTGGCCGCGTCTGACCGCCGACGTCGCCCGTTACGTCAAGACATGCAGAGACTGTCAACGACGCAAGACACCACCGACAAGGCCAGCAGGATTACTACAGCCGATCGAACCTCCTCGTCGACCATTCCAGCAGATTGGGGTGGATTTGTTGGGGCCGTTTCCGATGTCAACATCCAGGAATAAGTGGATCATCGTGGCGACGGACTATCTCACCCGCTTTGCTGAAACCAAAGCTCTACCAAAAGGCAGCGCAGCCGAAGTGGCGAAATTTTTCGTCGAGAACATCCTGCTGTGACATGGTGCCCCAGAAGTCCTCATCACCGACAGAGGAACGGCCTTTACAGCAGAGCTCACCGAAGCCATTCTGCAGTACAGCCAGACGAGCCACAGGAGGACAACTGCCTACCATCCGCAGACGAATGGTCTCACTGAGCGCCTGAACAAGACCCTCGCCGACATGCTAGCAATGTACGTCGACGTCGAGCACAAGACGTGGGACGCGGTCCTGCCGTATGTCACCTTCGCCTACAACACGGCGGTGCAAGAAACAACACAGATCACGCCATTGAAGTTGGTTTACGGCAGGAACCCGATGACGACGCTCGACGCCATGCTGCCGCACGTCACTGACGAGGAGAATCTTGACGTCGCTACCTATCTCCAGCGCGCCGAAGAAGCCCGACAGCTCGCCCGCCTACGGATCAAGACCCAGCAGCGTACCGACAGCCGACACTACAACCTCAGACGATGCTTCGTCGAGTACCAGCCCGGCGACCGTGTTTGGGTATGGACCCCGATACGCCGGCGAGGGCTCAGTGAGAAGCTGCTGCGACGCTATTTCGGACCCTACAAGGTCATCCGACGTATTGGCGCACTAGACTATGAGGTCGTGCCAGACGGCATTTCGCACTCACAGCGGCGCCGCGCACGATCTGAAGTGGTCCACGTGGTGCGCCTTAAACCATTTTACGGACGCTGATGAACTTCCTTAGTTTGTTGTTTTCTTTGCTACGAGTGCTTTTCTTTGTTACTTTCGTTTGTTAGCAGCATCGGGTCGATGCTTTTTAAGAGGGGGGTAATGACACGTGTACTCATCTTTATCGGGCAACCACGTTTTGCCGCTTAACAACTGTAATCGCACAGCGAGGGACGCGCCTGCATGTATCCGACGTTTCTGGAAAGTTATCGACGCTTCTATCCGCGTGTCTGTTGTCACCGAACCTTGTGTTATCAGATTTCATCAGTTAAATTTTCGTTAAAAACGACCACTAGTGTTTTAACGTGTTTCGCAAGCTCGATTTTAGAATTGTCAAAATAGATATCCAAGCAACGATTTATTTGCTTTTGCACCGGCGCAAATAAAATACATTTGGTTTTGGCTGCGTTTATTTTTAAGGAATTTACTTTGCTCCATAGAAACAATCTATCAAGGGTAGTATTTGCTAAGCTTACGAGTTCCTTAATATCCTTGGACTGAAAGAAAATGCTGGTATCATCTGCATAGATAACAAAATATGCTTGATCACTAATGCTTATTAAATCAATAACATAAAGATTGAATAAGATCGGTCCCAGTATACTGCCCTGCGGAACCCCAGCCTTCACAGGAAGCAAAGATGAATATTGGCCTGAAATAGCGATGCACTGTTTTCTTTGTTCGAAATATGATTTTAGTAATTCTAAAGGTATTCCACGAAACCCATAATGTGCTAATTTGTATAATAAAGTAGTATGATTAATCCTGTCGAACGCCTTCGAAAAATCTACAATTATGCCAAGGGTTAACTTCCTTTCTTCAAATCCATTAAGTATGTACTCTTTTTGCGACAATAGAGCCAGTTCGGTTGACACCTGCTTTTGGAAACCGTATTGCTGAGACGTTATAATCGAAAACCTATTACAAAACGTGGTCACTCTATTACAAATAACTTTTGCCAGACCTTTCGAAATAACAGGTAATATTGCCACTGGTCGGTAATTGGATAAATCGTTTCTGTCTCCAGACTTATACAACACCGAAACCTTTGCGAGCTTCATTTTGTCTGGAAAAACACCTGTAGACAAACAAGTATTAAACAGATGCGTGAAAACTGGTACTAGGAGATCGATTACAAACTTAATAGGTCCTATTTGAAGTCCATCTACATCACGCGCTTTACTGTTTTTTACTGATGAAAATACTAAGAATATTTCCTCCGGAGATGCCGGCTGAAAAAAAGCACTGTTCGTAATCTGCATGTCCAGGAAACTCGTGGCAGTGTCATCATGGACGCTATCAACCAGATTTATGAAATATTCATTAAACTTGTTCGCCAAATTTCGCCCTTTAAATGCTTCATTATTAATTATTATTTCAAGTCCTTCATTTTGGCGGCTTCCCCTTTGTAATAGTTTGTTAATTTCGCGCCAGATTTCATTGCCACGAGCGCCCGGTTTCCCTAAGACGTTTTCAAAGTAGCTGTTTTTAGCATTCCGTAAAAACTTTGTCACATGGTTTCTGTGTTTTTTATAAAGAAGAAAGTCTGCACGATTTTTTGTTTGCAGAAATACGGAATACAACGCATATTTTTTTTTCTTATCATATTGAGACATTCATCTGTGAGCCAGGGCTTGCGTATCTTCCTGGATTTCTTTACCATTTTGAATCTAAAGCAGGTTCTGTAGGCTTCAGTAAGGATAGAAATGAGAATGTTGTAGGCTTTGTTAGCGTCTACACATTCAAAAACAGGGTTCCAAATTATTTTTTGGATTTCTTCCCTAAAGTTGTTTAATGTTCTCGGATTTATCTCTGGAACAATGAATGACTCAGAATGATTCACACTTGTTTTCATAATTTCACCGTGTTTACAAAACATATATATAGGCAAGTGGTCACTCACGGCTGCTGAGACAACACCCTATTGTATCCTGTCTTCAATGCTGTTAGTTACGAATAAATCCAGAAGACTTTCAGAAGAGTGGCTGATGCGTGTTGGCTCATTTATAACGTTTTGGCAACCAAATGAATCCAACATTACCTGCAATTCTCGTGACTGATTTGTATTTTGCAATAGGTTAATGTTACAGTCACCCCCAATTGTAATGTGCAGCCTATTTAATGACACAAAACTGAGCACGCTCTCTAGAAAAGAAAGAAATGCGTCCAGTTTACCATTCGGTGGGTGGTACAGCACAACAAATACAGATTTCTGATACTGTAAGGATAAGGCTTCATAATCTGGCGTTTCTATCGAGAATTCGGTGAGTAAGCTGCATGGCATGTGCACAGATACAAGTTGCAATACACCCCCACCACGGCGATGTGATCGATTTAGAAAAAAGTTCGGAAACCAGGCAGGCAAAGTACTTCCCCTTCAGATTCGTACCACGTTTCTGTGAACATGATGACGTCAAATTTGAAACCGAACTCAGCAAGAAACATCATTAGTTCGTCATGTTTGTGCCTAGCTGATTGCGTATTGCAATGCAACAATGAGATATAGGCACCGCCACATGGGCAGACAACGTCACGTGGCATAACCATCAGAACAAAAAGTACGGGAATGAACGCGCCAATAGATAGGAAAGAGCTACATCATCTTTTCCAAGTCGGCTTCACATGTTACACGTAGCATACGGGAACTTTCCGTCTTCCGAGCAAAAATTTTGCCTCCCCTCACCCATGCATAGCGCCATTTCATTTCCTTTTTCTTCGCCACAGTCATTCCAAGTAGCTTCTTTAGTTGAGGGGCCAGGTGCTCATTAACAAACACGGGTTGCTCGGTGGCAAATCCTAGCTCAGTTGTAGTGAACCTCGTCTTTCGTGCTTTTTCAACAACTGCGTCCCGTTTCGACCACCGGTTAAAGACCACAACAATGTTCTGGTTCGACCCATCTGTTCCATCCGTCCCACTGTTCCGCACAGGAACACGATGGCAAACCTCAATGTCCTGCTCATTTATAGGCTCGCCCAGCGCTTCACCTAATTTTCCAAGCACGTTCACGAGGTTCTCGTTATTTGCAACTGGAATTCCCTTCACTTCCACGTTTTTGTTTCTTGAGTACTGATCCTGAGCTGTTATCCTGAGAAAATTATGACGGACCTGAGCCTTCAATTTGTCCACCTCCTGAGCCAAAAGATCATTGGACACCTTTAAAGCTGCATTCTCCTCCTTGATGCTAGCACATTTTTCTTTCATGTCTTCATACTGTTTGTTTATGAATTCCAAGGATTGTTTTAGTTCCCTTAAATCCTTCTGGAATTCGCGTTTTAGGTCGGCCATCTCGGTTCCCATTGGGACAGGTTACGATTCAAACACAGGCGTACGAAAATTTGACAGTCGGGCAGCAAAAATTTGACTGTAAGGCAGCAGAGGCAGCAGAGGCAGTACTTACAAAAATTAGCAGAAGTAATGAGAGTTCAGACCTGTAAAATGCAAGTTGACGAAAATCACACTCTGCTCCGCGCGCTGCACCGCTGCCAAATGGTTCCAGCGATGATCGTGGCGTCCTTTTAAGCCAGGCAAAGCGAGTGTGTCACGTGTCAAGAAAACCAGTCAATTCACCGGCGCATCAGGACGACGCCGCTGTATCTTGTTGCAGCTGTACCGCAGGCACTTGGTCAGTAGTTGAGCGTTTCGCCTGTAAAATGCAAGTTGACGAAAATCACACTCTGCTCCGTGCGCTGCCCCGCTGCCACGTGGTTCCAGCGATTATCGTGGCGTCCTTTTAAGCTAGGCAAAGCGAGTGTGTCACGTGTCCGCAAAACCAGTCAATTCACCGGCGCATGAGGACGACGCCGCTGTATCTTGATGCAGCTGTACCGCAGGCACTTGGTCAGTAGTCGAGCGTTTCGCCTGTAAAATGCAAGCTGACGAAAATCACACTCTGCTCCGTGCGCTGCCCCGCTGCCAAGGCTCCCGCACCGCGGGACAGCGCACGTAAAGGCCGGCGCCATGAAAGACGACGACGCGCGTAAACTGCACGCTCTTCATCTGGGCGGCCATTAAAGAGAAGCGTCTATTTTTAAGACTCCGTCTTCAATCTACGTTACATTTTTCTGGTAGAGGTGCGAGCTACATGCTACCACTCCCAGACCGAACGCCGTCTACAAGCCCAGTAGTACGAAGTCCGGTCGAGCTTACTCCTGTTCACGTACGGACAAGCCGTCGACTTCAAGGACTGCCACCTGAACACGAGCCTATACCCAATCGAGTCGAAAGGATGAGTACATCAGTTCCGTCTTCTTCCTCAACGGCACCGACCAATGTTGCCCTTAGGCCGCCGCGAATCCCCACATGCTTCCATGGGGACACCTTCGAGGGTGTTGACGACTCGCTCGATCACTTTGAGTGTGTCGCAGAATTCAACGGCTGGACTCCAGAGCGCAAGCAACGCAACGCCTACTTTGCCCTCGAGGACTATGCGCGGACATGTTTTGAGAGCTTTGAAGCGGCCTTATCGACATGGGATGAATTCCGACGCCAGCTAATCAGCACATACGCCAGCCTCGATGGCAAGGAGTGAGCTCAATCTGCAAGTCAGGCGAGAGTACAGCGGCCGAACGAAAGCGTCGGAATGTTTGTCGAAGAATTGTGCCGACTTTTCTACGCGCGGATCCATCCATGCCAGAAGAAAAGAAGTTCAGCAACTTGATGCGCGGTGTCAAGCAAGAGTTATTCGGCGTCCTAATACGCAACCCACCAAAGACCGTTGCAGAGTTTCTCGTGGAAGCCATATAACTGGAAAAGACACTGCAGCAACGAACAAGGCAGTACAACCGCGACGTGTCGACCCTATCGCGTGACCCTCTCGCTATACCCTTGGACAGTACCAACGCCTTGCGGGAGCTCATTAGGCTTGTTGTTCGAGAAGGGCTCCAAAAGCTTCAAGTGGCTCCGGCATCGGTACAGCGACTCGCTCTGGCTGAGGTAGTCCGGGAAGAAATCAGGCAGGCAGTACAAGTCCCGGAGCGAAGTCAGACACCACGGTACGAGGTACGGCAGCCACAGCCCCGCATGTCATATGCGGAAGCCGCGCGAAGTTCGTTGTCTCCGACTTTTCACGATGCGCGCGACGTCCCGGACTTTCATGGTGTGCGCGCCGTTGAACAAGCAACTGGCGACTTCAGGACTCGCCGCACGCCATTCATGGCTGAAACACAAACACCCCGCAAGAGCGACGTTTGCGCACTGCAGACCGGAGGCCCTTGTTTTTTCATTGCGGTGAAGCCGATCACCTCTACAGGGCGTGTCCTTACTGCCGAGCTGGGCTCCATGGATTTTCACTGAATGCGCCGTGCCCGTGCAATGGCGAACGCCCCCTGGAGATGGGAGCCTACCTCACGGACGCCACGAGCTCGTTTGGCCCATGATTTCGTGACCCCCGGTCACCGTCACTTGCCCGATACAGCTCTTCCAGCCCCGTCTTCACGCCGAGCGCCACATGGCGTCGCTCACCCAGCCCTGCCTCCCGGGAAAACTGAGTCCAACGACTTGCGGTAGTGAGGTCGCTGACGTTGCGAACGCTGAAGATCCTCCACTACGATGACCGTGAAATGACGTAATTGAGAGTCAGAGAAATCAGTGTAGTGCGGTGTCGGTATCTTGCAACGTACCAGTTACCATAGATGACCACGAAGTCACGGCTTTAATCGACACGGGTACGGACACGTCTGTTATCAGCCAAAATCTTGCGCGTATACTGAACAATGTTTCGACACAATGGGCCGAAACTCAGATTCGTACTGCAGGAGGGCACCTCATAACTACAATCGGCCGATGCACGGCACGAGTCAACATTCGGGGCTTCATGTACATCGGCGACTTCGTCATTCTTCCTGAATGTTCAAAGGACCTTATACTCGGCATGGATTTCCTTCAGGCGAACGGTGCCATCATCGACCTGCAAGAGTCCAGAGTCAGCTTTGCTACTACGCAAGCCATAGCGAAGAGTAATGACAACGACCGTGACATCGCGCTTCGCGTAGGTGACGATCACGTCATGTTGCCACCCAAAAGCAGCGTGCTTACCCTTGTCCGATGCGACATGGCAGATAACGACGTAGAAATTGCTGAGGCAATCGTCCCCCTGCTTCTTGAGCGCCACATTTGCATAGCCAGAGGTCTTCTTCAGGTGCGAAACAAATGTTCAGTCGTTTTGCTAACAAACTTTAGCAAAGAGCATCGCATGTACCGCGAGGAATTACAATCGCATTTTTTCGCGAAATCAGTGATGTTACTGACATTGGCACATTGTAAATCGCACCATTTCAGGAATCTGAGTTACCCAGCCTAAAATAACGGATTCACGTGAACGCTGCCCTGCCAGACCATCAAAAAGACCGTCTACTGTGTCTCGGGAATGAATTTGGGGACTGTTTTTCAACGTCGTCCAAAGTACGGCGCACGTCCATCACAAAGCACCGCATTATTACAGAGTGTCTCCAGTGGAAAGGGAAGCGATCAAGCATCAGGTGAAAGAAATGGTCCAAAACGATGTTATCCAGCCGCCTACAAGCCCGCGGGCTTCCCTGTAGTGTTAGTCAGAAAGAAAGACAACGGACTACGCTTCTGTGCAGATTAAAGAAAGTTGAACCGTGTCACCAAGCATGATGTTTATCCAATGCCACGCACCGACGACGCATTAGATCATCCACAGCATGCCAAGTTTTTTTTCTTTTGTTGGATCTTAAATCAGGGTATTGGCAAATCGAAGTTGATGAACAGGATCGTGAAAAAACAGCGTTTGTGACACCTGAAGGGCTTTATGATTGTCAGTATGATTGCCGCCATTGTCAGCGCCGCAAGAAACTACCAGTTAAACCTGCTGCTTTTCTCCACCTTGTGGACCCTCCTCAAGCACCGTTCCAGAAATAGGAATGGATCTACTTGGGCCATTCCCAGTGACCTCTTCGCGTAAGAAATATATAGTCGCCGCTACCGACTACTTAACCCGGTACGCCGAAACCGAAGCTGTTCCGCAAGCAAACTCGTATGAAGTGGCCATGTTCTTTGTACGCCACATCGTCCTACGACATGGTGCACCGACCGTGGTACAGCATTTACAGCCAAACTTATGCAGGACGTTCTCCAGCTGACGCATTGCTCTCACCGCAAGAGCACTGCGTATAACACTCAAACCAATGGATTGACGGAACGTCTCAACAGAACGCTGGCCGATATGCTATCCATGTATATCAACGTAGAGCACAAGACGTGGGACGAGATTTCCCCCTATGTGACCTTCGCGTATTACACTGCTGTACAGGACACTACACAGTTTACGCCGTTCAAACTTGTATACGGGCGCCACGTCACGTCCACACTTGACGCCATGCTACCTTTGGCTGATAATAGCCCGACCAGCGAACACGTAGAAGAGTTCGTACAAAGAGCCGAAGAAGCACACCAACTTGCTCGGCATCGTATCCGGAGCCAACAGCATACCGACACCCTTCGATACAATCAGGGTCGACGCGACGTCGATTACAATACCGGCGCCTTCGTATGGGTCTGGACGCCCATTCATCGCCGTGGACTCTCGGAAAACTGCTCCGCCGGTATTTTGGTCCTTACAAGGTCACACGCCGCCTCAGTGACGTGACCTACGAAGTCGTCCCCTGCAGTTCTGATCCCGGTTCGGCCCGTCGTCGTCCTCGCGCTGAAGTTGTTCATGTAGTGCGCATGAAACCATACCATGCGCGTACGTGAACGCCGACATGCACCTGAAGAGCTCCATTTCTTGTCGCTGAAAGAACTGTTCCGTGCGACCGAGACGGTAGCTTTTCGCATGGGGGGCATTTGACACAATGATGTGTTGCTCCCGCACCGCAGGACGGCGCGCGCTAAGGCCGGCGCGATGAAAGACGACGAAGCGCGTAAACTGCACGCTCTTCTTCTGGCCCGCCAACAAAGAGAAGCATATATTTTGTAAGACTCCGTCTTCAATCTAGGTTACAATATTTATATACCCATTGGAAATACCCATGCCTTCTGGAAACCCCTTCAATGCAATGAAAGTGTAAAAAAGTGGTAGACAAATCAGCTAGTGCAGTCTATGGAGACTGGAAAGGTTCCCGTCGTGCCGGTGGTGATATCATATCAAGATTACCCAGAAGGTGTTATTCGTGTTGACTTTTTAGGACCATTGCTGAATTGAAGCATTAAGTGGTTGACGCGGGCACGTGTCATACACGATACAAACAATACCCCATTACTCATTCAGAAAGACGCGATCAAGTGGGCGAAATTTTACAAACAGCCCCTCGCTTCCGCCGCTCTTCTCGGCGCAACATGCAACTGTATCACTATAACGGGTGAACATACTATGCCTTTCGTAATACACAAGACTCTTATAATCCACAGGTTTTTGCACGCGTGACTCTCAATAATGCTCACATTTCTAGCGTATCATAAATCTGTGCTACATTTTGTTCTGTTTAGAACAACAGAGCCAAATAGAAGCGCTCCTGGCCAAGGTTATCTAGTGTTCCTGTATATGCTCCCGCAGGTAGCGAAATTGCGCATAACATTTTCTGCGCCGCTCGCAGCGCTATTCGCTGAGCTTTATCACGTGGTACAAAAATGACGTCAAATGTTCAACTGCGCCGCTGCGAAGCCAACTTTATGGGCGCTGCGCCGACTCGTTTATGTCAGTGAGATCGAAATTGCATTCAGCGGACCGTCGAGCGTGCGTTGCGCTGATCGGCTCTGGATTGCAGGCACGGTATTCGACGATATTAAATTAATAACATTGGTGAAGTGGTACGAAACACATCATTTTGACACTTGTATTCCAGAATGACGGGGTGCAGCGTACCAAACTTTACAAATCGCACGGAAGGTGGCAGAGCTTTTTACGTGGTGCCGCGTGGAAGGACAAGACCGGCCGGCTCCGTGAGAGACCAGGATGTGCGAGGTGCGTTCGCCTTGTTTACAGAGGTGAGTTCGGCTTGTTGACAATAAAGCAGTATTTATCTCGAGTAACGCTCCTCTACACGCTGAAATGCGTACGCCTAGCATGAGAGGCTGTTCACCTGCGCAATTTTTGGAGTATATCTGCTGCGCGACAGAGACCCCGGACAAAGAATGGACGACACGTCTGTGTCGCGCTGCACTGCAGTAAGTTAACGCAAGAACGTTAACTTACCAACTCGCCCAATTCGCTGTGTAGCTTGTACGGTTGTTCTGACTATGCGGCTCTATAACAGTGTGTTCGAAACAGAGTAAATACTGGCCGATACAATTTGCCCGCTGCACCCCGGCTTTTCCCTACTCTGTTTCTTTTCTGTTTCTTTTTTTTTTTGTCGGCGTTCTGATTTTTCATGTAAGGTCGCTTAATCTACTCGTGTTCATTGTTTTGTTGTATGCGTGAGAATAGCGTGCGAGCCCTTTGATGAGACAGCTGTGGTAGCTTCAGCATTTACCGCCCCCAATATGTTGCTTCTTCGATCAGCCTTAGTCGACGTCAGGAATGTGAAATTATTTTTTGTACATTTAATAAGCGTTGTGTTATAGTAAATTAACCTGGGTATTATGAAGAGATAAAGAAAAGGTGTCATATTACAGTCTGCAATGTGTGAATAATTACTTTGCAAATTTTCCATCTTATGTGATTAGTGCGATGAAAATAACCTTTTTTTTTACTCTTAATAATATGTTGCCTTTCCAGTGGCTTTGAACTCTGCCTCGAAGGCTCTAAGAACCAGCACCCATCCCCTGCTGCCACAAGCGATTGCTCATTCATTCCCTTGTACGAAATAAATTTGATATAGAAGCTCGTGTATCTTGAACCTTTTTCCACTTGCAGATTTGCTGCTACGAAGCAGGTCTTAAGTTTGCGGTGTGAATCGTAAAAATAAGGTTTCCATAAAATTGCCGCATGCGAACACTTGAAATGTGTTTAAATATACGTGTTTGTACCGCATATATCGAAAACGTGCAGCAGCTGTGAATGACGGTCCCGGCTAACGGTCACTGACTTAACTGCAGGCACGATAGTTCTCTTGGCCACGATCATTATTCGTCTGGTTTAGGCTTCCAAAATGTGCTCACATAATTGTCCACCACACGTGTGCGAAGTTTTCTTTAAGCACCCTTTAAAACACTTCTTGCCTTCCGGCCTCCGCGAGAAAACTTCATATGCATGCTAAGAAACATTGCAAGTAATGCGCGTTTGCACGCGAATGTTTGAGCTGTTCGAGCCACGGGCGTAGTGAGGATTTTATTTCGAGCGATCGAGGGGCGTCCTTCTACTATATGTACGTTCGTGCGTGTTTGTATATGTGCGTGCAAACTAAAATGTACTTATAAACTAAAAACTTCGGGGGGTTGGCACTAGTCGGGCTGCGACAATCGTTCGAGCGTACCCTGCATTAAAAAGTGTCATCTTGTTCACCGCTTGCCAACAATTGCCGCACGTAGCTCACGACCAGCAGAGGAGAAAGCAAATGAAACACCGCGCTGCATTTGCCTCCTGCGCGCTCGATGAGTTGCTTCACTGCAGAGCTGGAACCCAACGGCGCACCTATGCGCAACTCTGCTTCCTGCGGAGCATATACTGGGACACAAAGGTTATCGTTCACTTCGTGCCCTCTACCGGCGGTTTGGGACAATGGTTCACAGTTCTGGCTACGTGCTCACTGGATAGATGGCGCACGGTTTCCATTGTACAGAATGTGTACGGAGCTGTTGCGTAGAGCTTCAATGATGCTGTGCGAACATATTTTTGCTGTTTTTTTGTCATTATTCTTCACTTTCATGAACTCTGCGGTGTTGATTGATGTGACATTCACACCATGTCAAGAATTTCGGCAGAATACGCTCACACATTTGAATTTGTCGCAGATTTGGATGTCATTATCTGCTTCTTGGCCGTCAAATTTTATTTATGGCTTTGGGATAGCTTTTAGAGACATTTAAGTAATGTATATTTTTCTGCTACGACAACTACATCATCTACTATAGTGAATTAAATGCGTAATATACCCTTCAGTGACGAATGATAAAAGACTGCCAATAAATGTTTCGAAGTTCCATTGCAGAAGTGCTGCAGAGTCCATTGAAAGAAACACAAATTGGTTATAAAATATATTGCGCGTTTTCAGTCTTGTCATAATTGAAGAGCCAGTAAATTCGGAGTGCATTTACAGAAGTCCTCATTTCCTTCTTTTTTCAAGTAGATTTGAATGGCCACCTGCAACCTAATGAAAAAGTTAGTTATTCGCCTAAAGCGTTGCGAGCAGGAATAAACGATTATTGCACCATTCTTAATGGCAGCGGTAAACGAAATATCCCGAAACACGTCACCATTAGGCAAAAAGAAAGAAAGGTGAGGCGTGCGGACAGGACACAAGAGAAGAGAAGTGGACAACACGAACGCCTTCCTGTCTGCACGCCTCACCTTTTTTTTTTTTTTTTTTGCGCAATGAATCCTAACCAACTAGCTCAACTTTCTGCCGTTGTAAACGTAACCAGCCCTTCACAAAAGCAGCGGCATCCAGCAGTACTCAGCGCATTGAAATGGAATGAATCCAGACGTACTGTGTATACGGAGTGTGCAATCTAAGCGCAGCTGAATGTCCCAAGTTTCTTCCTTGCCACCACAGGACAGAACTGGCAAAAGCAAGTCGCATACGCAAATGTAAAGGCCGTGAGTGGAGAGGCATAAAAATTTACGCAACCCTTTATTAATGGGAAAGCATTATATGTCCCCTGAGGTAGAAAACCCGACGTTGTAGACAACTACTGGCATCAAAGACCATCATAAGCAGTGATGGCCTCATCGTCTTGTATGACGTCAAGAATAAAATTTATAACAAGCTAGAGTACGGTGACTTAAGGTGGAATAAAGTGAATGAAGGTGAAGTAAAGTTAATGAAGGTGAATTAAGATGGATTAAGGTGGATAAAGGTCGGAACAAATCACAGCAAGGTGGATTGGGAGGATTAAAGTTGGTACATATTATAGCAAGGTCTATTAAAGTGGAGAAAGGTGGATTAAGGTAGAGTTGTGAAGGACACGTGACAATGTATAACGTCACGAATCATGGACGAAGCCAATTAATTAGAGAAGTCAATGCTATCGCATGCAAATCACATAAGAATGCTTCAGTGACTGTCATTTTTAATTGCTTGCCGCACTCTTTCATTGCATATCGGCGAAGAGTTGCATTAACAAAGAATCGCATTGGAGTAGTTGGAATAGCATTATGAGAAACAGCACTGTAAAGGTTTACGAGACGGCCAACATGAACACGAACATTAACGAGAAAGCACTTTCTCGGGCACTTTCGTGTTCTTACATTGTGTGTCTCGTTAACATTTTAAGCGCTGTTTCCCAGAAGTCGCCGGTGTTCAAAAATGTTTCGCCTTAACAGATGCCGCACAAGGAACTCAAGGTCGATCAACTTTAAAATTAGTTGATTATGGCAACCTTTAACAATTCCTGCAAATGCCGTGTATTTGAAAAACCATCATCATAGCCCATTTTATGTCCACTGCAGGACGAAGGCCTCTCCCTGCGATCTCTAATCACCCCTATAATTTTTTGTAAAAGAGGTAATTCCATTCCCATTCCACTCGGGCCTAAAGGCGCTTAATTCCATTTCTCCGAGCATTGTTGCCAGTTCATTCCGGGGTCGCGAAAATGTGGTATGATTCCGGAGTCATTCCAATTCTGGAGTGGTCACTCCACAACACTGGTTAGGATGTGTATGGGCGTGATTCACGACACAGGAGGAAACCGCTTCCAGTTAACTTGAAAAGTGGTGAAGTGCGGATTTTTTTTTTCTCGACAGAATCAACCCGCAGCATCATTGATTCACTTCGTAGAAGAAATGGCGGGCAAGGAGGACAAATCGTGACAGCGCTTCGTCGCACCGGTGGATGTTCGCTATGCGCAGGAACAGGTCACATAAAAGGTGCGTACTTTCAACGTCACGTTTTCTCGGTGCGTCATTGCTGTGGGGTACGAGACCGGGCTTGTTTCTTGCAATTTATCTTGAGTTCCTCGTGCCTGTGTGCTCGATTATGCCAGGTAATGACATCGGGTATGCTATGCCTTGCAAAGAAACTTTGCAGCTGTATAATGAGAGTGGCACTATTTGTTCAAGATATCAAGGCTGTCTCTGGGGTTTCTAAAACAATATTCTGCAATCACCAAATACTATCTTTTGTGAATATGGTAGAGATAAACGTCTAGCTTTTGCCCAGAACGCTGCAGATTGGTTATCGGAATGATTGGCTGAAGTGCACTGGAAGTACCAACCCCGAGCGCAAAAAGAGCTCTTGTCTTATGAGTCTGCCCACTCTAAGATCGTAAAAAGAGCGATAGCCACAGGGGCATTGGAATCGGCTACCAGGAAGTCATGTAAGCATGCCATACGGAGCAGCTTCCATCAGCAGATTGAAAGGTTAAAGGAGGCGGGGTTTCCACAGAAAGTTCTAAGTTCTGTAGTAGAGAGCCTGCTCCAGAAGATAAAAGGGAAAGCAAGAAAAAACACGCAAGAACAAACCAGGAGACTTAGACCTGTAGTTATACCGTACTCCCACCGCGTAGCCCACAACCTGAAAAAGGTCGCGAGTAAATTCAAAGTCCCGGTTGTTTTCTCAGCCCCTTCAAAACTTGCTACATTGTGCGCCCGCGTTAACAACCAAAAAACAGAACGCGCGACCTGCGGAACCCAGCATACCAATCCACTTGTCAGTTGCAAGGAAGGGGTAGTATATCAAATTCCGCTCTCATGCAAAAATGTTTACATAGGACAAGCGGGGTGGTGTCTAAATGAAAGGCTGAAAGAACACGAAAGGTCACAGGAAAAAGGAACTGGTTCCAATATGGCCATCCACTGCAAAGAGTGCGGGTGCAAGCCTCGCCTAAGAGAGACCATCATTCTGGACAGAAGTCGAGACAGCGTGGCCCGCGAGCTGAAGGAAGCATTCCACATTAAAACGAAGGGCCTTGAATGCGTAAGCGAACCATCGAAAATTCTCTATAAAAGTGAGATGTCATTTTTAGAAGCCCATAGTTAAATCTGAGCATGTTGCTGCGCCGCCCGCGCCTGGTGAATATTCCTAATCTTATAGTTTTTATGGGGTACTCCCTTACGGCGGTGTTTGTGTATCGCGTAACCATTATCATTTATAGTCATTTGGCCCTGTACACCACGTGTCATCTTCACGAACGTCACCTTCACAATCGTTCTATCGCCTTTTACCTAGTTACCATGTGATGTGTTGATAATGCGCATGTCGCGCCGCCAAATTTGCGTATACATATTGTGTGTTTCCGTCATTAAAGCATCAGTTGTCAGTAAGCGCTCGTCCGTGTCTCTTCTTCTTGTGTCGTCTGTTTGGCGCTATAGTACTTCAGTAAACCTGCTCATCATGTTAGCGTCAACTTCGAAAACACAATTGTTCCGCTTAAGGGACCAACGCTATCGTCTACGTTCGGCATGACATTGCCCTCACGAATACACTGGTTTAATTGCTTCTTGTCAACGGAAATATGTACATGGTTTAAATACATCCACAATTCCCGCGCACCTGTCGCTCCACTCACCCGTGCTCAACTCGATCAAGCAAGGGTAAGGTGATGCGACGCTGAACATGAATTGCAAAACGTACTGAGCTCGATTCCAGTCTAATCGTGTACTCTCCTTTTATAGCTTATCGACCACCGAAAATCTGCTAGGTAGAACGGTTCGATGGCTCGCACGCTACTGACCGGGTCTTCGAGCTTTACCCCTAAGGCTTGAAGCGTTTGGAGACCTAATGATGAGGCCACGTACGCGCTTTGATGGACAGTGTTTTGTTTCCACTTGATCATCATTATCATCATCATCATCAGCCTATATTATGTCGATTGCAGGACGAAGGCCTCTCTCCCTGCGATCTCCAATTACTCCTGTCCTGCGCCAACCGATTCCAACTAACGCCCGCGAATTGCCTAATTTCATCGCTCCACCTAGTCTTCTGCTGTGCATGACTGCGCTCCCCTTCTCTTGGCACCCATTCTCTAACCCTAATGGTCCACCGGTTATCTAACGTGCGCAGTACATGACCTAACAAGCTCCATTTTTTTTTCTTTTATTGCCAGAACATCAGCTTTACCCGTTTGCTCTCTGGTCCAAACCACTCTCTTTCTGTCTCTTACCGTTATGCCTAGCATTCTTCACTCGATCGCTCTCTGCGCGGTCCTTAACTTGGTCTCAAGCTGCTTTGTCAATATCTTGACAGACCCTAGAGGTTGACTGGCGATCTTGAATTCTTGTTCCCTTCCCTGGTCAATTATGATTATCTTTGTCTTGTGCAGGCACGTACCAAGGATTTGTATTCGGGGGCGGGGAGGGGCAACCTCAGGTAGCTTTTCTACGAAAATGAGGGCAGGTGGTTACCTTTACTAATAAAAACGTGAATAATGCCTACCGTACTCCATATGGACGTGTAAACCCGCAAAAGAGAAGTGAATTAAACTGTATTTCACAGGTACGCCTTTGAGATGCACCTCTCCTTTACTTGAGAAACAAGAAACCACATCAAATGGACTCCCGCAGGAAAGAAGCGCAGGAAGAACACTGCCAGGGACAAACAATTCAAAGTACAAAATAAAGGTTCCTAGTAGCATTTCTTCAATTAGGTCTGGAAGAATAATAGAGAAATATATATTTGTGGAACATCTAGGATGACTAACACCTAGGGTCCACATCTACATTGTTCGGGTGTCCTCAACTAATACGTGACTGCACATACAGTCGTAGAGCATTATGTTCTGCTACGTGCCAGTATCTGGCGCGGAGAGCTCACTCTTCGGTTTGGACAGTTGATCTATTCTTTTAGTAAAGATGTAAGCATACTTAATTGTGCAATAGTGTCACACGGCCTCTTCTGATCGCGATCTCATCAACCACAATTGGCTCCCTTTTGTTTGTTGACCAAGGAAGCCAATCACAGCTGAGAAATTCTATCTGCATCCAGCTTGATCACGTTCAAATGTGTGCTGTCTGACACCCGTACTAAATTTTCCGTGTGAATGCAGCACTCTTGCTTTTTCAGTCACATGTCGAGTGGTAGGTACACTCCTTAATAGCGCAAATATCTTGCAGCGCTTGTGCATTCATCGCTGGAATTAAATACTCAAAGCAAAAACAAACAACCATTCTTATTCTGTACTTCGTCGTCTCCAGTTCTGCTTGTTTGGTCTAGAAGCTCTCATGCGGTTGCTGATTTAAGCACGATTAGGCGAATTTTTTATGAATTTATCTGTATTGTGCAAATCCTCAGATCCTAATCAAATTCATTGTCTTGTCCTTGAATTCTTGCCTTGATTTCACACAGATATTCTTATTACTACTACTATTCACGTTTGGTTGCTGTATGACCCACTCCTGCCTAAAACATTCTGTAGAGGTAGGCAGCGTTTACGAAATAAATTGATTTTACCGAATGGGGCTACGGCTACCGTACTTTTCATGACCGTGTTCCAATGTATAGAGATACCGCTTATGTTTTATTATGAATATTTTGCCCACCGTATTTTGTATTCTAAATCAGAACCAAATCTTATTACTGTATATAAGATTATTACAAAATACAATAAACTGGAGGAAGTCCCGGACTCGGAGACTTAGTTGGTGCCTCCTGTGCATGGCTTAGGCGAAAAGAATTTTTAGTTATGGCATCGACAGTAAAGAATAAAAAAAAATAATGAAAACAAATGAGAGAGGTAGCGATTATAAAACCTTTGTAGAACATGAACCAAAATAATTATACGACAAGCTTAATCTGGAACATATGTAAGCAATAACAAGTTGAACAGAAAAGTGAGTTTCATATGTGAATGATGAACGTGATATAATCAATCGTAGAATTTACCAATGAAAGTATAGCTAGAAAAATTATGTGGTATATAAAATACATTATGTAATACAGGAGTGGTTCAAGAGGAACTTTCTGTATTCTGTAATAAATAGGTGTTGTGTCATCAGTTACAAACCAATTGGTAGTGACTCCCACAATACAAACGCACTAAAATGAACTATGCTTTCCGTAGTTATCTTGGACTTTGGGCTTGGTGAGCTTCTTCTCCACAACAAATCTATTGCGGTTAACATGTTCTAGTAAAGAAGACGGAATGAAAGAAAAGGGGAATCGATAGTTGATATATTTAAAGAACCAGATGCCGAGATCATATTTAATTATGTTGGGCTCCGTAAGGATAATATTGGTTTGTATTACTGTTTAGTGTTGGTGTAGTATAAGCTTGTAGCGTCAGCGACTTCGAAGCGATCGCCCTAGAAAAGAAGACGAGGTCAGTCGATGCCACGAGTGGCGTGGGAGTTTTGTTGGCTGAGAACCCAGGAAATAAAAGCTCTGTTCAGTTTTAGCGTAGGTGCTGGAGCAATGTCTCGTTGTCTCTCTCTCATGTGCTTTATAATTGGCGACTGCGGACTTCTGAATCAACGGGCAACTTGTGCCAGGTTATAACGAGCCATACAAAAAAGAAGCGGAGCCATGTCGAACACCGACAACGAACGCCAGCAAGCCTTGACCGACCCGGCAGGCACTGTGCCCGCTTGAACAGCTGCGGTTGTCTCAAGCGCCATCTGCCTACTAGAGTTTTCTGGGCGGAACACCATGGCGTGGTTTATTCAAGCAGAGGCTCGATTCTAACTCTCGCAGATCACGTAACCGGCCTGCAAGTACCACTCTGTGGTGAACGCGCTTCCAGCGGCTAGTATCGACGAGATTGCTGACCTTCTCCTTTAGATCGCGCACAGCCTCCCAGCGTCGCCTTACGATGCAATTAAAGCCACCATACTGGATCATTTAGCCAAGCCGGGACCCTCAAGAGTTCAACAGCTTCTCTCATTCGAACAGCTGGGCAATCGGTGCCCAAGCCAGCTAATGCACCAAATACTTAACCTTTTCAGCCCACGCGCTTCCACCACGCTGTATGTGAGCTATTTCTTCGGCGCTTGCCCACCAAAGCCCACATAGCCACTGCTTCAACCCAGTATTGGTAAGAGCTAGCTGCATGAGCCGACAAAGTTATGAAAGTTGCCAATCTACTTCTGCTGTTTGCAGCTATGATGCCGGCGTAAGCGTCGCACACTGCGCGTTCTTTACCTCCAAACTGTCCAGAGACAGCATCGACAACACTCCCCGTCGCTGACCTGTGCAATAGACTGTACCAGCTCCTGGTTGCGACTACTCATAGGAACGTTTCTTCTCGTCCCTCTCGTCATCGCCGTTCTTCATCTCGTCAACGTGGTGCATTCAGCGAGCTCCAACGCTAGAGTGAAGCAGATCAGTCAGCCATATGCTCGTATCACCGCCATTTTGGGCTGCAAGCACTTCGCTGCCTTCTTACTTGCACTTCGTAGGGAAACCGTCCAGCCGACCTGTAACGGTGACAAGCGGTCATTGTCCCAGCCCATGTCGCTTCTTCTACGTCATCAATAAAGTCATTGCGTAACACTTCCTGGTCGGCACGGATGCAAAAGTCAGCAACCTACCTGCTACACGAGCGGATCACACAGCTGCTCCCAGTCAGCACTTGCAAGCCGTGAATGAAACTCGAATTCCGGCATTTCGACAATGTTCGCTCACACTTAACTTAGGCCTGCGAAAAGCATTCCGATAATTGTTCACGGTTACCGACATCAGTCCTGCCACCGACCATGGCCTTACTGTAAACGTCAAACTACAACGACTCCTAGACACGACAACTTATCTTCCTGCGCAAGGCATTTCTGCGCCGGAAACCACAAATTTAGCGCTTTTATGACTGCGGTAGACAACATGCTGTTGGTCACGCGCAAGTTTACAATGCGAGAGCCACGCTGGAAAGATAGTCGGAGGACAGTTCCCACGCAATGCTGGGCGCTGCAAATTTTCCTATAACGAACTACCCTCGTCAGACAAAAGCGGCCCAACGGGAAAAAAGAGTTGCCACTTCGGGTGAGGCGAGATGACGCGAAGAGCTTATTGATGTTTCACCGGAAGAAAGCCGCCAGGAACTGGTGCCTGCGCTATACTGAGAAGCAGCGGAGAAAACCAGTTGGGAGTAACAGATCTCTACCATTTCCGCTGCGAGACCCTCCCTACGCCTTTGCGCCCGCTGGAACTGCGTGGGGTCGCCAGCCCGATATTCCGTCTGTGGCAATGCTGTTTGTGCTTCTTGATTGGCTATCGTTCTGGTGGGTTGTGACCTGTGTGTGATCGGCTGCCGCTAGGAGGGAAGGTATCAGCAGAGGTGTTATATTGATCCTGCGGACAGAAGAGAAGCTGCCCTGGTCCATGGAAACGAGGCTCATCCTGACTCTTGTTGCTAAATACTTGACTTTTTCAGTTTTACCTATTTAACGATGTAAATTAGCTTTCTACAAGAGCCAGCAAAGTTGTCAGTTTTCATTTTCACAACTACCGTGCTTCAGATTTCTGCAACCCGAAGCCTCCACCACGCTCTCACATGGAACTGGTTTCGAGACGTAACCTAGCGCCACAACAGCGCTCTCCTGCGCTACGGTTTCCAATTGGCACTTTACGGCTTTGTTGCGAGGATTTCCCGTAATCGCCGCATCGCACAACAGAAAAAAAACTGTCCGCCATGACCAATGACACCACATCATCATTTGCGGATCTCCTGCATTCTTCCGGCCACGTCGACTTGCTCCGACAACCTCAAAGTTGCACGTGCAGAGGTGGCGCACATCTTGGAATTGGGCATCATTCGGCCGTCCGTCAGTAAGTGAGCAGCTCCACTCCAGATCGGGCCTAAGAAGTTGGGTGTCTGAAGGCTACGTGGAGATTACAGATATCTCAGCCTAAGACTATTCCGGTTCGGTATAATTTGCTCTACATACAAGATTTCTCGGCACGGCGCCTATGTCTTTTCAAAGACTGACCTGGTCCGCACCTGCCACCAAGTTCCTGTGACTGAGCAAGACATACCTAACACTTCGATTACAACGCCATTCGGACTCTTGTAGTTTCTACGAATGGCGTATGATGTCGAGAACGCTGCCTAGTCATTCCAACGTTTCATTAAAACGGTAACGCGTGGGCTACCCTTCGTCTTCGCATACGTCGACCACTTGTTGGTAGCGAGAAAATCCGTCAAAGAGCGTTTACAACATCTACGACTATTCCTCCAACGGCTATTGGAAACGGCAGCGTCATCAACGTCTCCGAAAGCCGTCTTTGGTGTTGTCAATGTCTCTAGGACATCACCTTGATGCCAGTAGTATTGGCGCACTTTCATCGAAAATGGAAGCAGTAGGAAGCTTCCCCAAGCCCATAACGATTACGAAGCTGCGACAGCTCCTCGGCATGGTTAATTTTTACTGACGATTTATTAGGAACTGTGCTGTCATATTAGCGCCTCGGGATCGCATCCTTACAAACAAGAACAAGACGTATTTGCTGTACTGAGGCGCCGCCGTTGAACACGCCTTTATGAAGATCAAGGGCTCACTAGCAAAGCTCGTACTTCTTGCACATCCGAACCCTACGGCATTGGTGGCCCTCATGATTGATGCGTCCACCACAGCCATGGGAGCTGTTGTGCAGCAGCCCATGGATAAGTCATGACAACCCCTAGCCTTTTTCTGAAAGAAACTCACTCGAGCCCAATGTCGATACAGCATTACCGGTTGAGCGTTGCTTGTTATTTACTTCGCCGTCCGTCACTTTCGCCATGTCGTCAAGGGCCGACCGTTACCATCTTCACAAATCACAAGCCCATTACGCATTGCGCTTTGCAGAGAGTCGTCAACCCATGCTCCACGAGGGATACGCCATCTCTTGTTTATATCGGAGTTATCGACCGACATCCGACACGTCAGCGGCAACCACAATGTTCCTGCTGACCATCTGAGCAGTGTGAATGCCGTGACACCACCAGCACATTCTGCGCCACTCGATGTGCAGACACTCGTCACTCATCAGCTTAATGATCCTGAGCTCCTTCAACTTCGCTCATCCGAAACAGCACTGTGGTTGAACGATGTCCTGCTTGATGGCGTCACACTCGTGTGCGACAATTCTATAGGCACTCGGAGACCATCTGTCGCCACAGCATTCGAGGCGACAGATGGCGACCATCTGTCGCCACGCAAGCAAGCAGCTTTTCGACACACGGCACCAGCTCATTCACGCAAGTTTTTGTGCTACACAACGCCTTATTTCATTGTACACCCTATGGCCGCGGATGAACGCTGATGTACGCTACTGGGTTCGTGCATGCGCACCCTGCCAACGTGCAATAGTTCATATGTATCCTGTTCCCCCAGCACGCAGGTTTCTCCTACCTGATCATCGTTTCGATGTTGTGCACAATGACATTGTTGGACCACTATCACCGTGCCAGGGATTTCGCTACCTGCGCACCTCTATTGGCAGGTTTACCCGTTGGCCAGCAGCAATGTCACTTCAAGACAGCTCTGCTGCAACAATCCCGGCAGCTTTTGTCAGAAAATGAGATGGCCGCTTCGGATGTCCTGGCAAAATTTTTTCTGACAGAGAACAACAATTGGAGTCCGCTTTCTCTCAAGACCTCCTGCGCTTGCTTGGCACGAATCGGCTGAGCACGGCCGCCTACCATCCCCAATCAATGGCATCGTGGAATGCTTTCATCGACATCTCAAGTCAGCACTGATTGCTCATGGCACGCCATCGCAGTGGGTTCAACGTCTACCACTGGTTCTGGGTATCCAGTGCGCCTTGAAGTCAGACATCGGGTGCTCCATCGCGGCGCTCGTCTATGGTACTACGCTCCGTCTGCCCAATGACTTCTTTGCAGCACAGTCACCTCCGGCTGCTCTGTTTACTCACGAATATGTGCACGTCCTTCGCGATATATTCTGGAATCTAAAACCCTATCCAACGCGCCCCATCCAGCACGGACACCTTACGCTTCAACAGCTCGTCAACGCAACCTACGTCTTTGTGCGCTATGGACACATTCGGCCTGCTCTCCGCCCACACTATCTCAAACCCTTTTCCTTACTGGAGAGACGCTTGTAAACATATATTGCCGACATTCATGACAAAACTCGCACTATCTCACTTGACCGGCTGGAGCCAGCCTACTACGAAGCGACTCCCATAGTCGCATCCCTCAATTCTTCCCTGGACATCTCTTTTCCGTCCGGTGCTCACGTTGCCTCAGTGCGCCGGTTTCATGGACCTGTTGTTATTGTTCGCAGATCACGCTGCTCTCTAGAGCATGAGCTATGTAGCTCAAGCGACATCGATGCGATGGCCCTAGGAAAGAAGACGAGGTCAGGCGATGCCACGAGTGGCGCGAGAGCATACTTGGCTGACAGCCGAAGAACGAAACGATCAGTTGAGTTTGAGCTTCAGAGCTGGAACAACGTCTAATTGTCTCTTGCAAGTGATCCACATGCTAAAAGTTAATATTTTGATTGGTCTGCACTGGATGACTTCTGGTGGCGCATATGTATGGATATATTCCCCCATGTAATTATGTGGTAGTTTATGTGCGAATAAATGAATGCATATTACAGTGATAACAGATTCGAACTTAAAAAAAGAACTAGCTCGAATGAGAATGTTTACAACATATGGCATCAACTTCTTACGTCTGAAATGCGGTGATCAAATTTCAAGTTCCTGTTTTTTTTTTCTGAGGCCCACATACATGTTGTCATATCTAGCCTGGATCGACTACTGCGGCATGCAAACAGAAGGAGCAGGAACTAATGACCGTTGATATGATGAAAGACAATTAATGTAGTTTTGGCTGAATTAAATTCTGATGTGTGGAATTTACAATAGCGTAATATATTAGGAAGGTCCGCACTAAGTTTATCTCCTAAGCTCTTGTTGTTTTTATCAGAGTTAAATGTTGTAGTATCATCGGGATACATAAACGATTAAAGTGCATGATGAAATTAGGCGGAACGTTAATACAAATGAAAAACAAATGTGAGCGCGAAATGGGCCCTTCTGGCACACCTACATTACGCGTTTGTTACTTTGAGTAAGTACTGGAAACGCTGAGACCTTGGTTGCTATTACAGAGGTAATTTGATTAGTACCAAGGCAGGACCAGATATTTCCATTACCCTAGTTTTCTAAAGAGCATCTGCAGATTAATGGCGTCAAAGGCTTTAATCAGGCTAGCGAAAATAGAAGCGGCAAAGCTACAATCCCCAGAAGCCGTTTTTAGGTAATCTGTGAGAAATATTACAGCTACATGTGCAGAACACCATGATCGAAATCCGAACAGATAACGCAAAAGAATATTAAATTTGTTGAGGTAATTTGTTATGCGCTACTCAGTTAGGTCTCAATTATTTTACGGAGGAATGGCAACACACAGATGGGCTTGTAGTTCGTTAACAACGAATCACTAGGGTAAATTTGGCACGCTTGAGATCTCGTGGAAACGTCCCCGTTTCACATATTAAATTAAAAACTAAGTTCCCTTCTACTCTGTGAAGAAGGATGACCAGCGAAGCTGCGTATGTGGGCCCCTTAATGGCGAACTGCATCACCGTCGAGGGTCGGCCTCGTAACTATCTTCGGGATCGCCCCACGCAGCGGGAGCGCACAAAGCCTGCTTCACCTCCGCCGCGGGTCGGCCAGGCATTGAACCATCTTCTGGCTTGACCCATGTATGGCGAGTGCTTAACGTCTGCTTCCCCTCCGCCACGGGTCGGGCCGGCATTGCGAAATCTTCCGCATCAGCCCACGCATGGTGAGTGCTTAACGCCTGCTTCACCTCCGCCGCGGGTCGGCCCGGCATTGAACAATCTTCTGGATCGACTCATGTATGGCGAGTGCTTAGCGTTTGATTCACCTCCGCCGCGGGTCGGGTCGGCATTGCGATATCTTCTGCAGCGGCCCACGCATGGGGAGTGCTTAACATTTGCTTCACCTCCACCGCGGGTTGGCCCGGCATTGGACAATCTTCTGGATCGAACCACGTGGGGCGAGTGCTTAACATCTGCTTGACCTCTGCCGCGGGTCGAGCCGGCATTGCGATATCTTTTGGATCGGCCCACGCACGGGGAGTGCTTAACGCCTGCTTCACGTCCGCCGCGGGATCGCCCGGTATTGCAATATCTTCCGCATCGGCCGACACATGGGAAGTGCGTGATGCCTTCTTCACTTCCACCGCGAGTCGGTCCTGTATTGCGCTATATATCTTCGTAATCGACCCATGTATGAGGAGTGTTTAACGCCTGCTTCACCTTCACCGCGAGTTGGCCCGGCGTTGGGCTATCTTCGTGGTCAAACCACGTATGAGGAGGGCTTAAAGCCTGCTCCACCTCCGCCGAGGGTGAGCCTAGCATTGCACATCTTCGGGATCGACCCACGTATGAAAATTGTTGGTCTACACGCGGATTCAATCTACCAGATCCGAGCCATAGACAGCTTCGGTGTAATAATATGCGAAAGAATATTAGATTTCGGTAAGCAATTAATTTATATGACACATCCTTAAAACTTCGAGACCGGCACCTGTGATGCACAGAATAATGATTAGAAAGACCACTTCACCGGGTGTAGTAGGAGCCACGAAAAAACCATGCGGAAGGCGTGCCAACTGGTAATCAAAAATCGCGTCAACAGCCAAGTTGCTCGATAAAAGGAAGTCACTAATGACGTCTGCAATGTCAGAAGTTTTAGATACTCATGTCATTGTGATTTATTCTAGTTACGGCTTTCTGGTTGCTCTTTTGGCGACGGAACAAGGGGCCTAACATACGCGCGAGTCAATTGGTGTTTCAATTTCAATGGAGCAATGAAATATGAAGGCCCCTCGCTGGTTGCGTTGTGATCCCGGATCGCACCGGGGCCCGACAAAGGGACCGGATACGGGCCGTATCCGGTCCGTCTCAGGCTCGTCTCAGGCTCTCACTCGTCACTGAGGTGGAGTGAGAGGGTGCACGTCTGCGCCCGAAAGATAGTGAACAATCCCCGTCTAGGACGGGGCCAGAGGAACCGCTGGTGCAGGGTCTAAGTGATTCTGGCCGTGCAAATCACTCGTCTGACCTGGGTATAAAGCGCAAAAGACCACTCGAACCATCTAGTAGGTCGTTCCGTTCGACGTTTTGCTTAGGATGGCTGGAACTCAATGGGAGGTCAGTCACACCTGGTAAAGCGAATGATTGCATACATTAGGGTCGAAACTTGCTCCACCCGTTCTCAAGCTTTCAATGGGTGTACGGGAAGCCGTTCGTTTGAGGCCCCCCGCTGCGATGAGAGTGCCAAGCAGGCCACTTTTACTAAGCATTACTGGCGCTGTAGGGTGAACCAAAGCCCGGAGTAAGGCGCCCGAGGCAGGAGGTTCCCGAGAACCCATGAAGGAAAGAATTTCCTATTTTCAAATTTTTTATCAGAATTATTATACCACTGTAATATATTCTCTTCAATGTAGCTTCTGTTTGCTTTCTTCAGCTGCGCGTCGAGATACTTCCAGTATTTCTTGTACCATGCTACCGGGCCTACATTGAAGGGCTGTTTTTTGTTTGTTTACGAACATTCAGTGACGTTAATTCATTCTTGCGTATTTTTGTGGGAAAGGAACTGGAATATTTGTTAAAGTCTACACAAAAAGCGCGTGAAAGCTTGTTGGGGGTAGTTTGTTTCTTTTACTGTGAACCAGTCTGCCTTTGTTAGGGCTACGAGAGATCTTGCTTTATTAACAGCAAGTTTGAAGTACAACATGGTGCGAGAAAAAGAAAGGAATACAATAAATCTTGATAAATATCAGATAATGGTCTGTGATGTCACTAGTAAGAAAGCCTAGTTCTGATCAGAACAAAAGGTTAGAGATTGTGTCATCAACCAACGAGCTTCCACCATTGGGAGAGTAAAGTGTTGCTTGAGTAATGAGGTATTCAAGGCCGAAACTGTGATAACAACTGGAAGCAGCAGTTAAAAGATGTTGTGTGAAATAAATATACGTTCATGTGACCCATAATTGTCCCATTCTTGTTTTCAGACGATACTTATTCAAAAACAATATTTAAGGCACTAAAATATTGCTGACAAAATTAGGAGGTCAAGGATAAATGCAACCTAAATGTAGCAAAATAAGATAAATGGGTAATTCTATCTCTAGTTTTTAAAGGCTCTTTCATGCTCCACTTCTGGTCGTGTTAGCGCAGAAATGTTTTCCTAAGCTCATGCAATTATATTGAGCGCGAAACAGTTGCGCACGAACCAAGTGACCTCCTTTTATCTGCACGTTGCTGAAGATATACCGAAGACGCCTGACTCAATAGGTATATTGTTTTATCCCATTCGCCTACAATTTTTCCTATTGGAATACGGAGAACTCTTCCATTCATATACAATTATCTATGTCTTGCGCTTGCTAATCCCAAGTGAAGCCTGCAAATTTACTAATTTCATCGTACAGCCTTATTCTTTGCCATCCACGACTACGCTTCTCTTCCCTTAGTATCCGTTCTGTAACTTTAATATGCCACCGGTGATCTCCCCTACGTATTACGTGGGCCGCCCGGGTCCCACTTTTTTTTCTCTTAACGTCAACTAAGATATAAGCAGCCCCAATTTGCTCTCTAGCCACTTTTGCCATCAGTATGTGAGTGGACATGACACATGGAACTGAATAGACTTTAGGCAGATGAGCTATGAAACGTGTGCTTTGTCTTTCGTTGCGGCGCACAATAGTCAACACTTGGAACTTGCAACCAACATCATTATTCCAACTTATAATTTCCCCATAGCTGTACAAATTATGCGAGCACTTTGTCTTGAATAAAAGAATGCACTTGCACCTTAAAGATAACGTATATCATTTTATGAGTCCTTGGTGTGGAGGCTTTGAGAGATGTTTCTGCTCTTTATCATTTGTTTTTGAGTAAACTTTGTGTGATAGGTCTCACTTTGTATAAGAAAACGGGTTCTGAAGAAGTTACAAGAATTAACAGGCAAAATTGTCATTCGGGTGAAGGATAAGCTTTCTTTATGATTTTATTTCAGAATGCACTAGTCTTGAGCGACTTCTAATATGGTACAGCGAGCAAAAATTGATAACCTTAGAACTGGCGCCTTTGCTATTTTGTTCATATCCAATAAGGTATTGTAAGTGTTGTGGAAAATGGCTCAAATGCTTAAGGTGGATGTCTTACTTTGGCACCACCATAACCTGTTAGAATACTTTTTATAATCACAACCTATAGTTCTATGCAGTTGTGGCCGTTAAAGTAGAGTATGGATATTTCAGTTCCCTTCCACAGAAGTTAGTCAAATGAGTTTGTGCTTGTGTTTCAAGAACGCTAGTGTCCAAAATGCTTACAAATCTGCAAAGAAGGGTGTGTGCGCAAGTTGATATCGCTTGCTTGATTCATTATTGTGCGTGAGATAAAATACTCTGAGATTACAAATACAGTGCTATATTCAGACACTGTATTTTTTCATCGATGCAACATTTTACGGACGTGCAAGTGCGAAATGTACAATGAGCAGCCATTAAGGTCAGACTGACTTTAACTAATTTTCATTTATGTATCAGACGTTTTTCATAAAGAGGTTCATTTAAGGATACACTAGCATAGTGCAAGGACATTTTTTGCAGCGCAGCAGGAAGCCACCATTTGAAGTGTCCAAATACATGGTTGTTTCTCTATAATGTTAGAAAATTTTAAAGCACGATTTTTCAACCCGTACTGTCTCTTATGACGTTGTACAGACGCTTATAACACTATTTACTGAACGCGATAGATACTCCATGCTGTTAAAGTAAGAAACTGGAAGGGCATCGAATTTATGCAGGATTGGTTAGTTTGTGTTAAGCTCAAAATATGACCATAATAGCTGTCCTCACCAGGCAAGTGGTCGTAGGACATTCGATCTTTATTTCTTGTTCAGTTATAGTTGCATGTGTTGCCTCAGACACAGGCCGTGTAGTCAGTCGAGGTGATTTGTTCGCTGGTGAAGCACGCCAACAGCGGTGCCTACACTGGCGATGCTTAAGCTAGTGTTGGGCCGACGTGTGAACGCCCTAAATGTGAAGCGTATTTTAGACATCCTGAAAAAGATAGCAATCGTTGTCCCACTCCCACAATGCTGCTCTCGCGTCACCATGTCAAGAGGGCAAACATTGGAACCATTAAACGCTAGCTTTCAACGCACGTCGCTGGGAAATAAGAAACAAGATTATTGTCTATCGAAAAGTCAGCAGAGCTTTATAAGGTACGATTTAAGGCAATACGTTGTAGTACCCAAGCAAAATACCTCTGCCTGCGCAGGTTGTTGGTTATGTGACAATGCACACTATAATTGATACTCTCACCGTCAGACGATGCCACGTGCCTTTTTGTGTCACTTTTTGAGGCCAAGTAAAACATATTTACTTTTCCATGGGATACAAGTACGCTCGCTTCCGTCAACGCGCCACTTAATCTTCGCATCCCCCACACAATCAAACGACAAGTTCTGAGTGGTAGGTTGTGCTTTGTGCTTCCTTTCTTAGCCCGTGTGAGGAAATCATCTAGAATTACTGACTCTAGATCATGCTGGTATATGGAGAAAATAAATTTATAGCTCCAGCTACCACCAATGCAAGATCTGGAAAGTAATCTTTGTCTTTAAGTATTCTTGACGTGCCTTTCAAAGCAATCATTTAAACACTTTCATGGGTGGCCAACATAGTATTCGCTGCATGAATATAGTCTGAGTTTGACGATGTACATCGCACAATAAAGAACTTGCTTTGGTGAGCCTTGCGGCATTCCCCTAGAGAATGCAGGTGACATTGATCGATCTGCAAAGCTATTGTTGCTCATCAGGCGCAGATTAATTCGCATTTAGACGCGGTGGTATTTGCTTCAAGCTGCGGGATGTATTATGGGCACTAAAGACTACAGCAACATTTTTGTCTTTGAATCAGCCGGGAATAAGTTGAAAAATGTTTGACGTACCTTTCTCAAGAGGATTTCACTTTCCATGACTAAAGCAAGATGCAGGATTTCTGCTTTTGCTACGTGTGTCCTGTAGAGTGTTAAAGTTGTCATGAATGGCCTGTTAATTTAAGCATAAGTCTTTCTTGTCATTAGTTTGCTTTTGTGACCAAGCTTATGGTAAATTTATGCCGAAAATTATCAAAGCAGAGTATTTTCTAATGAGCCAAGTGAAACTTTTAAGGAATGAGCCATGTTTAAGTTACGTTCGCTAAGTGTAAATAACTCATGGTTCGTCCTGTTCACAGAATGGACAAGACATGTAAAAGCAGCAGGTTATAATTCGTATTTTGTCATTCGGATTAACTAAGGTACTTCAAAGGAACAACTATAGCGAAAACAATTTGCTTGTCGACCTAACCACTACTGAAATACCTAGTGTCACTCCAGTTCCACGTGACTACCATGAACCTCACAGTCACGCTCTTTCTTGCATGCAAAAAGTGCTTGTTCAGCAAGGCGTGTGCTGGTCCAACGTGGAGATCAAACCTGGCAATAGGTAGAGCAAACGCTATAACTGGTTGAAAACAAGGCTCGCATTATTGTGTTTGCTTGGTTGTATCACGTGATTGCATCCCTATATTTTCTCATATTTGCCTCGCTGAAATATCAATTATATCAGTGAGTGAGTGAGTGAGTGAATGAGTGAGTGAGTGAGTGAGTGAGTGAGTGAGTGAGTGAGTGAGTGAGTGAGTGAGTGAGTGAGTGAGTGAGTGAGTGAGTGAGTGAGTGAGTGAGTGAGTGGGTGAATAAACTTTTATTGGGCCCACCAAAACGCGATAAAACACGCACCCGGCTAATCCCACGACGGGACTGACAGATCTAGTCTGCCGGCCCGATCGCGGCCGCGCTGGACGGCCAGGATTTCGGCCTCAAAGACGGGACTTCGCAGGAGCGCGTCCCACTATTCCTTGGTGAACTTCGAACCCAGCAACCCGCACTCCCAGAAAATATGAGGCAAAGTAGCAACCTCACCACAGGCCACGCAAGAACAATTCGGATAAATCTCGGGATATATGCTGTTAAGGGACGCCGGATTTCGGTAGGAGTTCGTTTGCAAGTGTCTGAGTGTGATCGCCTGCGGCCTGTTTAGCTGGGAGTGAGGCGGCGGGAAAACCCTTCCCTCTAAGTAAAAGAAGTTAGTAAGTTCATTGTACGGGATAGGAGCGTCTCTGTGTCCGGGGAGGGCAGCGCGCCCTGTAAAGCAACGCGCAGCCTCGTGGGCAGACTCGCTGAGGTCATAGGAACCCCCTCAATCGCCCCGACGTGTGCAGGGAACCGAAGGATGGAATGTATGGAGGTGTCGCCGTGTTTGACGCCTTTCAGAATTTTAATTACCTGCCGGGCTAACCGGCCTTTCTGGAATGCCCTGACGGCCACTTTCGAATCGCTATGCACCCTTTCTCTCCGACCGGCTTGCATAGCAGGTGCAATGGCCACTTGCTTGGCCATCTCGGGGTTCGTCGTCAGGACGGAAGCGCAGTTGATGGTTTCCCCAGCGTGTCCACGATGGAAACCGCAAAAGCCTTGCTGTCTCGGTATGCAGCTGCGTCCACGAAGCTTGCTTCGATCTTGTCCTTGTTTATTTGCCTCAGTATATTCAATGCTCTAGCCTGGCGACGACCTGCGTTGTGAACGGGATGAACGTTGCGGGGCAAAGGGGCGACCACGATCATCTCCCCTATGTCACTGGGGATTTGAGTGTTTTCAGCCAAGTTTTGGTTTGATGCGACTCCGATCTCCTCGAGGATCTCCTCGATCTCGGAGGCGATCGAGGACTCCGGTCTCCTCGATCACCTCCGCTGTCCACTCTGCCGGCCGGCATGGTGGACAGCGGAGTCAGCTGGGCCCGTTCCTAAGCCTCGGCTATCTCCTCCATGGTGTTGTGTTTGCCGAGCCGAACGAAGTCCTCGGTATGCGTTCTGACGGGCAGCCCGAGGCCTCTCTTGAATTTTCTAATAAGGGCATTAAGCTTCTTCCGCTCGGCTCTAAGTCAGTTGTGCATGGCCACCGTGTAGGTGAAGTGACACAGAACATATCAGTAGCTAAAGATGATTGCACATCACTGGACAGTGTGAGCAGAAAAATAGCCTGTGATTGTGGAGTATTATTCCAATGAATGGAAGCAACATTTTGTTCTGTCAAACAGGCAGGAATGCAAGCTCTAACGGAAAATGCAGATTTTAAGTAAACTATCTGTTCCGAAATGTTGCAGTGAAATGCAGCGTGCTATAAGCTACGAGACATGTTCAGGTTGTTCAGCCTCACTACGCCGGTCATTGTGTGATGCAATAATATTCACTGAAGCGTGATTCTTAAATTCACAGTGAATACATATAGAACGTCACCACGCTGCTAAAAAGCCAGCAGCCTAAATGATCACATATTATAGCACCATAACAACACTGAGAAGTGCAGTAGCAATTCTCTTCATTGCACAACGAGGAGATGTTGACGATTATAAAATTTGCTCTAAGCAGAAATCAGAATCATAACTAGCGAGATTATGTGAAAGCTCAGGATGATAATCTAAGCTGAGTATCGTTTATTAAAAGCTTCTGCTATGCTTTGGGTAAAAGAGCTAAAACTTGATTTCAGCATGGTATACTTCCTGTGTTATACCAATTAAAAGCACATAAATCTCCAGATGCTAAACAGCTATTTCTTGCGAGATCTGTACTGATAACCTCAGTAATAATACTACCAGCTGGATTACGTGTTTGCGTAGTGGTGCCTATAAAATGGTGTCAGAAAGTGTAGACAGGGCTGCTTTGAATTAGAGATGCCAGAACGCCGGATACATATGACAATGGGGTTGCTACCTTTTGCGGTGCAGGTCAGAGATAAAGAGAAAAATATGTCAGCCCAACGATGCTTCGGACAAAGAGAACGGCAGAGAAACAGACAAAACAAAGCGATGCTTTCAACTAAGATTTTAGCTTGTTTAACGTATATTAAGGGAACCATGCTTGCTAAGCACTTGCCGAGGAACCAACACGTCAACGAAATGGTCGAGAGGGTATCTGAACTGAAATTTAAAACTGAAGTTCACTCCGACAGAAGGCAAGAGAAGCTTCCATAACAGATGCTGAACCGTATATTCTCGTTTAGTCTCTTACACGTTGTGTACAGTAGTGTCTTGTCTAGTTTTCCTTAGCTTAGTTTCATAAAAGCGTACTTCTCACGTACTTTTTTTGCCGTGGTGAAGCAGTTAGGAGCCAGTTCTGGTCAACAATGACCCCAGATGGTCTTGCAATTGCTCTGTATACACTTGCTATTCTGGCAGATAAGCCTTATTGCATTGGTCTGCCTAGAAACCTTCTACGGAACCCCACAATTGGAGATAGCTGGCTCAATAGCCAGCTACCTGCTAAATGCTGGCACAACTTTGATTTCCAAAGTGGGTGAAATTCGCACAATATTCAGAAAATATATGGGCTCTGGCGGTAGCATGGAGCTCATCGGCCATCTCTCACCCTTGCGCCAGTAAATCCCCTTTATCCTATCATCAGTACATCTCTTGCTTTATGTAATTGTGAAATATTATTTGTAGTTTCAGTTCATTGAAGTGCTCTCTTTTTCGGCGGGTTGCTACCATGGTGGCAGCGCGCCAACATTTTATGCATGGTTGCCTTAT
Source organism: Dermacentor andersoni (assembly GCF_023375885.2). Taxonomy (NCBI): domain Eukaryota; kingdom Metazoa; phylum Arthropoda; class Arachnida; order Ixodida; family Ixodidae; genus Dermacentor; species Dermacentor andersoni. The sequence goes on along the minus strand of NC_092816.1, from coordinate 200,658,746 downwards.
ATGTAGATGGATAACCATATTAAAACTGTCCGTCCAGAATAGCATATCGTTGTGTCCACTGCGTTGTCTTGAATGAACGGAATTTTGTTTTAGTCTTTCGTTAGACATTAAAAGAACTTCCTCTTGATTGTCAAGGCGATGGTATCACTAAACATTTATAAAAACATTTCATGCTGGATGCCGAAAACTGCAGTCTACATGTCAGGCTGTTTGTGAGTGTTTGAGAAGGTACGCTCTGGAATAGAAAACATTGTTGAAAGCATTGTATACATCCGTGCCACCCACAGCACTCAACCTGAGCTGCCGTACTGGTTAGCTATAATAAATGGACTTGTATGTTTGTGCAAGTTTCATTTTCCGCTATATTTCATTTATTGATTTGGCTGCATGTTCTTCAAGAAAGTCACTTGAACGGAAAATGTCACTGTCATTGCAAATGTTCTGTACTGAAGTTGTGCAGGCAATAAACAAAAATAATAGCGAGTGTGCTTTAATAATTAGAGCATCAGGATGCTATGCATTAGGGCCATGTTTCGATCTCAGCATCAGGTGTGTTATCCAGCTTTCTTTTTTCTAAGTTGAGCAATTCGCGTAGACAGCCGCAGCACACTGCCACTGTCAGAAAAATTAAGGAGCTTTCATAAACAAAGCTTACTTTAAAGCTCGAAAGGATGAACTCCTGCACCCCTCTTTCATTTGATCGTACTTTGAAACGAAGATGCACTGATGCAACATATAAGTTATGAATATCATATACCATAGGAGGGCTAGAAAAACATGACAGTCCCTTTAGCATACGCTAAAGAGGATGAACGCGAAAGCCTGCGCGCTCACGAGACATTCGCTAAATTGCTTGACATTCTCATTGGCATGCGTTGTTACTTCCGATTACTTGTTTTCTCCCACCATAGGTCGTGGGTTCGATTGCCCTAATTACCTCTACCTTAATTACCTGTGAATGAATTGACTATGGCCTAAGTAACATCAGAGATCATGGGTTCGACTCCTACCGAAGGGTGATGGTTCGACTCTCAACGAAGGTCGTGGGCCCGAGCGCCTTCCTTACCTGTATCTTAATTAGGCGTTGCCTAATTAACTTCGCGGTACTTGAGAGAAAATGCCGTGGGTTCGACTTCCGAATAAGCTCGAGATTTCGACTACCACCAATGGTCGTGGGTTCGAGTGCCTTATTTAACTGCAGCTTAATGAACTGTGCCCTAAATAACTTCGCCCTTAATTAACACCAAAGATCATGGGCTGGATTCCCATCAATGTTGGCGCGGCTCAACAAACTGGTGGCACCATCAGTTTTGGTGCCATTGAATTTTTGTGCCGTAACGCCGGACGGTCAATTTTTCGCTAACGCCGGAAAATAGATTTTTCTAGTTATGAGCCACTTAAGGTTTTCGCCTCAATACAATTTTGTAGTGACGTACTTCTGTTCATATTCCGTAAATTCTTTCCTGTAACGTGTACAAATCTGAGGATGGAGTAACTGCTGAAGTTTAGTGAATTTTTCTCGTTTGCAAGTAGGGTATATTCTGAGGTATGATTTGTCTCTTGGTGTTCTCTATATTTTGACGATACAGCCCTATTGCAGACTTTGTGCGTTCCGTTTCTCCACTCATATGACAGTTTGAATAGCTCCCCACTGTATAGGGGAGCTGAATAAATGACGTGGTGAAATTCAAAAAAATTGTGGCAGAGGCTAAAAACTGGTTGAAGCCGCACCGGACCAACGAAAAGGTCATAATGTCGTCATCTTGCGTTTGACATCAGTATGGTGATGATGATGACCCTGCTTGCAACATGAGAAAGACATTGGAGCTGGCCACAGCTAAAGTTGGTATTAAGCGTCGCAACGTAAAAGTCATTGTACGGACCTACCCAAGGATCTATTATATAGCCCAGTCAGTGTACTTGCACCACAAGTCAAAAATAATGAGCCATTGCGTAAAACAATACGAGTGATTTGACGGTCTTGTGCCGGACAATCATAAATTGTGCGCGTAATAAATCATTCCTGTTTACATTACCGCCAGCGCTGTAATTCTATCCAGCGTAAAGAACGTGTTGCATCCTCATATTTTTACTCCAACTAATGACACCAAGCCTGTTGACAGCGTCGTGGAGGATTTCTTTTATTTTGTTTTTATTATCCCAATTAGCCATTGCTCTATCCTAGCGTAGTTCTGACCAGCAAGATCACGTGGTAGTTTTGTGCAAGTAGTCGTTTTTTTTATCTCCTATGAATTTGAAAATGTCACCTTCACAACGTCAATCTATGTTCCCAGCGAACGTAGGATGAGCTATATTTTGCAGCTTTAACGTGTAAAGCAGTACGGTTTTGCTTAATTGTACAATGTTTACTCTTTGACCGTGCAGATTTGAATGCACGGATCTTGTTTCCGCTTTATGGTCCTACACCTGAAAACAGGGAATGCGTGTAGACAACAAGGCATACGAATCTCAACTTTACAGGACACGTGGACGTATGTAGAGTTAGCCTTTGACATGAGGCAAACAACTCGAGTAGGAACCCATCGCATTTTTTTTCCTCATTCTGCGCCCCGATAGGGTGATGACGGATCTCGATGGACAGTGGGTGTTAAAACGCTTGAGCCAGGCATGCTTTTCTGTTCGCAGGTTGCCTAATGCGAAGAGAGCAGAGCAGTCAAGGGAAACAGTGAACATGCAATGGCAGCACGTTAGATAAAAAACCAAAAAACAAGAACGCTCTTGAAATCAATAATTGTGATGCCACAACAACGCCTCTATTAACGCTTATGAAGCCACGCACTTGCTGTGTTCCAGAGAGCCCTATCCATCCTGCAAAACGACACTTGCCTTATGAAGGCCAACATTCACTTGAAATTTAATTAAATTCTTCGTATATCAAAACACCAGAATAACGAAGAAGTTTCTAAAGAAAGCCGAGGGAATTGCTGCTTGCACAAGGGCGGCTGTAACGTTCGACTTCGGAGGATAAAGTGGGCTGCAACCACGTTTTCCTCACGTGAGAGTAGCAGTCAGAATAGAGTTATTGCCCTGCTGCACAAAAAAAAAGGTCGTTTGAAACACCTGCCGCGGCCTAATTAAACGCGGGCGCAGTCGTCTTCAGAGTGCGCAATGTGACGATACCATCGCAATGAGGCAATTATAATTTTTGTATGTGTCACCATTTTCAGAGACATATCTTTTTTCTCAGCACCGTGTGTCGGTGCATACGTTTCCTAATGCCTCCAGCTTTTAGTGAATACGTGATCTGCGTTTAGAACTAAACGAAGAAAAATTAGGCAGCGGGAACTTGCATTAGTGGCGATGCTGTCGGAAGCTCGATTAAATATTCTTCCCCCGAGAAACACGCAAAAATTCACACGACAAAAATACGTGTGCTATGCAGGCTGTCTCATGTAACTTGCGCCAACCATTCAAATTATGCAAATGCCAGGTAGCTCCACCGAACTAAGGTAACGCTGTCTGCTGTCGCTTGCAGATACTCAGAATATTTTTTTTTCCCTTCCACCTTATTGCATAACTAATTTTAATTATAATTATATAAGAAGTGTGAATGAAAAAATTATATATCGAAATGAAAACTCGCGATAGAGCTTTCTGTTGCTCAATGCGCGCTACGTAAACGTGTTTTTTCTGAGCGTGAAGAAAGCTCGCTATTACATGCAGAGCGACTCGAGCAGCCTGCCGTGCGTCAATTTTGCATCTATTCGTGGGCTTCTTTCATGCTCGAAAAAGCGCATATTATATTGCACGTATTGAGCAACGGGAAGCTGTAACGGGAGTTTTTCGTGTTGCTCTACAATTTTCTCGTTGACACTTTTCATAACGATAATAATTTACAAGTCGAATAATTACTTACAACTAATTATGTACTTCGGCCAAATGGAAGAAAATAATCTGAGTATCTCCAAGCGACGACAAACAACATTACCTCGGTTCTGTTCAGCTACGTGGTAGTTGCGTATATTTAAGGTTTCGCTCAAGTTAATAGAAACACCCTGTATGTTGCTGCATGTCAGCAGTGCGCTTAGCCGTATTCCGTTCTCCAATGTGGCATGCGTGGGAAATCCCTCCATTTGTTCATTGTTTGTTTGCGCTCGTGTGAATATGCGTACGCTGTGCGGTTGGACGATAACATTACCTTAAATGGCAATCTCTAACTTTAAAGCAATAACAAAACGCTTGTCAGGAAACACACGTGTTTCATTTTGCCACGCCTCGTGGACATATCTACAACATTGTATTTATGTCCGCAATAAAGATTGATTGATTGATTGATTGATTGATTGATTGATTGATTGATTGATTGATTGATTGATTGATTGATTGATTGATTGATTGATTGATTGATTGATTGATTGAAAGCTATCATGTCTCTAGCTTGTAAGTCATATTTACCGTATCAGCTTACGCAATTTGAAACATTGCATTCGTTCATATTTTTTATTTTCTTATTTTTAGGTCATTGTAGTCTAAAGAAACGTGCATGTATGCTTCAGTTCCACACAGGTGTATGCGCTCGTGACGAAAATCGCTTGTGGCGGTGGTGGTGATTGTCGAACATAGGCCACAACTTCGCTGCACACCCCTTTTCACAGGGTGGAATGGCGGTAGACGTATTTTATGTGTCCCCTCCCCCCCCCGGAAGGAAATAAGTTATTTTCAAGGAGACATTATTACCTTTCAAATGCGGCTACTTTACGTGATTAGGATTATGAATAATCGTGAGAATGTAGTTACTTCGTCTAAGTCACCTTTGTGTGAAGTTCGTATGTGTCAGCTTTCACCTGACCACGGGGACGACGGTGTTTGAAACTGGTGCTTCTCAATTGTAACCCATCACACAATGTTTCACGAATGCTATGTTACCCTTATTGGGAACCTACATGCGAGATTATCACTTTTAAAAGACGTACTTCTTGCAAATCTGTACGCCTCTGAATATGTTATCACTCTTCCATCGTATACCCTCTAAATTTTGTTCAGACCTTATTTGCATAGTTTGCAAAGAAGTAAACAAAACTAACAGAGGACACAAGAGTCATAACATAATCACAAGCGTACAGATCTTCAAGAAGTGTGCAAAACTAGATTGCAAAAAAAAAATTATATAAAGGAACTGTCGCGGGTTTGAAAAACCATTCTTGAAAAAAGTGAAACTAGAAAGCCAATGTGAAAAAAATGTTCGCAAATTTTTAATCAGAATACTGTCATACGAGTCAGTATTCCGTTTCAAGTATTTTTGTTGTAAAAAACCAACAAATGTGCTTTTTTTCTATCTCACAATTGCTTAATTTGACTTTGGTGACCCCTATAAACTCCTTATTCTGACGCAAGACATGACAAAACTTTGCAAACCAGTTATTATGTCGTGCGGAATGGCGTTGCTCACTTCAGCGCGGCGGTTTGATCCGAGCTTTTTTTTTTTGTATTCCCTTACGTGTTTGTTCAAAGCGTGGCGTGCGCTTCGCTTCAAATTTTGTGTCACCTAGCGCACGGAATTCATTCGCGAAAAGTGTTAGTGGAAGCTTCCTGTTATCGTTCCAGTTCACGCTGCGGCATCTAACGCGCTGTGTATGCTAGTGATGATAAATGCGGGAGGCTCAGCGAAGAAGCGTCGCGCTATGTTTGTTCACTCTCCATAACACAGGCTCTGAGGGTCCGGTGCGCAGCAATATTAGTTAGTAGAGTGTTTTCCAAATGATTATCTGGGACAATATTGTGTGATAATTGCTGGAATGAATACGTGGAGTCGCGCAGAATTGCGAATGATTTTGTGAAAAGGTTTCGCATATGGTGCTATACATTACGACTATGTGCTGGCTGTAGTACTTTTCATCCAACGAAACATGTTTTATTTCGTCAGTTATATTGGTTGCATTATTCTAGACGAATAAAGTTGAAGTTTCTTTCAAAACCTGTGTCGCACTGTCTTTTATTTCCATCCTATTCGCTCACTTTCCTAAGGAACATACTGAAGCAATTGCCGCCAATGATCGCCTAATTATGGTTTCATTAAGAGACACGCCACTCCTATAGTTTGATGACATGCTGGTTCTTCAGCTCAGGCATGTATCAAGCTCGCCTCAGCCTACAAAGAAATATAGCCGCTGGCGTAGCGTTCGAAATGACGGCCGCTAAAGAAATTAATACAGGAATGCCAAGCAGCAAAGATGTTGACGTCACTGCTGCTTCCAGTTGTTACGTCACATTTTATTTATTTTTTGTATTTTTTGCTTGCTGTCAATTGTCCCCACAATACGTAGATGGTGACGGTTGCAACGAACAACCTTTTTCCTGACATGAGGGCTTCTATGCAAGCTGCGCTACGAATTTACATAAACGTTGTCGGAAGCGTTGAAATAAATTGAGCTTTCCAACAATGACTTAATCAATTACCGATATAGTAGCACAGCCTGCTTCCTCAGAGTTACCGTCTTGTACTCTGACAAGACGAAACGCAAAGTAAACATATGTGCGCTACTTTCTCAACCATTCATATATATATATATATATATATATATATATATATATATATATATATATCAATTAGCTTACTCCCAGTATTATATAAAATATTACCAAACAGAACTTGCAATGGCATAAGGGCAACACTTAGCATTAGACAACCACGGGAACAGGCTGGTTTCAGGAAGGGATACTCTACAAGGGATGACATCCATGTCATTAATCAGGTAGTCTACAAATCCGCAGGCTGTAATCAGCCTCTCTATTACGAAAAGGCATTTGATTGCAGATTACGAAAAGGCATTTGATTCAGTAGAGATACCACAAGTCATAGGGGCGTAACGTAATCAATGGGTACAGAACGCTTACGTAAATGTACTGGAAAATGTTTACAGAGATTCCGCAGCTACCTGAATTCTGCACATATAAAGTTGGATGTTACCTATATAGAAAGGGGTCAGACAAGGAGACACGATCTCTGCAATGTTGTTCACTGCGTGCTATAGGAAGAAATACTCAAGATATTAAACTGGGAATGCTTAGGAGTAAGGATTGACGGCGAATATCTCAAGCAACCTTCGGTTTGCTGATGACATCGTTCTATTAAGCAGCACGGCATGCAGACGAGTTACAACAAATGATTGAGGACTTTAACAGAGAGAGTGTAAGAGCAAGGTTGAAGATTAATATTCACAAGACAAAGATAAGCGTAATTTACCGGGCAAGGGAAGAAAAGTTCAGGAACGCCAGTCAACCTCTAGTGTCTGTGAAGGAGTACGTTTACCGAGGTCAGTTATTCACAGGGAGCGCTGATCATGAGACGGAAATTCACAGAATAATATTATTGGATTGGAGCGCATACGGCAGACATTGTCAGCATCTGACTGCAAGCTTGCCGTTATCATTGATAAGGAAGGTGTACAATCAGTGCATTTTACCGGTGCTGACACATGGGGCAGATACTTGGAGACTGACAAAGAACAACTTAAGGACCGCGACAAGAGCGGTGGAAGTAAGAATGCTAGGTTTAGCATTAAGAAACAGAAAGAGAGCGGTTCGGATCAGACGGCAAACAGGTATAACCGACATTCTAATTGCAGGGTGTCTACCGAGTGGACATTTTCAAATTCCCTGAGTTTCCAGGTTTTCTGTGAGTGACACAGAACTTTATTTTATGTCAAATCAGGCTGGGGAGGGGGGGGGGGACACCATGTCACCCGATGCTGTCGCTCTCAAGTAAGCATTTTAAGAAAATGAAAAATTCACTTTGAATACTAAGGAGTAGTGTTTACCTTATTCAAAATAGAAAACTGAAGGGAGGCGATAGGAAACTGCAGAGCGCATAAGTTCGAAAAACAAAATGGTAAAGGCCATGGCAAAGCGAGTTGCCGATATACAAATACGAATAAAGAGAGAGACATACAGAAGCAAATATTTACGAAAATGAGCTATTTCTGTCAAGGGATAGGAATATCATTGGTTTTAGACCCGAACTTTGTCACAACTGAGATTTTCTCAGCAGATGGAAAGTCAAACTCATCTGTCCTCACATACTCTCAGCCCGCGTGCAATGCATCTGTTTTGGGATTCACTGCTTTCAAGAATTTATTTTGGTTTGGATGAGGGTCACCTGCATCTTTGCGTCAGCCAACACTTTGCTTCTTGAGCTCAAGCTCCTTTAAAGAGGTGGCACAGTTCCTTTCCCGACCATTTCTCAATGCGACAGTCATTTCTGTTGTTGTCCTCGTTCCGCCATGCGTTCGCCCCACGGACCATTTGAATCACCCTCTTGGCTAATTAGGGGCACGAAAACGTCCTAAAATCCAATCGGGCAGTCCGAATAAATGGATGCGTGCCTTTTACTGCCCTTGACGGCTCAAATCGCCTCAGGCATGTCCTAAAAAGCTCAGTACACCTATTAGGCATATCGCTCCTCGTACTGTGTCAGGAAACTGTGGGTGCACGCGTGTATAATTATGGAACACGTACAATGTCTCGTGACAATTGCCTCTTCCCACGCAAATCAAGCTTCACAGCAATACTTTAAGTATGCTTCGCCCCAAAACATTCCTGTCTTGAGGTAAAGCTGTTAATCGGGAACCAGCATAATGCAACGCGCCATGCTTTCTAAGCTTCGAAGCCAATCGTGAGGATTACAAAGGCGGAGTCGGTGCCACTACTAACACCCGCGAATTTTTTAAATAAAAACACCGCACCCAAGAGCAAGAAGCTTCACAGCGAACGTCGAAGCAGCTAAGCCTCGCGTTGCCGCGGTGGTGGCTATGGCTGCCAGCGTATCTGCGTGCGAGAGCGCTGGTTCGACGCGGCGAGATAATCAAAACTGTGGTGTTGGCTTTTACTAATGCCGTTTCAAACCTACGGTCACAGCAAAACGTCTGAAAAATTGGCTAGCGAAGGGTTCTTGCGTCTGAAATTATAGACGTTTTTAAAGATTGACGATAATGCGGACGGCCGTCCGCATTATCGGGCATTGGCCTAAAATCGGGTGTCTCGACAACCGGTCGTTCACTGTACACTGGCAACTTCTCCAGCCGACGACACGGCGTCAAAGACAATTCGTTACCATTCCACTATTTTACTCGAACCAGCAGCAGGGCGACTTCTGTTCCCGTTCAATAATATGACAGCTAATTTTCCCTGATTGAAGCACAAATTCCCAAGTTTTCCCTGAGGTTTTCCAGACTATTTAAAATCCCTGATAATTTCAGGTTTTGCGGTTTCGCCGGTTCCTAGACACCCTTTCATTGACATTAAGAGAAAAAAATGGAGCTGGACAGGTCATGTGCACAGGTTAGATAACCGCGGGACTATTAGGGTTAGAGAATGGGTACCAAGAAAACGGAAACGCAGTCGCGGACGGCAGAAGACAAGGTGGGGTGATGAAATAGGAAATTGGCGGGCGCTAGTTGGAATCGGTTGGCGCAGGAAAGGGGTAATTGGAGAGCGCAGGGACAGGCCTTGGTCCTGCAGTGGACATAAAATAGGATGATGATGATGATGATGATGATGATGATGATGATGATGATGATGATGATGATAGTGCTATCATAAGAAGTTAAGAAACAATGCAGCACAGGGCAACGTTACTAGACTAGCTTCAGTTTTAAAACTCGGCGCCGTTGCGCGGAACCGCCACCCGCCCGCGCCTTCGTGGCGCTGCAGTCGCGAACGGCTTCACCATAGAATAAACACTTCACTTCCTCACTGGCCGGCTACGCGGGTGGGCCGGACTAAGCACGCGGTGCAGCGTTGGTGTATTCTGTGATCCGTTGTTGACGGCGAATTTCAGCAAGCATGTCATCCGTGGAACTGTGGCCTTCGCCAAGTTTCTTAAGAATATCAGCAGACGATGCCGACGTGCTGCGTATCTGGCTGCATAGGCCGCTATTGGAACGATGTCGACAATTCGGCGCACCACTTTTTCTGTGCTCCCAGCAATGCGACGCTTCGCACGGCGTAAAACAGAGCGATTCCTCGTGCCGACCGGGAACTCTCTGCGATATTAACGGCACGTGCTCGTGCCACTGCTCCCGCGTTCGTCGTCGTCTTCCACAGCTCGCTGCGTGATCGTTCATCTTTCCAGCGTAGAATTTCACTTCACTTCTGTCGTCGTAATGGAGAGGCCGCGTTTACGGCGGCCTCTCATACTCCCTTCCTTAAGGGAGTATGAGCCACTCATGGTCTTACGTAACGGAAAGATTTAATTTTGAAGAAATTAAAAAAAAAATTTTGGGGTTTAACGTGCCAAAACCACATTCTGATTATGAGGCACGCCGTAGCGGAGGACTCCGGAAATTTCGACCACCTGGGGTTCTTTAACGTGCACCTAAATCTATGTACTCGGGTGTTTTCGCATTTCGCCCCATCGAAATGCGGCCGCCGTGGCCGGGATTCGATCCCGCGACCTCGTGCTCAGCAGCCTAACACCATAGCCACTGAGCAACCACGGCGGGTTTGAAGAAATTTAATTTCGAAGAATCACAAGCGGCAGGCGAAGGCTGCTAACCACGCCGCCGAGCAAACTCGAGACATCGAACGCAAGCGGCAACTGCGGACTGCGTGCATACCGTCAGTGACGTCGTTCTCTCCGTCGCAGCCGATTGTGTGTGTAACCTCATAACTGAGAAATACGTTAATGAACCCTCGGGATTACCCCAGTGATAAACACAGGGGCCGCACGTTTCAGCATCGTTGATTAACCATCTTCAAGGTACGAAAAATCTGACTTTTCTTTTTTTTTGTGGCTTGTGTGTACAAAGACCGACCTCATCTTTCTTTTTGTAGCGCTTCTTTGGCGTGGTGAGAAGCTTCGGTGCGGATGAAGATCCTCCTACAATCACGCACTTTGACCAGATATTCAGGCTTGTAAGCCTAAACTGCGCGAAACGTTAAGACGACAGGAAGAAACACACATTTAGAAACGCGGCTTCTGCGCTTCGCTGTATGCATTTCTTGCTTTCGTGCAGTTTACCTTTCTTTCAGTATTAACAAACTGGTGCGATAAATCTTATTGCTGTAGGTGGATACCACTTCTTCGTGGTATCACTGATTCGCACAAGGGAGAACGCCAGCGAGCGTGAAACACGCGCAAACTGCCCGTCCGCACGAGCTCAAGGCTGTGACGAGGCGTCTGCAGTGGAGCTCGACGGAACAGCGCTGCCATCTGGCGGCTGTCACAGAAGTGGCGACAGCGGCTGTAAGCGCGCGGGCGGGGAGTTTTACAACTGAAGCTAGTCTAGTAACGTTGGCACAGGGGACATGATCTCCTGTTCTTAATTGAATGAAATGAGTGATCAATGGAAATGAAAGTGGAGGGAAATCAACTGGCCGCAGGTGGCATATGAACGCGCGTCTTCACATTGTGCGTGCGATGCTCTTACCAGGTGAACTATCGCGGTGCCGTTTTCCCATTCACCTTCTGGGCTCTATACACTTACCTACTCGAACTAACCCTGGGAGTGTTAGCCAGCGCCTGTACTTATGGCCATGACGGCGGGCGTGAAATATCCTTTCTGTCGCAGACGTCACGTCTGCCTGAACTTCCTGGGTGAAGGTAACTGGACAATCAACCAACAAGTGCTACTTGAAGGCAACATGCCGGATTCGTGACTTTGCTGTGTAATGAAGAGAAGAAAGGAAACGGAGGCGCCAGGTTTTTATCAGCCCTATCATCAAATTCGAACAAACAATCTCACCAAGGAAATTACGGGAAATGTGGGAAACTAATTGCAGTTCTTAGTTGAATTTAATTCAAATATAAATTAAATAAATAATAAATCAATTATTTTCCCATGCACTCTGATTTCGATTAAATGATTTATTTGTTTATTTATTTGTTTATTTATTTATTTATTTATTTATTTATTTATTTATTTATTTATTTATTTAAACGCACTGTTCGGAAGAAGTACGCAGCGAACCGCTATCGCGGAAGAGAGCTGACTGAAAGTTTTTCTGCTAGCAGGTCACGTCCATCGTATCGCGGTGACTTAAATTTTAGTACATACGAATTCCATGATAAATATTCTTAGCTAACGCTTGTGTTGAATATTGTGTCTGCAAACGTCCGGAAATCAATTTGGGAGGCTTTCTTTCGGAGGTGAAAAGTACGAGTGGTTTGGTGCGCTTCTAATTACGCCAGTGCTCCTCGTGGCACTACTCTCCAAATATGAATATCTTCGAGAAGGTTTCGTTTTGAACAGGAGAAATCTATTTGAGGGACACTGCTATAAGTATGACCAGCTACAAGATTGTGTGCAACATTCTTTTACGAACAATTCTAACATAAAGGTATTTGGGAATACGGACCCTGGGGTCAAATTCACAACGGTTTTCAGCGGCAAGTGCTGTTTGCCATTGACCGGTAGCCTTTGCTAACTGCATGACCAGCATCACAATTGGATGTCTTCTACTCCTATGAAGAGTTCTAGCGTAAGAACTTTTTTTGGGGGAATACATGCCACACATTGTGGTTTCCGGTACATTGTAAGAACGTAACAGTAGCCTTAAAGAGTACTTCCATGAGGAAGCATTTTGTCAGGTATAGCACTCATGGCCTGTTTTCGCACTTCATGAAGGCATACTGCCCGAAAATTCTGAAGGTGCTCCTTGTGGTGGTACATTGATAGGATATTGAAAAGCACAGTGTCGCATGTTAGGAGTATGCCGATGACTATGCGCATGCGCTGAACTGCCGCCCACGTCTATATCTGCTGGACTTAATCAAAGAACCCATTCAGGCATGGTCATAGGAACGTGCTTGCGCCACGCCAAGAAACACTGTTTCCAGCTAAATGCAAGTTAAGAAATGTCAATAGCGAAAAGTAACACCCTAGCCTCCGGTTGAGGGGCCCTTTTTAGTTACATATGCGCAACCTTGATTAACATTAGCAAGTCATGTGTTTGTTTAGCTTACTTGTCGGGTATGGCACAGTTAATCTATTGTATTAGATGCACCAGCTAGAGAAAGCTGCAGTGAAGAAAGCGAGCAGCGAAGCGTGGGTTGATCGCAAGTGGTCGTATATTCCACAGCATGTAATGGCGCGCAAGCACCGCAAGTCTGAGTGCGCGTGATATCACGGTACTTATCGCTGTCACTTCTAGGCATACTAGGTGAAGCTGTATATGCAATCATCTTTGCGCACCTTTATTTTGTTGGTGCTGATAACGATCGTTACTGGCATCCCCCTTCGAAACAAGGCGGTCACAAATAATTACCAAGCCTACGTGATCTAATCAGATAGCCTAGTCATGCTTATCAGTTTAGACTGCAGTTTGTTGCCCCTTGTTTATTTCTCTACTATTTCAAGCCTCTATATCTAGCTTGTATAGTCACCTATTTCTGTAAAGCATCCGGTCTTAACAATTTTTCCATGCTTTTTTCCCGCAGATACTCAAGCGGCGCTTGCTTAGCTTTACAGCTGAGTGGTTAATGCTTCCTTCTTCAATCCGCTTTAAATCCCACCACTTTTGGCAAGTGGACGTTCTGTTATAGTACAAATTTTTCATTTTGATTTAATATTTGGCATAGTTGTAAATCTCAGTGGTCTTTCTAATGCGTTACAATTCTTGGGATACTTCACGCACTATCTGGTATCGGTGTATCTAAACGTTTTCCCACCCTGTGACCAATGTTGTTCATTACATTGGACATGTTTCCGTCAGGCTTATTCCAATTTCGTTATCTGGCTTTTGTCGTGCTTTCCTCGTTCCACCGACACCATTCCTTCGTCGTAATTTCACCGTAATTATGCTGTCGTTTTTCAATCCTGATTATGCCGCCGTCATCATTCATTCGGGGTCATACAGTCATCGACATGCAATTGTTGTCATACCATCATCCTGATGATGTCCGTTCCATCATGGTCCTGCGATTCTCTTTATACCGTTGTCGTCACGGGACCCGCGTCATGCAATAGTCATCATACATTCACCCTCATTCTATTGTCCTCATGTGGTCGTTAAGGTGTATATATATATATATATATATATATATATATATATATATATATATATATATATATATATATATATATATATATATATATATATATATATATATATATATATGTATATATATATATATATATATATATATATATATATATATATATATATATATATATATATATTTATATATATTTGCGAGCGAAAACGAACGCATACCGTTTTTCCTTTTTTCCTGGAACCTTTGCGCCATGGAAAGCGCTTTCACGTGGCATAGTTGGCTTGTCATCAGCCGATGTCTTCACATCTGCCGTGCAACCTTACCTGTGATATTTATCGGTGATTTCTTTTTCAATCATTGTGCATATAACTTGCATCGTATGCGTGTCACTAATGTTTATTCCCCAGGCACTTCTCTGCTACTATTCGCAGAAGGTTCTGGGAATCTAACGCTATGCTCACGTATTAGCTTCAGAGTAGCTATTGTTACAATACCTTTTCCTTAAGTTTCTTTCGTTGTTGGTTTCAGTTAACTTCGGGAACGTTGTTTTTCATCTTCATTGTGAACAGCTCTTTAGTGTCTTGGCTTATGGCTGCAAACAGATACATGTTTTCACACTTATTGCTTGGTGCTTTTGTGGTTGTGGTATTGTCTCAGAATACATTCGCGAGAGTACGAACTTAGTGCAGTACTATTGATTTAGTAGATTTTCATGTTCCCGCCTACAGTCGTCGTTTAGTTTCATCTGCTTTCTCAGCATTTTTATGCAATTCAACTCAGTTCAATTCACTTTATTTCAACACCACAATGTTGAGGACAGCGAACAAAAAGCCTTTTTATGGCTTGACAAGGTCCGCACCCCCTATTATTGCTATCAATTTTCTCGACTTGAATGTTTGCAATTTATAATTTATTCTTTACAAAACCAATGTAACCGCTCCTACCATGCGGTCCAAACGATAACCGGCAGTATCTCAAAAATAAATAAACGGCATCCAGCTGACTGACATGTTCGGAACAAAAGTGTTTCTTGCGATAGTTGTAAATGACTGACTCTCATGGTTCTTTTTATATTAGCTGCTGATCTTGAGAACTTGTCTGTATATTTTGACCTCGCCTGGCCAATGTATAGTCAGCAGTAAAGTGTAGGCAGATAAACCATACCTAATAAATATTGCTATCATACTTTCCGCGACACTCGGTACAAGTACCCACTAGACAAGCAAATTGTGAAGAAAAAAAAAACTTGAAGGTAACGTCACGTAGGAACCTTCCAAAGCACGTAAATGAATATTACAATGAACAACTAAATGAGGGAAATCATTAGCAAGTGTAACTCAAAAGACTGACCGAAGTATGGGATTCTTAGTGCCGCCCAAAAAGAGCGGGGAACTATTCCTAGACACGCAGATGTGCCATAGCCCAACTATCTCGCACTGACTGGCCAAAAATATGGCATCACATAGATCTAAAAATATCTATCTATCTATCTATCTATCTATCTATCTATCTATATATCTATCTATCTATCTATCTATCTATCTATCTATCTATCTATCTATCTATCTATCTATCTATCTATCTATCTATCTATCTATCTATCTATCTATCTATCTATCTATCTATCTATCTATCAACTATCTATTTTCCAAAGCTGATATCAAGCACTCGGAATGACGGGAAACCATAGTAAAGATGAAAATATTAGCTCGGATTCCTAAAGAATGCGAACACGGTAACTGGAAAGAAACTCCTATAGTAAAAAAAGAAGTCAAGCAGAAGCTCCCTTGGGCGTTGTCTAAATATGCTTAAGCATTGTGCGACTTGCGCTGCCCGTTGTCACTAACGATGTTATGAATCCTGATCCGACCAGTCTAAACGAGAGCGCTGCTGTGACACGAACTGCTGCGGACTGCGGCGCAAGTTGAAGTGATGACGCAAGCAAACTACTGCTGGTGGCCAACCTGGTGCATGGATGACGTTCCGGTCGTTATATGCCGTTATTGCTATTTAACGCTTTCTGCATCCCTCTCGGATTATTATAGACCGTGATCAACCGTACTCCGGCGGTGGCAGCGAATGGCGCGGCCACACGGGCCCTGTCTGGAAAGCGATCTGCCGTGGGAGCAGAGAGAGCGCAAGTGCTGATAGCTTCGTGAGCGCTGTGTTCTCGCCGCTTAGTTCACGTTGAAGCCAGAGGCCGCACGAAGGTGTGTTTTCTCGCGGCTGCGGGCCCTATCTTGAAAGCGATCCTCTTGCGGGATTAGCGGAGGGACGGTTTTTCTAGTTGGCTAAGCGTAGGAATGCTTACATATTTAAAAAAATAACATTTAGCTTATGACTTTTAACGTGCCTAAGTTGCCCAATGGTTTTAGAGGGCCGTTGTAGGTGTACGGCGCCGCATTTATTTTCGACCACTTGGGCGCCTTTACCTCGCGCATAAAGCACGATAATCGAGCTTTTTTTGCATTTTACGGCCATTACAATTCGGCTCGCTCGGCGGGGAATGAAACCTGCAATACGATGAGGAAGGACTTCGAAAAGCAGCAAATAGCCGAAGGGTCATTTTATTATGGAGCAGTTCCTGCTGTCGCGGATGATAGCAAACTACCAAGAGCGAATTCGAATCGAAGCTGCCGCACTGGCTGCTGCCCTGTTCTTACGCGATTGCGCGGTAGTGGGCGGGCCGCCGCGCGGACTTCTGGGCGACAAGCGAAATTTCTGCAAGCAGCAGAAACTTCCGGGTCCATGTGATAAGGTCTTGGGAGGCTGCCGGCTGTGTCTTTGCTCGGTTCCTGACCGTGCTGGCGCGTTTCACGCAAAAAGCCGCAGCGCCGGCTGTGGGGCGCCATTCTACTCACCGACCGCAGTAAATCATAGCGATGGCGTAGCCGACGTCGCATCTTTTCGCTCATGGCGGGAGACTGCAGTCGCGCTCAAGGAAAGCAGACCCTTGAGAGGTGATCTAACCTAAAACTAAGCGTTTTCTTGGCACAATTCATGGCTGCTTGGGGCCCTATAACGTAAATCTATTCCAATATGCTTTTATTCCTATCTCCTGACGTCACATTTGCGTAACCGCTGATGCAAGCATCGGGCGGTCAGCCGCAGGGTTGTCTGAACAGACCAATCAACCGCTCTCCTCGTTCGCAGGAGGTCACTTTCGTTTGCTTGAAAAATGAATAACATTGCTTACACTGAGCGGCTTGTCTTATCTAATTGACTGACAAGAGGCTAGAAGCATGCTCAAGTGGAGATGAATTCGATGGCGCTGAGCCACTACAATAAATATCGATAACCGGACAAATAGGGTGGTGCCGGCGCATGCGACTGGTCCACCTTCCCTTACTTCGCTTGTGTTGGCTGGTCGAAAATCGCGGCGGCATGCACCGGAAGCTTAAGAATGGTGCTAACACGGATGCTAAGCAAAGAAGAGTTGACAGAACGAGGTCGTAGACTTGCCGAAAGTGCTCGAAAACATTACACGACCACGCAAAAAGTTTCATTATACGGAAATGAACCCATGCTCTCCTGCAGGTGCAAGTAGCCAGTCCCTGAGCGATTGGTGGCAGCCATTCCTTATTCCTTTCGGAACGGGGCAGCCTCTGGCTATTCAGGAGAAAACTCAGTTTCGTTCGGCATATTAACGCATCCTTAACGCGTACACGTCACTTTCACGCGGTAAGTTTTTGCGGTTTGGGACGTCGCTTGACAGGCAACTGAAGTGGGTGCAGCCCGAAAACTATTTATCAATTGCCGAGGGCTAATGGCTAAAAGGCGTCGAATCAGAAATGACTATTTTTCTATTGTTCGGTCAAATCATGCATAATCAGTGGGCGCACGTCGTATCAGATGGGAAGCTATCGCGGTTTTGGTGACGTCGCGTGACAGACCGGTGAAGAGGGGGTGGTCCAAAAAAGTTTGTGACCGATCGCGGAGGGCTGATTGCAGAATCGGAATAGAAAAGTTTGGAACAGTCTTACGTTATAGCCCCTTGGTTTCTGGGATGCCGTTATAACAGTTCACGTTGACATAATATTTGCCTTGAGTGTGCCTTTAAGTACATCAATTATTGACCACACCTTTGGCCATTGTCTTCTTATTAAGTCAATTGCCATAAAAATCATTATTGACGGATTTTCAAACTTTCAAAAAATTTTTCCTATGGCAGCCTTCAACTATAACTCGAAAGCCGTTTCTGAGTATGCACCTATACACTGTAAAAATTGCCGTCATTATACGGAGGGTTTCGGTCATTATACGGAAGAATTGCAGGTAAAAATACGGAAAGTATGTCATATTTCAAAAATACGGCAATATCTCCCGTTATTATATGGAAAGTGCTCTCCGTTTTAAGCTTTATGTACATTTGACTGTAATAATACAGTGGCTATACACTGTTTTGCACGAGACAGAATTTCGTATTTTTGTTATTCGAAGATTCGTATTCATCATCAGCCTGGTTACGCCCACTGCAGGGCAAAGGCCTCTCCCATACTTCTCCAACTACCCCGGTCGTGTACTAATAGTGGCCATGTTGTCCCTGCAAACTTCTTAATCTCATCCGCCCACCTGACTTTCTGCCGCCCTCTGCTACGCTTCCCTTCCCTTGGAATCCATTCTGTAACTCTTAATGACCATCGGTTATCTTCCCCCCTGATTACGTGTCCTGCCCATGCCCATTTCTTTTTCTTGATTTCAACTAAGATATCATTAACTCGCGTTTGTTCCCTCACCCAATGTGCTCTTTTCTTATCCCTTAAAGTTACACCTACCATTCTTCTTTCCATAGCTCGTTGCGTCGTCCTCAACTTAAGTAGAACCCTTTTCGTAAGCCTCCAGGTTTCTGCCCCGTACGTGAGTACTGGTAAGACACAGCTGTTATAAACTTTTCTATTGAGGGATAATGGCAACCTGCTGTTCATGATCTGAGAATGCCTGCCAAACGCACCCCAGCCCATTCTTATTCTTCTGAATATTTCAGTCTCATGATCCGGATCCGCAGTCACTACCTGCCCTAAGTAGATGTATTCCCTTACCGCTTCCAGTGCCTCACTACTTATCGTAAACCGCTGTTCTCATCCGAGACTGTTAATCATTACTTTAGTCTTCTTCATATTAATTTTTAGACCCACCCTTCGGCTTTGCCTCTCGAGGTCAGTGAGCATGCATTGCAGTTGGTCCCCTGAGTTACTAAGCAAGGCAATATCATCAGCGAATCGCAAGTTACTAAGGTATTCTCCATTAACTCTTATCCCCAATTCTCCCCAATCCAGGTCTCTGAATACCCCCTGTAAACACGCTGTGAATAGCATTGGAGAGATCGTATCTCCCTGCCTGACGCCTTTCTTTATTGGGATTTTGTTGCTTTCCTTATGGAGGACTACGGTGGCTGTGGAGCCGCTATAGATATCTTTTAGGATTTTTACATACGGCTCGTCTACACCCTGATTGCGCAATGCCTCCATGACTGCTGAGGTTTCGACTGAATCAAACGCTTTCTCGTAATCAATGAAAGCTATATATAAAGGTTGGTTATATTCCGCACATTTTTCTATCACCTGATTGATAGTGTGAATATGGTCTATTGTTGAGTAGCCTTTACGGAATCCTGCCTGGTCCTTTGGTTGACTGAAGTCTAAGGTGTTCCTGATTCTATTTGCAATTACCTTAGTAAGTACTTTGTATTTACTAAGGCAAATATTATTAGGTAGCGTATTATAGCGAGCAAATTTAAGCTGTCTAAGTGAGCGCTCGTACTCACAAATTTTCAGCTAACAATATTTTATTGAACACGCAACCTTTACGCATTATGAAGATACGCACGAAATGTGAGAGCTAGCCTTTTACCATCAATCGTATATATATATATATGCAACCTCTATTCCGGTGGCAGTTTGCCGCGCATACGCGCCTTGTAACGCTGATCATATACTCAAATATATGCGTGTTATTGCAATGTTCTCAAATTAAGCGCTTTGTAGGTAATAATAGAGCATATGTGTCTAAGTGAACTGAGAGCCGTGGGATACTGGCCTTTCTAAACAAGCTTGCGGCATTCAGGCGCTGGTCTACTAGGAAAGACATTGACGTCAAAAATTGTTCGCACTCTAAATCAGCACCGAAACGCAGGGAGTAGTATAATGATCGTAACTGCGCTTATATTTAACAACAAATGCTCTCGAAGGGAACTGCCGGCCTATAGATCCAAGTACAGCGGTCGGATGAAATTTTCGAATGCCGCAAGCAATTACCCAAGTGTGAAAAGGCTTTGCTGAACTGCAATGTAATTGGTTTAACTCATTCCCATAATATTTCCAAAATATATCGTCTCTGTCAATAAATGCCCATTCATTCACACACATCGATTACGCAAAATCTTCACTGTTCGTGTGCTAATACTTGCGGTAAGATGTAGTCGCAAACATTTGGCGCTTCATCTTGAAACAAGACCTGTAAGCGTGCGCGTTCTTGTACGGTAGAATAAAGATCGCGAACATGCACCGACGTGTGTGCGAACTACGGGAAGGTGAATGAAGATGAAGGACCTAGCACCGTGCTAGTACTGTGTGTACCTTCAAAAAGAAAGAAAGAAGACGGTAAGAAGGAACGCCCGTGCCGAGTTCTAACAATTCAAGCTTCATTTCTTTTTGACCCAGACTGCAACACCATTAGTTCCATGTGAATTATTCATGGGTAAATGCTATGACACAACTTATTATTTACCCGTTAATTACATGCACCAACCAGCCCAAATTAGCACTATACTAGAGCTTATTGACACATCACAGTGCACTGCTTTGCAATGCATTGCCACACAGGGGTTTGCTATCCCAAGTAGCGAACGGTTTGGTTGACCTCTCTGCCTTTCTGCTTCTTTCATTCCCTCTCCCTTTGTATAAAATGCACTACCTTGTGGGAGAGAAAGCGTCCTCGTGTTTTAGAATTAAATTATTTGTTAAGCAATTATTTTGATGTTCTAGTAACTAGAGCACAAATGCGAAAACGAAACCGATTCTGTTCTGTTCGCGCTCACCGAGTGTGACACCAGGGTCAGCGCGCGCTGCGCTTCCGATCTAAGGAGTGGTAGACGAAGCTTCACATGTGTAGTTAGACGGCATTTATCGTGTCGTGTTTAAAAATTGCTAATTTACCATAAATATCTCTTGATTTGTACTCATGAATGGAGAAGGCCCCAAGGAAGAGAGATTGACGCATCTAGAGCGAAGAACAGAAGCGATGGATGGTTACGCTGCTTCGGTCTCGGCAGGTTGGAATTGGCAAAGTTCCGAACTTGTCGCTGTGTGGTATACGCTTGTGCGTTCGTCATTTGCCGTCATTGCTCAGGCATATTTGCACTGAATGTCTTTCACTTCGTGTACAAAACTCTGCACGCTGCGGCATCGAAGAAGCTGTCCTGTGTTTGGCTGCGCGTATGCGTTTGCACACGCGATAGCCTGCTCTCAACGGGTTTTCAATAGTCTACGCACGGTCGTAGACTGCTCATGAGCTAAGCCTATATTAATTTTATTTAGGTTGCAAAATGTAGGTGTTAAAATGATGTGCAGTAAGCCGTCGTCCCTAACAGAAATATTGTTTCAAGGCCAGTATGCAGCGTCTTAGGGCAAAAATGGCGCACGAATGGGGCGAAGGATCACCCCATCTTTTCAGATCGATTTCAGTGGTAGCGCGATCGGCGCGATCGCAATTTCCGTGTGGCACTTCTAACCTCTTGCTCACTTGCGTTAAAAGCGTAGAATAAACATTATTTAGTTGCGCACTTGTATTGACGCTTGTGTCGGCTTGAGAGCACACTGTATCAGATACAAGGACTGTTAGAATACGGAAATACACGTTCGAGGGAAAAACCATGGCTCGCAACGTGTGATCGTTACTTTCTTGCTTGGATGCACGTTTTAATTGTAGTGACCCAAAAAGTTCTTCGCTCTGGCCACTCTGCTGTGTGTTTCCTTGGTGCAACTGATTGCGGTGCAGCAAGACGCGCTGCTTCGAATGATGCCTGGGCAGTTAAGGCATTCGTTTCAGTAAGCAAGCAGTTAAAGTTATATTAGTGCAAAAAATTGGACATACAGGAGAAGCGAATGGTATCATCATAGATTCTATTTTACGAATAATTCAGTTGTGTTACGAAAGCGGAGAGTGGGTATGCATGAAAATCAGATTGTGTTGATACTGAGCAGGAACAAGGTAATTTATCATTACTAATTAATCGTTTTCTTTTACAGGAAGGCAAGTTGCTGTTCTGCTGGAGTTGAGAAGAGGTCTGCTGCCTGCAATGGGTTCACCTCTCTCAAGTTATCGCTGTATTGTAGCTGTTAGAAAGGGTGGACTTTTTTTCTGTTACCTATTTGGTACCTGAATCATGACCATCTACTTAGCTGTATAGGTGATGACTTTAGTGGCAATGGAGTGCTGGTGGACAAGCACTCCTTCATTATTGCAACACATATGATAGAGTGCAGCTGTGGCAGTATGCGAAGGTGTTAATATATAAGCCAAATTAGGTCCTGTGAGTTAATATCGTAATATATTGATGTCATTCAATTGTGGTCTAGCAGGTAAAGATTCTAGACAAGGAGGAGTACTTTTAATTTGCACTTGGTAAGATGTCCAAGCAAATCAGGTTGTTACATATGAAATGGGACATTTGCAGATGTCTTCTACAATGCTGCAGTCCTGAATAGCTTCAGAGTTAAGTGATACCATTGTAATTTCTCTGTAAAGCATGCAGCACAGTTTAGCACTGTGGGAGGCTGGCACCAATAGACGTTTACTTACTGTGAAGTTCAAATCACGTGTTACTTTTAGGGTGAGTATATATAATTTATGCTTTAGTTCTAATATCGTATGAGGCAGACATAGTTTAACCACTTGGTTAAACAATAGTGATGTGATGTCTATGTATAGAAGTATTACCAATTCATTTCTGCCATTTGGACAATGGCAGAAATACATGGGTAATACTTGTACACATAGACGTTACATCACTATTGTTTAACCAAGTGGTGTCCCTGCATGCTAAAATTTATAGGGCTATTATTAAGTAATGTCAACTTTTGTTGTAACATTAAGGCAAAACCTTTTATATTATTAGAGATTACCACCATTGTGTACCATCATAGTGTGATATTTGCACTAAATGTATTTGACTTTGTCTATAAAACTCTGCACACTGGTGCATCACGAAATATTATCATCTTAAACATGTCATGCAGCTTACCAATTTGCAAGAATATAATGTAAGATTTCTTTTCGATAGTTTCTGGCCTCAGAATGCACTTCACGTTATATAACTGTTTGCAACAAGACTATAATGTAGTTTTCTCTCTTCATATTTTGTGGCACTTCAAACTGCGCCGAGCTAAACTACTGAGCAGCAATACTGGAATCGCTACCACGTGTGGAGCTGTCTTCTAACTCACACAAGGAAACGCGGCTTTGCCTTGTTTGACTGTGTTGCGCTTACTTAAGAAGTACTGTCTGTCCAATAATCTTGGTGGTGTGGAAGTGCCGTCCACTTCTATGCGTTGCTTTCTGCTTCATTGTGGCATCACATCACATTATAATCGTAATGTATATGTTCTTCTTCTAAGAGACCCATATTCCTATCCTTTTGTTATATTTGCTGTCGCATTATTTATGTGCAAATAACAAGTGCTCCAAGTTCCGTTTTATCGCAAAGTATACTCATGCCTAAACAGTTTTGTATAGCAGAAAACCAAAGCCAAACTGTTGAAAAGTACCAAGCAGCAGCCTTAGTGTAGTGTCAAGTAGTCAGATTTTATTGGTCATGCAGATGCGCACAGCGTGCCTCTTTATTACTTGCTGAACAATTAAGCTGTGTGAAAACTTAGTATTTATGTAGCTTCAACCACATGCTATTGGCCATTGCTCCTGCCCTCAGCAAAAGTGAAATATTATCACGGCATTTCTTCTCTAACTCCTTATCCTTATTGCAGTAGGATTACTGCAGGTGCAAGTAGGAAACGGATTACATAGACAATCAAAACCCAAGAATGTGTAAACTTAGAAGATTGGTTGTACAGTTTGACGACTCAGAATAAGTAGAAATACATCATAAACGATCGACAAATAACTTTTACATGACACAGGGCTAAATCAAACAGTAAGCATACTGTATGCCCAACGGTGTCACGTAAATTTAAATTCTAGTGTAGATTTCCAGTGTATGCTTCTATTGTTGCATTCTGTCACAGCGATGGTAACGTTTCATATGTTTAGAAACTAGCCTGTCTATATACAGTAGTAAAAATGTGCAAAGTGTAGTTTTTTAATGATTTGGTAGAATGTGTAGAAAAATAAAACCATAGAATCAACGCACAGGGATGTGACTTTCGCTGCACCTGTTGCTGTATCAAAAAAACAAGGTATAAGCTGTTTCCAAGGTTCGGAACAGAAAGGAAAGCCAGTATAAAAAAGTACATACCACTGATCTCTACTACAGGGGATCGAGAGCACATCGAGCGCCCTCACCTGAAGCCAACCTTGTCCCCGAAGTTGGTGCTTCACAGCTTTGCAGCAGCACTTCGTCTGCAAAGGTGTGTGGCATTTCTTCCCCTAAAATGCCTGCCTGATGTGCCATAAACTACCTAAGCAGGCCAGAGCAGTGTTTCGAGGTGTCCAGAATTTTTCATTGCACTGTCCACAGTGTCGCTAATATAAGTGGCGCGCAGTGGAAACACTGGTAAATGAGGAAACACTTGATGTAAGAAAACACTATCGTATACGGATTCAGATTGTCATAAAAGCGCTTACCAGACATGTAGAGACATCTCCTAATATGTGAAAACCACAGAGAAAAATTTTTACGGCGGCAATATTATCTGATCGCACGCACTAATGTGATTTTTTTTTAATAAAAGTTTTATACTACTACTACTACTACTACTAGTTAGTCCACCATACACCCTGCTTCCAGGACAAGCGACTGCATGACACCGCATTTCCCCTGGCTTCACATGCGTCCGGTGTCGCGTGCTGCATCCAGGAAAATATATTAGAAATCAGTCGTGCACAGTGTTTTCTGTCCCCTTTCTCGATGCTAACTGAACACATGGTAAACTGTTTCCAAAGCAGAAAAACAGAGGGAAAGGGCTCTGAACACATTGCATTTTAAAGTGGCTCGTGCTGGGTAAAGCAAGCACTGTGGCACATTAGATTTGCACCAGGCAACCTAGGAGCCTGGTGTATGTCCCCTGGGGCACAAGTATAATTTGGCACCACCACCTTTCTCCTGCAGCTTTTCTGTCTACTTAACTAACCTGGTGAGTCAAAGATCGCAAAGGAAAAGAATCAGCAGCTTCAAACATAGAACTTGTTCAAGCTCACTGCATTTCAAGTGTTAAATTTTTTCCTTATCATTTATCAAAGAACTGAAAATAAATATGGTATGGTCTTAATGATGGACCCCTCTTTTCCGCAGAGAATTAACAGTAAAAAAGCAGCTTATGAAGGCTTTAATATTGGCCAGGATAATTTGGCAGATATATGACGATTAACAACGTTTCGGGCGAAGGTAGTGATAGTAGAGTGAATAATCAAAGAGTTTATATATAGACAAAAAACATATTGTCGCGTATACTCTGCTGAAGTATACTCGCTGAATGGGGATCCACGCGTTTTGTCCTTCACGAAACGTAACCGTTGACGCGCGATGCCGAGACAAACCTCGTCCTCTTCTTCTTTAGTCCCCTTGCTGTGCCACTGCATGTGGCACTACCCCCTCTTCAAAATAATAATAATAAAAGAATGAAAACATACATAGGCTTGGCGTGAGAGCGCCGAGATGGCCTAGGACGAACAAATAGGCTATAGTCGCAATCACTGTGGTGTGCGATTATATTTCATTCCACTGCTAGAATTCTAAATCCCTAATAATTATTGTGTTTGACAGTCTATGCGCATCAAGCGACAGTGCTTCTTGACGCTTCCTTCTTGCTGACATGATTCTTATGCTTCATAATTCACCAGTTTAAATTCCGTCTTTCTCCAGTGCAAGCAAATTTACATTCATCATAAGAAAATTTGCAGATGATTTCCAGAAACTTGCTGATGAGATTAGAGGGCGACATGCACCTCAGGCTTAGATATGCATTCAGGAGCCTTGTACTGTGCAAATGTTAGAAATACACCTGCTAAGCAAGTTCTTGGTGTCATATACAAGGTTATTTGCGAACACGAATTTGCCTAAATTGGGAAAACAGTCAATCTAAAACTTGTCAAGCGATATCGCTGAAAATGCACACACCTTCCAACTGAAATAAATAAGAATAAATGTAGCCCCAAATACAAGAATGATTGGTATGATGTCATTCTTTCAGTGGAATCAAACCTGTCTTGCGTTGTAAATCTGAAATCCTTTATAATTCAGAATACTAAATACCTCATGAGGGTTGCGACGTGAAGTATACATGTTGTATTGATTCCTCATTTTCTACTTTAAGACCCAATATTGCTCAAAGAGCAGTGAAAGAACTGAGATCACGATACCTAATATTTTATATTGCTCCAGAGATTAGTTTCTCGGCCGATCGCAGCAACCGACACTAACGATTTTTGACACCAAATGTGAGACAGAAGGCACAAAATACTTAAGGGGGTGATATTTGCTTTGATTGTTTGGGAATGTAGCCCATAGTGCACATGTTATGGCCCCACTTGTCATTACCTTTAAGCCACAAAAAGCTAGGGGGTTTGTGTTTCGCCTAATTCCATGGAGGTTTTTACTGTGTGCCATTTAAATTAGAAGCCTTTACAACTGATACTTAATGCATTCTCTACGGCTTTAGGCTATACAGGGGAACTACTTTGCACAGAATACACTCTCTACCTCGTCACAACCCAGGAGGTGATTCAGATTCTTCAAAGGTGCTCCATTGTATGGGATCGCCCATCGCACTTCACTTATTTGCAGAATATTGCATTCCAATTCTGTCATATGCGATAAATTCATTAGAGAGCTTTAACTTGTCCTAAATGTATTACAGCTGTGTACTGGTAAACTGGCAGCAGCTTGCAGTGCTTGTGGAAAAACAATTGTAACTGCTAGACTGCAGTACACAGGCACAGGCATATTATGTAACTGCTAGTGCACAGGCATCGGAAACAGCAATGGTTAGGCTACACTAGTTTCTCCTACTCTGGAGTATGCATCCTCCACCAGAAAATAGTTTTTTTCCTCTTCCTCCTCTACCAGATTGGAATGAGAAATGGGGCGTAATTTGTAGGGTATACACTTGCATAAACTTCATAAGCATTTCTCCTTGTCTCTGCCACATATACTTCTTGCTACGACTGTAAAAGCAGTGTGCCTGTTTACAGCACCCGTAGGAAACAGTCTGTGAATCTTTAACGAACAGTAAGCATAAAGAATAATCGAAATTTTTTTTAAAATTTTCAACAAATTTAGCACTCTTTGCCTTCCACTATGGTGTTTTTCAAACGAATGTTGGCACAACGTTTGACTCCAGGATGTCATTTTGTGTGAAAGAATGCACTTGTGCGCATAACGCCTAATCGGCAACGTTCTTCTGCACAGAATGTCACGAGCTTTCGTATGCATTGGTCACTATCTCACAAACCGGCCACTCCTTTGTTAGTTAAAATGTATCATTAATGTAAAGCACATATGATGTTCTAACAAAAAGAATTCTGCCCTCTTATCCCCTGATTCTGCTCACTTGATGCCTAGTGTTATAATAGCATGGTTGACACCATGGGACTCAGTGTGGTGTATAATTGTGTGTATGATGGGGTGGGGTGTGTACAATAAGTTCAGCAACTTTGCCAGATGACTTGAATCAGTATTGTGGAATGCTGTTTGTTTCGTTCACTCAATGTTACCGAGCTTCACTTTGTTTGTGGCAACCAGTATAATGTAGTTCGCTGGCGCTCCTGCCAACATATATAATGTGTAGGCATGCGTGTTGAAAAAAAGAGCAGCTAATGGTTTGCCAGGAGCTAAGGCCCATTTAGACCATTAAATTTTGAGCTTAAGCCTGTGGAAATTACTGCTGAATTAAAGCCCACCCAGGAGAACTGCCCATAATATTTTCTTTCATTATAATGCTGAAAGTCTGAACAGCATTTGAACTTACGCTTGTTTAAAAAATGACCCGTTTCCTTGTGCAAGTAAGACAAAGGTTCCATTGGTAGACCGATGCTTGAAGCCGTCAACAGCAGCATGAATATAAAAAGCGCTGAACGTTTCGCAATCTTGCATCTGGTTATCATATTGCCCATCCCACTTTTTCCCACACGTTGTTCTTTACTGTTTTGTGGTCATACCCAGCTTAATTTTAATGTAATTCTTTTTATTATTTGGTCAAAATAATTTTCCTAATCGGCTTTCAACAAAATATGTTTTCATAATGTCCCTTCATTTACTATTTACACTGATCTTAAGAAGATGCCTCTTGATACAAAATTTATATTCCTTAATTCTTCGTTGCATTTTTCTAAATGTACAAAACTGTTTATCTTTATACCTATTTTGACTTCTGGGAAGATTAAGTGGGCTGGATTAATGACTGCTTACATGTGTACATCTTTTTCTGTTTTGGTCACCCCTACTCTTTGCCAGAACTGACAGAGGTGTGCATAACCGCTCTATCGCAATCACGACTGCTAAGCACGCCCTTCCTGCCTTTATTTTAACATTTTGGCTTCTCCTGACCTATTATATGCAGCAGCTTCTTCTCCCCCAATGAGGCTAGGGGCCAGATAGCTAGGCACAAAAAGAAACACTGCCAAGGAAAACGTTTGCTACCCTGACGACAAGCACCTATGTCGAAATGTCGGCTACAGCAACATCCCCTGTTCCAACAATGTTGTCTACGTACATGCTTTTCTAACACAGAAGTTACTGCTTTGTTGTGTTCTGTGATTATCCCTTTTTGCCGCTTTCTTTAGGATAGAAATTCACGAATACTATTTGTTTCTTTAAACAACAGCAAGTTTATCCTTGCAAGGCGTTTGGGGTCAAGAACAACTTTCACCAGGAAAAAGTGCAAGAACACATTTTGAAGAAAATAAAGTTGCTTCGGTCATTAAGAATTTGAGGCCTGAAATTTTGCACCTTTTTGTATATATGCTATGCAATGCATTCATATCACAAACTGCAAAGTGTTTTCTCTGTCCAGCCATGTCAGTGTGTTGGCGAGACAATTTTCTCAATGGTGACCTGCTGCTTCGGCTATGAGCTGCCTTCATGACATTTACATTAAAGGAGATCTACTGTCGTGGACCAAAGTACTCTGGAAGTGCGAGCGTCGACCAAATTACATCTCTGTGTTCAAGACCGCTGGAAACAGTGGGTCACGTCGGCACATTCTTAACGCAGATGTTAGTGCGGCTGATCCCAGCAAACAGCGCACCAATAAAATTCGGTCGACTTTTGCGAGTCCGGGGCAATTTTGTTCTCGATGGTTCATTCTCCAAACAATAGATATGCTTTGCAAGACGAAATACGGGAAGCACCTGTGCTTTAACGGATATACTACAGATTCAGCATACGGTGTGTTGCGTTTTATGAATACAAGAAGCCCCTGTGTTTTAACGGTTGTAGTACAGATTCAGCATACAGTGTGTTCTGTTTTGTGAATACGAGAAGTCCTTGTACTTTAACGGTTGCAGTACAGATTCAGTATAGAGAGTCCTCCGTTTCATAGATACACAAGCACACATACGTTGTATTACGGCCTATCTGTTTCAGCTGTCCTTTCTGCTGAAATGACCGTTCTTTATTTACGGAAAACGTTCGGTCACACATTACGAGCACGTTTTCTGTAAAGTAAGGCGAATTTTTTTTGCAGTGTGCCGCAAACTGCTTACATGGAATAAAATAATTTTGATAGACGCACAATAACATTGTGCGTCGTATCAAATAATTTTTAAGCAAGTAAACATTATTCTTTCCGGCGCTTTACGTTTTATGCCCCAGGTACAAACTGTAAAAATTACAATAATATTTCCTTCGTCCAAGTTAAGCACTCTAGCAAAATTGAGTTTTTTTTACCATAGCCGTGCAATTTCTGTCGAATTACATGCCCCTTTGTTAGCTCACACAAAGTTATTTTTACAATTTGTATCGTGGGACGTTGCATTAGTTTTACGCCAGGAAAGGCATTCAAGTAAGCCTGCCGTCATAAGCTTGCTTCCGCGGCGACGCCGTTAGCGCTGGCCAACAGATTGTTTTCATCATGTTTTGCTTCCTCGCCACAGACGCACATATCTGTATTTTTTCTACGTCTATACGTAATAAAGCGCGGGGGCGTACATCTGGCAACGCGGTCACGGTGTCGCGAAACTGATTGCAGGTTTTACGATGATTTACAGCCAGGGCTCAGCGAGAATGAGAAGTGGGGGCACGCTCGCATTCGCACCAACGTCCCCGCGTCGGTGTGCCTCTCGTAGCAGCTGCGTTCAGTGGCAATTTCTCACATTCGATCGCAAGTGGACCCCCTCTCTGTGTTCCTTTCTGAGGGGCTGCCTGCACTGAGTCAAGACCGACTTAGCCGAATAGAGCCATACGCTTTCGTTGCCATATTAGATTGTGCATTCGCGAGTTACAGGTGCAGAAAAGTTGTGGTACCTGATACTTCGAAGGCGTCGCAACGCTGCCCGGGCTTTTGGCTGAGAGAGAAGACAAACGGAAGTTTTCAGTGCTTATGACGTGGCGGAGTTAGCGCGCATGATTAGTAGACGTGTTACTAGCTTTTGTGCCATAAACGTGGTAGCAGCGACAAGAGGAAAGGCCACCAAATTTTTGAAAGGTCTCTGCCGATGACAGTTACCTACTCGAATAGAATAAGGTGTTCGAAGGGGTTCGATTTTTGTCAAGTACAAACATACGAAAAAAACCAGTAATAAAGCCGAAGAAACCATGGGGAAAATTAACTGTTATGTTGAATTACGTAACGTTCAATAACGTTGTTACGTTTTGTGATTCCTCTTTGTTTTTTACTTGCTTTTAGCTAATACAAAGAGAAAATGTTGAACTCTATGTTAGGGCCATAAAGGTCAACTATACTATTTCAATGCCAAGCCATCATACACTTTAGGGCGCAGCGCGATTTACAAGCGCACCTACGCGGAATCTTTTAGGGTTCTGCTCCGCAACCACTTCAATATTCCGATATTCGTTCTCTGCAGTGTACAACGTCGTTAAACAGTACCTTTTCATGTTGAGTAATTAAACTGACGTAATTATGACATGTACCAGTGCACCAGAAACAGTTTGAGCAGCATGTGTGCAGTCGTGGCCGAGTGGTTAAGTTTGCATTCGTCTTTCCTTTATAACTGCATGACAGCTATTTCCGCTCACGGGTCTCGAAATACGTATTGATCAAGCTATAAAATAACAAAAATAAAGCAAGAACTAAACAAACCAAAACTGTATTAATCTAGGCTTTTAAGCTGTAACTACTGGTTTCACATGGTTAGCTTTCCCGACAAATATTTTGCTCACGTCACTAGCGTATACAAACGGAGCAAATTGCTCTGATGGATTCCTTTCATGAAGGTTGCGATAATCAGCTGCGCTGTCAAACATTATGTTATCATCACCATAATACCGAAGGCTGAATCATGCCCAGTCGCTCGCGATTTGTGGATAGACATTGTCCGACACTTGGCGTTTATTGGAATAGATTCTAGCTGTCTCAGTAATAAATTATCCTAACAGTGGCTTCGGACCATGTAATATAAGAAAGAATGAAAGTATACAAAACAAAACAAAAATTGCGCCGTTCCAACGGATATACTGGAATACGTGGGAAGCGAAGCTTTTTGAAACGGTTGCTAAAGTGCTATAACTTTGCCCATTTCGATCCTTTGTCTCTTGGCAACGGAAAGTCGTG
This sequence comes from Dermacentor andersoni, assembly GCF_023375885.2. Classification (NCBI taxonomy): domain Eukaryota; kingdom Metazoa; phylum Arthropoda; class Arachnida; order Ixodida; family Ixodidae; genus Dermacentor; species Dermacentor andersoni. The sequence goes on along the minus strand of NC_092816.1, from coordinate 200,626,892 downwards.
CGCTCGTATGTACTCTTGCTGACCCGTTCTACGCAATATGACAAATGTTATACTGACTTACAATTCCTCATTTCTTCTTATTTGTTTTAAATGGACACTCCTCCACTTGGCCGATCGCTGGTTATTGGTACCCGTCGTGGTGCAGAAATCACCACGACCTTTACCAACACGGTGACATGCTTCTCGGTCGAACCCTTGTTGTGGGTGCGTGCAATAGTACGGAAACCTTAATCAGGAAAATCATGAGGCATTCCACTCTGTGAAGGTAGATGACCCGCGAAGCAGTGTAGCACACGACAAAGACGTGATACAGTATTTTTCAACAACACATTTTCAACACATTTCGACAACAACGCATCTTGACCGGTGCTCATCGTGACCCAAACATTTAGTTTCATAGATCCGCGTTAATTCGTGTTATACATTTCTTATTTACATTCGTGTTTTTTTTTATTTCGCGATATATTGGGGCAATGAGTTTGAGACCGAAATCACAGGAACGACTGGCAGTGGCCCAGTGCCGTCAGAGCATTCGCAGAGGGAGTGGCAAAAAAATATTATTATGGGTTTTTTTGTGCGAAAACCCCTTTCTGATTATGAGACACGCCGTAGTGGAGGGCTCCGAAAATTACGACCACCTGGGGTTCTTTAACGAGCACCTACATCTAAGTACACGGGTAGTTTTCGCACTTCGCCTCATCGAATGTCGGCCGCCGTGGCCGGGATTCGATCCGGCGACCTCGTGCTTAGCAACCCAACACCATAGCCACTAAGCAACCACGACGGGTAGAGGTAGGGGCAGTATGGGAATGTTGCCATGTGGAGCCGCAATGGAGCCAGCTGTGGCAGAAGACGACCACGAAGGCGCGCGCAGTGGCATGATTCATTGCTGATGCTGATAGTTTTAGCTCAAAAACATTTGTTGATGAACACGAAAAATGCACGGAAGGCTAGCCATGAGCAGCTTCGCTGTAATATGCAGTGATAATCTCATTGAGATAGGTGGCGTTGTCACAATAAGTAGCGCCCACTTCTTGGCCAATCTCAAGTTGTGTGGATGTGCAATTGTAGCACCTGCTTCTCAGATATGTGGCATAGTATAGAAATCATGATCATCGTTATCAACGTGCGGGGACATTTATTGGCCGATCCTCCGTACTGGGTATTCGTCATAGTACACATACCATCATTATAATCAACACACACACCCGCTTCATTGATGATACTTCATTGTGCATATCTGGCTTAGTGTGGAAAGCATTATCATCAATAAGCGACAATCATCTCGAAGATCTACTTAGTGACTGCCCGCTTCTTCGCCCATCCTCCGTTAAGTTTACGTGTCGATACTCTGAAAATCAACATCGTAATCAATACGTGGGGAAAGCATTAAAGAGCTGGTTGCTGTTGGCACGAGAGAATTATACCTGCGTTTGTGGCCGAATGGTTAGAGTACCGGAATACTGTAATGGCCGGCCGATGTTGAAATACAGGCACCGGTTGCATTTTTTACAGCGACACTGTATATGGCTCAGATCCGGGGTTTGGTGGCATTTGCGAGCAGAAAGGATCATCATAAGCAATGGCTCGAGTGTCGTCATCTTCGTCGTTGGCCCCCTTCGGGGCAAGCGCGCGAACGCGCTCTTGCGACTGGTCGTGCATTCGTAATCGTCATCTTCCCCCACAGCTGGCTCCGTTGTGCAAAAACTATCTTCATCATCAATGACCCTTTCGAGTACTGCTGACGTCAGGACTCTATAGGTGAACGACGTAACTGAAGTCAGTTTCGCTCCACCGGTGCGGTGGCAAGGACGCGTCGTCAGGACTGTGGGCCAGCGCGCGTATGAAGAGCGACGGAGGCAGCAGCGACGCGAGTGTGATCGTCGACGGCGTGCGGACGCTAATGTGGCGGCCGACGAGCGTGCCCGCGGGACTGCACGTCAGCGACTGGCGAGAACCAACGAAGCATTGATTCTGGCAGCGGTTGTGGCAACAGGAACACAGACTGACCAACGTTCTTTGTATCCGCAGGCTTGTGTCGTCGTCTTCCACTCACCGTGACCAACGTACCGCTATCTGCTTCCACGTGTGTCCGCCCGGCCTACAGCAGCTGCGCCATTCAAGAATCTTTGGTGCTATCAGGACCAGCGTTGCGCTTGCGCCACCAGCCCACCGTGAGAAAAGGATATAAGGAGGCGCAGCGGTACCGGCACCTTATTCTGGCAGCGGTTGTGGCAACAGGAACACAGACTGACCAACGTTCTTTGCATCCACAGGTTAGTCATATGCGTATGTATCGTTGTCATTTGTGATTCCAATATTGCTGCAGCCGCTGCCAAACATTGCTGCTGAACTTGTGTTAACTTGTACTGCCTAGCTTGCGTCGTCTCGTGCGGCCTTCCGGGTGTGGTCGGTGAACAATGCCTACAAATGCGGAGCTTGCCAAAAGAATTGATGACATTGAATCCAAGCTTGGCAACGTAAGCGAAAAACTTCTTGATGACATTTTTGGGAAATTTCTGCTGAGGGCGAGCAATTCGGGCATAAACGTCGCAGAACTTAAGCAAAGAACTGATAGTTTGGAAACTAGCGTGGAATTTCTAAGCAAACTCGTCGAAAAGCTGAGCGCCGAAAACAAAGAGCTGAAATCCGAAAACAAAGCTTTGCAAGCAAACAACAACACTCTCACAAAGAAAGTTGGCGAACTGGAGCAATATTCTCGATTAAACAACGTCGAGGTTAAGGGCATCCCTTGCACGCAAGGAGAGGACTGTGTGACAGTCGTACAAACTATTAGCAACAAAATTGGTTGCCCAGTAACGGCCAGTGACCTCGACGTTGTTCATCGTGTTCCTACTAAAACAGAAGATAAAAACATCATCGCTCGCTTCTGCTCGAGAACGAAGAAAGCCGAGTTCGTCGCGAAAGCACGAAAAGCTAGACTCTGCCTGAGTGATATTGGCCTCGCAACAGCAAAAGAGAACCCTGTCTTCGTTAATGAACATTTACCACTTGAAAACAAAGCTCTCTTTTCCAAAGCCTTGGGTCTGAAAAAACGAAGAACTGGAGATTTCTGTGGACAGAAAACTGTCAAATCAAGGCCCGGAAAACAACTGAAAGCCGCGTCTTTCGCATCGCAACCGAATCCGACCTTTCAGTAATAACCTAACTCTAATCCACCTTTGCGCCACGCCTGTCCCGTAGGCAAGTCTCACAATTTCGACCTATCTCACAGCTAACCAGTTAAACAATCTTCTTTCAAATCATCAGCGATCTGTCGTGCACTTGAATGCGCGCAGTCTGCGCAAGCACTTCGATGAATTCTCCGATCTCGTTTCTTCATTCACCTTCCCATTTTCAATCATCGGAGTATCTGAAACTTGGTTGAGCGACCACGATAAACACCTTTTCTGTTTTTCTAGTTTTGTTCCTGAATACTCCAATCGTCCGTTCAGCAACCATGGCGGCGCAGCGCTGTACATCTATTCAGATATTACTTACAACCGAAGGAACGATCTTAAACTTAATGTAACTAATTGTGAAGACGTTTGGATTGAACTTAAAAATGACTTCCTCAACATAGACAACAAAGACCTAATAATTGGTTGCATATATCGTTCACCCTCGTCATCAGCAATAGACTTCTGTACTGCTCTCCATAACGTCATGGGACTGCTAGCAGATGAAAACAAAAATGTAATAATTATAGGCGACATCAACATTAACCTCGCTGATAGTACGTCTACTAATGGTTTACATTATTCTGATTGTTTTAACAGCTTTGGTTATGAATGTTTAATTAAGATACCGACACGATGTGCTAACCACCCCATAGGTACATTAATTGACCATGCATTATCAAATTTGGCATATCCACCCGACGCAGGTGTTATGATGACCGACATAACTGATCACTATCCTATATTTCTAAATTTTCACTATACTCATGGCTCCGAAAAAATCACGTACACGAAGTTTATATTGGACAAACAATCATTCCTTGACGCCGTGTCGAACCTTGACTGGTGCCCCATCTTTTCTACAAATGATCCACAAAAAGCATTTGCACTGTTTATCTCTATGCTTCAGTCATGTGTTGATCGTCATTCCGTTCAAGTTAAATGCAAGAAGAAGTACGCGTCCCCTCAAAATCCATGGATAACAACTAAGCTCTTAGCTTTAATGCGCAAAAAGGATAATCTTTATAAGAAAACCAAACGACAACCATTTAACAAGAATTTAGCCATCCGGTACAAAAAGTTTTCTAACCAGCTTTCTGCCACATTGAAAAAAGCTAAAAAAACATGGTACGAAAGGAAAATTTTGGAATGCGGTAAAAACGTAAAAAAGAAATGGGAAATTGTTAACTCCTTCTTAAACAGGGCAAATAATCGCGAAGCTATAACAGAAATTGCATATCAGGGTATGGTATACAAGACCGCCAAAGAAATAGTTGATGCGTTTGCTGATTTCTTCTTTAGCAGCGAGCTACAGCCACCTGCGCATGACAATCCCGTGCCCCAGCGCCTGCCACATTCTTTCTTTTTATTTCCAACTACACCTCAGGAAGTTCTAAACATTATAAACAACATGAAAATAACCGGCGCCGGCATCGATAAATTACACCCTTCCCATATAAAATTAATTGCACCCTTAATAAGTGATGTCCTTGCAGACATAATCAACGTCATGTTTAAATCAGGCAGTTTCCCACAAGAGCTAAAACAAGGCAAGATCACCCCAATTTTTAAGAAAGGTGACCGCTCTTTAATTTCCAATTATCGCCCCATCAGTGTATTACCATTCTTTAGTAAGGTAATCAAAAAGCTAATAGAAAAACGTTTAACTAATTACCTTACAAAATTTAACATTCTCTCACCATTCCAATACGGCTTTCGCTCGGGTTACTCGACCGAACTGGCTCTTGTTGCTCTAACCGATCAACTAAAACTAGCTATCGATGAAGGGAATTATGCAGCGTCAGTGTTTGTAGATTTAAGCAAAGCGTTTGAGAATATAAATCACCGCATCTTATTTCGTAAGCTTGAATCATTGGGAATCACCGGCCCAGCGCTCTTGTTACTACAAAATTACTTAACAGACAGAATGCAAGTAGTAACCATTTCAGCCGTTCATTCTAAAACCATGTTCACTAATATTGGTGTGCCCCAGGGTTCCATATTGGGTCCGCTTTTGTTTTTATTATACGTGAATGATCTGCCTAACTGCCTGTCCTTTTCGAAATGTATACTTTATGCAGATGATACTACTATTATTAATTCCAATAAATGTATTACAACCTTAGTATCTAACCTTAATAGCGACTTACACAGCCTGATGGAGTGGTGCCAAACTAACCAGCTACAGATAAACCCGTCTAAAACAAAATTTGTTGTATTCACTTCCCACCAACGAACACTTCACTTCATTCCTCCTATCTTATTGGGCGGAAGTCCTATCCCTGCAAGTTTTTCATGCAATTATCTTGGCATAGAAGTAGACAAACATCTTAAATTTACTGAACACATAACCAAACTAAAACAGAAGATTACCTACGGGATTAGGGTACTTCTAAAAGCACGAAACATATTTGACCATCAAATATTACTCCCATTATACTTTTCATTTATTCATTCTCACATTAATTATTGCGTTACTTGCTGGGGAACACTTACGTAACCCATTTAAACTCATTGCAAATTCTACAGAATCAGGCTATTAGGATAATTACATTTAGCCCATATAATAACAACGCCTCATATCTTTTACGAACTAATCACATTCTTACAGTCACACAACTCGTTAAATATAATCTAGGTACCTTGTTGTTCCGTCAAATCAATTACACACGATGCGATAACTTGTTACCAGAGTCTTCTCTATTAAATACTAATATTACCAGGTTTGCAATAAATAGGAACTTCATTTTACCTAAAATCCATACTAATTATGGCAAACAGAGCGCCCATTTTTCATCTATCGCATTCTGGAACACACTACCAATTTACATAAGAACACTTAAAATTCACGAATTCAAGAAACAACTAAAAGATTACATTATATCGAATACTGATGCCTAGACCATACTCATAACCATTCTTTCAGGGTCCCTTCATTTCATTTTCATTGCCATACCGTTAGGTTTCTGTTTTTGCATCACATATACAGTCGAGTTAACAAATTCTACTGTGTTCGTCACGTCATCTACGCAGTTACTTCATCAGTTGTCAACGAGATTGTGTTACAGAGCTTTTTTTCATGACATTTATGCATATGTAATTCTTCAATCATGGTATTCATACTAAAACCTGTAATTTTTTAACAATTTGTTGAAAACTGCTGTACTTTTGTTTTATTACGTTTACTTTGTAAAGGAGGTCCCATTGCAGTCTTTGACTCCGGGACCTCCTCCTGAATATTAACAACTTGTAATCATTCTAATGATCTCAATAAAAACCGATTCTGATTCTGATTCTGATACCGTGAACCAGAGAATGGCGCGAAGCACCTTCGCCGTCAAGCGGTAAACGTGGATGAGTTTGAGGGTGTGAACGCGAAGTTCCAAAGAAGCTTCCTTGATCGTCCTTTCGGCACTAACTGCAACGTTAACTCGATAGCGTTAGCTCGATAACGATTTCACTATGCTCGTTCCTGAGAGGTACGACGAGAAGCGGCAACGTGCGTTGCAGGTGCTATCGAGGTGCTTTCCGTGGGACTGTATGCTCCGTTGCCAGGGAAGTGGGTATGAGCCATGGTATGTGCTGACGTGTCTCACATGTGCTCCTCGATTTTTCGGCAAAAGGCCCGGTAATTCACCCCAGCTCATGTAAGGTCTCACACAACGGCATCCGTAAAGTTACAAGTGGATACCGAAATCTGAGGTGCGAAACCATTTCTCTCCGATTTAGGAGGATTTTTTTCTACGAGCACAGTGTCGCTGCGAGCTAAGCCTGAAGAAAGCAGGGCCTAGCGGCCGTGCTTAGGCGTGGTGCGGCGGGGCCATCGAGCTTGCCGGGGACCTAGAGGCGAAGTGCTTCAAGAAAAGGGCGTCCGCTATGCGTGTGGAAGTGGAGGGTGAAGAAATAATGCCGGAGGAAGTTTCCGAGAAGTTTGGCTGTCGCGTCGCCGGTGAGAAGAAGACCCAAGAGCAAGAAAGCAAGCTAAGTCTAACGCCGGTCAACGGGGGGCCGGCGGCTACCGGGCATCGTGGCCCGCAGCGGAAAAATTTCAAGAGCAAGCTACTCAAGGCAGCGAGGATGCCTGTGTTGCCGAGGCAAGATATCAAGATCGCCATGCGTCCCAGGGGAGGCCTGAACATTGGGGAAGTATCTAGATTCGAGATCAGCCCAGCCATCGTCGCAGCTGCGAATGTGAGTGGCGAGGAGGTGACGCAAGATGTTGTTTGCCCGAACAAACAGCAAAACATAGTCGTTATCAGTACGCCTAAGCGAGAGAACGCAGACCGCTACTCGGTAGTCAGAAGCCTCACTATCAACGGCACGGCACACGAAGTCAGCGCCTACGAGACCGCCCCCCCCCCCCCGGCACCGTTAAGGGCGTCATCAGGGGTGTCCCGATGACGGAAACCATTCAAGAAATCAACGACTACATCGTTCAAGAGTATAATCCCACTGCTATGCAAGCCAACCGCATTGGCAAGATGACGACGGTGGTCATCGCATTCGACGGCGACAAGGTCCCGAACTACATCAGATACGGCAACCTGCAGGTCGAGTGTTCGCTGTGTCGCAAGCAGATCGATATGTGCTACCGGTGTGGTCGCCTCGGTCACCGGATGGACGTTTGTCCTAACCCCGAAGACAAGATATGCCATGGTTGCGGCATGAAGAATCCTGAAGAAAGCCACGTTTGCAGTAGCCCCAAGTGCAGCCTCTGCGGGGGCAACCACCTCACCGCGGACAAGGAGTGTACAGCGAGATTCAAGACGCCATACGTCGTTCGTAAACGGCGTTGGGAACGTCAGCAACGAGAACAGGTGCAGCAGCAGCGGCAGCAGCCGAGGGGGCCAGCGTGGCAGCAGACAGCGTGGCAGCCACCGAGCGCGCGTCGCAGCCGCTCCCAGACAAGGCGAGGGAGAAGCACGAGCGATACCAGGTCACCATCGGCAGCTGGGGCTCGCAGGCGAGAATCTCGTTCGAGGTCCAAGTCGAAGACCCGGCGGAGCAACGGCGCTGAGAAACAGGTGGGCTGTGCAGCGGGGTCTCCCGTCGCTCCTGACAATAGCAATTTCCCTCCCCTCCCCTCCTCCCGCCCTTTCAAAGACAACGAGTGTAGACACTGTTTGGAACTCAAGGAGATGATAGAGAGGCAGAACAATCAAATCAAGAACCAAAACAATCAGATAAAAGCAATGATGGAGCGTATCGAGACGCTCAGTAGAAAAAAGAACAGTGATAATGACGTCAGTGCAGTTAAAAGGAAAGTACCCAAGAGAGATACCACCAGCGCTGCTCCAGCGGTGACGAAGCTGATCACGTCATCGGCGCAGATCACATCACCGGCGTTGACGCAGTCAGTGACGCAAACTCCACAGACAGAAACGGCAGTGGTTGCCACGGAGGAAGAGAAGGCTGAGGCCGCCGTTCCTCCGACAATGGAGTCGGTCATGAGCATGCTTACGCAAATCTCCAGCCAAGTTTCCCAAATGTTTGCGCAAGTGAACAGTCTAACAGTAAGAATGGATAATGTGGAGGCCAAATGCAGCCAACTCTTCGTTAGAGTCATGACAATGGATGCGAAAAATAAGCATCTTACCATTGCCAAGATGAAGTCATCACGGCTTAATCTACGGGTCAGGCCGCGAAAAGTTGGTTCCGTGCGCAAATCTACCACTCAAAGTAGAAAATGACGAAGACTAAAGGAAAGCAGAAAGAGACTGCGACGTTATTTCAATGGAACTGTAGGAGTATTAGAAACAAGATAGGGGGCCAAAAACCGGATATCATAGCGTTACAAGAGACCAACGGCCGGGCCAAGCTCGCGGGATACATTACGTATACGGACCCTAGCGAAAAGGGTAGTGCGATCTTGGTCCGCAGCAACGTGGCGGCCACAGAGCACGTGACCGCTCAGCGAGGCTGCGAACATACGCTCATCGAAATTCACAGCAGAAGAGTGGGGGGGGACAAGAACTTTTTCGTCCTGAATGCTTATTGCCGACCGTCCAGCAGGGTCATTGACTTTGAAGGCACCATATTGGACTGCATTAAAGAAGCAAAAACAAGACCGATTTTAGTGCTAGGAGATTTCAACGCCACCCACACGATGTGGGGTTATAAATATTCGTCCAAAAGAGGAAACCAATTGGTTAAAGCTATAGAGGATCACGACATGGAGGTGGTTACCGAACCGGGCGTACCAACCAGGACAGGCACTAGCACGGTCAGAGACACCACACCTGATCTGACGCTAGTTCGGGGGAACCTGGACGTAACTTGGCGTAACACGGGGGAAAATCTTGGCTCGGATCACGATATAATTTGTGTAACCCTCAGGGGGACTGACATCAAGGCGAAACTGGGTCAAGCCAACATTACAGACTGGTACCGGTTACGTAGAAGCGCAGACAGTGAAGGCGAGGACGAAAACCAAGACACCAAGACGTACGAGGCGTGGGCCAAAAAGCAACGCGAATTTGTAAAGAAATTTACGCAGAAGATTACTACGACCACGCAAATTACCTTCGTAGACAGCAGGCTTAGTCACATGTGGGCGGCCAGGCACGGTCTTACTCGAAGGTGGAAGAGGCAAAGACATAACAAGAAGCTTCGCAGACGTATACACGCGCTCAACAAGCAAGTGACCGAGTATGCGGAACAACTATGCAGGGAAAACTGGATGAAGATGTGTGATGACCTGCAAGGCACACTGTCTACGAAGAAGACTTGGAAGCTGTAGCGACACCTCATAGATCCGTTAAAAAGCAAGAGCGCATGCGCTCGAGACCTCACAAGAACGATCAACAGGTACGACGGGGACGGGGAGAAGCTCATTCGTGAACTCACAAGTTCACGAATGTTCACTCACGTGAACTCACATCAACACCGAGAAGAGCGGTAACCCGACTCACGAGTATGAAGGCGATAGCAACGTCGAGATGGACAAAGCCTTCACCGAACTGGAGCTGGTTGCGGCCATCGATGAAAGTAATCAAGGCAGCGCACCGGGAATTGACGGCGTTACATACAAGATGCTAAAAAATATGCGCGACAAAAGCCGAGCTGAACTGCTAAACCTCGTCAACGCGTCCTGGGAGAAGGGTTCGTTACCAAAAGAATGGAAAGAAGCGGAGGTGCATTTCATTCCCAAGCCGGGGAAACCACCCCACGTCGACAATCTACGCCCCATCTCCCTCACGTCATGTGTAGGGAAGGTGGTCGAGCGTATGGTGTTCAAAAGACTACAGAGACATTTGGATGTCACTGATCAGATGCCACCGACCATGTACGGATTCCGGAGGCACCTGAGCACGCAAGACGTCTTGGTGCAAATACACGAGCTGGTTATCAAGCAAGCGAAGACCCCTACGCCAAGAGCTATCCTTGCGCTCGATCTCAAGGGGGCCTTCGATAACGTCACACACGAAAGTATTCTCCGTAACCTGCACCAAACGGGATGCGGAAAGCGAACATTCAAATATATGCAGGACTTCTTAAGCAATAGAACGGCAACCATCAAAATTGGAGAGGAGAAGTCGAAACCGATAGCCCTGGGAGACAGAGGCACCCCTCAAGGATCGGTTCTTTCGCCGCTTCTCTTCAACCTGGCACTCCTCCCTCTCCCGACTTTGCTTCAAGACATAGAGGGCATAGATCACGCTCTCTATGCAGACGATATCACTGTGTGGACGTCGAGGGCAGGGTCGGAGAGTTGGATGGAGGAGACCCTTCAGAGAGTGGCAAAGACCGTGCACGAGTTCGCTAAATCGTGCGGCCTCAGTTGCTCGCCACAGAAGTCCGAGTTACTCGTCATCAAGCCAAGAAGAAAGAAAGGAGACCAAGAGAACGTACGCATCACCATCGACGGGACGACCATAACACCAACCACGCAAGCACGTATCCTGGGTGTCATCTTCCAGAACAATGGCAAGGCGGGGGCGTCGATCGACAAAATCAAAGTTTCAACGGAACAAATTTCGAACATGATCAGAAGAGTCACAAACAGACAAAGGGGATTGAAGGAGGACGATGTACTGACGCTCGTCCAGGCCTTCTTGACGTCCCGCATCGTTTACGCGGCGCCGTACCTCAAGTTACTGAAGAAAGACAGGGACCAGTTGAACGTCATTATACGAAAGGCAACCAAGATGGCGCTGGGCATTCCGAAGCATTCTTCGACCGACAAGCTTCTCGGCATGGCCAAGCACAACGTCGTCGAAGAGTTAATAGAAGCTCATCTGTCTAACCGAAGAGTTCGGCTCAGTCAGACGTCGGCGGGACGTCGCGTTCTTGCCAAGTTGGGCTGGCAAGAGGCAGAGCGGAAAGAAACGGGGCCGTTACCCAGGTTGTGGGCGCATAAAATCCACAGTAAGCCGCTGCCTAGAAACATGAGGTCGGGTCGTAACGACGGCCGCAGAGTGGCTAATAGTAGAAGAGGAAGAGGGGGTCACTCTCTTCACAGACGCTTCGTTACCCAAGTTTTCATCAAAAGCAACGCTGGCAGTTACGACGCGGGATGTGCTCGTAACCTGCGCCTCCATAAAGACGTCTTTTCCAGAGGTGGCAGAAGAGGCCGCGATAGCGCTAGCACTCGCGCAGCCCAAGGTGAGAAGAATTGTCACCGACTCGCAAAAGGCGTATAACAACTACAGGAAGGGGTGGGTGTCTCTTGCGGCACTAGATATTGTCCAAAGTAAACGCGGCGTACCTGAAAGGAAAGTTGAGTTAATATGGACACCGGCTCACTCTGGGCTGGAGGGCAACGAACTTGCCCACCAGTTCGCCCGAGAGATGGAACACCGGGTTGAGGAAGGTGATCCACAGTCCATATTTAGTTACAGACACATTACGAACCATTATAAGACGGAGAGGCACCGTTACCCCGATCCTCAGAAATCGCTTAGCAGAGAACAGCAAGCGATCTACAGGCAAATACAGGCAGGATCCTTCCCGCACCCTTACCTTCAAAACAAGATGTACCCGGAAAGGTACGAGGAGGATTGTAACTTCTGCAAAACTCAGTTGGGCACGCTCCAACACGTCATTGGAGTATGCGATTTCATCAAGGCGATCCCCCCACACCTTAACTGCCCCGCTACCCTACCCCATCCCTCATCCACCCTTACCGAGCGATGGGAGACCTTGCTAACCAGCACCGCCCTGGAAGACCAGCTCGTCCTGATCTCCAGGGGCCAGGCGGCTAGGGAAGCATATGGGCCCCGTGAAGAGGGAACCACTTCCATCGACGGCGTCTAAGAAGATGTCGAGCTCGGCTCAATAAAGTTGTTTCTCTCTCTCTCTCTCTCTCTCCGTTGCCACCCATTGTTGCAGCGTAGAATTTTACTTCTGTCTTCGTAATGGGGAGGCCGCGTTCACGCGGGTATGAGCCATTGTTTAAGGGAGTATGAGCCATTCACTGTCTTACTAGACGGATACATTTAGTAACAGAGGTGATACGCGAATGTGTGTGCGTACCTACATTCTCACGATGACCACAAATCAATACAATAGATTAGTTCGTACATTTATTCAAAATTCTGTGTCACCTCTGTCTCTTGTGCTAAACAGCTTCGGTCCACAGTAACAGAGTGGAATGGCTCATCAATGTTTAATTGATGTTGAATCTACTCTGAGCAACCCTATCAGCGACCGACAAACGAACCAACCAACCGGCCCAGGCCAAACGATGGGCAAAACGATAGTTTTGCTTTGAAAATGAGTAAATGCAACGCATGTGTGTAAATTAGCAATAAGCGAAGGTTTCTTTGATTTTTACTGTTTAGTGTCTTCACTTCTCTTGCGGGACCGATATGTAATCTATGCTTCTCCCCAAATTCGCGCTCTGAGATGCTATGCTATGCAGCCATGCGCCGAGCTTCTCGTTCGCACAAATTTCAGCCGAGTTTGCTCGATGGCATTCAGTGAACGAAGAGAACATGGAACGCGCAAAAACTATAGGAAAGGAAATTGAAATCTATTCCACTACTACAAAGAGGGGTGGAGGCGAAGCTCAAGATCCGCGGCTCTTCGTTGTCGCAACGCTTGGCTTCTCGCTCTCTCACGGCGAGTTCGGCACGTCGACGACGAGCTGTTGCTCGAGCGAGTTCCCGGCGGCGTTCATCAAACAACGCGTGTTCTTCGGCCGAACGCAAGACGCGCGGCCCGCTCCCGTTCCCTCCACGCAGCCTGCTCTTCGGCAGAACGAACCAAACGCAGCCTCCCCAACTGAGTGCTGGGCCTGAAATGGCAGTACAAGGTAGGCGCCGAGGCGAGTGAACACGCAATCACCCCATTTCCCTCCTCCGGAGGGAGGGAACACGTGAGATTGGCTAGCGCCTTGCGCGGCGTCTGCTTCTTCATCCATACAAAACCCCGTTTTAAACGGCGTTTATGACGAACCTACATTGGCTGAACCAGGTAACATAGTGGTCTCGCAGCCCAGCAAGTAACTTTGTTTTTTGGGCGGCTGGAGTTTTTTCGTACGGCAACACCGACGTCGACACGAGTGAGGCAATACAAGGTTCGCTTGAAAAATTCCACAAAAAGCTGCACCTGACAACATGAGCGCACCTTGTGCGGCACACTGATTTCGCATTTCAAGCACAGTAGGCGGCCCAACGAAATACGCCAGCACCATGTATTGCCATCAACCTAGGGCTATATAACGTGAAACTATTCCAATATGTTTTGACGTCAAATTTGCGTAACCGCCGACGCAAGCATCGGACGGTCACCCGCAGGGTTGTTTGAACAGACCAATCAAACGATCTCCTCGTTCATAGGAGGTCACTTTTGTTTGCTTGATAAACGAGTAAGATTTCCTACACTGTGCGGCTTGTCTTATCTAGCTGGCTGACAATAGGGGAGGAGCACGCTCAAGTGGAGAGGGATTAGCTGGGGCTGAGCCAGTGTACTGAAAATCGATAACCGGATGAAGAGGGTGGCGCCGGCGTCTGCGATTGGTCCACCTTCCCCGACTTAGCTTGTGGTGGCTGGTCGAAAATCGCGGCTGCATGCAACGGAAGCTGAAGAATGACGGTAAAACGGATTCTTAGCCAAGAAGAGCTGGAATAACGAGGCCGTAAACGTGCCGAAAGTGCTCGAGAACGTTACACGGCCACGCAAAAATTTTCATAATACGCAAATAAACCCATGCTTTCCGGCTGGTGCGAGTAGCCAGTGCTTGAGGGATCGGCGGCAGCCACCTTTTATTACTTTCGCAACGGGGCAGCGTGCGGCTATTCAGTAGAAAATTCAGTTTTGTGTGGCATATTATTGCAGTTTAACGCATACATGTCACTTTGAAGCGAGGAGTATCCGCGGTTTTGTGACGTAGCGTGACAGGCAGGCCGTAGCCCTCCATAAAGAAAGCAACAAAATCCCATTAAATAAAAGTAGTCAGGCAGGGAGATACGACCTCTCCAATACTATTCACAGCGTGTTTACAGGAGGTATTCAGAGACCTGAATTGGGAAGATAGGGGATAATAGTTAATGGAGAATACCTTAGTAACTTGCGATTCCCTGGTGATGTTGCCTTCCTTAGTAACTCAGGGGACCAATTGCAATGCATGCTCACTGACCTGGAGAGGCAAAGCAGAAGGGTGAGTCTAAAAATTAATCTGCAGAATAATAAAGCAATGTTTATCAGTCTCGGAAGAGAACAGTAGTTTACGATAGGTAGCGAGGCACTGGAAATGGTAAGGGAATACATCCCGGTTCCGACGGCGTTACTCATCAAGTGCTCAGGAACATCGACGCAGCTCAACTTCCCTCACTTTTCGAGGTTTTCAACTCCGTCTGGCGCAGCGGCATCATCCCCGCCAACTGGAAAGAGGCGATCGTCGTTCCCATTCTGAAGCGCGGCAAACCAGCCTCGAACATCAGCTCCTATCGCCCAGTATCGCTGACCTCGGTACCCGGCAAAACGATGGAGTCGATGGCTTTGAACCGACTCGAATGGATCGCCTCCGCCCTCGACGCTCTCGCCCCGGAACAGAGTGGCTTCCGCCGACTCCGCTCAACAGCTGATTCCATCGCGGACGTTGTCGCCACTCTCGAGCACGCTGCAAGCCGTCACGAAGCCGCATACCTGGTGCTGCTCGATGTCGAACGCGCGTTGGACGGCCTCCCGCACGGCACCATCATCCAAGCGCTTCGCGAGCTGCGCATCACCGGCCGCCTACTGGACTATGTGTCGGCCTTTCTTAGCGACCGAACACTCAGAGTGCGTGTTGGCAACGCGCTCAGCACCCCCCGCAGCGTGACCGCTGGTGTTCCTCAGGGCAGTGTTCTTAGCCCCTTTCTATTCAACTTGGCGCTTGCAAGGCTCCCCGATTTCATCCCGAAGCTGACAGCCTTCGAAGTCCGCGTGGCGATTTACGCCGACGACATCGCTCTTTTCGCTTCCGGGCCCACGGACTATGGCTACCAAGTGCGGCAATCACTGCAGTCTGCTATCAACGCCGTGGACGAATACCTCACCAGCGTGGGGCTTCAGCTCTCGGCGTCTAAAACCGAGGCGCTAATGATCCACCCCCGTGCTAACCGTGCTCGCTCCGAAGTGCCCACGCTCTCGCTGCGCGGAAGCCCCCTCCCGTGGCAGAGAAACGCTCGCTACCTGGGCCTTCACATCGACTGCCGCCTGAACTTTAATGCGGCAACCACACAGCTCTGCAGGGACGCCAGGAAAGTTGCAGGCGCCGCACGCTCCCTGCTCGCCCGTGGCCGCGGCTGCACACCGCATCTTGCGCTCCGAGTTTATAACTCGATCGCTACTTCGCGAGCGCTCTACGCACTCCCGCTCACCAACGCCAGTGCATCCAACTGGAGGACCGTTGACGTCGAACACCGCACTGCAGTTCGCCAGTTATACGCGCTTCCCCGCTTCTCGCAAGTGGGGGCAACTCTCGCCGAAGCGGGAAACTGGCCGCCCTCACTTCGTGCGAGGAAACAGGCGCTTCACCACATCGAGCGCCTGCAACGGTCGCCACAGGGCCAGTCTCTCGTGTGCCGCCTCCACACCCTCGAGGGCTCGGGCATGGGTCAGCATGCCACCGACTTCAGCGCCCGTACCGCGTCTCTGCCGCAACTCCTTCCCTTGCCGCCATCGCCGCACGCTTCCCCGCTGCTTGACGTTAACATCAGCGTCCCGGGCGTCACGAGCAAGCGCCGAACAGCACTATGTGCCATGCAGCAGGAGACGGCTGCACTGCTTCACGAACACCTACGCGACGGCCTCCTAATCTACACTGACGGCTCTGTCTCCAGTGACGGCTCCGCTGCTGCTGCGTGCACGGCACCGGACATTTCTGCGTCCCGGCAGTGCCGTCTCCGTTTCCCTGCCTCATCGACAGTCGCCGAACTCGCGGCCATCGACCTTGCGGCTGACCTTCTTCACCAGTGCGGTGTCTCGTCTGCTGCGATCCTGAGTGACTCGCGCGCGGCTCTGTGCATGCTGCGCGTGGGATCGAAACTGCGCCACGTCGTAAATCAGGGCTGCGACTTGGTTTTGCAGTGGGTCCCCGCGCACATTGGCCTGCCCGGAAACGAAGCAGCCGACGCCCTTGCGAAGCAAGCTCTCGCGGCTCGCTTCCCCCTCGCCATCTCCGTCACTCGCTTCGACGTGGCCAAGACGGCCACACTGCGCACCCTCCACGCGCATCATCCTGACTCACGTGTTGCTGCGGGGACGCCCCCTCGCCTCCTCCCCCGTGCCGGCCTCTCCCGCTGGGATCACTCCTTTCTCCTGCGGCTGCGCGTCGGCTGCTACAGCACGGCCGCCCGACTGCACAGACTGCACGGAACAGGCAGCCCCGCGTGTACGGAATGCGGCCTGGATGAGACACTGGAACACCTTCTCCTGCGTTGCCCATCCTTCGACGTTGACCGCACCGCGCTCTGTGCTTCATATCGCCGAGTCGGACTACCGTGCAGCACGGAGGGTGATCTCCTATTTCCCGCAGCCCCCGCCTCCATCTCCAAGAGAGCGCTTGCTGCCCTCCTTGGCTTTTGTGACGAGACTCAGCTTAGAGCGCGGCTGTAAGCCCCGCTTTGCTTCTTCTTTGACCTTCTTGGTTTTTTTTTTGTTTTTTCCCGCTCTCTTTCATTCTCTCTCTAATCTTTTTCTCCCCACTCCCCTTACCCCGTGCAGTGCTGTTGAGGTGCCCTCCCTTGAGAGACAGTTACGGCACTGCACTTTTTTCTTCCTTTCATCTTAAAATCACTACTACTACTACTACGTACGGGGCAGAAACCTGGAGGCTTACGAAAAGGGTTCTAATCAAATTGAGGACGACGCAACGAGCTATGGAAAGAAGAATGATGGGTGTAACGTTAAGGGATAAGAAAAGAGCAGATTGGGTGAGGGAACAAACGCGAGTTAATGACATCTTAGTTGAAACCAAGAAAAAGAAATGGGCATGGGCAGGGCATGTAACCAGAAGGGAAGATAACCGATGGCCATTAAAGGTTACGGACTGGATTCCAAGGGAAGGGAAGCGTAGCAGGGGGCGGCAGAAAGTTAGGTGGGCGGATGAGATTAAGAAGTTTCCAGGGACAAAATGGCCGCAATTAGTACATGACCGGGGTAGTTGGAGAAGTATGGGACAGGCCTTTGCCCTGCAGTGGGCGTAACCAGGCTGATGTTGATGAAGATGATGATGATATTGACAGGCAGGTGAAGTGAGTGCAGCCCGAAATCTTTTGACCAATAGCCGAAGGCTAATCGCGAATAGGCGTCGAATCAGAAATAACAATTGTTCTTTTGTTCGGTAAAATCATGCATAACTAGTGTGTACACGTCATATCACATGGGGAGCTATCGCTGTTTTCGTGACGTCATGTGACAGACAAGTGAAGTGCGGGTGGTCCAGGAAAGTTTTTGACCAATCGCGGATGGCTGATTGCAGAATTGGAATAGAAAAGTTTGGAATAGTTTTACGCTTTAGCGCAGCTATTGTCGCATTTTAGCAATACCGTTACTGCCCCGCTGTTATATCTGCACGTTTGCCTGAGCCGCTTACCATGCCTTTCTAGGGCGCGCCAAGGGCGTACCTCCTCTTTGGGCATTATATTTCAGTCCTCGTAGAATACGAACAGGGCAAAGGCGGTGCATTCTTGTACCTGCACTTTCTCCTCAATCCAATGCGTTAAATACAACGAATGAAATATCACCCATTTTGTTTCTTAAGTTATCTTCTTTTTTCGTTTTCGATGCTTTAAATTTTTTGTGACATACTGAGATTGAGCGAATTATTAAATTTTGCACTGATACCGCGAGTGGCGACAATGAGGTGACAGGTTACAAGCGGACGCATTCTGAAGGATCAAATGCACGAGGGAGTTCATACGGTGAGCAGCCACCAGGGGCGCTGCAGTTTCATTCTCTATAAAGTCAGTCGTGACAATGATCTGACCATCCTCTTTATATAAGGGGAATGGCAACGCAGCGCCGCGGCATCGCTGTTCACTGCAGGGGCTTCACTGAGGCTATTAAGACCGCCGCTTTAACGACTATAGAAGACGCTCTATCCGTAGAGACTGGAGCGACGATTGTCGCTGCAATGTGCCAGTACGGCATACTAGGGTCCGTAGCGACGCAGCATAGTGACAGTGTACCAGTATATCTGTGTGCGCGAAGCCTCTGCGATGCCTTGCGTATACCGTTTTGCCGACCAACACAATTCATCACTTGTCATCGATTTCCCAGTAATTGCCTCTGTTCGCATGTGCGTACGCAGTATTTGAGTGTGTTGTGCCCTCACTGGTACTTGCGGATTGCTTCTGCTGCAGCTAACAGTGATCGCTGATTGGTATCGTTACAACACCGCAGCAATCGCATTTTGGCAGGTGAGGGGTCTTGTGAGCAGTTATGAAATGAGACTTCTAACGGAGGAAAGGGTTGACGTGCCGATATTATTGGGATAGCAGTTATATGGACACTCGAAGCGCATTTCTCTCGTCCGCGTGGACGTCGGCATCGCTGTGAGGTTCTATATAAAGTCAGAAGGGCGATAACACCATCGCCGCGCGCCTTACGCTGTATGTGCGAGTGAAGGCGTGCGACGGGAACTGATGATCGCGGCTCAGCCTCGCCCGAACGAAAGAGACGAAAGCGGAGAGGAAGCGCACCGTGCGCTGTCTTCCGTGGTGCGCTAGGCCCCCAACGCTGAGAGGTACTGGGGCAGGGGAGACAATGACGGAGGCGGTGTTCTGCTTTAGCTGCAACTGCGCATGTGTCGACGGCACCCTTTCGCACGGCCGTATCTTGATAGCGATCTGCGTTGGGGACAGAGTCTAGAGTCTAGGTGCGTCGGCGGCTCGTAGATTGGGGGGTGCAGTGTGTTTTCGGTGCTCACTTCGCTTTTAGGCGAGAGGCAGCACGAATCTCACTTCCCTAGCTGCTGCTGCTGCCATGTTTGCTCTCGTCAGCGTTTTTACAGCGAGTTTCGGCGGTTATCGAGCAAGATGTGTTCATGTTTGCTTGTGCGCGCGACACCATGCTTGTTAATTTAGTTAGTGTACCTGTGTTTACATGGTATACCGCCGATAAAACTAATATTCTTACTTCATATAGCGGTCCACTAATTTGCTATAGCAATCGATGCTTCGCCTTTCGGGGGAAACTGCGATTCTTTTATTTGCTGTGCACTACGACACTACAATGCAAGCAATGAAACCGCGTTGTGGGGCCATCACAGCCTGAGAAGATATATTGTAACGAAGCAGTTATCACGACATTTATTACGCGTTGGAGGAGAAGCCCACGTGAGTCCCCCGTGATGCTGACTGCAAACAACAGCTCAATAAATGTTCGCACTGATGTCCCCTCGCCCGAGAGCGGCCATCCTGGCCGCAATTCAAAGGGGTCGAGAACGCCTTGTGAAAGGCTTCATGCAAGAAACGTGGACCACCTCAGCAACGCGGCAGCTGTCGTAATTTGGGTACAATAACAGGCGCCATGTGAGCCATAGTTTGCTTAAGAGGTCTGCTGCAAGACTTTGTAGGGGCCGATGAACCGAAGCTGAAACTTTTCATACAAGGCGGGAGCCTGTTTGTACGAACTGGTGTCCAGAGTAGCACTTCCTCGCCAGGGCGGAAGCACACGACGCGATGAGAGGCGTCGTAATGCTGCTTGCGGTCCTTTTGCAGTGCTACGGTGTTAATGCGTGCGTGCTGGCGACAATGCCGAATGCGGGGCACACATTCTTCACAGGAGGATGGACATGGATTGACAGTTGGCATGAAGGCAGGAAGAGGGCGAACGACCATAGACGAGGCAGAATCGCGATAAATTGGTCGTGCGTTGAACGGCGCTATTATACACAAAAGTCACGAATGGCAAAATTACATCCCAGTTTCTGTGATTTTGGTCGGTATGACGTAAAACTATTCCATTCTGTTTTTATTCTAAAATGGCCGCCACCGCTCGCTCATTGGTCGAAATTTTTGAGGCCGCGCCGATTTTGCCTGCCTGTCAAGCGATGTCAGGAATGCTCTAAAACTGACACGTCAAAGTGACGTATAAGAACTCATTATGCTTAATTATGCCGAACAAACTCGCCAAAATCGCGGAATAACCGGCGCGTGCCCCGTTCTGTTTGGAATAGAAAATGGCGGCCTTCCTGATTGCGTTGGCGGCGGCGGCGGCTCGTCAGCCCGGGCGCGGGAGGAGGGAGCTCGAGGATGCGTTTGACATTCCAGACGATCTGTTTCGGCGGCACTTTCGCCTGAAGAAAGAAACTGTGCGGTGGCTGTGCGACGAAGTGGCGGAGGAACTCGGAGGCGTGAGAACAACAGCGCTGCCGGTGGAGCGACAAGTGTTGTGCGCGTTGCGATTCTTCGCAACGGGCAGCTTCCAAGCCTCGGTAGGGAGCGAGGAGACGATCGGCGTGACCCAGCCTGCGGTCAGCAAGTGTGTGCGACGCGTGGCGGAGGCAATCGTCCACGCCGGGGCCCGAAACAAGTGGGTCCATTTCCCTAGGACGTCGGAGGAGAAGGCGGCCGTGAAGGAAGGGTTCCTTCGACACGGCTCCATTCCCGGCGTCATCGGATGCGTGGACGGCAGCCTTATAGCCATCATCGCACCGAAGGGCGAGCAGAAGGCGGCATTCATGTGCCGCAAAGGCTACTACGCCCTCAACACAATGTTCTTAAGTATTTTAATTTTTGTCTAATTTGCCCGTCATAGCAACGCCTGGCTTCTGTTGTGCGCGCTCTCGTCAGATCTGCGACGCAGGCATGCGTATCCTCGCCGTCAACGCTCTGCGACCCGGGTCAGACCACGAAGCCCACGTCTGGAGAACTACGTGGTTGCGTCGTCGGTTCCTGGAGGGGCATATTTTCAAGGCCGCCGAGCACATCCTCGGTGAGCAGCGGGAAAATTTTGTACAGTTGCAATTCTGGCAGCATGCAGCAACGTGCTAGCGCCGTAAGAGAATATTGAAGCCCGAACCCCTTATGGTATAGTAGGTTATTAAAGGGAAGCTGAAACGGTTTTCAATTTCTATGAATTGCTGGGATTGGGAAGAACAGACCTAATAATTTACGGTTCTGAAATTTTTTTTTTCATTTTGTTAATATAACGGGCGGAAATCGCTTTCTAAATCACCCGCGCGGACACGCCCCCATCGCTTCCCGGAGCGCCGGGTGAGGACGTTGGCAGAGGAGAGAACCGGCGAGAGTGACGTCATGGGCGGAGACCGAGCCAACCGAGCTGCGGACCGGCGTGCTGACATGTGCTGGCATGCCTCTTTCCGTCCTGCGCTTTACTGAACGACGCTACGAGAGATCTGCCGCCGCCGCCGCCGCTCACGTTTGTTTTGCGATTTTCGTAAACTGTTCTTTCCTTCTGTGCTGCGTGAGTGCCTACAGCCAAGGGCGCCCAACATGCCCTCGTTCTGTGCAGCATTCGGCTGCGCGAACACAGGCGGGCGAGACGATGTGGTGTTTCACAAATTCCCGAAGGAAAAGAAGCTTGCAGCGCAGTGGGTACGTGCGGTGAGGAGAGATAAGTTCGTGCCGACGAAATCAACTGTGCTGTGCTCGGACCATTTCCGCGACAGTGACTATCATCGGAGCTTGACAACGATGCGGGCAATCGGTATTCCAATTAAATCGGCGCGACTGAAGCCCGAACAACTTCAAGTACACAGCTTGGCAGAATTCGATAGTTCTTCTTTCCCAACTTTTTCCATACTAGCCAGACAAACTGGCGGTATGCTGCATACCTCAACTGCCTGTAAAAAAAATTGCTTTTGCATCACTCTTTTTCCATTGGCCATATCATTTTCACACCTGTGTGTAAACTTCTTGCCTTGTCCAGCCGGTTCGACTCCTCTCTGGGCAAGTGCCACTTCCAGTACTGCCCTGCTGAGGCACGCAGTCCTGAATTGTCTTGAACTTGTTACGCACTGCGTGCGCTTCTGTTTTTTCCTAATCTCTTGCACCTCCTGGCAGCACAAGCAGTTCTCTTCATCTTCCATCAATACGCAGCACATGCAGGTGCACCTAGTTTAATGAAAGCGTGATTAGGCCCACATTGATGCACTGGAGAAATACGAACATTTGCAGCCATTAACGTCTGGTAACACAGTTTTAGCGTAGCCGGATAGCCTTACGACAAATGCGAAAACGCGTTGTTGCTAGCGTTGCTATACTCCGTTTCATACATCAGGTGCAACGCTGTGGAGGCTTGAGATACTTCTTGCAGTGGCTGCGTTCGCACTTAGAAAAAGTTCGGTGTTTCTTGACCCGATTTTTCAGAAAGCTTTCCATATATAAGCTCAGTTCGGAATGAAAAAAAAAGAAGAATTTACCCATAGAAACCATCTGTGTACTTATACGGCTGCTAACACGTGCTTTTAAAAAAAATTTCTTTTCGGTATTTTTTAATTGCAGCCCATCGCAGCAGCTTCACGTGCATGCTCACGCGAGCAAACGCCGCTGGCACGCTGCGAAGCATAGACGGAAACGCGCGCAGTAATAAATTTTGGTGACCGAACCATAGATTTCTCTATGACCGAACTTCGAGCGTAGCTTCCACAGCGATGCACCTGAGGTATCAAATGGAGTGTAGGCTTGCCTAGTGACATTCGACGTACGGTGCAGTTATCGTGTTTACCACACGGCGGTGCTAAAACTGCCTAATATCTTTATGTCAACACTAGCATGGAGCACGCATACCGATTCTTGATCGAGCCACACTCGCAAAGTCGTCGAACCATAGTATGAATATTGCACATATAATACCTCTGGTCATCTCTGGATGTGTATGATAAGCAACTTCCATGACTGTACCTCACAGCACTGCATGTGCGCGCTTTGAAACGCGGCACTTATGTTCGCGATCGTGTATCAACGCTGAAAAAACCACGGGACTTTAGACAAGCAGCGGCAAGGTGCTTGACATCGCGGAATTGCACCCGTGTAAATCTAATGAGAAGTTAGTGCTTCGGCATTCTTCCAGCAGCATGTTCCCAGTGACACTTTAGCGCATTTTTTCTCCCGTCATTGCAACGTGCAGCTACATGAATAAAAAAAAAAAAAAAACATGCGTACCAGCTAAGATTTCCAGCGCGCGAGAAGGTGCACACATCGCTCTCGCTGTTGGCACACTCAATATCGTCGTTGACTCTGTTGCCGCCATCGTTTTCCGTATCGGCTGTGGGTTCAAACATGTACGGGGACAATACAAGCTGTCGGAGACAGCGAGAACGTTCCATCTTGCAACTCAGCTATGAAGCCAGAACAGCAGAACCGCGTGCTACCAGAGAGAAAGGAATGGTGCTACGCTCTGAAACGGAGAGAGAGAGAGATTCTTGTTTGGGAAGTAGGAAGATGGGGTAAAGTGCAGCGCAGTAACCGTCTCATGCGGCGGCGCCGACCGGCGACTACCGCCAACGACGTCACAGCGGCCCCGACCAATCACGGGCAACAGCGGCGTTCGCGCGATGCCCTGAGGCGCTGGTGCGCGTTTTCTTGGAAAAACAGCCGCTTGCATTTGTTTCCGCCCTTTTTGAACCAGATATTCGTGTTCAGGGGACTCAAAACTGTAGAATGCCGCAGAGAACTCATTTTTTTCGAAAAGTGTTTCAGCTTCCCTTTAAGTATAGGCGAGATGTAGAAATTTTTCAATGGTATCGGCACGAAACAAAGTGACGACACACCTGCTCTGTACTTTAAACTAATTTTTAATATGAGTGTACAGTGCACGTGTTGTCACATTCTTTTTTACACTGATAGTCATTTATGAATGAAGACTACGCAAAGAGCTGCCTTGCTGCAAATAGGGATGCTACTATGTCCCAGCTATTGTTATCTGGGATCACCGCTGCGTCAGGTGCTCAGCCTGTATATTCCTTTATTGCAGCCTTTCTGTAGTAGGTGCATTTTACATGACCCATGCTTCGCCTACTAAACTTTGTGCAGATTTCACACTATTTTTTATGATCCTGCAGGCGACAGCGGCTACCCTCTGGAACCATGGCTCCTGACCCCAGTCACAGGTCAATCCTCCCATACACACTGCAGAAGGCAGGTACAACACTGCGCATGTTGCCATGAGGTACGTAGTGGAGCGGTGCATTGGGCTTCTGAAGAGACGCTTCCGCTGCCTTCAGCGGTACCGCGTCCTCCACTACGAACCAGACCATGCTGCCAGCATCGATGCAGCATGTGCAGTGTTGCACAACTTGTGTCTTGACGAAGGTGACGTGTTGGATGAAGTCAGTGATGACAGCAGCAACAGCAGCAGTGACTATGAAAATGGCAACCCTTCCCCACAGAGAGTTTCCCGAGTGAGGGCAGCACGCATGATGTACTTGAAAGGCTGTGCTGCTCGGGATAATGTTATTAGCTCGTTCAGCACAACTCGGCAGCAGCACCAGGACTACCTGCAAAGGGTGCGAAGGCGGCTGCGTCGACGGCAGCACCGACAGCAGCAATAAACACGTGCCCGACACTGCAGGCGTATGTTTATTACGGCTGTCTACACAGCTAATAGAAAGTAGAAACCAATGTGAAGAAATGTGTGCAATTAGTGCATAGCGTGCTGTTATTTTATCGAATATGCTCAATCATAACCAGCGTTTTCACGTGTCGTCTGCCGGAGATGATTGCATCATTCCACTGTGACACTACATGAGAGCCTTTCATTTAGTACCAGTGGATAGCACATTTTGTGTTCATCAGCAGAGTGTTGTAACCACTTCTCTGGGCAGCTGGGGTTTGCCAAATGATTTGCTGCTGCTGCTGTTGCTTCTGTCATCTTAATGCATTTCGCTGCTGGCATCACCGGCACTGTCACCGCCATCTGCACTGTGCATGGGAGGATATCGGTCTTCGTCTCCTCGCTTCCTATTTGGGCTGCAGCAAAGCACAACACTTCTCGCTCCACCATGTGTACTGTTCTCACGCACCTTGTAGGCCCTGCGCTGTTTTTCCACACAG
Organism: Dermacentor andersoni; assembly: GCF_023375885.2. Lineage (NCBI taxonomy): Eukaryota > Metazoa > Arthropoda > Arachnida > Ixodida > Ixodidae > Dermacentor > Dermacentor andersoni. The sequence continues at coordinate 200,601,265 of NC_092816.1, read as the reverse complement.
CCACCGCACAGTTCCTTGACAAAACGATAAGTTATGCCGAAAACGATCGCCTGGCATGTCAAGCGCATTATTCTCCCTTGGGAGAGTGTACATATGTAAATAGTTCTGAAATTGAAGGAACACGAATTGTAAATATTCATTTCAAGTGCCACTTGCATTGTTTAAAATTGTTGACTTATATCTGCATTGTAAATAAAGCCATGTGATCCATCCTCAATGCCATCTTTTATCAAAGCAAATGACAGACAAGTACACAGAGCATGACTTCATGGCGACAAAATAGCCGTGTGATATTCACTACAAGGAACCCAGTACACTGCCAATGGGCCGTTGGCGGATGTTAAATCGCATAAATATGACACAAGAATAATGATGTTTTTTTGGAACTCGCGCACAACCACATATCTTCATCCAGCTACTTAACAGCAAGAAAGATGTCTTGTCTATTATGTAGTCAGCATGTCTGTAGCACGAAATAGTTTCTTTTCAATTACTAGTGCTGTAATAAGAACACAATATTAAACAGCCATCACATGCTTTGAAGGAACGACAAGTGAGAGAGCAGCCTGGCAACGAATGTCAAAATAGGGGCCACATTGATGGCTCCGTTACGTATGTCACAAACTGTGCTCAACTACAATGGGGACTAGATTGTATTGCTATCATAGGTAAGGACACCTGAAATATCACAATAACTATCACAAGTAACAGGCGCTTGGTGTTAAATAAATTCCAATTCGGCTACTTTGCCTTCCGTAGGCACGAAAGGTTTGCTATTGCAAACATGACATACATATGGCATGAAATTTTATTTCCAGTTATCACAGCATTGTAGTTAAGTGCCCCTGTATGTGTGCGAGGCAATGTCATCATGCCATCGCCACGGCTCACCCAAGAAACAACGCCCTACGTGCATCAAGCCTGCCAGCGTATCAGCTCGGTGACATCATCGGATAGCGACCACTTCAGGCATAAATGCTGGACACTCTTGCAAGATTCGTTCACTGGGCTTGGTGACACCGGTTACAGAGGGATGCTGATCCCGATTCTTTTTGCCCAGATCGCCTGCCGGGCGCACTTCGCCGTGGGATCAACGGACCCTCCGTTCGAAAGGACTCCTGAAGAGCATGCGCCGGCTGACCTGGTCATCATGCCATCGCCACGGCTCACCCAAGAAACAACGCCCTACGTGCATCAAGCCTGTCAGCGTATCAGCTCGGTGACATCATCGGATAGCGACCACTTCAGGCATAAATACTGCACGCTCTTGCTAGATTCCTTCACTGGGCTTGGTGACACCGGTTACAGAAGGATGCTGATTCCGATTCTTTTTGCCCAGATCGCCTGCCGGGCGCCCTTCGCCTTGGGATCAACGGACCCTCCGTTCGAAAGGACTCCTGAAGAGCATGCGCTGGCTGACCTGGTCATCATGCCATCGCCACGGCTCACCCAAGAAACAACGCCCTACGTGCATCAAGCCTGTCAGCGTATCAGCTCGGTGACATCATCGGATAGCGACCACTTCAGGCATAAATACTGGACGCTCTTGCAAGATTCCTTCACTGGGCTTGGTGACCCCGGTTACAGAAGGATGCTGATCCCGATTCTTTTTGCCCTGGTTGGTGACAAGTATCTAACTTCTTCAATTAGAGATGATACAGTTATATTGACGGTGTTGCCAAGCCCACAGTGTTTGTTTGGTCTATTATGTGACTGTTTGCATGTGATCAGGTTATTGATATTAACATCCGGAGACATAGAGCTAAATCCTGGTCCTACTTCTGATTCAGAGTCCGAGACACTGTTAAACAATCAATTACTTAAGAAAATTTTGAAAGAGCAAACAAAGACTAATAAGACTCTGGCTTCGCTGACTAATAATCTGAAACAGGTAGAATCGACAGTCGAGAATATTCAAACCAGGATTACTAAAATTGAGAAAGAACTGTTCCGAATTGAGAAATGTGAGCGAAGGTTGGAGAAAGTGGATGAAGCTTGCAATAACACGAACAAACTAGTTCTTGAGTTAACCAAAAAGGTAGATGATCTCGAAAACAGAAGTCGTCACAACAATATCGTAATATATGGAGTAAAGGAAGATCCAGAGGAGGACTCAGAAGAACTAGAGCGGAAAGTTAACGAAGAAATTTTTAAAAAGATTCTAGGTGTTGAAGTAAACTCAATAGAGCGTATTCACCGAATTGGCCTAAAACATGCACAGCGACATCGTCCGATCATTTTGAGATTTTTTAACTACGTAGACAAAACTAAGGTTATGTCATCCTGCTTCAAATTAAAGGACGCAAAATTAGCTATATCGGACGATTTTTCAAAAAAACATTCGGGATATTCGTGTAAATTATGGCGTTCAGCGGCTGAAGAAAAGAGCAATGGTTATAAGGTTTCCCTTCGTTTCGATAAGCTCAAAGTTGATGACAGGCTGTACGTTTGGGACGCAACGCGCAATCGCAGAATAGAGTTGTCCAAATCATCTGCGCCTGCCCAACCCGAAACGTCCTCTCATCGACCCACACGTGCGAACACGCGTAAGCTAGATAACAAATGACCGGAATCCGTCAAGACGCAACGGCTTGTCTCGTTGAACGCACGCAGTGTACTGAATAAGATCCAGAGCCTTGAAGATATAATTCTAACCTATCAACCACACGTCCTAGTGGTAACTGAAACCTGGCTGCATTCCGATGTGCAAAATTCAGAAATAATGCCTCCTTCGTACACGCTTATCCGTAAGGACAGAGGATCAAGGGGTGGTGGAGGTGCAATTGCAATAAAGAATAACATTAAATTCACACGCTTAAACGGCATCAAGGATCATGAAAGCATATGGTGCAAAATAAAGTTTTTTGGAAAACCTATATTACTAGGAGGGGTCTATCGGCCTCCGAATGCTCCTCAGGAATACTTAGATTCCTTATATGATTATTTGCTGCAAAATACAAATTCGCGTTTCAACGTCCTTATAACAGGAGATTTTAATCTTCCAGGAATTAACTGGTGCAGCCTTTCTCATGACGGCAAAGATTCCAAAAATGCTGAATCATTACTACTAACTGCATTTACGTTTTCGTTAACCCAGTTGGTTTTGGATGCTACAAGAATTTCCAGCTCTGCTGTACTTGACCTTGCGTTTGCAAGTAGCTCGCTTCCAGACTGCTCAGTCAGTGTCAAGGAAGGTATATCTGATCATCAGTTACTTGTTCTTGAGTGTCCTATTTCGGGCTTGCGATCGTATGTTAAACCTTCTGACACATTTGTAAGAGACTATACGCATGCTGATGATGACGGAATTATTAGTTGTATGGAATCTGTATTCCCTTCTTTTAATGAGACAAATGACGTTAATGTGCTGTGGTCAAAGTTTAAAGACATAGTCATGCACTGTGAAAGCACCTACTTGCCTTTAAAGAAAAAGCGCATCAACAGGGAGTACCCGTGGATGGATCGTAATCTGATACATCTGAAACGCAAAATAAAACACACTAGAAAACGTGGTGACATGAAACAACTTGCAGGTCTAGTACGCACTTTCAAAGATAAAGTGCGCGCTGCAAGAGATCAGTTATTTTCTTCCACATTGACTTCTTTCATGTCGGAGCAACCAAGGAAATCCTGGCAATATTTATCTAAAGATAAAAGCGGCATCACAGAGATCAGAACATCTGGCACAAGCATTGACGATCCTTTGACCATTGCTAATGAATTTAACGCCTTTATTCAATCGGTGTTTACCATAAACGCATCGCACGCGCACTTGCAACCTTACACGCTTCGTAATCCGATGCCCGAAGTAGATTTAAGCAAAAACGGCATCCTTAGTCTTTTGCGTAATCTAGACATAAAAAAGTCATCAGGTCCGGACAAAATATCTAATGTTTTCCTCAACAGATACGCAATCTGGGTAGCAGAGTACTTATATGTAATATATAAAACGTCGTTAGAATCCTGTGTGATACCAGATGACTGGCGCCTTGCAAGGATAGTTCCGATTCACAAATCTGGATCCCCTTTAGAACTAAATAATTAGAGACCAGTTTCCTTAACATCCACAACTTGTAAACTGCTAGAACACATTTTATTTAAAGCGATTATAACACATTTAGAGAATAATCATTTACTCCATGCAAATCAACATGGATTAAGGGCTGGTTTATCCACAATAACACAGTTAGCTGAGATAACGGATGATTTTATGAATGCGCTGAATATGAGGGGTCAAATCGATGCAGTGTTCGATGTAGTTCCGCATGGCGATTTAGTAACTAAACTGCTCTCAATGGGCATTGAACGCAATATCATCCGTTGGATAGAATCTTATTTGTCCTCAAGAAAACAATACGTTGCTGTTAAAAACTGCTTTTCTGGTACACTGGAAGTGCACTCAGGGGTGCCACAGGGGTCAGTTCTCGGTCCCTTGTTCTTAGTTTGTATCAATGACATCTATGTATCTGTTCAATCGCCTGTGAAGATCCGGTTGTTTGCGGACGATTGTGTTATTTATACTAGTGTAAATCATCACTCCGACCAAGTAAGACTTAATGACGCGTTGCACTCAATTAGCGTATGGTGTGAAACATGGGGATTGAAGCTAAACACTTTGAAGACGGCAGCTATTACATTTACCAACAAGAAAGAACCCTTAGATTTTGCTTATATTATTAATAATTCTTATATACATAAAACCCAGTGAGTGAAGTATTTAGGTGTTACACTCACAAGCAATTTAAGTTGGGAACCCCATATAGAAAACGTTTGCAGCAACGCGCTAAAAAAGCTGGCATTCTTGAAACGGAAATGGCGCCGTACTTCATCGACCATTAAGTTAACAAGATACAAAGCTCTTGTCATACCAAAATTAGAATATGTGGATTTGATCTGGAGCCCTCATCAAAAATATTTAATCAAGAAAATAGAAAGAGTGCAAAATTTAGCTTTGCGGTTTATATACTCCACATACTCGCGTTTTTCTAGCGTGTCCGTTCTTCGCGACAGGGCGAAATTGAAAAAAACTAGCTCATTGCAGAATTGCATCTCGCATCAAATTTTTATATCAGCTGTACCGTGATCACTACAAAATAGCGCGTGAATGTTATTTACCTGAGCCCCCCATGCGCTCTGCTCGTACAAACCACAACAAAACAATTAAGCAACCATTTAGTAACCTTAATATCCATCAATATTCTCTTTTTCGCCATGCAATTTCACTGTGGAATAAATTACCCGAAGAAGTAGTTAACGCTAATACAATAGAATCGTTCGTTCAGCTCTCAAATAACCATTTATTTGACCTCTAAATTGCCGCAATGAAAGCAGTTTCTCTTGCGTTACGCTTTTTCATTGTTATTTTGTTTACGTATTGCACTGTTGTATGTTCATGTTTATTTCTGTTACGTATAGTGTTACAATGTTACAATAGTGTACATGTTTTGTTGTGTTCTTAATTGCTAATTGGCATTTGTAATTCACGTTGTTGTATGTACCCACTCCTGCTTGGGCCCGAATAGGGCCTGCAGTATTTGTAAGTAAAAATAAAATAAAAATAAAAAATGTAGATGTTGCCGTAAAAGTGACGGCATAGTGTATATCTTCCTTGGAAAAACGGTGCAATTGAAACATATCAGTAACAGCAAAACAAAAGTGAACAACACCTAACGAAAATAGGGCAAAAATTCTACATATAATTAATACCGTCTCACTTGGACAAATAAAAATACATACGAAAAGAAATGAACTTTCGAAAAAAATATGATTAGGGACAAAAATGCGAAAATATGGCAAAAATTTTGTATACAATTTATAACGCCTCACTTGGGCAAACTTGCACTACAAGTGAAAATACACATGAAAAAAAAGTACCTTGCAAAAAAAATATGATTAGAGACAGAAATGTACGGAAAACAGTGATATCATTCTTTAGTGCTACATACCAAAAAAAAAAAAAAAAAACGCATTCGTGTTTTATGTGACATCACATCACTATCAGTTTTCGCTGCCATGGTCGCGCATGACCTGCACGTCATTTCGCAAGGCTGGCTACAACTCGGCACAACAGCTTGCGAGGACGTGTGGGCATCACCACCAAATGCTGCAGCGGTGATTTGAACGGAAAGATAGGCAACACGTGTACCTGCTAGCACTAAAGGATCATATGGGGGGGGACTGGTGAAACTGTCCCTCATGGCTGAGGCGGCTCGCGGAGGCGAGCCAGGGCAGCCAGGAGCTGGCGCAGCGTGGTCGTAATGAGGCCAGTGGCCTCTCTCAAACCACGCATCTCTGCTGCCAGCTGCTGCTGGACCTGTCGGGTCGCCCTCAGCTCCTCCACCAGCTACTGATGATACTGCGAAACAAATTCACTTAGTTCAGCTACAGGTTTTGCAATGTAATTGTTTGATTCGCACTGTTTACAAGTGTTGCGATTTCAGCAAGGTTACTCTTGAGGGCAGCGAGACCATTTACATATGACATGAGAAATGGCTGTGCAAACGTATATGATCGGTTATGTTAAATACCTGTGAAACGTAGCAAATCCTACCAAGCTGCCTCTGCCTGTCAGAAGACAGCATTGGTGACTAGTTGAATTGTTAAACAAAAGATGATCATGATATGGTGATACATGCAACCATTGAAATGTATTGTAAGTTGCTATGTGTTAAAGAACACCTCAATGGAGATGTATAAGCGTGCATGAGCCAATAAGCCAAATGACTACAGATGCCTCTCTTGTGTAATATGGTTGTAATGTACATTGCCATGCGCACTAATCAGCTCTTAAAAAAATGACCTGACCATGTTGTACGTACCTGCCTATTTTGCTGCAGCAGTAGCTGGTGGAAACTGGCGGCCTCCGCGGGCGCTGCCTCAGCCAGCTGCCCCTGCCACACATACTGGACTGCAGGCCTGCAGGCCGCATCCTCCAGCGACTGTTGGCGGGTGGCCTGCGGGGCTGCTGCCGAGCTGATGGTCCTTAAAAATAACACCAGTAAACAGGATAAAAAAAGATTTTGCTCCGTCCTGCGTAGAGATTTTACTGGTTCATTATCAGGTGGAAGCCCAGAAAAATAATTCCAGCAACACACCGTTCACTAAATGAACAGTAAATTTGCATAAACGAAAAGGCACTACGCCATTATAAAATACTACACTGATAGTACTTTCAGGTTGTACGCTACACAAGCTGCGTTACAAATACTTTAATAGTCAAGCAGATTATTGTTCCATTTTGCAGTGACATTTAGGCAGGCACTTTTTCTTTGCCATGTAAATAATATAAATACACAATTTATGTTTAAAAGGTCTTAACAGATACTGCTTTGTTGCTTTGAGTGATGTGTTCGTATTGCAATAGCTGCTGAAGTGCCTTACGTGCAGTGCCACTTGTGCCCAGCTCGGTTCCGATGGACACATGGGCAGCTGCTGGTGGGGCAGGGGGCACCGGAGCATCAGGCTCCTCCTCACTCGAGGTGTCCTGCTGGAACAATGAAGTACAGGACATAATGTGATTAAGTTCCATCAACTGGTTGCAATGTCTGTTTCACTTATAGTTTTTAAATCTGAGAATTCTTAATCCAGCATGTGACATACTAGTGACTTAGAGCTTTGCCAGCTCGTTGCTAATGCTTTACGGATTAACGAGCCGTGCAATCTATCACAAGGTGTTTCTTAAGAGCATTGCTTTAACAGCAGTGGGGCACCATTTCCATTCTTGCAAAGTACGGATATCATGTGCTGGCATGTGTGCTGAATTGTAAGAAAACACACACAAGCGCACAACGGCAAAATATTCACCACGGTGTAACTGCCCGACATCAGTACACATAACAACGAAAATTGCTACGCACCTCGGAGTCGTCGGCGAAGAAGTCCACAGGAGCGGAAGCTGGGCCGGTTCGTCCAAGTACGTCGAGCACGCGGCCCCTCCAGGCCGCCCAGCTTCCCGCCTCCCGTTTTCCTGCAAATGCATGAACACCGTGAGCACCGTGAACACCGTTATAGGTTCCGGAGATGTTGCTAGCCGCGGGCTCACCTCTTCTCGGCGCCCACCTGTGCCGCAATTCTCCCTGCAATCGTAGCATAGCCGGGCTGCCGGAGATGACTGCTGGACCGATCGCGTTCAGCGCCGCGGCAAGCTCCTCCCAGAGTGCGTTTTCTTTAGCAGCCCTCATACTTGGCGAGAGGCTTGTGGCGCCTATCGCCAAGTATGGATGCTGCTCAATGTATTCAATTAGCATGGTGGCCTGCTCCGCCGAAACGCGCGCTCTTTTAGGCGCAGCCGCCATTTCTTCTTCTTGGTCTCAATTTTCGCCGGACCGCAGTGAATTAATACCAGCAAATCGTACCGTTTCAGATATCACTATGCCGTTAAAACATAGCAGTTACATTCGTTTAATGTGTTGTTATTTTTTCACGCCATAAGTGTTACATTAAAGTTAACACTATTGAATAACAAAAAAAAAAGCCTTTTCTCGTGCAAGTTATATCCAGCAGAAGTATCTGTACCGCACGCACGGGGGAATGTATCACTGTGCAGCAGTGTGTGGCAGAGAAAAAAAAAGTGAGCCTCTGTTACAGACCACCTTCCATTTAAATCACGACCTACATTCGGAGATAGTTGCGATCGTTTTTAGAAATCGTTTACTTACCAACTGTCTGTTGAGATGCCTTCCAACCTTCATCGATTCTTCCGTATCCTATGCGAATAAAAGCAAAAGTGAACACCATGCGATCACCGCAGATGTTCAGATGCTACTGCTCTAAGCACAAGAAAGAATGATGTGTTTACTCACCTAGCACTACGCTTTCACAGTCTTCATGAGGTTCCCAGCTTCCAAAATTCTTCTCGGGCGAAAGTACATCTCGTACGCCGAGATTTCTTCTAATCAGGCAGCGTTACGGACAAAAATACACCAAGTGCGGCCCACAGAACCGATCAGCTGTTTTCATGTAGCCGACATATTACGTGTGCGTATCGACATGGATTGAATGCGGAATTGGCACATGTGTGGCTATGACTCGAAAAATTAAAATATTTGTGTTTACTTTCAAGCGCGCTTCAACTTATCTTGCGTCAAAAGATAACAAAACAATATACTCTCAGCCACATACAATTGTTCTTTTATTAGGCGTTAATATCTAAATGTCTGTTGCTATACGGTCCCTTTGCAAGTAAAAAACAAGCAAAACATACTTCCGGCAACGATGAAGGCTGCTGATTGGGCAGATTGAAAAACGTCGCAGGTTCCCACCCCCCTGCGCAGAAACAGTCGCGTCATTTTGACGTTCGGAATTTGGAATACTTTTTGTTTGGAATAGACTTACGTTATCGGGCCCCTGGTTTGATGTACATGGCTATCATGTTTCACAGCGTGCAATGAAAGCGCTCTGCTAGGCCGTTAGTTTGCGGCTGCTAACTGTAGGTATTCTTACGGGCGATTGCCGAGGCTCTGAGTACTTCATCTATGAGTTTCGAGGGAATGCTTTTCCACCGTCGCTCAGGATGTCGCGAGGAGCACTGTGACGCAGTATTAAGGCTTGAAGTATGAATGAAGCAACTTCAGAGGCTGAGGCAGAACTCACACAAGCTGTTTCGGCGTCACGTGTCAAGTGGTCAACGGCTATCACAATCCAGCGTTTACCGGTGAGAGTCACAGGAAGAGGACCATACAGGTCAATGCCAATAACTTCAAATGGTAGCGACGGACATGGTGCCAGTTACCGTTGTCCGCTTGGAGCTGATGTAGGGAATTTTTGAGGCTGACATTGGGCGCAGGTAGCCACATACCCCGCTATACTGGCGCCAGGCCAGTAGAAGAGACCTTTGGTGCGGTCATAGATTTTCTGGAAACCAAGGTGACGAGCAGTCATGTCGTCGTGAGGAGGCTGCAGGACAAGAGCACATAGAGAGCGTGGCAAGACAGGAACCAAGCGTTCCAAGCGACGAAGGCAGGCGTTAGGCGGGCGCGAAGCTTCTTGAAGTTGGTGAGATTTGAATAATGTGTTGTCGTCTAGAGACATCTCATCTACAGTGGCCAACGAGAAAGCATGCGAAGAGGGATCGTGTGAAAGCTTGTAACGGGAAGTAGTTGGAGGCCTATTGCATGGCGTCGTAGGAAGCGGACAGCGAGAAAGCGCGTCTGCATCCTGGTGTTTTTTACCGCACTTGTAGGTAATAGTAAAGTCGTTGTCTTACAGACGAAGAATCTACCAACCAAGTCGTCCAGGCAAGTTCTCCAGCATCCAAAGCCAGCATAATGCATGATGGTCTGTAACGATGGTAAAATGGCGGCCGTAAAGATAAGGTCGAAACTTCTGCACAGATCAAATGATAGCTAGGCATTCCTGCTCCGTGAGGGTACAATTCGTTTCGGCGTTAACGCGCCTTGCGTACGCAACGACCCTTTCACCTAAAGAGTTGCCTCGCTGTAGGAGAATGCCACCAATGTCGTGGCCACGAACATCCGTATGCAGGAGGGTAGGAGCAGCTTCATCAAAATGGCGAAGTGCTGGTTCAGATGTAAGAGCGCGCTTCAGATGGGCGAACGCTGATTCACATTCGGGAGACCCCACAAAGGGAACATTAGAACCCAGTAATTTATGCAGAGACGACGCTGCTGAGGTGAAGTCTCGTATGAATCGGCAAGAACAGGACGCGATGCCTAGAAAACTACGCAAATCTTTGGTATTTTTGGGACGAAGGAACTGCCTAACTGCCGAAACCGTGTCAGGATCAGGACGAATGCCGGGCGTTGCTCACAATGTGATCCAACACGTTGATTGTCTTGCTCGCAACATGACATTTCTTGGTATTTAGCTGAAGTCCACCGTTAGCAAGGCACGTGAGAACTTCGTCCAGACGTTTCAGGGGCGGAGGGATCGTTGACGAGAAAACAACATCGTCGAGATAGCAAAAGGAAGTCTCCCACTTCAGGCCACAAAGAACAGCGTCAATAGACAGTTTTAGTATTGCGTAGGTACTGCGTTTCGTACTGCGTTACTGCGTTGCGTACGTAAGATCGCTACGTTGTGCGAAGTGCGCATGTGCAGAACGCGACACTAACGGTGCGTGATGCGTACGCGGCCGCTGCGTACGCACGCAACCGATTCTTGCGTGCGTACGTAGGGAGCCTTGCGTGCTGCGCTCGTGGTTCTTGTTTGTTCGGGAGAGCGCGAAACAAAAGAGTTTCCGAAAATGGCAGCATCAAAGGCGCCCAGCGGAAGGCTGTACTTTTCAATGGCCTACGATTTGGCTTTGCTGCGTGAAGTGAACGCGCAAAAGCCATTCCCGGAACCTGCACGGGGGGAATGCATAGCAAAAATAGGAAATTTGCTTTTGAGAAAGCGTTCAGTGTGTGCTGTTTGCGCGAAAGGTTCGACCTGCTTTTGGTGCAGTTCGTCGCAAATGACCGTGGCAGCCTCAGAAACTAAGTACTCGGTTTTTATTTTTCTCGATATGACTCGTGTATTTCATCCGTATTAAAAGTAGAGTCTCTGAAAGGCCAAAATATAATTCGACGAAGCGCGAACGCGCCCACACGTTACATCAGGCTAGCGAAATCAACAGCGTCTAGTTCGACCGACGGTTCGACGTACTGGCGGACGCGGCCAACGCGCTCCGACGCGCCCGGCGTTTAACGTTCGCCCTCTTACGTACGTAGGCATTTCGCAGTACTAAAAGCCCTAACGCGACACGCGCTCCTACGTTCTGCAAAGCACTTGCGTGCTGCGTATGTATCGTCATGACGCAGTACTAAAATTCTCTAATAATGCGCTCGAACGTTGCGGGCGCATTGCAGCGGCCAAATGGCATGACAGTAAACTCGTAAAGCCCATCTGTTGTTGAAAACGCTGTTTTCTGTTTATCGTCCTCAAGCATAGGTATCTGCCAGTAGCTGGAGCGTAGATCGAGACTCGATAAGTACTCGGTAACCTGCAAGGAAACCAAGGCATCGTCTATTCGCAGTATAGGCTATACATCCTTGCGTGTGATCTTGTTAAGTAGTCGGTAATCGACACAAAATCGAGCAGAGCCGTCTTTTTGCGAACCAAAACAACGGGAGATGACCAAAGGCTAGCATAGGGACGTATTATGTTCCATGGGAGCATGTCGGTGACGTACTCGTCAATGCCTTTCCTCTCAGCTAGCGATACGCGATACGGTCGATGGCGCAAGATGGACGTACCATCTGTTTCTATCCGATGCGTTGTAATCGAAGTCTTTCCCAACGAAGTTGAAGGCGTGTCAAACGAAGCTTCAGGTTTTGGGTACAAAGCAAGCAACTGTTGGGACTGTGAAGGTGACAGGTCGGAACTGATGGCAGCTGCAAGAGAAGGAGATGCCACACGTTCAACAGAAGGAACTTCAGAGGAAGCTGCTTTAAAGGAAAGAAGAGAGGTAGACTCCGATTCACTGGCGCAAGCCAATGTCGTGCCTTTAGGTGTGATAATATTTTCCTTTGTCGGGTTTGTAGCGTAGGGAAGTGCAGAGCCATTAACAAACCAAACGAGCCCTGATGCAAAGGCTATCCCTCGTGCGAGACAGCGTGGAGCTGGTAGTACGAGCACGTCGCCGCGGTCAATGACGTCAGACGTTACAGTAACAATTATCTGATGGCGAGGAGGTAGCGCGGTATCTCCTGCAGCAAGCAAGTGGTGCGTCATTTACGTGAAGTGAATAGGTCGTGTCGGTCATGTGGAGAAGGCGTTGCCGGCAGCAGATGGAGGCGACGGCCAGAGAAAGAAAATCCCATCGCAATATGAGCTGCTGGGCACACGAACATGGCACTGCAAATTGTACGTAATGCAGAAGTCCATCGATGGAAATACGAGCAGTGCACATGGCGATAGGTCGAATGGCGGCCCCTTGAGCAGCGAGAAGTGTAAGTCTATCATAGGGGGTCGTAACTTTCCGGAGTCGCGAACACAATTTATGATGAATGACTGAAACACTAGCACCAGTGTCTATCAATGCTTCCACTTGTACACCTTCTACTACAGCCAATATCATATTGCACGGACGCGATGGAGGAATTTTCGTCCTGTCGTTCGATGCAGCTTTTCATCCAAACTGCATAATTTAGTTTTCTGGACTACATTCGGCTAATTGACAGCAGGTCTAAGTAGGGACGTAGAGCGGCGAAGCGGTGACGGCGAGCGGCGTCTCTCAGGACTATACGTAGGCGATGGATGCTACAGTAGGCGATGGAGAGCGGCCACGATGTCTAGCATAATGACGGCAAAGGTCATGTAGGCTCCCTAGACGTTGGAAAGTAGCTCCGGGCGAAGACTCATCCCGTTCGTAAGCGTCATATCCGGGACGCTCGTCTTGCTGGCGCCTGCGGCAAAAACGTGATAGCCGCAGTAGTAACAGATGGGACGAGGAGGACGTCATTCCGGATAGCTGGGTTGCGTCGATGCGCTGGTAGTCATGGAAGCCATGTGGGCCGGCGTTGGTTTTGGAGGCATCGGCAGAACGATGGCTGGAGAAACTGCGTCTACTTGTGCGTACGTTGGTGGGACACTAGGAATTTTTTTAATCTTTCTTAGGACTTGTGCACACAAACGTTCCATTTTTAAAAGAGAAGAAAACACTACATTCACCTCATAACGATGAATATCGGCCAACTAGCCCACCGCCGTTCTTCTGTTCTACCACTTATAGAAATATACACCAAGCCCCTAAGCTGCAGGTCATCATGCTGATAGGCCCCTCCAAAATTGCTGCCGTCACGATCCTGCGTCCAGAAATTTCCCCTCAGAGTCAGCAGGCACAACGGAGGGATCTCGTGGTTTCAAAAACCAAGCAGACAGTGTGGCTGCAAAATGGTTTGCAATTGGATATTATATATGCCTCTTCTGGCTTGCAGCAATGGTCTGTAGAATACCCGCCTTTGGCGTTGTCTGCAAGTCTTCCGTGCAGCTCTTTGCCGTTGTGTTTGTGTGGGGCACTGTGGTATATATAAAGGTGAAAAACAAATAAGGAATTTAAACAATATGGTGTGATATGTTACGCGGATGCTTGTTACTGGTTACCATGAATTCGTAGTAGCGCATAGCAGAACGTATTTACGCTTATTGTTTATGTTTAGTCACAGAGAGTAAAAATATATACAACCAATAATGGATCGGCTAGCACAGTTGTGCTAGCTCGTAAAAAGAAAAATTAGGAGCTGCGAACGAATAAGTCATACACACAATTCGTGTACACCTTGCACACCAATGGTCACGCACTGGTAATTAATTGACTGCTGCAGTTGGACTATTGGGGGATCCGCCTGGCTGGTCGTGGGCTGTGACTCATGCAGAACAATGGTAAGAGAAACCGATAAGTTGCCTAAATAAAAGTAAGCAAAGAAACTCTTTTCACGTGTGACAATGCTAAGCTGTACTGTATGTTATTCAGTTGACTGCAAGCATTACAGTTGCGCGCTAATGGAGCTTTTTGCACTCTCATACATGGCTCTCGCTATAGTCGAGTGAAAATGGAAGATTTTATGGAGTTCATGGATTGCACTTTCATGATAGAGATTAACGAAATGCAATTAAACTCTACACGCAGTATTCAGTCATGGGTTAGGGGTAACCGAGCATAAGTGAAAGCTCCAAGCCCACGGCACATTCACGGTCAATCAATGACAGCCCCTTCCCTCAGAGTGCTGGTGGCTTTCCACCACCTATTCCAGTGAAACTGAGCGCAAAACGTTTCCAAGGCGGTACGCTGAAAATGTTTGAAAGTAAAAAAGTTTCACACAAAAACAAGTGTGGTCAGTCGTTTACTGAAACGTAATTAACGCGATTAAAGACAGATCAAATCAACTGTGATACCACGACACCACAGCTCTAACATGGTCAACATTTACTGAATTAACGAATAAGGCTACATTTCATTGTGAGCATAACGCACACCCATAACAGCAGCGTCTTTTTCCTTAAACAATTACAATAGCGCTGTAATTTGTATGGCAGCATCTGACACAACGACTGCATCCCGTTTGATTTTAGCGACGAGGTCGGACCAATATCGACGCCAACTTGTCGCACTCTCCTTTGCGGGGCCACGTTCGTTGAGAAGCTCCGCCGTCTGTCACCACGATCTGTCCCGCTCATGGCCTGTGACACTCCCGGAGAATTCGTTGCTCGGCCAAGCCAGGCCGGGATGCTTCTCCAAGGCTACTGTTTCTTCTTTAGGAAGAGCAGAAGCACGGCGCCCCGACCTTGCCTTCTTCCCGCAGCTTGTGCGAGTTCATTTTCCGCCACACTTCTGCCTATGGCATACGCCTAATGGGGGGGAGTGGCTTCCCTCGGAAGCTCGGGCAAACGCTATCACGTTTAAGTTTTCGCAGGCCCACATGCATATAAGAGCACGAAGACACATTGGTCTTTCAGTGCCTTTTAAATTGCAGGACATTCAGTTCATTACTACGAGAGTGACTTAATCCATGAAATATAGTAACGATGATTATGAAACAGTAAAAATATACTTATGTGTAGTTGACGTTTCCTCCACTGTGTTGCCTGCGAGATCCACCGTCGGCGCCACTTCCTTGTGGCATCGTAGCCATATAGGCTGTCTTCTTTTCGCACACTATGTTGTATTCACGAAGCTCGTAGTTACGCAGAGTGGAGCAACTCGGCGCACTCAAAGAAGCAGCACCCGAGAAGTAGTTTCTTCAGCATTACGTCGCCGAACAGATGGAGCGCGTTGTGACCTGTACGGTCGCCTAAACCATTGGCAGTCTTAAGAGGAATCTTTAGCTCGGGCGCTCCTATCTAAATACACGTAAAAGCAGAATAAGTTTTTCTCGGCAACCACTGCCCCAAATTTGGCGAAGTTTGTTGCATTCGAAAGAAAAACATAAAGCCTTGTGACTGTTTGTTTCTAATTCTTTATTTATGTTGTCAATTGTTTATTACAAATTGCCAAAAATCGAAAATGTTCAGAAAACGAGACTATGTAGTATACAACTCTGTAACTCAGCAACGAAAAAGGAAATAACAATTCTGTGAATTGCATATAATAGTACACCGACAGCGGTCGAAATTGCTATGTTACACATGAATCTTAAAAAAAATGAGTGATATTAAAATACACCTTTTGCAGACCCATTGTACACAACGTACAGAATTCACGGAAGCTATAAAATGACACATAGAACTTGTCTACTTTAAGTGAGGTAATGGATGCCGTTTACAGAACTGCGACGTCTGTTTTTGATGCAGACCTAACAAAATGTAAACTTCCGGTTTCCCTTTTCTTTAAAGCTTCAAATATTTGAGAAAAAAATTTAAGACATTCTGACCGTAAATCGAAATTCCGCTTCCACCAGTCACTAGAGCTTAACTTTCTCTCTCAAATGCAACAAATTTTATTGAAATAGGTCCAGGGGTTATCTCACAAACATGTTTCTGCGTTTTACATGTATTTGAATAGGCTGCGTCGGAGTTGGGCCCGAGCTAAAGCTTCCTGTTTTAAGGCGTGCACGGAAACATTGCTCACGCAGGAAAACAACTGTTCAAGGAATAGTGGCCATCGTTGAGCCTGATCACTTGCTCGCGCACTGCAAGTTTGTTGTAGGAGTTCGTTTAGACTGGGCCTCTTCAATTTTCCACACTGTCTGCTTAGCTGTTATGCATGCTCGCCGCTCATGATGCCACCGCAGCGTTCCCTTGTGGTATAACACAAAATTTGATAAATTACAAATTCGTCTAATACAAATGCAGCATGCATCTTGTAAAATTTAAGACACTTGTAAACCGCATTAAAGTGAGTAATAATGTTGTACTGAATTCATTTATTTCATAACTTGCTTGTGTATGTAATGCACTCGATTGAGCGACAAACAAGTAAAAGAAGCCATAAACCATGAACTGACGGTGTGATCACGTGCGCTCCACTTTGTCGACCACCCATAAAGCAACGTCCAAGGGATGGTGGCCACCAAGGATGAATTTAGATAAATCAATGAAAGTTGAGGCGTACCGAAGGACAAACTTTGTCGTGGCACCATTAGCTCTCTTGGAACGTAGCCAGAACTCCTGAAGATCGGGACTTTCGCCAGACTCGGCGTATCCTGCATAGAATCTGTCGTCCAATTTTGTTGGTTTAACTGGACACTAGGCGGCTTTTATTAGCGACTTCTTTTCTGTAGCCGACACCTTAATTCTTGTACTGCTTGTCTATTCGGGCACGTGACCAGCGCCACATACCCGCTTTGAGGATTGGCTAAGGATGTTAACATACCCTGTAGCGCAGTCCAAGTTCCACATGGTCAGTGTCCCAAGTTGTCTATTCCAGCACATAGCCAATGGCGCGTGCTCAGTTTCACATACTCAGTGCCTCAGGCTTCGGGCATACTCCCAGTGGCACTTGCCAAGTGACCCGATTTGTACACTTGGCAAGAGAGCAGCTAGCACAAAAAGTGGAGGGAAGACATAAGGAAAGCTTTGGTTGAAAACAGAACACAACGACGGCTAAGCGGTCCGAATACGGTGGTCCTGAGTGGATATGGAAGTTTTACCATAGGGTTTCTGCCTTTATAACACTGCAACAATAAAAAAGAAATTATAGGGCTTTACGTGCCAAACTACTTTCTGATCATGACGCACGCCGTAGTGGCGGACTCCGGAAATTCCGACCACCTGGGGTTCTTTAACGTGCACCTGAAGCTAAGTATTTTGGTGTTTTCACATTTCGCTCCCATTGAAATGCGGCCGCCGTGGCCAGGAGACACTTCAACACTGTGGCATCAATTCTTACCTTTTTCGTCTTTTCGAAAAATACCACTTGGGGTACTCGTGATCACCGTTGTGTTTAGGCGTTGTATTTACGTTTAGCTCAGTGAGTGCGGGTCGGGGTTTAGGGGGCTTGCCTTGTCTCGGTGTCGCTATCTGTGTCAATGTTTCAGGGCATGGGGCACACCTCTATTCCGAGAACTGAAGTCCGCGACAGTAAGTAAACAGGGAGGGGTGAAATCGTGGAGGTATTGAACGCGCGCCGATGTGGGCGTCCTTGCCGTATGCGAAGCCATCATCCCGCCCTCGCACGCCACACCCGCCATCACCCTTCGTTTAGACAGTCGAGGGCCTACCCTTCGCACTTTCTCCCACAACGTTGTAACTCCCCATATCTTTTAATCATGTAACAAAATAGCTCACATAGTGCGCGCAACACGTAATTCTGGAGCGGGTGCAGAGCCACTAGGATAAGCAGGAAAACGAGATCGCTGAAGCTTGAGAGAACGGTTCCCGGCTGTGCGACCCGATGTGCACCAAGGCACATCGCTCTGAGTACGGCGTCAGTCAAGACAGCGACACTGAGCACACACCAGTGCCTCGTAACACATTCAACCGCCACGCCGGTCGTTTCCCTCATTCGCCTAGCACTAACACTCACAGTCGCCATCGACACCGCTACGCGTTACAGAGCGCCGTTAAGGCGCCCGCCCAGCCACGTGTGCGCGGCGGGACAGGCACATGTAATTATGTTAATTTAAGCCATAATGATCAATCCATGTCTTTATGCAAACGTAGCTGACGCGTACTGAGCTTGTCCGTGCGCTAAATCAGTGTCGTATTTCCTCTATCGCTAGCGTCTAGCTCCATGCTTTTCCCACTAATGGGCGAGCCGCGCCATTCCATTCGAATAGTTGCGCCCCATGCTCCACCGACTGCTGTTGCAGCACATCTAGCGCATTAAGCAAACTTCACTGCCTAAAGCCACACCTGATATGTTGCCAAAGACGATGACCAGGAGAACAACGAACCTGCACGATAGTGTTCATGTTGCTCTCTCTGTCTCTCCATGCACTGGCGGTACAAGTCTATGGTGTCAACTTCTGTGTCTGTATGTATATCATGGAAAGAAGGTAATTCTCTGACAGGGTTATCTCAATAACACTTGTTGTTGGACAAGTTGGCGCATGCTTCTTACAACGAAAACGACGCAACGCACAAAGAAAAGCAGGCGAAAGGAAAGGGCGTCACTTGCAACAAACTTTATTCTTTGAAAACATCCTCCTACATGACCACGCCATGCATGTGCAGCAAGATTCACGCGCATCACAGCAACATCAATCTCTCCATATCAGACATTTGCTAGTGTAAAAAACAAATAGAAAATTCAATGTCAGCACTCTGCAGCACTGCTGGCGTATCGTTAATACAGATATATTTTTTTATGGTTATGTAGCATGGCTCTAACATTTATCGTGCCAGCATCTCGCTCCTTCTGCCAAGAATGGTCATCCTTTTAAACCTTGCCTTACATTTACAGGATTTGCAGTGCACAGGTAAATGCGCCGAGAGGTTATTGTTAACTGAAGATTTATGTTTACTCGCTCTATCGTTAACACATCGGTCCGTTTCGCTGGCGTAAACCTTGCCGCAGCTGAGCGCATTTTGATAAACCACACCCATTGCACAGGTGACGTGCAGCCTTGCATGCCTCTTACGACATATAGAATGCTGGGGTGCTTTTGAAATCAGCGGGCACAGACCCGACATCCTCCCTGGTGCAGAAAAGACCAAAGGTACCTTGTACCTATTAGTCTGACGTAATAGTTCTGTGGAAACCCGGAAGGTGGAGAGGAGTCATTAATAAAGGGAAAATCAGACATCCACCCGTTCGTAGCAAATGCTACAAAGGAAACCCGTACGGGTTCATCGAAAGAAAAGCCTCTCAGTTGAAGAAAAATTCGTTCTGGTCCGGGACTCGAACCCGTGACCACCGCCTTTCTGGGACAGCCGCTCTACCATCTGAGCTAACTAGAGAGAGAGAATCAACTTTTGAACTGAGCGCTTAGTGGCGGTTGGTGCGCGCTGGCACCAGATGGGGTGGAACCTTATTCGCAGGTCCCATATGCGTCCAGCAGTTCCTGGCCCCTAGCCGCCAGCGCGAGCTGGGTCGGTAGGTCGGGGCTGGACAACAAGGTCTCCCATCGCTCGGGGGGGTTGGGGCTGGGGAGGGTGGGGGGTAGGGATGGTGGGGGGTTCTTGAGCTTAGTGCACTCTGCAATGATGTGTGCTAGAGTGCCTTTTGACCGTCTGCAAAAAGGGCATGAAGTGTCATGCTCTGTTGGGAACATCTTGTGCAAGAGCACGGGATGCGCTAGCAACCCCGCTTGCGTGCGTCGCAGGATCGTTTGCTGCTGTCGGCTGAGTTGCGGATGCGGACGGGGAAGCCTACATCTGCCGCTTCTGTACATTTGCGTGATTTCTTTGTAGCTTGTCACGGGGTGCGGTAGCTCTGGCTCGTCCTCGGCCCGGATTGACAGTTCTCGGGCATAGTGGTCGGCGAGTGCGTTGCCTTCCACTTGCGAGTGAGCCGGGACCCACACGAGCTCAACGGCCCGTCCCGGTGATTTGCATTTGGTGAGGATCGCTAGTGCCGCGGGAGAGATGTTCCCCTTGCGGTAGCTTGCGTAGGCGGTCTGGGAGTCTGTGACCACGGTCCTCACTCCCGGTTGTGCGAGTGCGAGGGCCACGGCCACTTCTTCTGCTTCGGCTATATTTGTCGTCCGTATCGACGCGCCTGTGACCAGTTTATCGATGGTGGTGACGACCGCCGTTGCTCTGGTTCCGTGCTTGGGAAGCGAGGCGTCCGCGTAGAGAACCTCTGGGTCCTTTTCCAGCTGTCGAGCCATTGCCTTGGCCCGCGCAGAGCGTCTCTCGTCGTTCCTCCCCGGCTGCATGTTCCGGGGGAGAGGCTTGGTCTTAATAATGTCTCTCCACGTTGTGGGGAGTGGCTCCGTTGTCGGTTGCTGTTCAATTTGCCATCCTATCTTGCGTAGGACGGCCCGACCGTGCTCTGTCCGGCTCAGCCTTACTCTCTGGTGGGATAGGTGTGCTTCCACCAGCTCTTCCACCGTGTTGTGGGCACCCATTTCCAGCAGCTTCTGCGTTGACGAGTAGACTGGGATGCCCATCGCGAGTTTCACTGCTTTCCTTATCGTCGTGTTCAGCGTCTCGCGGTTCACCTTCGCAAGCTGGAGGTACGGGGCGGAGTACGTTACGCGTGACACGACGAATGCCTGCACCAGGCGCAGTGCGTCTTCTTCTTTGATTCCTCTGTTCCGGTTGGTGACTCTCCGGATCATGCTCAGGACTTGCTCCGATGTGGTCTTGATTTTGTTGACGGCTGCGTGCGCCTTGCCGTCGCTGCGCAACAGAAGGCCCAGTATCCGGATCTGCTGCGTTGGTTTGATCACTGTGCCGTCGATGGTGATGATTATGTTTGGCGGCGGCTCTTTCTTCGGTCTTCCGGGCTGTACCATGAGCAGCTCCGATTTCTGTGGAGCGCAGCTCAGGCCGCAGGTCGTGGCATACTGGTGGACGGTCGTTGCCGCTCTCTGCAGGGCTTCCTCCACCCAGGCGTCGGACCCCGCGCGGTTCGTCCACACCGTTATATCGTCGGCATAGAACGCGTGGTCCACGCCCTCGATCTGATTCAGTAGTTCGGGCAGGGG
Organism: Dermacentor andersoni; assembly: GCF_023375885.2. Classification (NCBI taxonomy): domain Eukaryota; kingdom Metazoa; phylum Arthropoda; class Arachnida; order Ixodida; family Ixodidae; genus Dermacentor; species Dermacentor andersoni. The sequence continues at coordinate 200,579,792 of NC_092816.1, read as the reverse complement.
CAGGAGTGCTAGGTTGAAAAGCAGAGGCGACAGGACAGACCCCTGTGGGGTACCCCTGTCTCCGAGCTCCACAGGCTCTGACCGTTCATTTCCTATCCGGATAGTTGCTGTTCTATTGGTCAGGAAATCTTTAATATAGCCGTAGGTCTTGCGGCCACAACCCGTCTTGAGCAGGTTCTCGAGCATGCTGGCGTGGGACACGTTGTCGAAGGCCCCTTTCAGGTCCAAAGCCAGTATACCCCGGGGCGCGTGCCTCGTTGCTCTTTTAATCACTAATTCGTGTAATTGGATCAGGACGTCTTGGGTGCTCAGGTGCTGGCGGAATCCATACATGGTCGCTGGCATCTGATTTGTCTCGTCCAGGTGTGCTTGAAGTCTTCTGAGAACCATGCGTTCCATGACCTTGCCCACACAGGACGTGAGCGAGATAGGGCGCATGTTCTCGATCGTCAGAGGTTTGCCGGGTTTAGGTATGAACCTTACCTCGGCCTCTTTCCATTCTACGGGCAGCCTCGAGCTTTCCCAGGTTCTGTTGATGTGACCCAGGAGCCCGTGTGCCGCCGCATCACTCATGTTATTGAGCAGCTTGTATGTAATGGCGTCCGTTCCGGGTGCGCTCCTCTTATTACTCTCGTCTATGGCTGTTAATAATTCCGTGATGGTGAACGGTTCATCCAATGCCGGATTTTCCGGTCCCCCGTACTCGTCCGGTATCGGAAACCGCCCTCTCTCCGTCTTGAGATAGATCGCCTTGAGGTCTTCAATGAGCCTTTGGCCGTTGCCATCGTAAGCGTTCAGAACTTTGGTGAGGTTGCGGTTGGTTGCGGTCTTGCTGCTCAACGGGTCGATCAGGTGTCTGAGCAGGCACCAGGTCTTGCGCGCCGAGAGCTTTCCCTGCAGCCCGTCGCACGTACTCATCCAGTTCTCTCGGCACAGCTTGGTTGCGTATTCAGCGATCTGTTTGTTGAGGAGCGCGATGCGTTTGACGAGCTTCTTGTTTCGTCGTTGACGCTTCCATCTTCGCGTGAGCGAGTGCCGCGCCTCCCACATGTGTGCTAGTTTGGCGTCGACGAAGGGCGTCTGCATCGTTGTTACAACTTCTTGAGTAAATCTGTCGAGCACGATCTTTTGTTCTCGCGCCCATTCTGCGTACGTTTGATGTCTGTCCTCATTCTCGTTTTCTCCGGAGGTCTCGTTTTCTTCGTCCGTGTGCTTGCGCATTCGGTCCCAGTCGGTGATGCGGGCTTTGCCGAGGGCTGCCCGGTACCTTGGTCCCTTGATCGTTACACTTATGATGCTGTGGTCGGAGCCCAGGTCTACGTCTTCGTTCCGCCAGGCCACTTCTAGGGAGCCCGCCATCCACGACAGGTCCGGGGTGGTGTCCCTGTTGACGCTGTTTCCCTTTCGGGTGACGACGCCCGGTTCATTAAGGAGCGCCATTCCTTGGTCCTCCATTGCCTGTGCTAGAGCCTTGCCTCGTTTAGATTGGTATTTGTAACCCCATGTAGTGTGAGGGGCGTTGAAGTCGCCTAGGACCAGGAGCGGCCTGTTCCCCGCCAACCTCTTCGCCTGGCTTACTGTTGTTTCGAAGTCGTACTGCCTTTGTGACGGTCTGCAGTATGCGCTCATTACAAACAGGTTTCCGGCACTGCCAATAGTCCTTGTGTGAACCTCGACCAGCGTGTGTTCGCAGCCCTTTTGCGCCGTGAGGTGCTGGGTGGCTGCTATGTTGGTGCGCACCAGTAACGCCGTCCCGCCTTCCGTCGGATCCGTGTAGGTCACGTAACCCGGGAGTCTGGGTCTGCCGTGTGTCTCTTGTAACGCGATCAGATCCGGTTTCTGGTCGAGCCCATCTATGTGAAGTTGTAACTCGGCTTCCTTGGTGCGGATGCCCCTGCAATTCCATTGGTAAATGATCGTTGTTTCCCCCCCCGCGGATTTGCTTTCTACTGTTCGGCGTCTGCGCCATTTTCCTTTAACGTTTTGATGCGACCGCGCCTGTACGCGATCGATTCTTTGACTTTATTGGCGCGTTCATTCCTTAGCGCTGCGAACTTGTTCTTCACGGTTATTGTCGCTGTCTTCGCCGCCAGTCGTTCGTGCTAACTAGGCGACTAGCATATGGCAGGGCAAAGTCGAATTTGTCAACAAGTCGAAGCAAAGGCAACAGTTTGACGTAATGGTTCTGCGGAAACCCGCAAGGTGGAGAGAAGTAATTAATAAAGGGAAAATCAGACATCCACCCGTTCGTAGCAAATGCTCGAGTCCCGGACCAGGGCGAATTTTTCTTCGACTGCGAGGCTTTTCTTTCGAGGAACCCGTATGGGTTTCCTTTGTAGCATTTGCTACGAACGGGTGGAAGTCTGATTTTTCCTTTTCCTCAGTCATCGTCTCTCGTTTTTGTCAAGGAGACATTAACAGCGAGACTGAGAACTTCCTGCAGCATGAAAAAGAGAAGAAAGACGGGAAAATGTACCAGTTCCCCCACTGTTTGCGCTGGAGGGTAGGGCGCTCTTGTAGTTTATACGGATATTGTGCGCAATAATGGGGTTAATCAGCATCTGTGGTCATCTGTGAACCGCAGCGTTTCCTTGTTGCTAGGACTTGGATAAGACACTCGTGTTTGTGCAATGGAAAATAAAAAAAATTCGCTCACGATGATGATACTCCCTAATGCGAAATTTATGTGCAACTCGATAACTGCTTTCTTTCATTTCGCGATATATTGGCCGGCGCGGACACTGCCTCGTTTTGCACGTTCCAAACGGAGCGCAGTGTAGCGTGCCTGCCTCGCTAAACGGGAAATCGCGTGAGCGATCTCATGGGGGAGGAGGGGGGAGGGGGGGGGGGGGGGGGGGGGCGTGGGTGCGATTTACACCACTCGCCGCAGGCAGACTCCGCTCAATGCAGAGCTTTGTTTCCACACACAAGACGCGTTCCTCATGCCCCATATGGCAGCGATCGTCTCCGCACAGCCCGTCTTCCGTGGCACTACGCTTTTCTTATCACGCTTTCAGTCACGCCACTAGTGTCAGCGGCGACATTACCCAAGGGAGCATCACATTAAGCCTTAGTTGTAGCCGCTCGCCATCGCTGTTTGCAGGAGCAGTGCCCCCGTCACAAACGCTCGTACCATGGGCTCACCTCAGCTGCAGATGCCGCGGCCGAGCGTAGCCCTACCTACTCCACGGCAACCTGCCCCCCCGCCTCGAAAGCGCACATGAGACCATCCGCCCACACGGCTGTGGATGCTGTGGTGGCTGCCAGCTACGCGCATGCACACGCTATCTCCCCTCCACTCCTCCTGCACTTTCTGACTGATGGTTCTGCTGCACCCTTCTCCTGCGCTTTCGTCCTCCTCTCTTCGCCATGGCCTTGCGTTCATCTATTGCTGCGCTCCGCGTTCGCTTTCATTCTTCGCGGCACTCGTTTGCTTGGTTACACCGACTCTCGCCGAAGGAACGGGTTATTAGGAGTTGCACTCTAAAAATCATCCATACGTGAATTCGTGACATTAATGTCTGAAATGGCCTTCACTATTGAGACATACCAACAACGCTTCAGTGAGGAAGCCAATATTGAACTCCCAGATTGGCTATGTGAATATGCGCATTCGTGGGTCTGCCGCTTGGAAGGATCTCGGGCATTATACTGTTGATTTCGCCCATTTCAAGTTCCCAAAGCTGCGCTGCCTGTTACATCTTGCCTCGTTAATAGAGTAATTGTTTGCGCGTGTTTCATAATTGAAAAAAGGTAATAAAATTACAATGGGCGCTACCAAGCAAACAACGTAATAGGTATGTTAAATAACTAACAAAATGGGATAGATTGCAAATAATCAATTAAATGTAATTAATTACGCTAGATCAAAAATGCGCATTTCAGCGGCTCGTGTAAGCAGTGGTATATCGTGTTAATTTGAGATTAAAGCGTAGTTTATGAGTAATAAGCGAGGGGGACATTCGAGCCTTAATTGATCATTGAAATTAGCGTAAGAAAACCCAATGTGAAACTGAATTATAAAAGAAAAGCTCGACCGTATGTTACACTCCTGTAACGCGCAAAGCCGAAACACTGCAGCACACTTGGTAATGCATTAACTTATACAGTCTGAGGGGCCACACTGCTTGCAATACATAACGAACCGCAGTGCACTTCGTGCACTGCGGCTTCTGGGCGTGTGCACGTGTGGCCCGTTAGGTCAACCTCCTAAATGGCACATGCGAGCACTTAATGCACTACGAACCGCTGCAGCTAGCTTATCGCCAATAAGTGTTACGTATGCGTAATACGTACAACACGAACGTAATGAAAGACTAATTAAAGCTCTAATTAAAGACGCAAATTATTGTTGTACCTCATGGCGGTTTACTTGACACAGTTCGTTATTAGCGTCGCCCGGTGCTAAGAGATTCTCTAACCATAGACCATCACTAGGGCTGAGACGGGCCTTCTGGACGTTCTAAAACATAATCATGGCCTCATGCTCTGTAAAGTAGGAGGAGATGTACTGCAACTCTCTAAACGTATCATGCTTGTGGAACACCAAGTCTACGCTCGTTCCCCTGTTTGTAGTGACACTCGTCTTGGGAATGAGTTAATCCAGTCTTAGTACTCTTGCAACTTCGCTGAGAAAGACCGCGTTAATGAGAGCGTTTTGGTTGAAATCAACTAGGAACGTGGGCCGCTCTCTAAGCGTGGGGAGAAGGTTGCTCGTCAGGAAGCTACTTGCTTTTGCTTCTCGCACGTTCGGAACGGCTACGGAAGGCAATTGTGCGAGCGGGGTTTTCATTTATTCCCCGACTATACGTCACATTTCTGTACGTTCTATGCGTAATTCTAATGAATGCATGCGTTGTACGCTCCAGTTGGCTGAGGGTTTGTAGCCTTTGCACTGCGAGAGAGACGAGCATTGCATTTTTTGCATGGTTAGGGTGGTTTGAGCAATCGCTAATGATGACAGTTTTTGTACCACTGGAGGGGACGACACGATGTTTGGGCATGAGCCATTACAATGAACCACTTAACGCTTTCCCCTCCATAAAAACCGAAATGGCAGGGTTCGGCTATAGCTGGACATGGGAAAAATTGTGGACGCGCCGAACAAAATCAGCCATTTACCCACTAGGGCATATTTCTGCTCCTCCTGAAAAAAAGGAATAATTAATGAATTTCAAGGTGACAATCTCCGTTAAACAACATAGGTGACGCGTTGGAGGCCTTTTCAGTGATTTCTTACCTCGACACTGGAAGTTGGGTCTTTCTTAGAGCGCTAAACGGCTAATAGCGTTAGCTTTGAAATGCAGCACTAGACAACAATATGTGCATTGACGCGAACCTTGCCGTATCGTGGAAATGCGATACAACTAGTTAATACATTAGGCTCATACCGTATTCATGTACGTACGGCGACTGTCCCGCCTTTTGCGGTGATCCCGCCAATACACTTCTTTGTCAACCAGTCACCCGGCACACCTTCTGGACAGGTCTGCACACGAGTTCACCTGTACGGTTCCAGGGCACTGTACGGTATTACGAAAACACGTGGGCAGAAAGAACAGCAAGAGAAATGACTCCGTACATCCTAATCAATCACGAGACGAGGAAATGAATCACGCGACCGCCTTAAGGAAACACGTCTCAGCAGCAGGAAGAAGAGAAGAAGGACTCCTCTAAAAGGAGAGTGTGTCACGTGGCGAGCTAAGCTCCACGTACTCCATTGCGTTGAGTCAAGCGTAGAGGTGGGAAAGTGGTGTCGCAGACGGTTTCGCGCTTGCGTGGCGCTGCTCGCAATGATGACGTAATGCTCTTCCGCTCGGCTAGCATGAGGCAATGCCAGCGCGCGTTCGTGTGTGAAATTGGTAATATGAGCAGGAAGAAGAGGGGAGGAGGTGTCTTGGTAGAGGCCAGTCCCGCGTATCGAGCACGAATCCTTGTCATTTTGCATCTCTGACACACGCTAGATAACATTTTATCGGGTCACCTTGTGTTCTTCTCGAGTCACGCTGCACAAGTCTTGACTCGTGTTTCCTGGTTTTCTAATCTATTACATGTTTTGCAACCCACCATTAACTTGCTGCTAGCTTGCATTTCTCCTTTATATGTGTGTGTGTCAAAGCTTTGTAGGGGCAGCAGTGTTAGGGGGTAGTCGTTTGTCAAGAAGTGCGCCACTCGCAAATTCTCTGTCGCGGCTATCCTTGGGTGAATGTAACAGAAAAATACAATTTCTGTTATCTACACCATTAAACAATTGTGAAATGTTATAGGAAGAATTGTGCAAGCATTCTCCCACTGAGAAATAGCTAAAGAAGGAAAGCAAAAATGTGATTCGTTTGTTCTGTTCATACTTTGCGTTGACTAAATATGTGAACGCTATCAGACTGCTATAATCTTCGACTTTACACCGACAGAGAACCTGTTGAAGTGTTTATTTCGTTGCTTCTATGTAATGTCAGTTGCAAGTATAAACGCCTCATTCTGAGACGAGATTCTTGTTTGGAAAGATGTAATGCTGGGATGAGGTGCAGCGCAATTCCTCCTAACTTCAAATTCTGAGCAGGTCTTCTGCGTACTGGTACTTGGTTGCAAGCTGAAGTTTTTATGTGCTAGATGAACAGGAACCAATCTTTCCATCAGACTGCAGCATTGACGTAACAATAATAGGTGCTGGAGAATGCAGTCTGTAAACTGAGATGTGGGCATTAAGGACTGACAAATGAGAAAGCTGAGTAAGACTGAATTTCGAAATATGACCTTAGGAAAAAAATCATTTATTGTTGCTTGAAGAGCACGCTTCAAATCGATATTATTTGCAGTTCTTTTTAAGTTTCTTCCTTTCCTTTTCACGCGTATTAGGCGGTGCAACCGTCTTGTGTCGGCATCGTTACTGAGCACCGAAGCGAGAGAACGTCTGGTTTATTAGCCACTGTAATACATTCCCTCATTGAGTTAAGCTCGACACTGTCTGGAATCAAAGCAGAAGAACCGCCACCTTCCACGAGAGAAACCGTGTTCACGAGCCCGCGCAGCTAGAGTCCGCCAGAGCCGCTGAAAATATAGTTCGTAATCCTTTAAGCCTTGTTTCTTGCCAGTAATTTTTACGCCATCTTGAACATTTGGTGTGGAAATAAGGGAACTACTAACGGAGGCCTAGGAAGGCTACGAGCGAACTTGAAAGGCTGAGATCGAGGGACGCCGATACGATCCAGGAACACAAGAATTATGAACCGGGCAAGAGCTTCTCTCGGCAATGAAACAACCACCTATGATCGGCTCAACGCTATTTACGGACGTCTCCAAGTGAACGACGATGAGATGAACAAAATCAACGAGAAGCTAGAGTGTCACATAACAGATGAATACTTGGAGCAAAAATACAGTACCGTTCTGGAATATGAGAACAACACTACCAGCGTCATTAGTGAGCTACTGAGCAAGCGAGACCACGTTGTTCAGTCCATATTATTAACATCGCAGCTTCAGACTTGATCGGTGGCCAGTACCCTGGAAGTCCTTGGAACCGAACTTCCCCAAGCTCACCATGGCCCCATTTGCTGGTGATGTGTGTTGATGGAATGCCTTCTGGGAACAAATAAACTAGATGATTCACCGCAGCGCAACCCTCGCAGCGACGGGCAAGTTTAACTAACTGAAGATTTTTCAAAGCCACGCAGCTTCAGCTATTGTGGGCCTGCCAACCGCAGGAGCTTGCTACAAGGACGCCATCGACACGCTCAAAAAGCGCTTCGGTGATAGAATGAGACAGGAATACTTCTCCAGGCTTCGTATGTTGCTTTAGACCCGTTCAAGTGACCCAACAGCTCTTCGCTAGCTGTAGGACCAGATCGACACCAAGGTCCAAGTACTGGAGACACTTGGTGTGAGCAACACGTCATTTTCCACCATGCTGTGTGACCTGTTGCTGCAGGCTTTACCACAAGATGTAGCGGCACAGAACCGCCGGCCTCGCGCCATATGGGCGACAAGGCATTGCAGTAATGCAGCGTCTATCTCGCAGCTTGGACGCCTATTAAAATTCATCTCCATCGAGTTGGAGAGCTTTTAAAAAAGTCACAGGCCTGCCCGGCACTCGCAGCATAGTCACAGCGTAAGCTGGAGGAGCGGCTACATAGGAGCTCCATTTTTGGCACCACGCTCTGCGGCTCTTCACGACGAAGTATCTTTGCGTCGTTTAAGCGAACGGGATGGTAACAAATAGTCACCTACCCTGCCCCATCTAGGGTCAACTACATGCAGCATGCAACTTCTGCATGCAACTGCTATATGTCGGGACACCTTGTGGAATATAACGTATCTGCAGTCCAAAATCTGAACACACCGATGCTACGCGGCGCACATGTCAAATGGCACTATACGATTGTAAATATGATGATGCTCTTTAAATGGCATTTCCTTTGAAACAGGAGGGTGATAAACAGTCACCTAACCTGCTTGAAGTACTCCGGTGTGACATACATGTTTTTAATTACATTATTACTTATACATCTCCGTAATCTTCTCTTCCTTCCGCAAGACTTCTCTATCTACCCTGCACCGCAACCTATGTAGCTGCAACATTGCGCGCCATCTGGTGCAATAATATGAACTACAATGCAATGGGCGCTCATAGAGGCACTACGCGGCGCGAATGTCACATTGCAAGGCATGTGGCACGATACGATGCTAACGATGCTGATTTATTCGCATCTGCTTTGAAAAGCTTGATTTATTCAGGTACACAATGTATATATTTTCTATCATTCTTGCGTACATCTCCTTAAACTTGTCTTTATTCCTCAAACCTTCTTTGACTGCCTTGTACCGCTACCGGTAGATCTGCGACCTGGCGTTTTACCTGGTGTAATAATATGTAAGTGCAATGCAAATCGTGAACGTATCGACGCTACGCAGCACGCATGTCAACATCGCGTGTCTCCTCACACGCTAAGACGAGCTTATAGGGCATTTTTGCGCTGCATACTAGCAAGCGCTGGCATTGCTCAAGCAGTAATGCAGCTAAATTGTATAAAGTCGAGGGATATTGCCCCATATCACTTTGCAACGTCGATTGTAAAATATTTACGAAGATAGTAGCTAGTCGCCTTCCAGATGTAATTCAATCAGTGGTGCGAGAACATAAAACATATGGCATTACAGGACGATAAATCCAGATAAATATCCACGATTCGCGGTCTCTGCGAGAGTGTGTAGCAGGAAGTGCAGGTCAGGTCGCAATCGTTCAGGTTGATTTGACAAAAGCATTTGACAAAGTTAATCACTACTTCGTGTTTCGTGTGTTAGAGCACACAAATATTGGATTTTCTCTTCTTCTTAAAGGCATCATTATCTTATGTGCTAATCGCCCAACAAGGCTAATAATTAATAGCTGTCTATCCGAATCTATCTGCCTTAGGGCATAGGCAAGGCAAGGTTGTCCCTTGTCCCCTCAAATATTAGCTTTGTACTTAGAACTGCTTCGCGCACGAATTCTTAAAAATCATGCCTTTCAAGGTTTCAAATTGTTATTCAATGAGATCCGCATACTTGCCTACGCAGACGACATGGCCTTCTTTTGTACTGACAAGAAAAATTTACCGAATGCCCTTGCCATAACGTGACAGTTGTGCTCAGCTTCTGGTACAGCAGTAAACGTTGAGAAGAGTTCAGGATTTCGGTCGGTCTATGGTGTACGATGCCAACCTACTTCGCAGGTACAAAGTGGAGGCATGACCGTAAGTACTTGGGTGTACCTGTCTCACATAACCCAATAATAACCCACGCGCGGTCTGCTGAAGTTGCCGAAGTACAACGGGACGTTAACAACTGGCAGAGATGGCAGTTGTCCGTATTTAGCCGAGCTTAAGAGAGAGAGAGAGGTGCAAATGAGAGAAAGGCAGGGAGGTTAACCAGACTTAAAACCTCCGGTTTACCCCTGCACTAGGGGAAGGAAAAGGGGAAGTAAAGACGGAAAGAAGAGCGTGACAAAAATAAAAGCGTGAGAAAAAATATGAAAAGGGACGAAATGGGGTCAACATAGTCTTTCTAATAGGCCACTGTCACGTATAAAAGTCAACAAAGCCTTGCCCGACTTTTGCTGCGACGACAGTTCACGTCGGCATTCCAAAACTGACTGTTCTGAAAGTGGCCTGTCGTCAAGGCGTGGCAACGCGGTCGCTAGTGACAGCCGGTGCGCGCTGTATTGAGGACAGTGGCAAAGCACGTGTTCGATAGTCTCCTCGCCGCCGCAGTGTCTGCAAGCCGCGCTGTCGTCCATACCGACTCGGAAGGCGAAGGATCTTGTGTAGGCGACACCAAGCCACAGTCGGCAAGTGTAGTGTAGACGTGTATGCTTTAAGCTTGGTGTGTTCCATAAAATGTTGATAGCTTCATTTGCAAGCACACGAATTTTCGTTGCAGCGTCTGTTCTTGAGAATGGAATGGAGTCTTGCAAGCCCTCCTCATGTGCAGATCGTGCTGCTGCGTCGGCATGTTCATTGCCCATTATGCCACAGTGGCTTGGAATCCACTGCAACGTGATGTCGTGTCCTTGCTCCACGAGGTGGTGAAGCAGCAATCTGATTTCTAGAACTAGTTGTTCGTGGGGTCCTCGGCATAAGGCAGAAACCAAACAATGAAGAGCAGCCTTGTAGTCAGTGAACACGCTCCATTTCTTGGGTAGTTCTTCAGAAATTACACGAAGTGCACAACGAATAGCAGCAAGCTCCGCGGCGGTCGATGTAGTCTGGTGAGATAGCCGAATCTTTACGGTGCAAGGTTTTGCAGGAAAGATCACCGATCCTGCAGACCCATTCACCGTGGTTGAAGCGTCAGTATATATAGATGATGACGCTCGTTGTACGTCTCGTACAGCAAGAGCAGTGAAAGCTGCTTGAGTGCTGGAGACGAGAGTTGGGCTTTTGTTAGTATTCCTGGCACTATTAGTCGAACCTTTGCTTGAGCCAAGAACCATGGTGGAAACGGAACTTTGACTGGAGCTGTAAAACCTGATGGATGGTATGCACGATAAGGCAGGACTGTTTCACAAAAGGAGGCACGTGGTCGATCCTCTGGCAGTGAGGCTAGATGACGGGCAGGGGCTCCAGCAAGGTGTCTTACGTGTGCTCTGAGCGCTTCCATGACTATATGGGTCTTGGATGGGAAATCGTGTGCAATGGCAATTGTTTCAGCCGTTGACGAACACCGCGGCAATCCAAGACCCACTCTAAGTGCCTGGGACTGCACGCTTTAGAGTGTAGGGATATTACTTCTGCAGGTGTTGGTAAGCACAGGCAAGCTGTATCAAAAATACCCAAGAAAGAGCGTCCTGTACAGTCGCATCATTGCATGTACTGAAGTACCCCAGACATTTCTTCCATGAAACTTAAACACATTAGAGATATCCGTCAGGCGCTTCTTTAGGTAGGCCACATGAGGACTCCAGCAGAGGTCACGATCAATGATTACGCCTAAGAATCGGTGCGTCCTGACATAAGGTATGACTTGACCGCCGATACAGACATCTTATGATCTCATTGGCTTTCGGCTAAACGCGACCAATGCGCATTTTTCTGGCGAGATCTTGATGCCTTGTTCATTTAAGTACGCCGATGTTGACGTGGAAGCTTTTTGAAGCCTGGCGCGTGCTTGCGGCCGTGTCACACCAGATGCCCAGACGCAGATGTCATAGGCATACATTGATATTTTAACTGCGTTCGGAAGTCGTTCCACGAGACCCATGCCATGTGGAACTCCATGGTGCGTATAATATTGCGAGGTTGGGCCAGCTTCAGTGTTAAGAAATAGAGACCGCCTATGTAAATAACTGCGAGTCCAACGATATAATCGACCGCCTAGGCCCACCGATTCCAATGCTTCAAGTATGGCGTCATGAAGAACGTTGTCGTAGGCTCCCTTTATATCCAAGAAAATTGCGACAGATAACGTCTAACACGTCTTTTGGTGTTGAACATAGGTTACCAGATCGATAACGTTGTCGATAGAATATCGGTGACGTCGAAAACCAGCCATGGCGTCCGGGTAGATTACGTAATGTTCAAGGTACCACTCAAGTCTGGCGAGGATCATTCGCTCCATTACCTTCCCAACGCAACTTGCCAGCGCAATTGGTCGGTATGAAGTAATCTCTAAGGGAGACTTGCCATGCTTAAGAAGTGGTACCACGCGGCAGACCTTCCAATCTTGAGGAACTTTGCCCTCCTGCCAGGACTCGTTATAGATATTAAGGAGCGCACTTCGTGCCCGTTCAAGGTGACATAGCATGCGGTAAGATATGTCATCCGGACCAGGCGACGACGACCGATTACATAGGGCGAGCGCCGCGTCAAGCTCTTGCGTCATGAAAGGCAGATCCATGCGTGAAGCTCGACTTTTCTAGCGCTCTTGCGCTAGAAAAGTCGTTGATGGTTTCTATTAGCTGCGTGGCGGCACAAAGGCGTTACCTAAACCCGTGTTGATCTGGAAAAAAAGGTTTTGTTATGTTCGAAATAGGTGCATATGGATTGCGAGATATGTTCGAGTAGCTTGCAGCAGACACAGGTAAAAAATATGGGACGATAATATTCAATTTGCTGCTTGTCACATGTTTTATGTATTGGGATTGCTTTTGCCACCAGTCAATCGTCCAGAAGTTGCTTTTGAGTAATTGATGCAGTCAGTATATATTATTTCCAAGAAGAGGGGGCTACTCCTCTTGCATATCTTCGTAAAAATGCGTTCGGCATTTTATCCGGGCCAACAGAATTTTTTTCATCCATGTCTAAAATAAGAGACAGGATTCCTTCGTACGGTACTGTTATGTTAGGCCTTAGTGCGCAATGGTAGTGATATTGACGAAGGGGCAATAAACCAACTTGATCTGAAGCAGTAAAAACTTACTGAAGACATGAATTAAAGCATTGGGATATTATAATTGGGTCAAACACAAGCGCATCGTTTGCTACTACGGCGTAAGATTTGCTTTCACTTGGCCAAAACACTTCGGGGATGATTTCATGAAGTTTGTTAGGGTTTCTGCTTGACAGTTATTTTTGGCTTCTGTTAGCAAGTTTGGAAGTATGGCAGACATGCTTGATATTTCTTACGATTCCTTTTCGTTTTCTGTCTTTCGAGACTGATCCTTCGCTTAAGGTGGATAATCTCGAGCGTAATCCATGGATTACGTTTGTTTGTCTGTTTCTTTGTAACTGGAATGAAGCTGTCAATGCCATAGGAGGTTATAGCTTTAAATTTAGGCCGCATTATCTTTACGTCAGACTCAGTGTTGAAATGATATAAGGAGTATGAGAGATAATTATACTAGTGTCATCGGCTTATAAGGAATTCGGCACATATACGACGTGTTCTTCTAGTTCATTTCGCACAGTACCACGCTTTATTGGAACTAATACTATTTTGTGATGCGATATTGCCTTATCAACTGTTATTTCGTAGTTATCGAAGTACCCGTCGAGAAATACTAAATCAAGGATAGATTCCGCTGCGCCTGCCATACGGGTACTTTTCTGATCTATTTCTAGTAAGCCGTGGGAAAATGCTTTATCAATGAATGAGTGACACTCAGAACGCCCTTGTGAAACTATAATGGGAGACCCGCAGTTGGTATTTGGTAAATTAAAGTCCTCTGAAAGAATGATATGACACTTTGGCGTTGTTTGTTCATCTAAGTGACTCTTTATATCCTGTAGGTACTGAGCCGCTTTATTAGGCGCTCTGTATATTGGCCCGAGAAGGATTGAGGCATTGTCAATCCCAACGTTGCACCACACACGCTCGTGGTTTTGGATACCTTACAAACGTATGCATCCAGCATCTTCTTTAACACTTATGGCAACACCACCTCTTCTGGATTCGCGGTCATTCCGTATTATCTTATAACCGCGCCGTAGTGACTTATTGTCGCGTATCTAAGGATGCATCCACGTCTCCGTAGATGTGACAATGTGTGGGTCATAGCTGGCTAGAATGTTTTCCAGGTCGCCCATTTCATTTACCAGGCTTCTAGCATATACATCAACTAGCCGAAACTCGTCTTTTTTGTTGTGCGCACACCTTCAGTCCTGGCTTCTTTGCGCTGGTGGATGTGGACTACGCTTAACCTTCACTCGGTGGTTTCTTGAGTGGTCCCAATAAAACTGATCTTTATTGAGATATGGTTTATCTTAGTCAAGGCGCACATGCTGTCCCTCCCTCTTCCTCCCAGCGGAGTTCCACAAGAAGTTGCGCTTAGCCAAGGTTTCTTTAGTGAAGTTATCTGAAACTGAAATGCCAGTTCTTTTCCGATTCTTACAATTTTTGTAGATTTCTGCTTTTTCTCTGCAATCGTATAACTTTAAGACAACAGGGCGAGGCCACACGGTATGCTTTTGTTTTTCAGTTCCATTCACGCGCTCGACAGTGGTTCGAATGAAGTCTTATTTTTCTGAAGATTCTGCTCCGATGTAATAAAGAAAAAAAAAGGTGACGTGGCTCCGTGATAGAGCAGCTGACTCCCACGCAGTGGACCCGGGTTCAATCCCGCCAGGAACTTTTCTTTTTTTCTTTCTGATTCCCGGCGATACCTGCTACGCACACCGCACATCGGCGGCGGCGGCCACCAATAACTACCAATAACCCCGTAAACGGTGGTTATTGCCGAAGATTTGCGAACTGTAAAATGAGTTCGCAAATCACCGAGAAATATCCAATGCACGGCATACGGGTGGTTTTGATTTGATTGAGAAATGCGGCCGCTGGGGCCGGGATTTCAGTCCGCGCGCACGTGCTTGTCGGGCAACTGTGAAACAACCATACTATCACGGCGAGTAACGGTCCCATATATGTAAGCCGGTGAATGTTCCTGCTATTCGCGTCCCTCGGAGCGCTGCCGCGACGGCCAGGAATCGAACCCGCGGCCTTATGCTCTGCAGCAGCGTAACGCCGTAGACACGGCGCCGACACGGCGGGTAACAGCCCCGAACCCAAGATGCCGCCAAGGCTGTTCTGGTGAACATCTTGAATGTTAAATAAAAAAACTAATTCTCCTGCACGCATCTTTCTCATTGCTTATTTTCTAGACGCTGCTAACTCTCACTGGTATCTTACGTGTTATTGCTGGCTGCTAACCAATGGGAGACTAAAGGGATATTTTTTCTGAATTTTCCCTATATTTACATATACTACAAGATGCGCACAAGATCCGCGAAAGCGTACTGCCCCCTCGTTTCGATCAAAGATCGTTCGGGATGAGATTGTCAAATTAAATAGGAGAGCTCGCTTTTAGGCTTTCCCCCGAACAAAACATTGATTTATGTGACGAGGGCTCTGCGCATCAGGGAACACAGCACCACCCCAGATGCATTTGTGCATGCCGGCTTGCAAATATCCAGTTTACATTGCCAAGTTTCCGGGCCCCCCCTTTGGCTTGGCGCTTGCGTTGTAAGCGCTGAAGGCCGACGTGTTTCTCCTGCCTGATGCTTTGAGTGTTTGAATATTGTTCCGTGAGTGCGCGCAGATGTGCCTGCGTGATGTGCACGTGTACGTTTTAGCGGGCTTGTGTTGTTTACTTCGCGAGCGTGCCTCACAGTGGCATACCATTTCGCCTTAAGCCGCCGAGATTTGGGCAGAGGAAATTGGGTCGGAAACCCAGTAGCGCGTGGAAAGGCCGGAAATTTTCGTCCAGCTCAGTGGGATTAGTGTTCAGCCAAAAGACGCTCCTGCTCCTCTGTCTCTCTTTCCTTTGTATTAGGCCTGCGGCTTCGTACTGAGAATTTGCACTCTTTCCGCGGGTGTCCCTTGTGGGCTCCGAACAATTCAGAGCAAGTGCAACTATAAGAGAAAGTTGTTTAGACTGAGAAAGCGTCCTGAGACGCAAAAAGACGCATTTACCGTTTGAAAATAAACATCACACTAACACGGCATAGCTCGCTGCATTGTAAATAAGACTGATTGAATGAACATCACTTTGAATAAATTCTAAGTATTTGGTTGCGCTTGCACTAACTGTATGCAGTGTTCATATTTTTCTATCACAAACGAGGCTGTCTAGGTAATTCCTCGTCTGTTCTTTGTGTAATAGTTCTCGTATATTTACAACAAAATTCTGGACACGCATCACCTTTCAACAGAAAGCTGCGGAGTGTCCTCTTGGTTTAATTTCTGGTACTCAGACCTTAAATGCCGTCTTTCTTTTGGGTGAAATGTAAGCACTGGAAATGTTTATCTGTTGTTAAGCATGAATGCAAATAAGGAATAGTACTGTGCGATAAGGATACATGCAACAAGGAATCAGAAGTTAGTAGCAACATTTCCAGCTAAGATGTGGATGAGTAGGCATTTGGGCTGGTTGTTTCATGATTACGAGCAGTAAAAACAGCGCTAAACAAAAGGACGAGGAGAGGAACGCAGACAATAGCGCTGACTAACAAACAAGTGTCTTTATTCTTTCAGGCAGCATATATATTGTAACGATGTTTATTAAGGGCGAACCTGTGCCCACAAATAAAAGTCACTGCGGTCGTGAAGAATCACTGGCAGTCGCGTTCTAAAACTGGCGTCGAACCTTCTTTCTTCTCGCGTGATCCTCGTGCGCGTGGCGCATGCGAGCCGGGTCCAGCCGGCTACTCGTGCCACGAAGATCGCTGCTTGTTGTTTCTCAACAACACCGCGGTACGGCGTGCACAGTGCCCAATACAAAGGGCGCGCAACCTGATTGTCACCAAGCTGTCGCGGCATTATGCCCCTCCTTACCGCATCGGCCAGATGCGTGAGAGGAAGTAGAGGTTCCTGCAGGCTCTCGCTTTTTATTTCATGACCTCTCGTGGTAGGGTTTCATGCGGACAACATGCACGACTTCCGTGGAGTTGCACCGTCTTGGACTCTCGTGTCCAGCGAATTTCACTTCGTCCGTGAGGTGACGTCACTTATACGACGAAGTATTCCGTAAGGGCCGATATATCGGCAGAGAAGCTTTTCAGGCAGTCCACGGCGTCGCACCGGGTTCCATACCCACACATTGTCACAGGGCTGATAATGAGCTTTACTACGTTGCTGGTTGTACCGGCTGGAGTCGATGCGTTGTTGGCGGTGTATTCGGTACCTTTCCATCTGTTGTGTCTCCTCGGCTCTTTGTTTGAAATCATCTAGGTAAGATGAGTTATTGTTCTCTTCATCTAACGGCAACATAGCATCCAAAGTTGTGGTTACTGCTCGGCCGAATAAAAAACTCTAACGGGGCGACTCGTGTTGCTTATTGAACGGCCGTATTATGTGCGAAGGTGATGTACAGCAAAAGTGCACCCCACAGCCTATGTTCAACACCGACATGCATCGAAAGCATGCGAAGCAGTTTTCTGTTGAGGAGTTCAGTTAAACTGCTTGTCTGAGGGTGGTACGCCGTAGTTCTCCTATGATCAGAACGTGTCATTTTCAACAAAAATTTCATGAGGTCCGCAGTAAAGGCTGCTCCACGATCGGTGATAACAACTGTGGGAGCTGCATGCCTGAGCATGATTGCAAATTCTTTGCCTGAGCTGTTGGCAAAGAATTTTGCAACTTCGACAGCCGTTGCACTGTACAAGGAATCAGTTTCTGCGTAACGGGTCAGATAGTCCGTGGGCACAACTATGCACTTTTTGCCTAAAGATGATGTTGGGAAGGGTCCAAGGAGGTCCATACCAACTTGTTGGAATGGAGCTTTAGGTGGCTCTATTGGCAGGAGGAGGCCTGCCTGTTCTACGGATGGAGTATAATGCCTTTGACACTCGCGACAAGTATTCACATAGTGCTGCACTGATTCTAATACCTTATGTCAGTAGTATTTCGGACGAATGCCGGCGAATGTACGGCTCACGCCCATGTGTCCAGATGCAAAATTTCTTCTCGCATAGCTGTGGGTACGACAAGTAAAATATGTCCCGCTGTTCTCGAAATTTGTCTTGTAGAAGACACCTCCTCGCAGACCGAATGAGGATAGCCCTCTAGAGAAAATACACGGAAGTTGAACGTCGAGGCCCTCCAGACGCTGTATAAGTGGAAGCAATTCCGGGTCATCTCGTTGTTGCTGAACGATTTGTGACGCGTAAACAATGCCAAGGAATGGGAAATCCTCTTCTTCTGAGGCAGTTGTCGCGACTGGTGCGCGTGACAAGCAGTCGGCATTGTTGTGTTTCCTCCCGGATCGGTATACGACAATAAGATACTTTTGAAACGTAAGGCTCCATCTTGCTAGTCGTCCGGATGGATCTTTGAGATTCGCCAGCCAACAAAGCGAATGGTGATCACTGACTGCTCTGAATGATCTACCATAAAGGTAGGGTCGAAATTTACATATTGCCCAAATGACTGCAAGACATTCTTTCTCGATTGCTGAGAAGTTTACCTCTGCTTTCGAGAGCTTACGGCTGGCATAAGCTATTACTTTCTCCAGGCCGTTCTTCCGCAGCACTAGTATGACACTGAGGCCTACGTTACTCGCATCGGTATGAACTTCAGTGTCGGCTGTCTCACCAAAATGGGCAAGGATTGGAGAAGCTTGCAGGCGTTTCCTTAACTCGTCAAAGGCGTTTTGTTGTTCGCTTTTCCACATCAAAGGTTCATCTTCTCTTGTTAGTGTTGTAAGGGCCTCAGCAATCTATCAAAGGTTTTCCACAAGTCTTCTGTAGTATGCGCATAAACCAAAAAAACGTCGCACTGACTTTTTGTCTGTGGGTGTCTGGAACCATACAACAGCTGCTGTCTTTTCGGGATCTGACCGAATGCCTTCAGCACTGATGACGTGTCCGAGAAACCGAAGTTCATCGAAGCCGAATTGACATTTTTCTGGCTTAATTGTCAAGTCTGCTGCGCGAATAGCTTCTAATACTAGTCGCAGGTGCTCTACATGTTGGTCAAATGTTGCGGAAAATACGACCACATCATCCAATTACATTAAGCATGACTTCCATTTCAATCTTGCGAACACAGTGTCCATCATTCGCTGGAACTTTGCAGGCGTGGAACAGAGGCCGAATGGAAGCACTTTAAATTCGTAGCGGCCATCAGGGGTTACAAATGCTGTCTTTTCACGGTCCCGCTCATCCACCTCTATTTGCCAATATCCACTCTTGAGATCCAGGGAGGAGACATAATTTGCACATCGGAGCCGATCGACCGTATCGTCGATACGCGGAAAGGGGTATATATCCCACTTAGTTACGCTGTTCAATTTACGGTGGTTGACGCAGAATCGAAGTATGTTATCTTTTTTCTTAACGAGCACTACGGCAGACACCAATGAACTTCTAGGAGGCTGAATACCGTCCTCTGAAAGCATCTCCTCTACTTGCTTCTTGATGATCGCCCTTTCTTTTGGTGAAACTCGATTCGGGTGCTGGCATATCGGTCTTGTGGCGTCCTCTGTTATGATTCTGTGTTTTGCAACAGACGTGCGCCGTACCTTCGAGGAAGTGGAAAAGTAGTCAGAAAAATCCTTTATCAGGGCATATATCTGTTTATTTTGGGCTTCCGGGAGTCTCGGGTAAACGGTAATTGATCTGTCGACACTGCAGGTTCCTGGCAGAGCATTTGTCGTTGTCGTTAGGCTACATAATTCGGTCGCTTCACAAAACTCGTGGAAATAGGCATTTGCTGCTCCTTGTGCGATGTGTTGGAATTCATTTCCGAAATTTGTAAGTGCGATATTTGTACGGCCCCGAGCCACGTAAATACCTTTTTTGAAGAAGAGCTATATGTTTCCATCCGCTATACCTTCGCGGTCGTAATTTTTTTCATTCTCTACAAGAACCATTACACTGCAGCGTGGCGGCACAGTTACATCATCATCAACGACGTGCAGTGCAGCAAGACGTCACTCCTCCAATTCTTCCACAGGTATAGCTTGTATTGTCGAGAAAGACAGTGGACCTACTTAGGTTAATTATGGCGCCATTAGCTTGTAGAAAATCCATTCCCAATATAAGTTCCCGTGAACATTCTGGCAGTACAATAAAGTCAGAAAAGTAAGTGAAGCATTTTATCGTAAGTCTTACGGTGCATCGGCCAAGGGGCGTAACAAGATGACCACCTGCCGTGCGTATCTGCGATCCAGTCCACTGCATCACAACTTTTTTTAGGTGCTTCGCCATCTTGAAGCTTATTACCGAATAATCAGCGCCGGTGTCGACTAAGGCATTCAGCTCGCATCCGCCTATTATCAACGGCAAATCTGATGTAATCGTTTTGTTCCTGCACCTGTTTACTGAAATTATCTCATCATCGCACTGGAACCGTGTTGGAGGATCTTTGTAACTCTGGTTATCAGCGGCCTCACCTTCACAGGTCGCTTGCTTTAGTTTTCCACGTGTGGGCTTGGTGAGCGATACCTGGGCAATGTTGGAGACGCGCTTGGGCTAGGCGATCCGTAGCGCATGGGCGCCGGTGACCGTGGTTGATGTTGGTGAGGAGTAATGGGGCTTTGACGCGGGACAAGCATTGCTCGATCTCTGCTGGCCGTTAACCGTTTCGGGGGCATGGTGCACTCAAGGGAAAACCCCTTAATCCAGCTTGACGTTATGGGCAGAACCTATACAGGTGACGCGCTTCTCCGCAGTGAAAACACAGAGGCCTGCGCCCGTGGTCACGCCAGACGTCACTTTTCCGGGGCCTTTGTTCCACAAAACGAGGTGCACTACGTGCTGGAGGCGGGTAGGCAGCCGGTGGTTCCAGCAGACGAGGTGTATTGCGTACTGCCGGTGGTAGGGAACGGTCGTCGCAACTGCTCCACTACTGTGTACCGCGGGTTGCCCGAGTACGTCGGCTTACGTTGGGGTGCGCCGCATCGGCTGTGGCTCACGCTCTGGATCCCGTATGACCTACCTCAGTTCGTCCCGGACAACGTCGAAGATACATAGTGCGGTTGGAGCCTGAGGTGTCTGAAACTTGTTGAGCTCTTCCCTGAACACTGACTGGATGAGCTCCAGCAGGGCTTCAAAGTGGTTCGGCGCGCCTCTAGAAAATACATCGACGGTTGCACAGCTTGCCTCACGGTTGTATTGCCGAGCCTGCTGTTCCAGCGTTTTCTCGATGGTCGTTGCTTCCTATTTGAACTCGCCGAACGTGCGCGATGAGTTCCGGACGAGAACTGCGAAGAGTTCCTGCTTTACTCCACGCATGAGATGGCGCAACTTCTTATCTTCACTCATGTTTGGATCAGCACGCTTGAAGAGGAGGGACATGTCCTCGATGTACATCACCACGTTCTCGTTTGCGAGCTGGCTCCCAGCTTGAAGTGCAATTCGGTCTTATCTTTACGATACGTGCTGGCGTATGTTGTTAGCAGTTGTTGTCGAAATTCCTCCCAAGAGGACAAAGAGAGTTCGTGGTTTTCATGCCACGTTTTTGCGCAGTTATCCAAAGCGAAATATACGTTACGGACCTTCTGTCTCCCATCCCATTCATTAAATCTCGCCACTCTCTCGAACATTTCAAACCAGTCTCCCACGTCTTCGAACGAGTCGCCATGGAATGTTGGCCGTTGCGACTTTGGCTTACGACCAGCTGTACCGGTGTTACCTGGCTAGTCATTGTGGCGGCGTCCATTATCTCAGTTTCCATTGGCATGAAGAGAAGAGGATCGAATTCGGGCGAGTCACCTCGAAGACGGCGGCTGGTCCGCTGGTGCACAGGTGTCAATTCCACGGGATGGACTCCCTGGTGCTCGGGGCTACGCTGACTTTATTTGTGGGGCTTCGACTCATACCCAGCACCTCCACCAGAAATATAACGATGTTTATTAAGGGCGAACCTGTGCCCACAACTAAAAATCACTGCGGTCGTTAAGAATCACCGGCAGTCACGTTCTAAAACTTTTGTCGAACCATCTTCTTTCTTCTCGCGTGATCTCTCCTGCGCGTGGCGCAAGCGAGCCGGGTCCAGCCGGCTACTCATGCCACGAAGATCGCTGCTTGTTTCTGAACAACACCGCGGTACGGCGTGCAGTGTCCAATACGAAGGGCGCGGAACGTGAATGTGACCAAGTTGTCGTGACAATACACTCAGCCGCCATCTCAAAGCAGAATGAACAGAAATCAGCATGCGCAGGAGAGAAAAATGCAATTAATGCTATAGGAAGGCAATCTTCTTCGGAAGGAGAGAAAGAGAGGAAAGGCTTAAATATGCTTCGCCGTTAACATGAATGTGGGATGCTTCGGAAATAAGATGTGCGTGGTCATCGCGGTATTTTCAAAGGTAGGTCATATTTTTAAAGACGGCTTGCAGCCACATTCATTGCAATGCTGTGATAACTGACTATCTTTAGCTCGTTTTTGAACTTTGTTTGAGTGTTCGCGCATGCGGTCATTGATGCACAGCCCCGTTTGACCGATATAAAAACACTTGCATGAAAGAGGAATTTTATAAACCACACAGTCACAACATTCACCAACAAACCTCTGCCTGTGCTGCTTTCTGAAATTTTTTTGTTGTTCTCGTGTATGTTAGAAATGGATGTTAATGTGGTGATGCTTGCTCTCATGTAATTTCGTGGTGTTTCCGTTAACATGTGTTTGGCCTAATTGTTTCCCAGAATCATTTCGCCGTTGCGACAATGAATAAATGTTCAAGAATATTTTATTGCTAGCGGTCGGTACTAATAACTCTGGATATTCCGTACTGTTTACGTCCAGGTTAACCCTAATTTACACCTATTTGTACACTCTTCAGTCACGAGTTGTGGGAGATTTCCGGTTAAGATGCTAAGGTTACGTCAATTCTGCGTTGGCAGTGCTGAGTTCAATAGAAAAGGTTCAAATAATAACCGTGATCATTTCCAATTAAATTTCATTTTCATTTTCCACAAACATGCGAACAGACTCCTGAGCCAAAAGATGCGATCACCAGCTTGACAAAGGCCCAGAAGCCATGGCACATAGCAACAGCAACGAGCATTAAATTTGAAATAATTTTCACATGAAGTACACGCTAATTAACAAACTAACGCTATACCTTTACTATAAACATTTAACAAATATTAAACAATTTAACAAAAGAGGCAAATGCAGCATTTTGATTCACCATTTCGACAGAAAAAGTACGTCTAATCATAGCAAAGAAAAGTGCACTGGTTGCAAAGATTGTAGAATTAACATCAACGCGCAAATACGAACACTCAGGCCGCATCGTTTTACTTAGCTGGTAAACATAGTCTATACCTGAGCGAAATACGTTTTACAGCGAAGCTGTTTATGGCTAGGCTTCCATGCATTTTTGTTCCGCGTCTACGAAACATGTCATCATCAGCAATAGCCCATACCTCCCTAAGCAAGCACAAAATGCAATCGCTAATCCCACTCGTAATGCAAACACTACGCGCGCGCACACACACACACACACACACACATACACACACACACACACACACACACACACACGCACACGCACACGCACATGCACACGCACACGCACACACGCACACGCACACACACACACACACACACACACACACACACACATATATTCAAAGGTTGGACATCAGAGGCCGAGTTCTGTTCGACACATCTGATTGGCCTCAACAAGGTCATCGAATTTCCTTGTGTACGGAACTAGGGAAGGTGAACGTTTTAAAAGCCTATCTTTGGTACAGGTGTCCTGACGTCTGCAGACACGTGTCAGGACTGACTAGAACCTGACTACTTGTTTGAGTTCAAAACCCTTCGACGGTGTCGGACGTCGCCTCCGTCTGTCAGTGCCTCGACGCCCTGCAATCAATCCGCTTGCAACCGGACTTTTCCGACAAACCCCTTACAAACAGTATTGAGCTCCGGTCTATCATTCGAGCCATAATTCGCGAGGAATTGCAAGCGCTCACATCCAACCTGCTTCTGTTGACCTGCGCGACATTATTAAGGAGTAATTGGCCTCCCTGCAGTACGCCCACCATACCAACGCTTCTCCTTGCCCACAACCGGCTTCTTACACCCAGGTTGCTGCAATGCCAGCCGCGCCGTCTCCAATCACACCACCTGCGCCTGTTCACGATCACCTGGCACCGTTAGTCCCCCGAGCTCCGAACCCGCCTTACGACTCTGCCTGGCGTTCGTCGAGGCCTTTGTGCTATTACTGCGGCTTTCCAGGACATATCTCCCGGTTTTTCCGACGCTGCCAGCAAGACGAACGTCGTCGTTACACTTCTTTGAACCTGATGAGCCACCTCCTCGCGTCTACCGCACTTATGACGATACTCCTCCCGTTCGCCGATCTCCATCTCCGGCCGACTTCTCCAACACCGCACACAGCTCACGTGCCTCGAGACTCCACTCCCCATCGCCGCTCCGACGTTCTGTTTTGCCACTTGGTCTTGTTTCCCAACTCCATGTCCAGCGACCGAAAAACTAACCAGTGCAGTTTTTGGAGGGAAAACTGCATTGCCGCAAAGTGCCCCAAGTCCTCCTGAACGTACTTCGAACATGTGATTGGTGTCTGTGGAGGGTGTGCGTTTGTTAGCTCTAATTGACACGGGACCTACTGTATCTGTTATGCGGGCGGACCTGTGCTCTCGTCTGCGGAAAGTGAAGACGCCTTATATTGGATCATCTCTGATTGGGGCTAATGGATCAATCATTAGGCCATCAGCCCAATGTACAGCACGCGTCTTGATTGATGGTATCCGTCATCACATTAAGTAGGCGATTTTATTCCCGTGCGCTCATGAACTAAGTTTAGGTTGGGACTTTCTCTCGCCATTGCCCGCTTTAATCTCACGCCGTCAACGTGTAGCTGACGGCGAGAGGTTAAACCAGCACTCACGTATGGGTCTGAAACATGGAGGCTTACGAAAAGGGTTCTACTGAAATTGAGCACGACGCAACGAGCTATGGAAAGAAGACTTTTGGGTGTAACGTTAAGGGATACGAAAACAGCAGATTTGGTGAGGGAACAAACGCGAGTGAATGACATCTTTGTTGAAATCAAGAAAAAGAAATGGGCATGGGCAGGACACGTAATGAGGAGAGAAGATAACCGATGGTCATTAAGAGTTACGTACTGGATTCCAAGGGAAGGGAAGCGTAGCAGGAGGCGGCAGAAAGTTAGGTGGGCAGATGAGATTAAGAAGTTTGCAGGGACAGCATGGCCACAATCAGTACATGACCGGGGTAGTTGGAGAAGTATGGGAGAGGCCTTTGCCCTGCAGTGGGCGTAACCAGACTGATGATGATGATGATGACAAGGTATACCTCAGCATGAGATACGCCGCATCACAAGGAGGTCTATAAGTGCCGTATACAGAATTATTCAGGCATATCGGGATGAAGACGGCCGACTGAAAGATGCGCCCCTAACTGGACGACGCTGATGCACGTCGGGGGAGTCCGACCTTCTCATCGTTGCTGCAGCGGTCGCCGACCCTTTCCAAAGCGCCCGTGAAATTAAGGAAGCTGTTAACCTGAATGTGAGTGAGGAGACAATTAGAAAGCGCATAAGAGATTCCGGTCTTCACGGATTTGCGGCAACTGAAAAGCCCCACCTTACGGAGCGGCGAAAATGTCAGCGCCTTCACTTTGCCAGGGCGCATGAGCACTGGACGGTCGAAGATTGGACAGAGGTCATCATCTCCAATGAACCCACTATCTCTTCTAGGTGGTACCAACAGCGCCTTGTTTGGAGGCCATACATCTGCAGGTATTTGCATTATTCGGCGCATGCTTAGCAAAATATTCTTGAGTGCAATACCCGATCTTAATATCCAAATTTCAATTTTTCGCTCCCTGTCTCCATGTAGGTACGAGCTTGGCTACGTTTCTGCAATCCGTAGTAGCGGTCGGTGTGCGGTGAATGTTTGGGGAGCCACGAGCAAAGAGGGACTCGGCCCCCTAGTTCGGCTGCCACCATCGTTCAGAGCTGAAGCCTACTGGGAAGTTCTGGATGCCCACATGCTACCATATGCGTTGAATGGACCATTTAAAGACGCGAGCTTTTACTTTAGGCATGACCTCAGCCCTGTGCACACCGCCAGAGTGGTGCAATACCTCCTTGAAGAACGTGCTGTGCGCCTACTTGAGTGGCCTCCGAAAGGCGCAGACTTGAACGCGATTGAAAATGTGCGGGGCGCGATGAAGCACAGCATGGTCCACATAAACCTTGGAGCGGTCAACGCCGACGAGCTATGGCAGCCTATAGCTGGAGAGTGGAAGCGGGTTGGTGAAAAAAAGGGATTTTATAGATGCGTTCTACGAGTCCCTCCCGAGCCGGCTAGAGGTGGCATCCGTGCCGAAGGGGCATTCACGGGCTACTGAAGGCCATGATGGCTCATTCCAGCCACGTTCGAGGCAACGCGGAGTGAGCTTTTTGTCCTTTATTTTTTTTTTCGCTCAGGGGAGAAATAATCTGCACAGTGCTCTCTGTACTATTTTTCCCGCATGTAACACGCAAGTCCTACTATTGATTAACGTTGTCTCCTCATACGAAAAAATGCCGTAGCGCGATGAAGTCTAAGAAAACTCGCACATGAACAACAGCGAAGCGACCAGATACTGCAAGTGATCAGTGCTGTGATATCTGCGAACCTCAATGCTACTCTTGAGTCTTGAGCGGATGCTTATACAGCGCTGAATGCAGAAATTGCGTCCTGTATGTGAATTAAGAACTGCGAAGTGCACCACCGAAATTGTTGTTTAAAGGAATTCTATTGCCGGTAGCCCTTTTACTCCCAGTAACGGATCCGTCATGTTTCGCTCAAAATGTTCCTTTTAGTCACTATATAAAGAGAGTTTCGCAAATTATCTCAAATCGCAAAAAATGTGATTTCGCACACCTCGCTAACGAGTGCTGTAGCCAGCAGTCAGATGGAATCCGATCCGCAGAGCTCACGCAGAATGACGGAAAGTTTCGCTGTATCACTGAATGGATTCTGACACTGCTTCCAACATGCCGCAAGCAATACATCGGCAATATCACCGTGGCGCTACAACAGCATGGCACTGCACCGTCAAGCCCACCTATCATTCCGCTAAAAGGCCCCTAGCGCTAGCCTTTAGGAGCAGCGAGCGCTAATCTACGTTCACTAGCGAACTACGCTTGATCGATAGGGAACCGGCGCATGCGCGACACGTGGCTCTAATCTTCCACCGGCGCGCTCCGCCGGCGCCCGACCGCCTTCGCGGCCTTCCGAATTATTCTGTGAGCACCTGTACATATTGTTGCGCGTATAAGACTATTTACAATATATTTGAAAAAAGCGAAGGTTCGCGAAGACGGAAGAGAGCCCAGCCAGGCTGTGCCCACTTTTTGTCGTCTTCAGTACAGTCGTCGTTCTCTTCTTCGCCTCATCGTAACACGAGCCCCGGCAGAAAAAAGCATCGTCAGGAAGAGTGTGGTAAGGTTCTAGCCATGCAACATGCAAGACATCAGTTGAGGTTAGGCCATATTACACGGTAGTGCTGACGGGGACGACTTGATAAGTGACATGGGTCACTTGACGTAAGACGCCTCATCGTAACAATATTTTAACATTGCAATGATAGGAGTTGCTGAAAGTGATGTGACACGAAGCTTTTATGAGGCGGCCATTTGAATGCTTTAAAGGTGTTAATTTTTCTGTCGCATTTTATTGTGCAGCGGCTACTGAGCCCAGCGTAGCATACCTGCGGCCCAGTGTGGTATCGCACAGTCTTCAGGATGAGCCCACTACTACTGACGTGCGGTAGACGTCTCAATAGATGTGCGCGTGTGCTTGACGGGCCCTCTACTTTATAAAAGTGATGTGTATATACATCGCATCTCTTAAAACGTGCCATTTCGTGCACATTGGGACGTCGTCGCCTACGCTGAACATAAATTGTGTGCAGTACCCTATAACGCTATAAAGAAACGCGCCACAGACGACGGGATCGAACCTGTTTTCCGGCTCAGCAGTTCGGTTCCCTAGTCAGACCATGATCGCACGCATGCCTTTCTCGTGCCAAAGTCACTCTTTGAACGTCCCGCACGTGCATCACGGGCTAGTTTTTCGCTTTGTTCGCTTGTGAAAGCTAGCACTTTGACCATTAGACTACAGTGTCTTCGAAATCGGAGTAAATTTTTTTATCAGACGTACGATGCATGCGTGGACAGAAGGTGACTGCCTCCTGTGAACCGAAGAAAGGGGCTTTATGGTATTCCTGCTATTTATGTCCTGTAGTTAAGGGCTCTCTACACCTTGACGAACAGTTGGGTGTGTTTCAGAACCCTTCTCGAAAATAAAGTTTCACCACCACCGCCCGGTGCTGTAATTTACGAGGGCGAAAAGTTGGCGAAAGTTCTCCGAAACCGTGCACCTGAACGAAGTCATCGAAGTTTCGGAGCACTCTCTGATGCTGTGGCTGGGACAGGCCCATCGCAGCGGCGTATCCTCCTTTCTCGATGGTCCGATGCAGCTCCCGATTCGTCAGCGCTGCCGTGGAGAAGTTGTCGTCGTGGTGTGATCTCGTAACTGCAATGATGCCGTTTGCAAAGAAGTGCAATAGTGCAGAGTATTGTGGAAAAAGCGCCTTTGCAGGTGAAGATGCAGTGGGTGCTTTCTGGCAAAGAAAGGCTCTCCCGAGGGCCACACGTCATCAGATACAGCGCCGGCGGCCGTACCCCATAGTTTGGTGAACTCTGGTCTAATTAGTAGAGCATGGGGCTGCCGTCATGCAAGAACCGGGTTAGGAAGGAACCGACGGACCAACATGGGTTACTGGTCCGTGGGTATGCGGCACTTGGTGTGTGCTGCTATTCAACAGACCTCTTCGACCCCAACCTGGATCACTGGGTATGGTTAGTCTTCAATGACAAAGAAATCAATAAATATTTATTCGGTGCCGAACGAAATCGAGCACACGTCTCGTATATTCAAATAATCTTGTCTGGATATACATTCACACACTCGCCACGTGCGGACTCCATGATAGCGCAACTGGATGGCGCAGTATCTCCAGACAGAAGGGCAAAAGAGGAGCTCTGCCGCAGTCTCCTCATGCACAGGGTGTCTCGGTGGCGGCAGTAGAGTGCGTCGCTACATTCCGTCAATGATAATCGCACTAACCTCGTCATTCATCGTCAAATAGTCGTCATTTATTTCTATGCATGGCGACTATTATGAAGAGCGGCAAACAGTCAGTGGTACACATCCAATGACTAAACGTAGCATCGAGGAAGTTCACTGTAGAGTTACCCATACGCAGTGACCCAAGATCGCGTGCAACGAAAGTGCTCAGATTTGGGCATCGGTATC
Source organism: Dermacentor andersoni (assembly GCF_023375885.2). NCBI lineage: Eukaryota > Metazoa > Arthropoda > Arachnida > Ixodida > Ixodidae > Dermacentor > Dermacentor andersoni. The sequence goes on along the minus strand of NC_092816.1, from coordinate 200,550,574 downwards.
GGAAAGTGCGGGAAGTATCCTAAGCAGGCTAATCGTATTTAAAAAAAAAATATAAGATGATTCACCCTCCAGTTGAAGTCGATGAAAGACAGAGCCTTGCTGAGCGAGTTGGAGGCGAGCGAGGGGCGGAGTTACTGCCCACGGAACTCCATCGCATCACCCTCACGTGAGGGAAGTAGATGACGCGTCAGACTCATAATTTTTTTTTTTTTACTGCACTTTGGAATTGGCACGGTGCATAGAGTGAGTATAGTGACTCAGAGGGAAATCAGTCCAATAAATGTGGCAAGTGCAAAGACGCCGTCATGTTGATAGCTGTCCGTTTGGTACAATCAAAAATATTCAAAATGCGATGCAAAAACAAACAGTTAAACCTAGCACGCACGGATCGACAATGTGTGAATTCATTCCGTATCTTTTTTTCAAAAAGATTCGCCGACTATTTATAAAGGCTTGACCTAACATTTCCGGTGCGTGCAGAAATGCAGGTCGCGTCGATTGTGCTTGTCGCCTTCGTCGCGTCTCGTCATCGGCGCCTGCGCAGAATAGCAACACGGTGGCATCTTAGCCGTTGGCGATATGAATGCATGGGTGCTGCGAGAGAGCTTTGCCTCTAGAGCTGGCTTATGATGACCCAGCTGAACTTGTGATGAGGAAGCGTTCTTCTGCGCAGCCATATCGCACCCAGCTTTGCGTACGCGTAGTCATTTTTTTCTCAACCGATGAAGTTCGTGTGCACGGAGCTAGTGGCGAACTTGCGGATACAGTAGCCGCGATCGAATCGCACCAGTGCCCATTTTTTTTCTTTCTGCTATATAACGAAGAAGCGTCCACACATCCAGAATTCGACCGGCGCAGGCCGAAACCGCAGGATGGTTGGAAAAACGCCTTTAGAGTGGAACGCGATATATTTCACACGGCCCTGGGTGCTTTTCATGCTTCCCGGCAACTGGAGCTTATGTAACGGTAACGTTATTCTTGAAACGCTGGCGGCGAACGCTCCGCACGAAGGCACGCTTTCTGGTAGAAACGCGGCCTCTTGCGTGGGTCGATCTCCCGTTATTGTTTCTCACTCTTCGTATTTGAGTCTGAGAAGAGCTAACATAATATATATGCGCTGTCGGTGTTTTTTTTTAATTATATCTGTTTGGGGGTTGCCGTTCTCAAAATTCCGAGGAATAACTTTGTTAAGAATGAAAGACATGGTATGAGCAGCTTTGTTGCTGGAAGGGTGGTTGAGTATGCGTGGTTCGGAATTTGGTTAGAAATTCACTTTGCCGAAAAAAACGCACGGTACGGGACGCCGACACCGGATTTTCTGCGAAACGGGGGCGCTTAATGCTATCACGTTAAAGGAAAGCGTTGCCTCATTAAGCCATGTTTTCTCTCCATTTTCGCAATTTTCGATCAACGTTTTCCCCACGACATGAAGAAAGGGACTTAAAAAAAAGAGGCATTTATTATTCACAACTTAGGAGCAGGTGGCATAAAATTCTACATTTTAGTGTTTCTTCGCACCCTAGCGTGCACTTAGAGGCGTCAGCAAGTTTGGCCTTGTTTCAGCTATAGCAAATGCGCAACATCTGTTTGACCATGTAGCCAACACACCTTATTCACACAAGCACTTGTAAAACATCTTGCCCATAAAAAATTCTATTTAGATAAGTTTTGTTTAGCATGTTTCATGAACACTTATCTCCAGTACATTTTACCTAGCTATGCTGAAGTTGATCTGAATTTTTTTTGCAATGCTTCGAAAACATCTTCCAGATAAACTTGCATTTTAAGAATGTTTTCCCCACTTAAAGTTTTCAGAAATTTCACATCCCTAGGACGCATCCGTCAGTCCTTCACAGAAGATGGCTCAAACATGTACTGCACTTTCGAGCTTCTAGGGGTGTTTTCTGGTATCTTTTTTTGCAAGTTAGTCACCTGGAGCTTTTCAAGGCGCAACAAAAGTATGATACACAATCATTATTAGAACCGGAAGCTATCGCAATGCGGCCGCAGGGGTTGAGAGTGAAACCAGCAACATCGCATTCTGGAGTAGATTACATTGTTTCAATCATTTAATGTAAATTATTTATGTGCTCACACACTTTCTTGCGATGTGTACAGCAACCTAACAATAACTAATACTTCGGATGAAAAGTGTTTCCAGTTTACGATTAATCGCAGGAGACATCAGGCTGCCCAAACTAGAAAGTCTGCCTTTATCAGAGTCCCGCATCCATCGCCACTGCTTATAGATCTCCAGACGCTAAGCTTGCGCGTTGCATCAACAAAATGGCGCGTCACTTAATATCCGCATTTCAAATGCTACACGTAGCGATTCAGTGCTTGCAACATCGGTGTGCAAAACCTTTCAGTCCCCCGCGAAACCTTCGCAAAGGTAGACGTCTGATGTCGATGTCGCACGTGCATCGAGTAGCGTTACATCTAAGTACTACTCTTTAAAGCTAAAGAAAGATAGAAATAAGAGAGTTGTATACGCTGCAACACAATGCAAACACTGCACGTGGTGCAGTGTTTAAAACCTCCGGTTGGCCAGCGAAAATTAATAATTTGAAACACGGGTGGCGGCAAGACAATTCTTCTTTTTATATTTAAAATATTCATAGTAGACTGAATACATTGATTTTATGTTTCTGATTTATAGAACGTTGCTATCGCCATTAAAAGGTGTAAAAAATCTGCGAACGTAATTTCCGCTCCCCCAAGGCGCAATATATAGGCCGTAAACATTTGGCGTTTCCTGCACTGTTATGTAGTTGGCATCTTTTCCGCCGTTACTTGTACGCAGGCTGCCTCACTGGCTGCAATAAATAATATTACTAATTCCTTCGCAGGAGCGTAAGCACACATGATGAATCAGACGGTGATTAGAAAAAAAATATATAGTGCACTTAAACTACAGGAACTGTCTGGCACGTGCGTATTATTTGGGTCATTGCGTTGGTGTGCCGGAGCATATTGCCCGAACACAATTTACGAGCATCGCGCGAACGTACCCTGCGAGGCCCTCGCTGCCTGATGTCTCAGATCGCTGTTCACTTCTTTTCAATGCAAACTTTGTGACCGAACTTCGCCAACTGCGTTCAATGATCTCGGCTGGTGGGGCGACGGGCTGCAATTTACGATAAGTTTCTTGTCGCCAGTGCCGTTTTTCTCTGCATGCTATAGTCTACTTGCTCTTCGTATAGGGTCATTAGCATAAATCTGTGCCGTCATCGAAGCTTCTATATACTGCACAAAGCGCGCACTTTTCTCAGATAAGCACGCGCGTCCCGAATGGATGTTTTCCTTTTTTTTTTTCATGGAGGACGAAAAACAACTAAACTTCAACGTAGCGCTGGCTGGGTACCAGAGGGGATACGATCACGCTATTTGTCATGAAAATGAGCAGCGGCATATTATTAGAACCCCAGCTGGCGAAATATGCCACATATTTGCTAAGTACTTTGCGGCATTATTTTTTGTCAGTAAATCTTGTCTTGTCCCAATCTCTTTATCGCTGTAAACGTGAAAAATGTGCGCCGGCGACTTCGTTTTTTTTTTTTTTAGCATTAGAGCGCTACTAGTATAATGCTACCTCGCATATCGCATGACATTTCGCCATTTCTTTTAATTCTAGAATGACATTAGGTATATGCTCACCCCCTTCCCCCACTCCCAGCTTTTCTTCACCATTCTCAGAAATCTAACTCATTTACATGTTATTAGGTACGGGCCTCAGCTGTTTCGTGCAAATGAAGTGTCTTTGAGAAAACAGGAGATGTCAAAACGTTAGTCCCACAAAGGACCCAGCCCACCTTCTTAAATCTAGAATAGTGGCACTCAAACAAGGAAAACAAAATTGGCACTTCGGTTTTCTATTTCTCGCTAAATTACCAGCCGTATGCTTCTACTAAACACACGCGCAAATGGAACATGCATTTTCATTAGCGGACGAGGCAGTGGAACAGAAACTTCGCCTTGGTTCTGCGTTCCTGAATGGAGGGCCGTTACAATGGATTATGCTGTTTAAGTGGCAGAGGAGCAGCATGTGCTCTGGCTGGCTGGTGGTTGGGTGTGTGAAGAAGAAGTCTACAACGGGCCAGTCGCTACCACAAGCAGTACCGCAGAGTACGCAGTTCTGTGTGTACTGATGCCAGAAATATAGGAGAGCCCAGTGTTTAGGTACACACAGTTTTCAAAAGTTCGACCCCTTCGGATGCCTAATCTGTGCGACAGCCGTAGCCATGCTTAGCATGCAGTAGTACGTCTGGAGAGATATTGCGTTCCTTACACAGAAGGGGTGAGCGCAGAGTGTTGAAGCAAAAAAAAAAAGCGCCACAAGCATGTCATCGCGAACGCTTACTAAGCAACGAAATAAAGCCCAAAGGGGGCAAAATTCATTTAGAATTCAGAATGTCTTTTCCTTCTGAAGAATGTTGTAGCTATGCGGTTGCTTGTTTCCATCTTAGCCACCTTTTTTTCGGATTTTTCGAAACACGATTTTCTCGGGTACCTGTCATAATGAATGAAATTTGCCATCTATGCGTGCTAAGCACGGGCAAGGTAGAGAGTATTTGTCTGAGTTCGGTCACGCTTTCTTCAAAAGACTCCAACTTCCACGTTATTGGCAACGGTTCTACGTAGCATCAAATTTTCCGCAATCGAAGCTCAATATCAGTGTCGGCCCGAAACCTTTTTTGTTCCGGTTTTCATGCCGGTTCATTAGACACTGTTCAGTTCCGTTTCAACTCAGGAGCCAGAAAAGACCTGTTGGGCTGGTTTTCATGGCCGAATAATACTTACCCAAAAAAAAAGAAAAACTGCAGAGCCGTTTGCACATGAAGTGCGTGGTGCTCCAGAACGCCCCCCCCCCCCCCCCCCCCCCAAAAAGAAAGAAGATTGGGGGGGGGGGGGGGGGGCTAAAATATAGGGTACTGCGCTCTTCCGTACATCCAAGGCATATGTTGGGATCTATGTGAAGCGAAGAGTTTGCGAAGGGGTGAAATAAGTGATGTGCAGCCATGTATTTACTATGTGTACTATTCTGTTTTACGTCGAATAAAAGGAGTGGTAATGACACGTTTTGCAATAATAAATATGACACACGTACGCAGATATACATGTTTAAACATTTTATCCCGTTGCGCCAAGTGATTCATAGACATTTTGGAGGCTTGACCAAGAATGAGCGCATGCTCAATGACTAACCAATATGTCAAAACTAGGCCAGTAGAATATAAATAAATTATGATAACTAGATGAGGTGTTCAAAGTATGTCAACAGAAAGCATATTTAGTGCCAGCAAACAAGGACGGAAGCGAGACGACACCACAATGCGCTAACTTCAACCTGGCGCTAAATATGCTTTCAGTTTACTAACACGCCCAACAAATGGCAAGGCTATGTCAACAGGCCTGATTTAGATAGATCCATGCGTCTATATTGCTACGGCATGAGCCGGGCGAAGAGAAGAGGAGGAAGACGTTAGCTGGCGCAGCCTCTGGACGCCCTCTTGACTTCACCATCAACCCCGTCCCTTAAATAAAGCCGCTTCAGCATCAACCGTAACAGTTTCGTCGTGGAGGTGCAGGGTACTTCGACCAAAACGACGCAGCTGCTGCAGCAAGTACCACGCCGGAGCCGACGCCTCGCTCAACTGCCTCTGACACCACTTGAGATCCCGATGACCCACAGCGGCGACCAACAGTCTTCTCTGGCTACTCCAGTGCGAACAACCGACGCCTGGGTGCATCAAATGGAGCCCCGCCCTTTCTTAGGAAAATTCGGCGAGGACGTGAAGGAATGGCTCACCCACTACAAGCGTGTGAGCAAGTACAACGGCTGGAACTCCACGGCTCAGCTCGACAATGTGGTTCTGTTCCTCACAGACACTGCGCTATTGTGATTCGAGAACCATGAAGATACCTTCACAACGTGGGACAGCTTCGTTACTGACCTCACAGAGTGCTTTGGCGATTCCACCACGAAAAGGAAGCGGGCGGAGCAGACATTGCTTCAGCGCGTTGAAGTCCCTGGTGAGACCTGTACTACGTACATAGAGGCGATCCTGAAGCGTTGCGAATCGGTCAATCCTCGAATGTCCGAAGAGGACAAAGTTGGACGCCTTCTCAAAGGCATAGCCGAAGATGTTTACAATTATTTAATCGGAAAGGAGAGTCTCGCCTCGGTCGCCGAACTCATCAAGCAATGCCGCACATTTGAGGCCTTGAAGCTGCGCCGTATCACGCCAAAGTTCGGCAGGTTAGCGAATGTCACAACGATGGCAAGCATTGACGAAAACGACAACTACAGTTTTCAATTTACCTTGCGGCAACTATAAGGCAAATTGTCCGCGAAGAGCTTGAACGACACAAAAAAGGGGCGGATGTCGAACAGCTTGGTTGCGCTTCCAACCAACCTCAAGAACATGCATCTGCTGTGTCCGCATTGTCTGCCATGCCACGCGTTGCAGACTGTCAAGTCGATCAGCTGCGACAGCACTGACGTACCTTTCCCGACGACATGACGCACGATCACCGAACTCGTCGAGCTACCACCACGAATTGTAATTCGGAAGAACGCGTTTATTATTGGCAGCGTCCCAGGGTTGACCCCCAGGCTTACAACGTCGGTCGCGCATCGTCTGTGTTACAGCTGTGGCGCCTCAGGACACATTGCTCGTTTTTGTCGCCGGCGCCGACAGACAACAACATATGGCCCACCACCAACTTGGCCGAATTTTGAACGTGGCAGTTATGACGACCGCTGGCCGACAGACCCTGATACTGCCAACACCACAGGCGCGCCACCCCGCAATAACTTCCGTCAATATAGTAGAAGGAGTGGCTCGCCAGCTTAAGACCGCAGCCTGACGCCCCCAACCAGTCGCCCACGCCGTTCACGGTCGCCACGGCGACGACCTACGTCACCACCGCCGTCGCAAAACTAGCCCGCGCGGCCGATGGAGGTAATAAGGTCGCCGGACAGTCTGCGTCTCTGCGAAATACTCCTCTGCCTATTATGATGGTTAAGAACAAAGTGCGTGTGTTAATTAATAGTATACCTGCAACTGCATTAGTGGATACTGGGGCTACCGTTCCCTTCATGAGCGTGACTTTCAAAGGGGCTGGGTCGGAAAGTTATGTTCACGTGGAATGATGGAGTGACGTTTCGTTGTGTCAGTGGAGAGTGCCTAGTTCGCCTTGGAATTTGTGTTGCAAGTGTTTTATTCGGAGGAGAAGATCTCAAACCAGAATTTCTCGTACTACGGCGGTGCACTGACGATGTGATTTTCGGGATTGACTTTCTTCAGGATTGTGGTGCATCCGTTAACTGTGGCACAGGGGAAATTACATTGAATAGCGCGCTTCTCGCCACCCTTGCCGACACATCCTTACCAGAGAAAAAGTATTGTGTTGCTTCTACCGATTTGCTGCTACCGCCTTGGTGGGTGTCACGTATCCCTGTCAATTTCGCTGCGGCCGACCTTTCATCCTTTGACGCGCAAATCCAGCCGCTTACGTCGAGCTGCGCAAAGAAAGATGTACTTGTACCACGCTCTCTCGTGAGAGTTGTGAATGGCGCCTCAAATTTGTTAGCTTTCAATTGTTCTGCGTCCCTGCTGTTCTCCCGCGTGACATGAAGCTCGCTGAATTTGACGAGATTACTTACAGCTCCATTACAGTTCTAAGCGAAGAGGATCAGTCTCATACTAACGATCCCCACTGAAGCATTTCTGAGGAGCAAATCCTACGGATGATCAACAAGGCGCTGCCCTCGCATGAGCGCCACGCTCTTGCACAAGTTTTGTGGGCACATCTTTCTGTGTTCGATTTTACACAAGGCGACAAGCAGGCTTCACTCCCGCGTTCTCGTGCTCGCCGCAGAATTGACACCGGATCTGCGCACCCCATTCGGCAAAAGCCTTACTGCGTTCCTTCAACTGAGAGGACAGTTATTGCTGAACAGGTGAAAGACATGCTGCCGAAAAGTGTTGTTCAAGAGTCCTCTAGTCCTTGGGCAGCACCAGTAATCTTAATAATGAAAAAGGATGGATCGTGGCGGTTCTGCGTTGATTACAGTAAACTAAATGCGGTCACCAAAAAGGATGTGTATCCGCTTCCTAGAATTGATGATGTCATCGATTGTTTACATTCCGCTGCCTACTTTTCATCACTGGATTTGTGATCGGGGTGTTGGCAGATACACATGCACCCAGACGATAAGGAGAAAACGGCCTTCGTAACACCAGACGGTCTTTATGAATATAACGTTATGCCGTTCGGCCTTTGTAACGCGCCAGCAACATTCGAACGATTCATGAATACTATCCTCCGAGGACTTAAATGGGAAATTTGTTTGTGCTACCTTGATGATGTGGTGATTTTTGGCAGCAAATTGAGTGAGCATAACAGCCGTCTCAGTCTTGTTCTGGATTGTGTCAAACAAGCCGGCTTGATCTTAAATTCTAAGAAATGTCGTTACGGGGAAACCGAGTCGTTAGTACTTGGGCATCTGGTCGACAAAAACGATGTGAGGCCAGATCCACGGAAGATGGAGGAAGTCAGCTCCTTCGAAGCACCGAAGTCAGTGCGGGAGTCGATGAGTTTCTTGGGCCTGGGCTTCTATTTTCGACGCTTTGTCGCAAGATTCGCCGACGTGGTGTACCCCCTGTTACGTTTCGCCTACGACGCGCGGTATAGCCGGCGCGGATGCAACGGACGCCGGGGCTTCGTTCAAAGCGGCGGACGTTTTGGCCCGTTCAGCGCTGCCGCAACGCCTCTCCGCCAAGCGCGTCCAGGCATGTTTCAATGCCACGTGTCTTCGTGTGTGCGTGTGTGTGCATGTTGGTGCCCACGCTTGTCAAAGCGCGGCAGCCGGGGAGAGGAGCTCCCCAACTGTGAAGCGAGGAGGTCTGACCGGCGCCGGCCCGGCGGATGCGTCACTACTCGTCTCAACGTGCCCGAGCGGCGCCGTCACGTGCGCCCCATCCAGAGCCGTTCCTTCTTCCTCTCAACTCCGAGAGTAGAAAAGCAGTTGCCCCCGGACGCCAAGAGAGAGGCTCCGATTTCTTCCGTCGAGTAACGTGCTCTCCCGTCTCTCCACTTCGGTCGACCTGACCAGCCGCTCTTTTGCGACGCAAGAATAAAGAAATTGTTCTGTGAGCAGTCTACTCATCCTTTGCCAGCACCTTCGGATGCTTCCCGTTGTGCCCCAGGCCGCCAGGCCAACGCTACCCTTGGGGCTTGCTACCCAGATGCAACACCCCTAACATGTCCTCTCCAAGAAGCCGTCCCTTTCAACTGGACGTCCGCTTGCGACGACACGTTCCGCCAGCTAAAATTTCTACTAACATCAAGGCCCATATTGGTGCCACTTCGATGCATCCTCATCTACGGAAATGCACGCTGATGCCAGTGGCATCAGCATGGGTGCCGTACTAGTGCAACGTCATCAAGGAGCTTAACACGTTATGGCTTATGCTAGTCGCTCTTTCACTAAGGCGGAACGCAATTACTCTGTGACTGAGCAAGAATGCTTGGCAGATGTTTTCGCTGTCCACAAATTTCGGCCCTATATCTACGTATGCCCGTTCACTATCGTTACTGACCACCACGCGTTATGCTGGTTGGTGAATCTCCGTGACCCGAGTGGACGACTGGCACGTTGGGCTCTTCGACTGCAGGAGTACCACGTCGTTATTTCCTACAAGTCTGGGCGTTGCCACGCAGATGCGTACTGTCTCTCCCGCCTTCCTCTGACGACGACGGAGTGTGACGAAGACAATTTCGATGACTGTTTTGCTCCCATTACTTCTAAATGCCCAGACTCGATGACTTTCAAAGTAGAGCAGGAAAATTATATTAGTTTGGAACTACTATTTGTAGCCGCATCGCGTCCTGGAGCCACCGGTCGATTTTGTGTCCGTGACGGCCTGCTTTACAAGACCAGTTATTCGGCTAAAGGCGCACGCTTCCTTCTGGTGGCGCCGCAGAGTCTGCGAGCGGAAATACCGAGAGCCATGCACGACGATGTGACCTCTGACCATCTAGGATTCATCAGAACTTTGAACCGGACACACGAGCGTTTTTACTGGCCCAGAATGCGGGACACAGCCAAGCACTACGTCGCCAGTTGCGAACAATGTCAACGCTACAAGCGCCCTACGACCCCTCCGCCAGGTCTTCTCTAACCTCTGCCGCGGCCTCGCCTGCCATTTGAACAAGTGGGTATCGATCTTCTTGGCCCATTTCCCCGATCATCCAACGACAACAGATGGGTAATCGTATGTGTCGACCATCTGACCCGTTACGCGGAAACGGCGGCCGTACCATCTTCAACAGCTGCGTCTGTTGCAACGTTTTTGCTTCCATTCATTATTCTTCGGCATGGTCCTCCCGCGTGTCATCATTAGCGATCGTGGTCGTCAGTTCGTTGCGGACGCCGTAGAAGAACTGCTTCGTCTCTGCAGTTCGCAGTTCCGTCATTCAACGCCTTATCACCTTCAGACAAATATGCTTGTAGAACGTACGAACAGAACTTTAACTAAAATGCTGGCGATGTACATATCTTCCGATCACAGAGACTGGGATGACGTGCTCCCCTTCATCACCTATGCTTATAATACTGCAAAGCATGAGACGACCGATGACAGTCCTTTTTATCTCCTTTACGCACGTCCACCGCTATGCTGCATTGACACTATACTACCATTTGACTTTCACAGCGAGTATTCTGTTGCCAAGACGGTTTGTCTTGCCGAAGAAGCCCGGCGTATCGCTCGTCTTCGTACTGTGGCATCGCAACACCGAACGAAAAGCGCTATGACAGCCGGCACCAGTCGGTCTCGTACGCTGAAGGAGACTTAGTGTGGTTGTGGACTCCGGAACGTAAACGTGGCTTATGCGAAAAGTTTTTACCCCAGTACACGGGCCCATTAGTCATTCTTGAGCGACTTGACGTACGTGGTGGCACGCTTGACGTCGGCTGGTCGTCAGTCTAGCCGGACCCAGTTAGTACATGTTGTTCGTCTTAAGCGGTTTCATCCTACGCTTTCCGAGTGATTTGGACTTGCGCAATGGGCTACGTCTGGCAACCGGGGATTGCTACGGCATGAGCCGGGCGAGGAGAAGAGGAGGAAGACGTTAGCTGGCGCAGCCTCGGGACGCCATCTTGACTTCACCATCAACCCCGTTCCTTAAATAAAGCCGGTTCAGCATTAACCATAACAATATTGTACTTACATGTGTTATGTAAGGGTGCACAAAATATTCGAAATTTCGGGTATCAGTCAAGTACTCTTTGCTATCGGAGCGCAGCTCTTAGGTGCCCGTTACTGCGCCGAGTGAACGGGCATATCGAAAGATGAAAGCCAACGCGCACCGCAGCGTGCGCGTTGTAAGGATACGAAGAGGAAAGCGAACGATCGTATAGCTAAAAGAGGGGGGGGGGGGGGAGGCAGAATGCAGGTACGAATAAAAACCCGAAGTTTACGGGATTTTAGGTACGACCAGGCATGCAGTCAGCGCGGAAATAAAACGCTGGCCTCGGCTTCGAATCCACTGCGCATGCACTGTTTCGCCTGCGGCGCCGCCGCCGCCGTAGAGAATGCGCTCCGCTACAGGGGCTAGTTTGGGAAGTGTGAGGAACGCGCCGGCTCCCGCGTGGCGCTTTGGGAAGAAACTGCCTAAAGTCCCTTTAAAAGTACCGCCAGGCTTTGATCCAGCCGACAACGCCTGCGATAGGCTGATCGGTGGCATGTGACCTTGCTCCGCCCCTTTGCCGCCATGAAAGTTCCTGCGCGCCGGGCGAAGAGCGCGCGTTTAGCCGGTTGTGCTTTGCACATCGCTGCGATAATTTCGTTCCGGGAGGTCTGAAACGCCTTGTTGCGGTGCGGTTGGGTGCCGAAACCGGACGAAGGATGGCAAGAAGTTATTTTGCATCGCGCGCGGCAACCAGAGCCTAACCAGACGAAAAGTATGGTTACACAGAATTGCACGGACGGACTTTGAACCGTCGGTAACAGCACGACTATGCGAGGCAAGTAACATACAACGATACAAAGCTGCGATAGAAAGTATACACGTGCGTGTGTCGAGCGGTGATAGTATTTCACTCGCATGCATGAATGTTGAGGGCCGAAGTTTGTGGAGATTACTGATTTTAGTGCATTACGAGCCCGTTGACTTAGCAAGTGCAGTATGACCTAGCATGCAAGTAAATAGTGGAGCAGACACGCATTAACTCGCTGACAAATATCCGCATTGCGTTACGTGCGATAAAAAATAAAATTCAGCAGCGAATTCTACTTTTACACTTTCGTCTGTTTGTGCGCGCGTTGTTCTGCGCTTTAAAACATATAAAATGTAATTTCCAATATCCTAATCGTATTTTGTGCATTGCATATGTGAATAAATATATTGCTAAGTGCCTGCATTACTCTGTTTTTAATAACGAATACTGCATAGCCACAGCTACTGGCCGTCAAATAATAAAGCGTAATACAGTATATCAAAGTACACTACATACAGCTGCGAGCTCGTTCCTTCCAAGTTTCCCTTACACTTGAAGATGTTTCAGTAATCGGCAATGCCATTTTACTGATGAAAAACACACAACTGCAAATGAACATAAGAAAAACGCCACAAGCGATACACGGATTGCCAGCAAAATACAGTGCAGTAATAGCTGGGTCAATCCGCGTGCGTTTCGTATAAGGGCCGTCTAATTCTTACGGGGCTTTACCGGTACACGGAGGCGAAAAGGGATAAACACAACAATGCGCGTCATGATTCGAGTTTACGCGGCGACGTCGCACGGTTCACGAGAACAGTCAACCACATTCACACACGCGCACACACTACGCTCGATATTGGTGTGCCGCGAGATCAGATCGCGCTGACAGCCCGAACACGATCGAGGAGACACGCGGACACGATCCATACCGCCTCTTCATCATGTCACGACAGTTGCACTGGCTCGTAGCATTGAACCACAAGACACAGCAGTCGTCGCGTAATCGCTACACGACAGACACACTCAGCGACAAGAAGACTGTTGGCGCACTCGTTTCCACAAACACACAGGATGTTGTTTAGTTGCCGTGAGGGTCGCGCGCTTTGAGAATCGCACGTTTGAGCTACGTTATGTCGAAAGTTTTCCGGTCCAAGCGACTGTCAGCCTTCATTTTTACGCGACTTCTTCGTTCAATTCAACCGCTATGTGTACGCAGCACACTTACATGCAAAAGATTTCACAGAGCATACGGGATTAAGCGTAAGCAATCACCAAGGCTCACGCGGTGATTGAGGGCAAACGAACGAAATGTAAACACGCGGAATCGAGGCGATCAAGCCCTCATTACGCTCTCTTGAGCTATTTTCTTGGAGCACTCATTTAAAATTAAAGGACTAAATTTAGCAGTTCGGGTCCTTCTTTAGTTTTTCGCCACACTCAGGCACCAGTAGGTTTTATTTCCGCGCGTATGCAGATATATTTTCACCTCACGAATGCCGCGGCGCCGCGGTTTAGCGTGGGCGCCGTCTGCTACAGGAACTTCCTAGGTGGCGCGCGCGGCAGATGTCGCTACCTTGGAAATTATAGAGGGACCTTAAAACTGCCAGGGAGCGCTCCCACACGCTTTCACGGAAAACTCCTTAAACTTCGCAAAGTAGTGCCACGTTTTGAAGAATGCCGCCCCCACCGCGCGCGCTCTGGTCGAGGCCGACGTCGCGTCGCCATTGGCCTAATTGTATCACGTGGGCCCTCGCGGCGGCTTCGTTTGTTTACAGCATGGAAGAAGGAAACTGAGGAGAGGCCCAACTCCCTTCGCGCGCTACGAGAAAAGTGTGGAGGAAATGACGTAGAAGGTTCTCCTTTTTTGCTGATTTTTTATTTCTTTGCTGTAGCGGCCACGCCTTTCAGGCCACAATGGCGGCTTTGTTATTAGTCTTTGCGCTTACACGTGTTGCTCCGTAGGTTTCGTACCGCGGCAAAGGCGCCGTGCGGGCGGGTTTGCGTTGGTCTCCGTGATTTCTTGCGCTGCGTTATCTGCACCGTGCTCTACTGGATGTTGCTGTGGCCAGGTGGGGCAGGAGGAACTAAAGTTCGGGAAATGAACGCGCATGCAACGCTGTACGCAATGCACCGCGCCACGGCAACGGCAACGGACGAAGGAATATCCGCGGGAATTTTGCCTTCTTTGGTGGAATCATGCTAACGTGCTAACGATTGTTTAGTATTGCTGCGGTATGCGCGCGTCCGAGCAGCCCGGTTGCGCGCCGCGCGGCGTGGTTTAGCCAGAGATGTAAACAAGAGAGGAGAGCTGGCCCGATAGGCGGAGCAACGCCATGAACAACGCCAACTGCCGGCTTCACTTTACCTTCACAAAGAGCCTCTCCTGAGTTTGCTTCCTCCATGGTTTACTGCATTTCCATGCCGTTCTTATTTAACGATGCAGGCATGGATACTTCGTGAGCAGGGCGAAACCTTGCGCATCGCTGCGACGTAAATGGCGCTGCCACAGACGCATGTGAAAGCTGTCAGCGAAAATCGCTCCGCGATGGCAGAACGATTTTTTTAGCCCCGATCGCGCCATGTGAAACACTCTAAAGCGGGGGCTACATGGGGCGTTTTTCTCCTGCGATTATCGCGCGCCAAAAAGAAAAAAAAAAGAAGAAAACGCGCCGGCGGGACGCCGGCCAGGCTACATGAGGCGTACGAGCGGCGAACGCCGCCGCAGTGTGGCCAGACAAGGCAAAAATGTTTTGGCTACCACTAAATGAACGAACAATGCTTATATGTTGTTTGCTTGTGTTATAATTAATAAATTATGCAATAAATACCCCACTAATATGTCTATACACATTGCCAGGTATGCTTTCGCCGACGTAGCTATGGTGCTGACCAGCGCACGCGCGCGAAGTGTTCAAGGGACGGCAAGGAACGGTGAAACGGCTGGCCGCTAAAAAGTAGTTTCCAGGGCACCTAGATATGAGAAGAGAGAGAGAGCAAATGATAAATGAAAGGTAGGGAGGTTAACCAGGACTGAGCCCGGTTGGCTACCCTACACTGGGGAAAGGGAAACGGGAACGGAGAGATTAAAGAAAGAAGAGAAAGTCCACCGGGGATATCGTTCAGTCACTCAGTCCGGATCACAGACGCTGACTCAATCCTGTATCTTTCAAATATCGCAGCAGCGCTTTTGTGGCCTTTTGTAGCTGCGATATGCGAGGCCATGCTCCCAAGATCTTGTTCAAGGTGAACGGTTTTCTATCTAACTGGTTGAGAGCTGTGCAGAGTTCTTGTCTCTCATTTTCAAATGATGGGTAGTAACACAGTAGATGGTCTATAGTTTCTTCGACACCGCAGGCATTGCACTCGGCGCTATCAGCCATTCCAATTAAAAACGTATATGCATTCGTGAATGCAACGCCCAAGCGTAAGCGGCACAGCATTGTTTCCTCATTACGCGGAAGCCCTGGTAACAGCCGCAGTTGCATAGATGGATCGAGGGAATGCAATCGATGTTGAGTGAAATCAGGTGTGTGCCACTTCTCCAATGTCATACGGTGCGCTAGCTTGCCTAAGTGTTGGGCTGCGTCAGTCCGCGGTAAAGGTATAGAAACAAGGGTTGCTCCTTCATGTGCTTTCCTAGAAACTTCGTCAGCGACGTCGTTGCCGGAGATACCGCAATGGCCAGGCAGCCACTGAAACACGATGTCGTGCCCTTTCGCAATCATGTGAAGGTGCATTTCTCGTATCTCCGATACGAGTTGTTCACAGGACCCGCGACGAAGAGATGACAGAAGACATTGTAAGGCCGCCTTTGAATCACAGAATATTGCCCACCGATTAGCCGGTTGGTTGTTAATATAATCTACGGCACCTCGGAGGGCAACAAGCTCCGAACCGGTCGATGTTGTCAAGTGCGAAATCTTGTATCGGATGCTTAGTGATCGTGATGGTATAACCACTGCCCCGGTGGAGCTGGTCTGGGTGGAAGAGCCATCCGTATATATGTGGACGCGGTCAAAGTAGAAAGTGTGCAAACAATCCAGAGCTGCTTGCTTCAAGGCCAAGGTAGGCAGGTCGGTCTTCTTTCTTATCCCTGGAACCGTAAGACGCACTTGAGGTTGTTTTAAACACCACAAAGCTGAGGTTGAACGTGCTGATGGTGTGAAGCCCGATGGTAGGGAGGCACGATGCTTGCTGACCTCGTTGGAGAAGGATGCCTGTGGTCGTCGTTCTGGCAGACAGGCAAGAAAGCTTGATTGAATCCGTGAAATATGACGAACATGGGCCCTAAGCGAGTCGGTGCTGATGTAAGTCGTGATCGGATGGTCTTGAGCCATAATAATGGTTCCTGCTGTTGAGGCGCTCCGCGGAAGGCCTAGGCAAACACGTAGTGCCTGTGCTTGCACGCTCTGAAGTTCTCGAAGATTTGACTTGCATGTTTTAGCAAGCACGGGAGAACTATAGCGTAGAAATCCGATAAAAAGTGCTCGATATAACTGTAGCATGGAGCTCACTGACGATCCCCATGTTTTGCCGGCGATGAACTTGGAGATGTTAACAATAGATGTGAGCCTCTTCTTCAAGTGGGCAACCTGAGGGCTCCAAGAGAGGTCCCGGTCAACAATGACACCCAAAAACCGATGATTTTTCTTGTAGCAGATAGGCTGGCCATTGATGTACACCGGATAACCAGACATCGCTTTTCGCGTAAAAGCGACTAACGCACATTTTTCTGTTGAGATGGTAAGCCCTTGTGTCTGAAGATAGTCAGATGCCTGTGTTGCTGCTTGCTGTAGCCTTGCGCGAACTTGCAGGCGAGTGACCGCTGATGTCCAGATGCAGATGTTGGCGTATATTGAAACACTCACTGTTTCCTGTAGGGATTCAGCCAGCCCAAGAAGCGCGAGGTTGAAAAGAACAGGGCTTAGAACACCGCCTTGGGGAACGCCTCGGCATGTGTAGTGGTCGGTAGTCGGGCCATCTTCCGTACGCACGAACAAGGAAGGACCTTTGTGTCAAGTAGTTTCTGATCCATCGATATACTCGCCCTCCTAGTTCAACTGTCAGAAGTGCGTCTAGAATGGTTTGATGGGAAACATTGTCGTAGGCACCTTTCACGTCAAGAAAAAGTGCTACTGATAATCGCTTCCGAGATTTTTGTTCTACAGATGATACCAGATCGATGACACTATCAATCGATGAACGGCCTCGTCGAAATCCCGCCATTGAGTCAGGGTAAATTTTGTTGTGTTCAAGGTACCATTCGAGACGCATGAGGATCATACGTTCCATGAGTTTCCCGACGCAGCTGGCAAATGCTATCGGCCGATACGATGCCAGTTCGAGCGGTGACTTTCCAGTTTTTAGTAGCGGTACCAGGCGGCTTCGTTTCCATTCCTGTGGGACGACACCATCTCGCCATGAGCTATTAAAAAGGCTGAGGAGTTCTCTTTGTGCTTCTTGACCTAGGTGGCGCAAAGCACTATATGTTATCCCATCGGGCCCTAGTGAAGATGAACACCTACAGAGCGCCATAGCAGCTTCTAACTCTTCCATAGAGAATGGAGCGTCCATACTTGTATCTCGTGGACCGGGGATGTCACCTAAAGTCATGTCAAAGAATAAATTTGTGCCGCCGGGGACTTTCGCACAAAATTCTTCCGCAACTTCTATCTCGCGGCGGTTTTCAAAGAGAGCAAGGGCGTTGAAAGGGCGTCGTTGCTGGGGGCTTGAGCTAAGACCCCGTAGGGTACGCCACACACGGGATAATGGCTTGCGGGGGTCCAGTGACTCGCAAAAGCATTTCCATCTTTGATCCGCTAGCTTATTCATTCGCCGCTTTATCTTCTTTTGCATGCGCCGAGCTTCTCTGAGGTCAAGAATTGACTTCGTGCGCCTGTACCTCCTTTCAGCTCGGCGACGTAGTGCACGAAGCCTTTCCAACTCAATGTCATTCTCTGTACGCTTTGATGAATGTGTGAAGCAACGCGTGCAATCTTGCATTGCGTCAGCAATTATTTCTTCTAATTTGCGTGCGATACGTTTCTCGCATGTGTCTTCTACACGAGCTTGAAGACTGACCAGTCGATTTGGCGAGATACAACCGGTAATGCGGCGTCTAATCCATCGATTCTCACATAGGTCGGAATGTGATCACTTCCATGGGTTTCAATATCGGTGAACCACTGCACGCTCGAAGTCAGGCAACGTGACACAAAAGTCAAGTCAAGGCAGCTGCTGTACGTTGTTCCTCGCAGAAATGTCGGGCTTCCGTCGTTTAGAAGACATAGGTTGTGGCCTGATGCAAAATATATTAGTGACCTGCCCCTCGAGTTTATCCTGGAGCTTCCCCATATATGGTGGTGAGCGTTGAAATCCCCTGTTATTATCCAAGGACCGGGAGTAGCAGTCATGATATCTTCTAGTCTTTTGCTATCAAACTGACATATGAGAAGAGCTTCTCGGAAGGCTATATGAGTTCCCCATTGTCACAGAACTTGGGGAACATCGCCAGCTGTTCGTTGGCTTCGTCGCCGGAAACAAGGAGCTCGTCGAAGCATTCCTTGCACGCAGTCTTCAGGACTGTATTGCGTGCCTGCAATGTAGAAGGCTATCCGAGAATCGCTCATCTTTTCAGGGTACTCAGAGTCGGGGACCGTTGTGGACTTCTCTATCCTGTGAGGAGCTTCTTCAACCTTCCCATTATCAAAAAATGCGTCCAATTCATGGCTTGCATCCTCACTACTGAGAAGAGATGTCGCATCATCCCCTTCACAGTTGCAACTGCTAGGAGCTTTGACCAAGTCTTAAAAACTAAGGCAGTTCACGGTGCGCAAGAATTGGGCGTAAGTGAGATGGTCGTTGCAACCGGGAAATTGTCCAATGATACCAAACAATTTCTCGTTGCAGTCTTGCCTCGGCCGACACGTCAGCAGGTACTTGAAGCCAAACTTCTCACGAAGGTATTTAATTAGATAAAGCGTGGCCTTAAGGGTTACGTTTAAGCCCTCCGCAGTGCTTGCCGAATGAAATCCGGCTGATGAAGTTTCCGCATGAGCCTTCCATCGAATTAGATAGTCTAATACATCCTTGATGTGACTTTCCTGTGCCCAGTCAGGTTTCAACCCTTCACATTGAATCTGTGTCGTCATTGCTTTTGCGGGTAACTCGGGAGATCAGGAAACTGCGTGGGCACAGCTCCCGGGAACAACAGAGGCCGGCCCTATCAACGCGGCCAATTTCACCGTTCACGGCGTGCTTGAACTGCCGGGAGATATATCCTTCGTCGAAGTGCAACTCGCACACAGCGGAGTCCCCCTCGAGCTGCTAGTCAGCACGTGGGATCCCTCTCCGCTACTGCACAAACGTAGCCTCGTCCTTCGGAACGCGAAACAACGAGAGTTTCTTTTTGGATGACTTGTAGCCTCTCGTGCAGCCAGGCACGCAACAATGACTCTTTTTTCGCGCCATGAGTACACATACACACTTGCTGCAGCAGAAAAAAGAAACGAGCCCTACTTTCCACAGGTCAGGGCACGTCGCATCACTGAAGCAGCAGAGCCGGCGTGACTCGCACCGGGCGACGTGTAAACGTCAGCGCGTACCCCCTCGCAGCTCCCTGCCGGCGGCTTCAACGCGCCTCGTAGGCGCTGTGTGCCGCTCGCCGCATTTCCTCTTTCTAGCCACTGTAGCTCCGCGCTACCCACGCGTTCCCATGCTCCGGTTTCTTTTCTGAACAATGAGCGATGCAACCGGTGAAAATGCTTCGTCTGCCGCAGCTGCTAAACGAGCTGCCCGAGCACATGCTGAGCGCCGCCGCCAATAGCACCTCGTCCTTTAGAATCAAATTTTTTCACATAATATATCGCAAATTCAAAACACCTAAGCTACTGCACTCGAAATTGGCATTAGAGAATATCTAAATTGTTGGCGATGTTCTTTTTACATTTCATTAAACAATTCACTATACGAAATTGCCGACAAATGTTTTCTGTTCGAATGTAGGGGACTTGGACACTAGCTGCGTTTATTACATAGATTCGGTTGAACCGTATTGTATTAGCACGATTTTGGGAAGTTACCACAACCAATGCATGATACATGAAGAAAGGGACAGCGCCGCTTCGTGGTATCCCTTTCTTGAAGTCTCGCGTTTTCTTTGCGGTAACTTGCCGAAATCATGCATCGCAAACTAGCCGGCACCCACACTCTGCTATGAAACATAGCATATCGCACCTACGCTTACGCCACCGATTACATGAATGCGCATTTTCGTATCCAACCACCTAGCCCCACCTATGATTAGATTTGAAAGTTGCCGACTCATTTCCGATAACCCTACTTTTGCTGTTGCCTTGTGAACTGGGTCGAGAACCATTAGAGGAGGTTGAATGCATTCCGTTTTTCACTGTTGACAAATTTACGCAACGTATATTTTGCGGAAAGTTTCCTTATTGTATCCGGATATCGGAATTTGCTACTGTGTCCGCAACTGTTACCATTGTCAGGATTGGGGGCTCAATCCCATCGCTCGTAATCAGTTGTCAAGATTGGAGCCCGGCATGAATTAGAAGGTAGCTGGCCCATGCCATCGTCCAACTTATCCACGCTGAGGACGTTGATGAAGGGAAGGACTGCTTCTCGTCGAGAACGAGGAATATGGGCTTATTTACGGTATTTACATGCAGTTCATCAGTCTAGCATGACTGCGAGAGAAAGTACGCCACTCTAACACGACTGCTTGAGAAAGTGTCTCAGTCTAACATGACTGCTTAAGAAAGTGTATCGAGCATCCGCACAACAGCCGTTTATAAACACTCGGTCCTCCTCCGATTCCAAGGTGGCGGAAACGTTCGTCCAGTCATCGTAAACACACCGCCTCTCGGCGGGACGGTTTACACACACACGCGCGCACACACACAAACACACACACACACACAGGATCTCGGTCCGAAACCGACATCACACGAATTTCGTAGAACTCGGAGCGGACACTCGCAGTGCGCCCGGGTAGCCATTGTCTTGCGTCTTGGTCGGCGCGTGGGAAGAGGTCTCCGACGACTTTCCCGCGGCAACTCCCCCGCTCATAGCAGATCAGGTCCGCGTTGGTGGGTTCGGTAACAATAGTTGGCTTGCTGAACTCATTCAGTCACAACGGCGACGAGGCTAGAGCGTAACGGTGGCTGTTTCAGCACAAAGCCTGCTTCGTCAAACGCATCCTAGCTGAAGCGACGGAGAGTGGAGGACGCGCGTATTGTTCCCGACACAAAGTCGACTTAGTCACGCCATGGCTAGAGGTTGGCAGCGGCGCTTCAGGAAAGTTGCGGCCATTGTCGCAACTGGCCGGCAAAACTTGCACTGCAGCTGGGCGTTCTTAACACCATGTGCAGAGGTAGCCGTGTGAGCCCGTCTCAAATCCGCAAATCAAGTAGCTCACTGATGATCATTTCACTCATTATTGGCATAGAAGGCGTCGTTTGAACGTGCGTAATGTACTCACGAGGGATAAGATATCGCGTGCGGCCTGTCCGTAAGCCGCCATATCTGTTTTGATTGGCCGCGTTGTGGCAGCTGCTGCTTCCTGTTGCTTGGCTGATTGTCACCCAGTTATGAATGCGTTTGCATAATTCCTGATACGATACGCTTTTGTTTACATGAGCTGCTGAAATACGCATTCTACAAGTGAAAGTATTCATCTTTGGTGTATTTGATGCGGTGCGCCTTGCTAGCAAATTACCTTGTTTAGATTAGACGCAAGAAGTTTGAGAAATTTTAGGATACCCTTCTGTCATATTCATGCAAACGTAGCTGCTTATTCAAGTCCTAAAGAAGACAGGTCAATGCAAGCGAAGACTGCTTCGAATGATTCTGCTTCAGGAGAGCCGCGGGTCTTGCGCCGAGGAACCAGTTTCCAGGGCAATGCGCAGGATAGATATTAAGAAATCACTAATTTCTCCTCATCCAAACACTTTCCCTTTTAGCAAGCTTTATAGGAATTGCTTGTCTCGATGTAGGCAAAGCAATTTATTATTTTGCCAGGGTTATTGTGTTTGTATCATGTTGTAGTGCCGCACTTCTCTGCTTCAACGTATAGATCAATCTACGCGCATCTGTTCACATGCGCATGGCTACAGTCCCTGTCATGGCGTACCAGATACCTGAAATGAGTTCTCATTTAAACGCTCCTCATTTGACCGTACTTCCAGCTACAAACAGCATTGCACGAGTGTGCGAAATGTTGTAAATTAGACTTTCTTTTTTCAGCGGACTCCACAATCTTCATCTTTCACTTTGTTTACAAATCAGACAATATTCGATGTAGAATAAATATAACTAAATAACGGTGCTTACAGATTAAAATTTCGGTTCAGCTCCGGTTTGATGCCCTGCTGAAAATGTAATTTTTACAGAATATTACCAGAACGTGAGTACATGTAAGTACCCATCTCTGCCGTTTCTTTCAATTATTGCGAAATTGACACAAAATTGACACTAATTGACACAAAAAAAGAAGATAAAGCCGATATCTCTTAACAAGAAACTTAACGTAACGGACAAACTGATTGGACAAGTTGATAAGAAAGCATGTAGCAATAAACACTGCGGCCAGCACGTAGGCTGTACACAAGACATCTTTTTTACAGAACTCTTCTATCTTGTGATCACGCTTGCGTTGGGCAGATGGAGCGTTTTCAAGGAACTTTAAACAGAAAGAAAATGCGAAAACGTGCAGATGGGCAATTAGCAAAGTAGTAGCATGATTTCATCCCCACACTGGATTTTTTATAACACCTGAATAATTTATAATGACTCAGAACAGTGTTATCGCTTTATAGTAGGGTTTGTGGAAATACTGCCTGATGACGTAAATTCACCTTTGATTTCGCTTACAAAAAAGGAATTGGGATATTTATAGCGTGCGCGGATCTCAAGGGTGCTTACGGTGTGACTCGTGGTGGTGTAGCGATTTGTTGCGTTTCTTTCCTTCTGGAATATACACGTAAGTTCTTTTTGCATAAAAATCAGTTGATCCTAATGCTCGCATTTCGTTGATCCTCTGTCCTCGACAATTTCGCGCCGCATGTTGCCATGCAATTTAGGGCGTCTGCTTTCTTTCCACGCGCATTGGCAAAGGGAAAGAATGCATGCGTCATGCTCGTCTGATGCAACGATGACACATGCGAGGCTATTTTCTTTTCGGCCGTGGAAAGACGACTGCCCACAGGGAGAACTACTCAGAAGCAGTCATTTCTTGTTTTTGTTATGCATAAAGGTGCGGTAAATTCTCGTGTGCGCATCTGGAACAGGATTTTCAACGAAGGAAAAAAAAAAGCTGCATTAGATTTCTCATTTGAAGAGAGAGAGAAAGCAAGGACAGGAAAAGCAAGGAGGTCAATCAGACTACCGTCTGGTTTGCTTCCCTGCAGTGGGGGTAAGGGAAAGGTAGTATTGGACGAGGAGAAAGGGAAACGCCGAACACGGCGTTTACGCGGGAGGGCGCGCAACACTATAATGTCACTCAGGTCAGTGCACTTTCAAGTGCTGCCGCCGAAACATTTATCACCAGTTAGATTCCGACAAGTGGGAGATAGCAATAAACCAACGCGAATACAACCACAAAAAGAGATAGTCGCGAATCCTGTTTTATGTTAGTGTTTCATTAGTTTTCGTTTACTTTACATGCTTTAACGGTGTCTAGTTAAAATTTAAAGACGAACTGGCCCGAAGATCGGTTCACAGATAACACCGTATTTCAGTGTTCTTTTGCGCATAAACACTCCCCTTTCCTCTTGCCCGGTGGAGAGTAGCAGACTAGAGCGCACTAATACAAGTCGATCTACTATGTCTTTCCTAAAAATAAAATCTAACAATGTTCATTGCGAAAGAGAAAGAGAGAGAAGGTACGCAGGCTAACAAAGGACGTGAACGGTTGGCTACTTTACGATGGCGTGGGGAGAGAGTAAAAAGAGAAGATAACACAATCTATGGACACTTAAGCACTTCTCATGAGTTGTGAATGCGAAAGCGTTCATGTCCTATTCAACACCGCTGAGCGGTCCTTCGCGTTATGAACTCCTCGCGGGCAAGCGAATGCATTGACACACTTGGCGAAAGCCTCTTAGATAGCACAAGTCCGGTGTACCTCGATCACTGATGTCAGGTGACCTTGCCGAACTGTTATAGAATCTGATGGGAACGCTCCCGAGTGAGCCGCAGTAATTTTGACGTCACCGCTTTCATCACGCCGGGCTTGGCAATGTAAATTTAGGTCCCATTAGCATGATGACTTTAATCAGAGTGCACAGGCCGGATATCTTCACGGCGTTGGTTTACCTAAGGGAGTAAGTAAGACACCCGGCCTCTGAGTGTGGGGTCTCAGGATCAAAACTCACTACCGTCAATGTCTTTTCTTTCAAATTTATTCTGCTGTTTATGCAATATTTTTATTTTCTACCATTATCCAGGCGAAATTAGAAAGCAGGCGAGAGCTTGCGCAGTTAAAGAGGCTTCCGAGAGCGAGCGTGACGTGGCGTCTTGGCGATGCATTCTCCCCTCACGCGACACCTGGCGCTATGAACCACAGCAGGTGTCCCCTTTTACCCGGCATTCTCCGTTTAGGCGCGCTCGTGACGTGACGTGGTGCGGCAGCCAATGGGAATCTAGGCGCCGTTTTTCACTTGTTCAGTCTTTTCTCTTTCCTGCTCCCCCCTCCTCAGTCGAAGCCGGTTTTATCGCTCAACGGAATACTTGATGCTTTCACATCACAAAAAAGCAAGAAAAAATAAAATAGCAGGGTTAAGTAAGAAGGAGGGAAGGACTGTCATAGAAATTTTTTTTAGACGCACACTGTAACCAAGGTGTCTACACTCGGTAAGACTCGGTGCGGCTCTAAATCCACATTTATTGAACTTACAGACAGACAGACAGACAGACAGACAGACAGACAGACAGACAGACAGACAGACAGACAGACAGACAGACAGAAAGACAGACAGACAGACGGACGGACAGACGGACGGACGGACGGACGGACAGACAGACAGACAGACAGACGGACAGACAGACAGACAGACAGACAGACAGACAGACAGACAGACAGACAGACAGACAGACAGACAGACAGACAGACAGACAGACAGTGAACTTTATTTGATCCTGAGGAGCTTCAGCGGGGGCCCCTATCGGGGACCCGCGAAAGCCGCTGGCCGCGTCCAAGTCGCAGATGCAATTTCTTTGCGGGGCATGTTCCAACGACGTACTGCACTAAGTGCGTGCGTACGACGTAAGGCGACAGCTTTCGCAAATAGGGGCGAAACCTAGCACAAACTATAGATGCGTGGCACGATACGATGTGTTGTGTCACTTCGGCCAGGTTTAGAAAGTAGATCCTTTTGACACGAAAATCAAGTCTAACACCATCAGCTGAATTACAGCACTTATAATTCCTTTGAAGGAGCAAACTCTACAAAACACGAAAGATAGAAATTCCATTGACGAGACGGCAACCTCGACATCCAGTCCTCAACTTATGTATGCACCGATCTAGTCTTGCGATTTCTTTTTTGAATTAGAATCAACACGTCCCTACTCTCAGGTGTGCCAGTGTCCGTCTTCCCTGCGGGAAATGAATTTTGAAATGCTACTCTGACAACTGAGCTTGAACACTGGCCTTTCGCGTGCTGCAGTCTTTCCGACCATCTGTGATGGGCCACTTTCACAGGGATTTATGCATCGCCGTAGAGAGGTTTATTTGCGAAAACAATCTACCTCATTCTTAATGTTATCAGTAATTTGTTTCTCCGTTTCATGTCTCACTTCAGTATTTTTTTTATCAGGATGACTGTTCAAGAGCTCTATGTTATACTCGCTTTCAGCTATCTACATTAATTATATATTTCTTCATACATACGTGTAATACAATTCTGAAATCAGGGCGGTTCTTGGCCTGAGTGCACCGATGCCTTTAAGATCATCATGGTCTTCATGTGCAACTGGGAATATATAATCAGGAGTGATGTGCCTATTAATCGCCAATACCCTAGAATGAGCTTTATGCCACTGTGTAGTTTCCGTAATAGACAAGTAGAACAAGAAGCTACAAGTGAACAAGTCGGTAACAGAAGCAGGTCTGGGGAGAAACATGTTTGTGCAGATGGGACGCCACCAAGGAGAAGACAGCCAGCAAGGGAGCACTCGGCATGTCTGTGTGCAACATGTTCTTTACAGCGAAACTGTACATAGTTACCCTCCGGCGGTGCTCGATGTCAGTCAGTCTACGCGTTGCGTCGGCACGAACAAAAATTCCCCTCCAGTCTCTCTCGAATGCTCTGTAGCCTTCAATCTAATGTAGGTACCTTGGAAAAAAATACATTGAAATCGGCCGCTAAGAGGACTCTTTCATTACGCCGAGTTTTATTTACTTGTCCTAATTTAATTAGTTAGTTCAGTGAAGCTGTAAACGTTACAGAATTCCCGTCTGCTGTCAATACATGGCTCTCTATGAAGGGAGAATGGTTACAGAAAACAGCTGTTTATCATAACTATGTCAAAACAAATTATATGAAACATCGCAGTTAATACGACTCTAACATTAGGCTGAGTTTCATCTAATTTTCCTAATTACCTAGTTCAGAGTGAAGTTGTAAATACTGTGGAATTTCCGTCTGCCATGCGGCGGTACTTGCGCACGTCACCACTTAATAAACGAATAAGAACCGGTGCTCTACAGTTAAAACATGGAGTCATTGTCTGTGTGCTTCAATAATAATATAATAATAATAATAATAATAATAATAATAATAATAATAATACATGTAGATACACAGATGCGCGGATTGAGCTAACACACACACAGCTTCGCTGATCGTCCATCTTGACAGGGGAAGGGCTCGTGAAATTATTTTGCTGCAGAACACCAAGTAGCCCAAGGCTATGTTTGCTTGAAACGCACCAGAGTGGTGAAAAAATAAGGTAGGCGAACGAAATGGAACCTAAAGGCGGATTGAGCGACAAACTTTCAGCTGCATAGAAATGAACAAGAAGAGCGGAAGTCACATTTTAATAAAAATCAGCAGAAGCTTCGCTTACTACCGATTTTCACATGTGCGTGTGATCCGCCGATATATCTACGGCGTTTCGTTTTTTAGTTTCAATGTTTAAAAATTGCGTGTGACAGACAGCACGATTCTAAGCATCGATCTAAATTACTCAATGGGGCTGTCATTACTTCCAGGTGGAATCAAAGGCCTAGAGAGAGAGAGAGGAATAAACTTTATTTAAAGAGCATATGATGACGGTCGTCGCTAGGTGAGCGGCGTCCTCAGCGGCGTCCTTATGGGGGCAAAGGTTCGTGTACTCAATGGTTTGGTTGGTTCTCTTAGGCGGAGCCTGCGAGAACCCAGTTGAGGACAAAGCCGTTCGTTTGAACACACACACAAATACTTTTAATCAAACTAAAAAAGGCTTGAGATAAATAGAAGAAAATAGAAAACATGCCTAAAATAAACACTCAAGAAGACATTGCGGCAAAGAACACACATAGGGCTTGCACGTGGTTAACGAGTGCGCGAGTCCGGGCTTGCCACGAGGGCGGGGACGCGTCACACTCTCGACGCGGCGACGTAGCGACAAGCTGGCGAAAGGAGTGGCGTCGGTCTCACCATAGGTCGCGGTGTAAGCTGACCGACCGGGCGACCGGAGCGCGCCAGCTCTGGCTAGGCCAGGTAAAGTGGGCGGCTTGGTGGCAGGAGTGGAGGCGGCGGTGTTCTGGCCGGGCAGCTGGATGTAGAGCTCGGGCCCGTAGCCCGACTGCTCCTGTCTCGCCCACGGGCACGGAAGCTCGAACGCCGGCCTCGGGCAGCAGGCGGCACGACAGACGGGGTGGCGTTCTGGCCGGGCAGCTGGCGTAGAACTCGGGCCGGAAGCCCGACTATTCTCGTCCTGCCCACTGGCGCAAAAGCTCACCGGCCTTGAGGAGCTGATGGCACGCTCAGGTAGACGGGCGACGCACAGGAACAGGTTGGCAGGTCGGGTGTAGTCCTGGTGGGCTCGGGTCCGGAACCCGACGGCCCGTCTTCAACGCCCGCTCCGGTGGTTGACCTCCTCCTGCCGTCGCTTCCTGGGACTGTCCTGGCGTCTCCCCGGCGTCTCCCTGCGTGTCCTCATGCGTGTCCCCCCTTGCGTGTCCCCTCTTCTACCAGCGCACCACGCTTTTTCTTCTGGTCTGGCCGATTTGGCATTCTCGGATTGGCTGCCTGACGCCCCGTGGTCTTTTCTAATTGGTTGTTTTTCTTCTTTTGTTTTCTTTCCTGCGCCGCGCGTTCTCGTGCCGGACGCTCTTCGGCGTCGTTGTTTTCCTTCTTCCACCTCGGCGCGTGTGCACTCAGTGTCGTCTGCTCTTGACCGTCGCGATCACCGCACCATGTCGCGCAGCACACATCACACCATCGCGCTGTTATGCTAATTAACCTTCTAGTTAATTAAATTAATTGCGACACGTATTTCTATCTACGGATTACGGCCGGTGAGCTCGCAAGACCTACAGTCGTGAGCACGCTTAACCTAAAGGAGGGAGCGCGTGCCGCAGGGTGCAATCGGCGGCACCCACCCCCAGCATCGCGAAACACCGCACGAGCGCAGTGCGTTCGCGGCTTGATTATTTTACCACCGCGCGCCTCGCGCCATCTGACATCACATTCGTCGTCTGCTATGTTGCGTGCCAGCTGCCGCAGGTTTTGTGACAAGAATTACGCCACCACCCAGCACACTATGAGCAAATATATTAAATAGACACGCGGTTTGCGCACGTCCCACACGTGACGGCATACTGCCATGGCTAAGGTTCTCGAGGAGCAGAGGCGTGGAATTGTGCATCTTGCATACAAGGGGTGCACCCAACGTGAAAGTGTGTCATTGGCTGAAAAGCGATTGAAGACCCTGAACAGTATAATTCAGGCTTTTAAGCACGAAGGACGCCTCCGCGATGCCCCCACAGGCGCCACCATCAAGATTTAAGGCGGAGGATGAAGGTGCCTTAATAATCGCAGCCCGTGGTCCAGGATCCTTTGCTTACCGCTAGATGAATTCGTGAAGCCTTAGACCTCGATACTTTAGATTCTAAAATTCCCCGTCGACTGAAGGATGCAGGGTTCGCAGTGGCACTGAAGCTACTGACATCGTCGAATAAAAATGTAAGGCTGTGGTTTGCTACGTTGCTTGATCCGTGGACAAGCGAGGACTGGAGTCGCGTCGTCTTTTCTGATGAATCTATCTTTTCCACGTGACAGTACCAGAGGGTGCATGTTTGGTGACTCTCACGCACCCACTAAGGCCGATTTCCTTGTACATTTTTTCCGCGTCTACTAGGTAAACTTTGACGAAACATTGTATTACAGATAAGATGCTGAAAACGTGCGAAGTGTGTCGTCCAGTGGAAGAACAAGTGTGAAAGTATGGGGCTTCATATCCGGACATGGCCTGGGCCCATTGAAACATACGAACGACACTTCGACCTAGGCGAAGTATTGTCTTAGTGTGGATGATGTGTTGTTGCCTGGGTTTGAGAACATGTTTCCTGACCGAAATTTCGTGTTCCAGACCGACCGGGCACCAATTCTCACTGACAGGATTGCGAGACCATAGCTCGCAGAGAAGCAGATCCGTGTGCTTGAGCGGTGTCCGAAAGGCTCCTACCTGAGTATAATAGAATATGTATGGGGCCCTATGAAAGGGGTGATTGCCAACAAACCGATATATGCCATGTCTGCAGACGTCTTATGGGAAGAAATTCCACCGGTCACTAATGGCAGCACTGTTTGCCTCGCTGGCAGCTGTCATTGCTGGGAATGTTTCTTTTTTATTTCTTTACTCTTTATCTCTCGTGTTTTGAGGCGTTGTTGAGACAAGTCATTTCTCGTGCGTGTTTGAAGCAAATAAATGTTTTATCATTGCTACATAGCAACGCTAGTGTCTCTTGCGTTATACCTCGGTCACCTCCGGTAGGTCAATGGGCAATATGGAAGACTACATTACTGACGCACTTTAACTTTCTTACATGTTTTGCTGCTAGTGATTGTTGCGGAAAGCAGGGCGAAAGCTGGAATCCATGCAAACGCTCGGAAATAATGACAAAAGAAAGAAAAACAGTAATAGCATCAGAAGCAGGCAAGTAACGCAGTAATATTGCTTTAAAACGTAAGTTTGAAGGGCATTTATTTAGCATTTCATACAAGCAAAGTCTAAGCGAAATGTAAATCGAAGGCCGGTACTGGCTAGCGCTTACAGACACTTAGCCAGCTCTTGTTTCATTGACCCTAACTGGCAAATCGCGGCAGGCCCGACGATAGCAGCCGAGGCAAAACATAGCAAACGACGACGGTGCGCTCCGATAACGCGATGTGCGCGATTCTAAGACAGCCACGCCGCAAACATACCACGCATGCGCAGAGCTTCGCGTTCGCATCCATAGGCGTCGCTGATAGCACAGTGCGGCACGCACTCCTGCGTTTATGCTAAGCGTGTTCATAACTGTACCTATTTGGAACGAATTCCCAAGACTGCACCAGTTTCTAGATATTAATTTTCAGTGTCCGACAACATGCATTAGCGTTCCGGTTTCCTTTTTAAAGAAAGCGCTGTTTTTGTGCGCTAAAGCATAAAAGCAACTGGAATTTAACCTAGCCTAATGCTTGGGAAGCGCTAATATAGCCAGGGAATACTCGCAGTGTTTGTATGATTGTTAACCTCCTGCTTTTTAAATGCAATAAAGCTGACCTTGCCCTAATGCTACATTGAAAAAGAAAGAGAAAATAAAGACGCTAGAAGTGCAACTGAATACTTACAAAGCTCTAAAACTTCATATTACAAGTTCAGCAGTATATATTTTTTTTATAATATCTTCACGAAATCTAAACCCCCTCTCTATTTCTGGCTGCATTGGAACTATCTTGCCGGAAGACTGGATACTCTTGAATTACTGGAAACTTTCGATTCTTTGTGAATATTCCATTCACTCTCCTCGAATAGGCGGCTCGATACGTTTTTTTTCCCTAGCGCATTAAACTGCTATATTTCATTGATATATTGCTATTCGCATTTCATTTCCGCTATTTCTGCTTTTCCAACCAGGCCATCAAATAAATGACGTAATTAAAATACGTATAATGTTTCTACACTCGGCGAAATGTAAGCACCTAATGGACGACAGCCGCTAATGCACTTGCTATGGAATACAATATTACGGAAGATATTTGGAACAAGTGCGACTTTTGCGGCGCAGAGCCGGAAAACCGTGTTACGTTGAAAGCGTCCGACCTAAATGTCGAAGGTCGCGCGCAGAACGCGATGCTTGTTATACGCGCTTGAAAAACTGCAAGTAAGGAAAGGGCCTTGACGGCCAAATAAAACGTGTCTGGAAGAACCCTATACCGTAAAAGCATGCACATAACGTAGGTGCAGAATTCAACTATGAAAGTCATACCTTGAGTGCCGACTTGTGTTTCGCGCATAAAGCACAAACAAGAGTGTCGAGGAGTCTGCTACCAGGTTAGTCGTGTGTTTACCGTTGCTTTGCTGGAACCCAAGCTTCAGGTCGAGTGCGAGGTTTCAAGTACGCCGAGCAGGAAGGCACTATACGCACTGAAAGGGTCTCCCACTGCCGCTTTTTGGGTCTCGTCATCCACTGCACTTCGCAGAAAGACGCTTTCAGCGTAAGTGCGCAGAGGAACTGCTCGCTGCCAAAGTCTGCATAAAAGACCGCGTTTACTCGTGCTTCACATGAAAAAGTTGTCGCCTGCAGCATCCCATCCGGCCTTCGTCCAACAGGAATCTGCTGCTTTGTTTGCTGGTGTCTTGCGACTTTATTAATTAGCCCCTGTGTGTATATCGCAAGGGCACTTAAAATACGAACCGGTTTTCATGCGATACCAGGAAGGTTTATCCATCTTTTTTTTTAAATCAAGAAACGCTTAACCAATGCAACATAACATGTTTTCGTGCGTATGTGAGCACGTGTGTCGCAGAATTGCCGAGAAAGCGCCTTTCATCGAAATGTAGCCCATTTTTCTATTCGAACCCATTTTTGATACGTTCGTGTGTTTATCCGCTGTAGACACTTCAGTATAGATTACCTACTGGCCGGTACATATACCTTGTCGCTAGAAACAAATCGCGGCAGAAACGAACAAAGATGATCGTTGATGTTATAACTTCTTCGTGTGACATGTGGCTTGCCATCCCTACATAACTGAACCGTATGGGCACATCAGCAGACGCACATAGTGGGAATCTTGCTGTGAACCACAATGCCGAATGATAACGCGACAAACTGTATCTCGTTCTAGTCCCTGCATCCAAGTTCAAACTCTGAAATTACATTCTCGCTGCCTTCACACCACCCACACTATCGACGATTTCCAGAACATCATCCCGCGAGAAGGTGACCACGACAAATCAAACTAATTGACCATGCCCTTGCATGATTCGGGCACATAGCTTTACTAGTCTGTGCTGGCCCCACCAAACCATGTTTTTTTACCATTCTTGCTTGCCGGGAAACGAGATTTAGGGCAGGACTTAACAGCCTGCCAGCGTCTCTTCTCTGCCGAGCGCTCCTGACGTCTTGAAGTTTGGACCCGTAGCGCAAAATCCTCCCTTCCTCAGCTTCGCACACCGAGTTTCTTCTCCCGAGCAAAAACTCCCGTTTTCTTTCTTCTTTTCTTTCCTCCCTCTTCTACAACTCGTCTGCCTTCGTGATTGGTGGTTGACTGAGGTACCGCTTCCTGCGATCTCGCGCCGAATCCCACTAATATTTGCATTGTTTCAGAGCTACTGGCCGTCCGCCGCGCCAGACATGCGTGCATTCGTCTTTATACATGACGTACATAAAGATATACAGACCAGAGCTAGCTTCATAATGGTGCTCTAACCCTTTCTTTGAGCACACAAATAAACGCCGTGGATCGTCAATTAACAGTTTGGCGCTTGTTACGCCCATTACCGTCGATATCCCCCTGTCACTTGCTATATTCACTTGATGACACACCCAAAAATAGTCCAGTTTTGTCAAACGGAACGAGAAATTCATGGGGGAAATCCGTCGCTTACTCAACGCACGTGGGCAGCGTGTCGGCGGTCTGGAAGGGATACGGCCGCCGCCACCCACGGTTGCCGGCATGCCGCGTATCTCTGTGGTTTTCTTAAATTTTTTTCTAGTGACACTACGGAAATTGAGCGAGCGGTGTCACCTGGTGCCGCACTCTGTCGGCACTGAGAACAAAACAAAATCGGCTTCGTTTTCGCGTTGATGATGTAGTTGCTGCAACAGTAAAATAATTGCTCGACAAATAATTGAACTCCGAAAGAGAAGAACGCTTTCTCTCCCACAAGGTAGTACATTCTGTGCGAAGACATAGAGAAAGCAAGCAGAGCAAAGGCAGGCAGGCCAACCAGATGAGAGTCCGGTTTGCTACTGGGGATCGCAAACCCAAGTGTCGCAATGCAGTCTAACGCAGTGCATTGCGATATGCCGATAAGATCTAGTATGGTGCTAACTTGGGCTGGTTGGCGCGTGTAATGAAAGGGTAAATAATGAGCTGTGTCATAACGTTTTTCCATCGGCAGAATAAAGCTCATGAAACAAATACTGTTGCGTTTTGGGTAAAAAACAAAACAAATAAAAGGGTGAATCGTTACGCCACCTCAGGGCTGAACGTTTCAAAGCGAAGCTTTAGTTGGCTAGGCGAAACAAAAATGCGTTGGTCCGCGCATGTGCACGGAAAAGTATCGTCATCTGCGATGACTCCAGCATGGTCGTCTTCTTCCACAGCCAGCTCGTTGGCACGCCTCGGCGCAGCCTCGCGAACGCGATCATGTCAGCGCTCCCGCGTTGGTCGTCGTTGTCTTGGTACACAACTGGCCCCGTGCCTCTCATCATTCCAGCGTGGAATCTCACTTCTGTCGCCGTAACGGGAAGCCCGTTTTTACGGGGGCGTAAGTGATTGCTTGAGGGCGTATGGGCCATTCCTTGCGTTACGTAATGGCCAAATTTAACTTTGAAGCAATTTTATTTTGTATAATCGCAAGCGTCAATGGCGCGCGGATGCTACTAACCACGCCGCGAAGCACACTCGAAACATCGAACGCGAGCGACAGGGGTGGACTGCGGGCATACCGACACTGACGTAAGGCCCGAGGGATAAACACCGGAGCCGCAAGTTTCAGCTTCGCTGGTTCACCATCTGCACGGAGTGTTTGGGCGGTAATTTCTTTCTCTTCACTTTCTTTCTTTTTATTTTTTTGACAGTGTACACATTACAAGCAGGATATTTGGTCTCTCACCTTCGCTCACCTCACTGTGGTTTGCACACATATGTTCGCGATCTTTATTCTGCCTTACAAGAACGTGCGCGCTAACTGGTCTTGTTTTAAGATGAAGCGCCAAATGTTTCGATTAAATCTTACCGCAACAATTCACAACACAATCAACAGTGAAGATTAAGCGTAATCTGTCTATGTCAATGAGTGGACAGTTATTGACAGAGACGAGATATTTTGTAAATACTACTGAGTAAATGAAACCAGTTGCGTTACAGTTCAGTAAAGCCATTTCACTCTTAGTTCGCTTCTAGCGTTAGAAAATTTAATCTTAACGTACTACGTGAATCTGAAGCCCATCGATACCTGCAGAGGATGCATTCACTTGTCCCCAGATTACTTAGAAGATGACATCGCCTCAACCCTCCGCAGATGCAACCCAACATTGATTATTGGGGGTGCACGACGCCTGGGCAATACTGAAACCATCATGGTCATATTCCAAGGCAAAAGCATCTCTTTCTACGTCTACTACGACGGCTGTTCACCTCGATGCCTGCCCCTTCAGGCAGAAGGTAGAAGCCTGCACCCGATGCCGCGGGATTGGTCATCGCCAGGACGTCTGCATTAATGCCGCCGACACACTCTGCCCCAAGTGTGGAATGAAAGACGCCCCCATGGACCACGAATGTGACACGATATGTGTTGTGTGCAACGGAAACCATCAAACCGGCTCCTCACTGTACAAGCAAAGGTTGCGCCCTTCACGTCCCCGGCATAAAAAAGACACTCCGCCCACCAACCGAACTCCCAGTCTGGACCGCACTCGCGGCTCAAGCCAGCGCAGAAGTCGCAGCAAACGCAAGGACCGCGGGCCTGACTATGCAACCCAAGACGTCGCCTGGCCAGCTCTATCATCAAGCCCTACTCTCGCCAACTCCTCGCGCAACCCACCCCAGGTAAGCTGGGCTAAGGTAGCCTCTTCCAGCTGCTCCTCAAACCAGACTGCTAATAATGAATCTCTCCTTGAAGAAAAAACAATTCTTGAAGCCGAAATTCAAAGACTTGAACTAGAACTCCAATCTCGTCACCCCTCTACTTCAACCTCTGAAGCCCCTCTCTCTAACACGACCATTTCAACTCATCATCCATCAGCCCTACCTGAAACCTCTTCACACCGCCCCATGGACACTAGCCCCTCCACTGAACGGGAACCGCTTTACCCTCCTCCCAGCAAACGTAAAACTCCGAGCACTCCGCGATCAGAGGACACCCTGGACGAGACAATCTTAAATTATAACGACAGGCTCACCGCTTTGGATACTAAATTCCATAGTATACTCACTGCAATTGAAAAAATCAATACAGATTACACAGCCAGGAATGAAAAGCTCGACAAATTTATTGAATTCGTACAAGCACACATCCAACAAACTGCAAGTTGGATAGCTGGAGTCACCGCGAATCATCCTAACATAGTTGCACCTGCTCGATCCGTCTCCCCACCAGCTCCGCTTAACGATGGCCAATAACCCGACACGCTCCGAGTTTGAAGTGTGGCAGTGGAACTGTAGGGGTTTCGAAAAAAGAAAGCACACCTCCAACAGTTTCTAGCCTCCGCTTCTAATCTCCCAGCTGTCATTGCACTTCAGGAAATTCACGGACTAATCAGCTTCCCAGGTTATAATGTCTATCAGACCAATAAAATCTCCCGGCCCGATACGGCAATTCTTATGCAAAAGCACCTCACTGCCAATCACTCCCAATTTGACAGCGTCGATATAGAGCACGATTTTCTAGAAATTATTCCTCGCAAAAATAATGCATCTGGCCTCTACATTCTCAACATCTATAGTCGTCCACAAGACAAACATCACCGGCTTGACTCCCTTTTCGCTCAAGCTATTGCCGCTGCCACCCACCACCTCCTCCTAATTCTTGGAGATTTCACCGCACCCAAACATTTGTGGGGTCACTCCGTTTCTACTCCTAAGGGCAGAGCCCTATGGATCCACATACAAGACCACAGACTAACGTTACATAGCGACATCGACGCACCACCCAGGCTAGGCAACAGCGTAGCTAAAGACACCTCCCCCGATCTTACGCTTACACACAGAATCCAACACGTCACATGGCACAACTCACAAGTTAACCTCAGTAGCGACCATTACATCATTACCATCACACTACAATTCAAACATAAACCCTTTGCACCCAAACGCCTCAGCCTTACCAATTGGGACAATTTTCGAGAGGCCCGCCAGATATCAGCTCCCACACGAATTCAAGACATTTAATAATGGGTTCAGCAGCTACACTCAGACGCCCAGACGCACACTACCACTCTGCCCCCCGAAACCGCTCTCACTACGGTTGATTCCAAGCTTCTACACATGTGGTAAACCAAACAGTCTCTTCTCAAACGGTGGAAGAGGCAATGGTTCAACCGAAAACGAAGACTAAGAATTGCCAAATTAGACCTTCAGATCCAGAAGTACGCCATACAACTGGCCTGCCAGCAGTGGGGCCAGGTATATGAAAGCATGCATGACAACCTCGATAACAAGCGCACATGGCAACTCTTGCGACACTTATTAGACCCTACCACATCGCGCACACACCACAACCATAGCATAAACAAACTGCTACATGCACACAAAAACAAACTCAACGGATTCTTCGACGACCTCCGCCATAAACATCTGCCTCCCGCTCAGAAGTATGACATGCCAAAGTATACTGGCGAGCCCAACGAGCTACTTAGTGCCGCTATCACGGAAGCAGAGGTTCGCCATGCCCTCGTTACCCTGCGCACAATGTCAGCACCAGGCCCCGACCTTATTAACAATAAAATACTCCGAAATCTAGACGACAATTATGTCACAGCCATCACGGCGTACTTCAATCATTGCTTTGACACTGGCACACTCCCTAGTTCATGAAAAGATGCCAGGGTAATTTTTATCCCAAAGCCAAACAAACCACTCAACACTTCTAATCTCAGGGCTATATCACTAACCTCTTATCTAGGTAAAACACTCGAACACGTCATCCTCAACCGACTCAGTAAAAACATGGAAGACAACAATCTCAGAAATGGTAGGTTTTCGAAAATCTCTCTCATGACAAGATATCATGCTTCGAATGAAGCATGACATCATTACACCCAATAGCAGTCTAAATACGCAAGCAATTCTCAGTCTGGACCTCCACGGAGCCTTCAATAACGTTTCACATTCCGCCATCCTCCGAGACCTTAATCTCATTGGGGTTGGCGGAAAGACATATGACTACATATGTACCTTCTTATCCAACCGTACCGCAACGATACACATAGGCACAGAGCAATCCCTTTCGTGCGCTTTAGGTAGCTACGGCACGTCCCAAAGCTCAGTGCTGTCTCCTTTTCTTTTTAATCTTTCGATGATGCCGATGGCGCAAGCATTGCGGTCTATTACCGATCTCAAGTTTTCACTCTACGCCGATGACACCACTCTTTGGACGACTGGCGGCTCCGATGGAGAGATTCAAGACACTCTACAGGCCGCAGCAGACGCCGTCGTGGCTCATGCCGGGGCTATGAATCTCACATGCTCCCCTCAAAAACCCGAGCTACTTCTGCCATCCCACCGGGGGGCCGGAAAACACATGTCTAGTATACAGGTCATCCTAAACCACATCCCCGTTACTAGAGTGGACAGGCTCCGGGTACTTGGTTTACACATTCAAAGCAACCGGCTCAACACATATACCCTACATACACTCCACATCACAGTCGATTACACCCTGCGCCTTCTAGGGCGAGTCTCCAATAAACATGGCGGTCTAAAGGAGGCCGAACTACTCCGTTTGATCCAGGCCTTTGTTATCAGTAAGATTACATTCGCAACACCATATCTACATTTCCTTAAATCAGAATCAGATAAGATCGAGACTCTTTTACGCAAAATATACAAATTCGCTTTGGGGGTCCCCATACGTACCTCCACTGAAAGGCTAATGCTTACTGGAACTTTCAAGACACTTACTGAACTCACAGAAGCCCACCTCACATCCCAATATAGCAGACTTTCTAACACCGCAACAGGACGACACATTCTACAAACTCTTTCTATCACTCCGGCACCCATCATCAAGACTAAATACACCATTGCACATCACATACACGAGAACCTCTGCATCCCCGCACTTCCTAAAAACATGCACCCTGTGCACCACAAACAGCGCAGGAGGCAGCGAGCAAAGGCTCTCCAAAAACAATTCTCCACCTCAAAAGACGTGTTCTATGTGGATGCAGCCGAATATGGGAACAGAAATCATAACGCAATATCAGTCATTAACTCTCACGGTCAGGTCGCTGCGGCCGCCTCCATTCCTGGCTCTTCCTCGGAGGATGCGGAGGAAGCGGCCATAGCCCTGGCCCTCACAATCCCAAATTCATCAGTTATGGTTAGTGACTCCAAAGCAGCCATATATAACTTCGCAGCGGGTAGGGTCTCTAAGCCAGCCCTTTCTCTCCTCTTGGCCCATCCTTTCCATTAAACTGTGGCATTAATCTGGACTCCCGCGCATGCGGGCCTTGCCGGAAACGAGGCGGCTCATTTCAGTGCCCGAGGATTTACAGTCTAGGCTCAGGCATCAGATGTGTCGGACCTCGCCGCGGAGGAGGCACCGTTTACAGCGCGGGATCGACTTATTACTTACCACGACATCTGCACACACTACCGATTAGACCGCTTAACCTTTCCGCCACTCATGGGCAAATCCCCGCGTAGGTGTGAAGTTCTGTGGCGACAGCTGCAGACTCGCACCTTTCCGTCTCCTTACCTCCTCCACCGCATGCATCCCGCCATTTACCTTTCTCCCTCTTGTAAATTCTGTGTCTCTCCCAAAGCAGACTTAAACCATATCATGTGGGGGGTGCCCTAAGCACCCCCTTTCCCCTTTCCTCAGGCAATTAATATCTAGTGAGGAGCAGTGGGAGGCTGCCTTGCGCAGCTCCAGGCCCGATCTTCAGGAGGCCATCCTGGAGTGGGCTGAGAGGATAAAGGAGGCCTACTTCAAGTAGTTCCTGCCCCCACCTTCTATTCCATTGCCCCCTTCCCTTTAAAGAGGTATAAATAAAGTTTTTCATCATCGTCATCATCCACGCGGAAACGGAAATGTCCAAGTAGAAGAAAGTGTGCCCTACTCATTCATGTTGTGACAGAAGCAATTTTCGCCGGAAAGATATGAAACCAACGAAAGACCCTCGAAGAGTTGCTTTGCGATGCCACCAGCATCGAGAAAACAGTTGAAATGCGGTACAGAAAATTCAACCGCCACACGAGCTAAACAAAATACTCCGGAGCCCAACCACTGGGCACCGACGACATGCGCGAGTCTATCAGAGCGGTCGTGGGCGAGGAGCTTCAGAAGTTGTTCTTTAGTCTGTTCTGTTGCGGGATGCCTACCAGGGTTTGCCGCCAACGCGCCCTGCCCATAACTTGGGCAGCTGCGATGTGGCATCGCCGACGACATCTCCGGAACACAGTTGACAAGCCGACGTCCTTCGCGTTTGCTGTCCCGAGCACGCTACCTGTCGCCGCAGCACCAACCATACACTGGCCCAGCCCGGGGCTGGTGCTATAGCCCCTGTACGTAAAATTAAAAGCAAGGACCAATGGAGGTGCGGTTTCTGCAGGTCGAAATGAGGAATATCCTCCGCCGCCCAGGCTGACGCTTCACGATCTATTTCGACGACGCAGCAACGACACGCTGCCATCCCGACAAGCCCGGAAGCGAAGAATACGCCCACGAAAGACCACCTCATGACGCCACGTACCAGTCACTGGTCAATGCGACGAAGCCGTAATCAGACGTCAAAGCATAGCTCGAAAGGAAGACAAGGAACCACGGATTTCGACGTACTTCTCGGCCTCAAAGTCACCGCGCTTGTAGATACTGGAGCCGACTCCTCCATCATCAGTGGATTATTGGCGGCCAAGTTGAAGAAAGTGATGACTGCATGGGACGACCCTCAAATTCGAACAGCTGGAGGACACCTCATAATATCGACTGGAATCTGCACGAAAGAATTATCGTTCATGACCGGACCTATCTGCCCTGCGACATTCGTTGTCCTCCGACAATGCTCGCAAGACATAATTCTCGGCATGGACTTTCTGAACCAACACGGCGCAATCGGCGCAATTCTGTTCACAGAGCAAGCGGTACTGATGGAGGGGCCTTCCAGTCAGCGTGCCTTGAATGTACTTGAGGACAAAGCAGCATCCCGCCTCACTCCAGCATTAATGTTTCCGTCAGCAGCAAAACACCCGCAGACGTAGAAGGTGCCATTTAAGGCGACCAACGTCTACTGCGTGACCGTGAAATTGGCGTCGCAAGAGGGATCGCTCAACTGCACGGAGGCAAAGCGAAAGTGATGCTGACAAAATTCAGCCAGGAGTTCAAGCACATCAACGAGATCACGACGCGTACAGCGAGAAAACTGTGGAAACCAGCAGTGCGTTTGCCCTCTAGGATTCTGCTGCACCTACCCAGACGCCCATAGTCTCCAAACCAGACGCTGGCGTACTTCCAAGTATCCCCATGAGTAAGCAGCAACAGCTCAGAAGTCATCTCCCACGATACAAAGACTGCTTTTCGAGGTCATTGAGGATTCGGCAAACACCAGTTGCAAAGCATCGCATAATAGAGGTTTTTTAGCGCACGAAAAGGGACGAAAGACAGTGGCGAAACGAGGACACAGCGTTTCGCCACTGTCTTTCGTCCCTTTTCGTGCGCTAAAAAACCTCGGTTATGGAATACCAACACGCCCTAACCTACGCTCTTTCAAATCGCATAATAACCGAATAGTGCGCTCGACAAACTAGTTTCCATGCAGAAACATGCAGCTATTAGGCAACAAGTCGACGAAATGCTGCGCCACGACATCATCCAGCCGCCGAAAAGATCGTAGGCATCTCCTGTTGTCTTGGTGAAGAAAAACGACGGAACCCTACTATTCTGCGTCGATTATCGTCGACTGAACAAGATCATGAAGAAGGACGTATACTTTCTGCCACCGATAGACGATACATTGGATATCTGCAACAC
Source organism: Dermacentor andersoni (assembly GCF_023375885.2). NCBI lineage: Eukaryota > Metazoa > Arthropoda > Arachnida > Ixodida > Ixodidae > Dermacentor > Dermacentor andersoni. The sequence continues at coordinate 200,509,149 of NC_092816.1, read as the reverse complement.
TAAGTGCTTCTCGTTGAGGGATCTCAAGACTGGCTACTGTCATCAAGAAGTCGACGAGAGGGATCGCGGAAAGGCCACCTTCACCACGCCAGACGGCTTCTATGAGTACAAGGTCATGCCATCCGGGTTGGGATTGACAATTCCAACGTTCCAACGTGTGATGGACATGTTCTTAGGAAGATTGAAGTGGCAGACCTGTCCTGTTTACTTGGCTGACATCGTCGTCTTCGCCGCAATTTTTAGCAATCACCACAAGTAAACAAGACAGGGCTCACTCTGAACCCAGAAACGTGCCGCTTCGCTTACAATCAGCTTATTTTCCTGGGCCACGTCATCAGCGAATCTGGAGTCCACCCCGACCCGCAGAAGAAAGCTGCCATGGCAAAGTTCCAGCGGCCCATCGACAAGAAGAAAGTCTGTAGATTCCCTGGCATGTGTGCTTACTACAGGCGCTTTGAAAAGGAGTTCCCACGCATCGCTGAGCCGCTGACACATCTAACTAAATGTGACGTCGAGTTCAAGTGGGAAAAGCCGCAGGCCGTCACGTTTCAAGAACACAAACGACGTATGCAGTCGCCGCCGGTGCTTGCACACTTCGACGAGGGCGCCGATACAGAAATCTACACTGATGCCAGTAGCCTAGGTCTCGCTGCCGTCTTAGTCGAGAGGAAAGACTGACTTCAACAGGTGATGGATGATTCTAGCCCGTCGCTGTCGAAAGCGGAAGGCAAATATTCTACGAACGAAAATGAATGGCTCTGCATAATTTTGTCTACAGCAAAACTCCGTCCTTACTTATATGGCAGGCCCTTCAAAGTCGTCATCCACCATCACGCAGTGTGTTGGCTAGCGAACTTAAAGGACCATTCAGGACGCCTGGCACGGTGCAGCCTCAGACTGCACCGTGCCAAGTCTGCACCGTGCCAAGTCTGCACAAAAACACTCTGATGCTGACTGTCTGTCTCGCGCTACCGTGGATCTGCCGCCCAAGGATGAACAAGATAGGAACGCATTTTTAGCTATAATAAATGCAGACGATTCTGCCGAGCAGCAGCGAGCGGATCCGGAGCTCACAAGCCTTGCTGAGTACTTGCAAGACAAGACCAATTTTGGGCGGAGGGTATTTAGGCGCGGATTGTCTTCGTTTTTCTTACAAAACGATGTCCTGGGGAAGAACTTTTCGCCAGCCCGCGCAAACTATCTTCTTGTTCTGTCCGCAGCACTCCGGTCAAAATTCGTGCACGCCATGTACAGTAATAGGACAGCCAGACACCTCGGGCTTTCCCATACGGTCGCAAAAATACAAGAGAAATACCATAGGTCTCGCCTGACCGCCGACGTTGCCCATTACGTCAAGACATTTCGAGACTGCCAGCGACGCAAGATGCCACCGACAAGGATGGCGGCATTACTACAACCAATCAAGCCTCCTTGCCGGCAGTTTGAGTAGATCGGAATGGATTTGCTTGGAGAATTTCAGACGTCATCATATGGAAACAAGTGGATCGTCGTGGCCACAGGCTACGTTACCCGCTGCGTGGAAACGAAACTTCTGTGTAAAGGCGATGCAGTTGAAGTCACTAAATTCTTCGTCGAGAACATCCTGCCCCAGAAGACCTCATCACCGACAGAGGAACGGCCGTCACTGCAGAGCTCATCCAAAACATTTTCTAATAGTGTCAGACAAGCCACGGGAGGATAGCTGCCTAACCACCTGCACACGAGTGGTCTTACGGAGCGGCGGACATGCCGACATTCTGGCAATATACGTCGGCGTCGAACACAAGACATGGGATGCCGTCCTGCCGTAGGTAACCTTCGCTTACAACATGGCGATGAAATAAACAACGAAGATGACACCGTTTTAGCGGTTATACGTCAAGTAGCCGACCACGACTCTTGGCACCATGTTGCCGCACGTCACCGACTGAGAGAATCTCAATGTCGCCGCTTATCTCCAGCGCTCCGAAGAAGAACAAAAACTCCCCGGCGGCGCATCAGGAACCACCAGAGGACCGACAGCCGACACTACAATCTTCGATGACGCTACGTCAAGTGCCAGCCCAGCGACCGTGTATGGGTCTGGACTCCAATACGCCGACAAGGAATTCGCCAGAAACTGTTCCGCCGCTGGCTCGGACCCTACAAAATCATTCGGCGCATTGGTGCACTGAACTTTGAGGTCATGCCAGACGACATTTCGCAATCACAGAGGCGCCGCGCACGACCTGATGCCATCCATGTGGTGCTTCTTAAGAATTTCAACTTGCACTGAGAACTTAGGGACTTGTTTTCCTTGTCATATTGTCGTTTTTTCTTTATTATGCATGGTTTTGTTTGCGTTTCGTGCTTGCAGCATCGGTACGGCGCTTTTTAAGTGGGGCTATTGACGCCTATAATTGTTTAACTTTTTTCGGGTGACCGCGTTTCAACGTCTAGCAAATGTTATCACTCAGTGCAAGACGCGTCTGCATGTATCGGCAGTTTCTCGAATGTTTTCAATGTATTTATCTGCTGGCTGTTCTCCCCGAACCTTGTGCAATTTGACTGCATGTATGCGCGACCTGTATTGTTTAGTACTATCCGGAAAACACGCAGCCACCAGCGATTACTCTGGAACCTTCGATGGCTCATGTATAAAAGCCAAGGCGGTTGACCCTCAGATCAGATTTTCTATGATCGCTGACTGTGCTGGGCGCTATGTTGTGCATTCAGTGTAGCCTGCTTTTGTGGGCACAAGTTCGCTCAATGAAAATTTAGTTAAGTTATTCACAGTTTCGCTGCTGTGTTATTCGTCATCACTAGCTACTACGTGACAAAATCCTGAGGGTACAGTAAAAATAAAATAATACCAAATAAGAAGTAAATGAATCGAAGGCTAAACAACTTTATGAAGGAGTAACATAACACAGTCTGTTATTCAAGTAGTTTAATGTATTTTACGACTTGTTCTTGGGGGATTGTGCGTGCCAATTGTACCTTTGAGTTGTGTGGTGATGGCTGGGGCCCCTGGACATTCTGTTGCTGAGTTTAGAGTATAGGGAAGGTAGCAGTAATTTTGCTCATACTTCCTGTCAGCATCGGCTTCAAGGTCAGAAAGTCGCATTTCGCCGATACGCGAAAGCTTCGTCTGCGAGCCTCTAGGTGCATGGCCTCTCTTTCATTGGGCCGCAGCACGCGTGGTGGGGCTCTGATCCAAGCCAACTGCCTTGGCTGACACCTTCATTGCCGACAAATCTGTGCAAATTAGGCTTGTGAAAAAGTTGTATACAACTTATATTTGCCAAAATGTTGTCTTTGTGCCATTGTTAAGACTGCAATACCGCACATTTACTTGTGCTGGTCAGTCATTACGATTGGATCGATTTAAAGGGTTCATATGTGAAAATATCGTTGACTATCTCAGTCGATGCAAACATGGCGGCATAGCTCCATACAAAAGTTTTGGCCGTCTTCTTTGTTGAAACGCAGTCAAAACCACTTGCATGATCTCAAAGTCAGAACTAGCATGCTTACAGTGGCCCATTTTGTGTACCGCCGACAGAACTTTGATATATAAGAATATCATGGTCTCGCTGGAAGGGCGAAAAAATGAACGTGATAGCAAGATGCTAGAGTATTGCAAGAAGTGTGACATTCGTAGCTGTATTGGCAGTAGCTGTAGTCGGGTGCTCTGTCTGAATCCTGCCATAGGTAGTTTCATTTGTGTTTATTAATTAAAGCCAGCGTCTTAGCGAATTTACCACCACATTTCCGGGTCGGGTATGTTTCAAGCCTCGTTCGCAGACCGATCCCGCAGGTTGTGCACCACCGCGCCAATAAAATTACACCATTTGTAACTTTCAGCCCTGTTATTGTTTCGCACTTTTATTATTTAAATCTGAGAAGATTTAATATAAAAGACATGCTCTGTCTGTTTTTATTTTATTACATATGTTTGTGGGCTGCCATTCTCAAAATTGTGAAGAATAATTTCTGTTAGGAATTGAAGACCTGGTAGAGCAACTTTAGTGATAGGGTGGTGTGGCAGTTTAACTCCCATATGCTGCATGTCATACAGTATGGCATGATCTATAGCATACATATACCTTAATATATATGGAGCCTCACGGTGACGTCGAAAATTGGCTTTTAGTGTCGATATAATTGCTATCGCAACAAAATGAACAAGTGTCACCTCTTGCTGAGGCCAAAAGGCTTGTGACAAAGTTTCGGTGGATTGCCAATCGCTTACGCATCGCACGGACTTTGGAAGCAGAGATGCTCACTGCGAATGCGCACTTTTGGTCTTCGTTGCGGCGACGTACTTTGCTAAAACAAATAGAAATGTTGCGTATAACGGCAAACAAAAATTTGCTTGTCGAATATTCGTTTTGATAGCAATTTTAAGGATGGTCTTCTCAATACTGGAATGACCCCTACTTAGCGATTCCCATTTTTACTGGCGCTGGCCATGCCATTGATGTATATTAAAAATTAAATACGCAATCACATGAAGATAGGCTGTGCTACACTGCACTGTTGCAAACGCTATCTCTTAGGGTAAAATTAGGATTGCCGTTAGTTATGAACTGTCCTCTTTATGAATCCCGAATGAATACCTTGAAATCAAGGTTAAACCATCCTAGTGACTGCAATATTATAGTAGGGAAATGGCGTGGGTCGTGGAATTGATCTACAAGCGACAACTAGAGGTTTAAGAATTCTAACATATGTTTTTCAAAGACATTGATATTCTGCCAGCGTGTTCTGAACTATTTTATTCTTTAGCTCTCTTTTCTAAATTCAGGATTTCATTTGCGAGTCATTCTATACGTGTTTTCCAGAATAGTTTGATTGCCTTCACTACACATAGTCTTTATTGTGTACATATCCTCGCTTTCCTATACTTGAGTTGATACTCTATGGTATATTTCATTGACCTTAATTCCCTACTGTGATTGAGTTGGACACTCCAGCGATCATTGTATAAGGTGTCTTGTTGCATTTATTACATTAGTCATCAGTTCAAGCGTGCCAATGATAAGTGGTCGTTACAGTGTGTGTGCCCGTCTTTATGTAATTATTTTATATCCTCAGTCCGTTTTCCGTCTATTTATTTGAGAATTAAATGCTGTGCGAGTATAAGTTACGAGTATTTCCAAAACCACTAAATGAATCAATCAAGTAGTCATGATTTCGAAATTTAACATCACATTTTGCACAACCAGATCCAGTACTGAACAACCAGATCAGTGCTGATACGTAGGAGTCATATTTTGTAAAGTGCATGAGCGTATCTACCGCGGAAGGGGGAGGGGGGCAAGGAAGCCACGCCTCCTCCCCCTGCTGTAGGAAGTGGGGGGCAAAATATGTCATTTGCACCCTCCCCCTGTTGAAAGCGGAAGCGGGCACTGGAATTTTCGACTGCACGCTGGAAATTCCATGAAAACTACAGCTAAACATAAATTTTGTTTCTTAACAGAGTGACCACATAAGTAGTACTTCTTTTATTACGCATATTCCTGCTTGGACAACGAGGAATGTGTGTTATGCCTTCTCGGAATGGTCTGTAGGGGACGATGCGCGGAAATCGCCATACACGCTCGCATTGAGCAGAACGCCTGGCGCTGACCAGTTACCGCCATAGACGCCGTCTATGCGAGATATCTGGGGACCGCGCCCCCTCAGAAATTTTCTCGCGGGCAGGGGGGAGGTGTGATGCCGAAGCCTACCGCATACTGCATACTAAACTGTCATTACCTAAAGTGTCATTACCAGAGTTCTGTTACCCACATCACTTGAGGTTTCTTTTTTAACGGCCTCTATCTCTTTATTTAAAATTTTATTGTGACTTAAAGCCTACTGCATCATTGTCGCTTCGGACGTGCAAAGTATTTCATTCACACTTTTGCTTTATTGCTTGAAATTCTCACAATAAGAGGACAAGCCCACTGGAAGCTCCAGCGGCGGATGCCTCACCCATACTTCTTTCACTTCAACATTCTTTTTTTAATTTCCACTACGAACGCCATGCATCGTACAATATAGTTAAACATATGCGAAGGAAAAATTTATTATGTGTTTACTGAGCCGGAGGTAGACAACTAACAATTATTTCTAATGGCATGTATAGCCAATGCCTAGAGAATGAATACGTTACTGTATGTTCACTTCACTTCAAATTGGTTTGCCTGCGTCCTTTTAATTATTAAAAAAAAACTGCAGAATTCAGCGACTTCTTTCGCGAAGTCCTTTATCAATGATATGTGAAATGAACGTGAATGAGATGTCTCTCAGCATTGAGTCTGTTTTCAGCAGGCCAGACTAAGGACTCATTTCATGAAAAAAAAAAACGCTCTTCGCATAATTTCCATTTATTAGGGATGGAAGGATCACCACTCGCATGCAGAGGTCTTATATATATATAATTCACTCACTAACCGAAACGATGCCAAGCTGGATTCATTCGAAATTAGAATCAATAGCAGTCATGCGTAGCTGCTCTTGTACTCCGATTTGCGGTAAAGGGAGAAAGCGGGTTGCAGTTTCGTCGATAAGGCGAAGCAGTATTAGTGATAGCGATGTATAAATCAATTACACCAAGGAAATGTCTTACCATATAAATAAGTGTAAAGGCTGCCAACCATATAACGGCCACACTCACAACTTCACACGCAATATGACAAAAGAAAATCCAACCAAGAAACAATCGCGTTCCATGTGCTGACGCCGATCACGCTTAAAAGCGAATTTTCGCGCGCAGCCTACTTTCGCGCGTCGCTACTAGATGGCGAGAGCATTCGATCGCGGAGGTTTACGGCGGATTTCATGCACGTAGTTGAAAACCTTAGATCAAATAGCCCGGTCCTTTGCAAAACTCGTCAAAATTGTGGCAAGAAAATGTGGCCCTTAGACGAGCGTGTACGTTAGATGTATCGACCATTGAAATTGTAGTAAAGATTCACTTAGTAATTAAAATTACAAGTATAGTGTAAGGCTGGAACTATTAAAAGCCTGAAATATCTCAGTGGATCACTACTAGCCCTCGCTGTCGCAACGCTATCATTATGAACTGTGCAGGGAACCATGCCGCCTCCTTCTCAGGCTGCCCTCAGAACAAGGCAGCTGCACAAATGCGTCGACATGAACTTATCCATGGACGACAACCGCGACGCAATCAACCTGCCCCAAACCTTGAGATTGTTCATGCAGTGCAAGATCACCCATCTAAGCGGGCACCGAAACCACCACAGCCAAGAGAACCAAGTTATTCCTCCTGAAGAGAACTAACACTGCAATCAAGAGACCAATCAAGAGACCAATCAAGAGGATCACAGTCAAGCGCCCAGTCTTATGCATCAATACTACGGAAACCCAGACGACAACAGGCAGGAACTAATACGCAAGGAAGCTCCAATATTCGCACACCTACTGCAGAAGTAACGCCAGCTAATAGCGAACATACCACCGCATCGGTGACACAATCAATTTTGCCAATGCTTTTGGCAGCTCTTGAGGCAATCCTATCTGCTCTGCCGGAAGCAAACGACCTACCGGAAGGGATAGCCTCGTTGCCTCTGCAAGCACTATTGTGTCAACAATCCGGGCCTAAACTACGGCAGGCAGTACATGAATAATCACTACAAGAATATCTCCATATTTCAGTGGAATTCCAACAGTCTTCGAAGGAAGGGTGCTTACTTTCGTAAACTGCTTGTTCAATAAAACTTTCCAATACCTTGCATTCAGGAGGCGGGAATCAATGGCGACTTTCGCCTCTCGAATTATGTAGTATACATGCCTTCTCGTGAAGGTGCTGTTAGCAGAATGCTCCTGTGCGTCAGAAAGGACCTACCACCTTATCAAATTCAGTCCAGTGATTCAGACTTCCCTGAATTCATCGCATGTAATGTACCCTTTGGCAAGCTCTGAATAACAGTGATTAATCTATATCTACAACATTCAAACCGGATTTCATTAGAAGCGGTAGTGGATATCTTCAAAACAGCTGATTGCACACAACATTGCACACAACATTGTCTGGGGCAGTGATCATTGTGATGCACGTGGTAACGTTATTGAGTGCGCCCTAATAAATGCAACTTGACCGTTTTAAATAATGGGTCGCCAACATTTCTTCGTGGATATAATTATTCAAGCTGCATAGATGTTACCCTGTGTTCACATGATCTAGTGAATGGTGTAGAATGGACAACAGATATGGAAACGCGCGGAAGTGATCATTTTCCCATCCTTGTAAATCACCCTAGCATGCACTATGATATCAGGCGTTACAGCAGACTAAACAACTGGCAAGCTTTCCGGTTCCGCTTAACGGATCAAATTAATGAACATGCAACAATGGAAAGATTTACAGAATTTTTGCAGGATAATATGAACATATGCACAAAGAAGGTCTAAATTCCAAAAGGTTATGCTGCAGTTGATGGAGAGTATGAACACCTAAGAGCCATCAGACGCCGATCCGAAAGAGCGTACCGACGGAACGGAAGTATAGAAGCATACAGAAACGCCCAGAAAGTACACAATGTAATGCGCAGAGGCACGAAAAATTTAGGCAAACGGCGCTGGCGCGATTTTTGCGGCACGCTGTATCCTCACACACCTGTCCTACGAATTTTTCTAGTAATTCGTTCTTCAAGCGGACCTGTAACACAGAGCTTCCCATTGCGTGCTCTCGCGGTAGCTCGGGACACTTGTGAGATAATAGTTGCAGATGAATTTCGTGAGCTTATTTCCAGACCTGCTTTTTCTTCGCAATGTGTAGAATTTTATATTTCAATAGTGTTAGCTAAGCGGAAAATTACTGCTTGCTACTGGGCCCAACATCCTCAACTAGATCATATTTTCACATTAGGCGAACTTCAGCGTGCAATTGCATCATGTCGCCAAAAGTCCGCTGCTGGGCCGGACGGCATTACGTACAATATGCTAAGAAACCTCGGACCGACAGGTACAAATGCTCTCTTAGACATCTATAATAATTTATATATAGAAGTAGCTGTACCTGACTATTGGAAAGTCGCTCGAATCATACCAATTTTAAAACCGGGTAAGACGCCCTTGTGCCTTGAATCCTTCCACCCAGTTAGATTGACAAGTTGTTCGTGCAAAGTAATGGAGAAAATGATTGACGCGCGACTTCGATGGTGGTGTAATATAACAGATGTGTTGTCCAACAACTTAGTAGGTTTTGGAAAACATATATTAGATATTAGTAACCTGTGTTAGATAACCTGTGTTAGATTATATTAGATATTAGTAAGCTGTGTGTTTACTATTGTTAGTAAAACAATATTAGATATAGTAACCTGTGTGGAACACGAGCGTACTCGTGGAAACATGACGATAGCAGTATTCCTTGATATCAAGAGCTCATTTGACACTATTAGTCACGTTCATGTTCTGCCAAGTATGTTGGAACTTGGACTGTCTGGCAGGTCCTTGCGGAGGATTTCTAAATTTTTATCAGGTCGCAAAATATTTATTCCGACGGGTGAAGGAAAGAGTGCTGAACATGTTGTCAAACAGGGAGTACCACAGGGTAGCGTACTCACCCCCTTTCTTCAACAAAAAGACTGCCATCACAGTTAAAGTTTTCACTCTATACAGATGATGTGTGTATTTGGACATCTGGGTCTAATGCTCAACTACTTCAGATGACATTGCAAGACGGCAAGATGGCATCATTAACCAATTCTGGAGGCAGAGAGGAATGGTTTTATCACACGCAAGAACAGCTGCATTGCCTTTCACTCGGAGGCAGCTAAAAAATTTCACTCTTAATCTGGAAGGACACCCTCTAATGATTGTAACAGAACATCGATTTCTTGGCATAATACTTGATAGGCAGCTATCTCAGGCACCTCAAATAAAAGAACTCGAGAACGAGGTCAATGCCATAATGACTGCACTTCGCCAACTTGCAGGTACAGCACGGGGCGGAATAGTATCGTCCATGCTGACTCTTTGCAATGCATTAATACGACAAAATATTGCCTATTCTTCGCCCATCTTACACGGACTTTTCCACACGTCAGAAGAACGACTCCAAAGGCTTTTAGCAAAAGGTCTACGCATATGTCTAGGAGTTCTACGAGCGACTTCTAGCTCTCTTGTAATAGCTGAGTCTCGCCAATAACCATTTGCAGTTATGCGAAGAACAGAAACATGTCGACATTATTTCCATCTTGAAACACAGCGTAAAAGCCACCCATTGGCTCTAGACATAATGAAATGAGACAGAAGTTATGTTCATATAGAAATTCTAGAAAATCTTCTCATATTGCAACGAAATGAATTTTGGAACTCATACGTCGAATATCCTCGATGGCTGCTTACACTTCCAAAAATCGAATTGTCAGTAGATGGGATATTCAGAAAAAGAGACATGCTCTTTGAAGCTGCTCAACAACTAGCACTTTACCGACTATATATGCGGTATTCAGGATACACACGTCTATACAGATGGCTCAAGTACAGCAACCTCTTCAACATCCTCATTCACTATACCACACCTCAACAAACAAGAATTATTTAAGTTATCTCGTGCAACTTCATCCACAACGGCTGAACTGTTCGCAATTCTATGTGCGATAAAATTTCTGTTGTCAGTAAGAGATGCGCAAAAATGGGTAATTTTCAGCGATTCACAGGCGGCTCTAACATGCCTCCGCAGCACAAAAGGGAGAACATTCAGTGATAGTATCATATACGAAACGCTTAAAAACTTCACAAAGGCAAGCAAAGCGAAACATGCAATAGCATTACAGTGGATACCAGGGCATTGTAACATTCCTGGCAACACAGCAGCCGATGAAGCAGCACGACAAGCACACCTCAAAAATGATGCGGTTCCGCTCCCATCATCAAAGAATGAATTACGCTGCATTATAAGGACCATGTCTTTCAAAATGTTTAGAAACTCTTGGTATGACCAGAATTCTAAGAGCTCGGACTTATACCATATTCATCCGAATTCAAATTTTCATTGTCATTAGACAGAACTATGGAAACCCTTATTCATCGATTAAGGCTAGGCACTGCCTACACAAAGCATTTCTTACACAGAATTGGCCGTGCGGAAACCCTCGAATGTGATTGTGCATTTGTAGACGAAGATATATGTCACCTCCTCCCACATCACGACACACCAAGATGCCGACTTAAATCAACCCTAATTAAATTAGACCACAAACCTTTCAGTTTAAAGAAACTTTAGGTTCCTTGGCCAACAACGCCTTTGCAGAAGAGCGCTTTAAAAGCACTAAAGACTTTTCTTGAAAACAGCGGCACTGTTGGACGTTATTAACGCTTTTACTGTTCCTTTCAATTCAATGTCGCTGTATAAATGCATGTGTTTGTGAATTATGTTATGTTGACTGTTCTGTTGTGACTATACGTGATGATGCATTTACACGATGTATGCACCCTCGCTGACTAGAGACTGTTTATTAGGCGACAGTATCGTTTGTATTCTTGAGACTTTTATCTACATAACTTTGGAGACATTTACCTTGTGTATGGTTTGTACCATGTGTTTTTTACGTCATAGTCTTCCTGTGAAAACGTTGCGTGATAAGTCCTGGTACTTGTGTGAAACGGTTATTGAATTGTAATCTTGAACCCTGTATGTTGTATGATGTAACCATTCAAGGGATAAGGAGTAGCCGGCACTTTAATTGTGCGTCAACATCTCCTGATACCATATAAAAAAAAGAACACCGGGAGGGGGGGTGAATGGTTTGTACAGCCGTGATATTGAACGCGACAACGCAAATTAGATTCATCATCATCATGTGCCAATTTTTATGTTCACTACAGGACGGCCTCTGTCAGCGATATCCCTGACCTTCGACTACGCCATGTGCATTACCAGGGCCGCGGAAAGACAGTCCGGGACGGAAGACTGCGCGCAATAAGTAAGAAGCCGTCCCTTCTCGCCCTTGATCAGTGCACCCTCCAATGATTACTAACAATTAGATACGGCCCGCGGACCGCATAAGCCTGAGAGGCGCACATTAATTCACAGATACGGCAAGGATAGAGAAGAAGACGGGCACTCTCCTTCCCAAGCACGCGTTTGACCTGATCCCGGGCCTTGATCGGTTGGAACTGGTGAGTGAAGTCTTCGGTTATTAACGCATATCTTTTCGAATCTTCGCAGAAGCCTTTAGTAGAGGTTGACTGCCGCAGTAAACGCCGTGAGCAAGAGCCCCATGTGGCGTGCATCGTCATGCTGTTTTGACTTGCGTTAAACCATTATATTATACGTGAGTGATCGCACATGGCTCTTTACCACTGCCATCCTCATCTGGCGTAACCGATGATTCGGAAAATTGTGCGCTCTCGTTCTAACGAAGGGGTGCGCCTTCAGGAACACTGCGTGGTGATAAGTCTTGATAAAAGACAGAAGTGGGGAGGTATCGCATAGCTATGACCCGTTCTCTACGAGGGTGCCAGTATTAGAGAGAGTGCTCCTTTAGGGAGGCCTACATGAGGTATTCGGGTGGAAGGAGTTATGAAGCGCCAATACCAGGCGAGGATGCAGTGAGGGAAGATTCAGGGAAGTAAGGCAAGCTTCAAGAGCAAACCGACCTTCTTAGATATCAACGAAAAGTTGTAGAAAGGATCGAAAATGGGGTACATAATAGCGCAATCAGCATGATGCCTTTTGGGTACACAAAGTCGCTTGGTTGCGTTGTTTGTAAAACTCCCGTGGTAATGCTATATATTTGCCGTATTCATTTCAGAGCAGCTTTTAACGCGGCCGTTCCAGCGTTGAGCGTTAGCGCACCTAGGCGTTGTTACACCTCGTAACCGAACGAGCTAGCCCCGCGAAGCATGATTGCAAACTCGGAGCTCAGCGGGAGATGAAAGAAGAGCGCGGGACGGGGAAAGTGGAGCAGGACGCTACAGTGAAAGCATGAAGCGAAAAGCGGAGGAGGAGCGGAGGGAAGTCAGTCTACGCATGCGCTTAGTTGCCGGCGGCCATGCTATCTGCAGCCACGTGGGCGATTTCCTCTGCGCTTCCGAGGGCAGGGGGGAGGGCAGCGTTTGGTGAGGTGGGGAGGGCTACTCTAGTCCCCGGCGTCAGCTGCTGAGGTCACTCGCGGTGCAAGCGTGTGGGACGAGAATCAATGCTCCAGCAAGGGGAGATGGCGAGCGGATACGGGTAAGGGACGAGGTACACGCCTCCTTGGGTCTTGCAGCCGCTGACGCTGGTGGCACAATTTTGCCGCAACTAAGGGCCGCTCAAGTCGTTGGGGGAACCATAGCGTGATAAGAAAAGTGTAGTGCCGCGCAAGACGGTCTGTGCGACGATGATGGCTACGATATGGCGCCAGAGTATCACGCGTCGTCTGTATGGAAACAAAGTGATGCATTAGTTGCATGGCGGATGCTGTGAATCACGCCCGCGCTTCACCCATGCATCACCCACGCGGTGCCTCTTGCGATTTCCCGATTAGCGAGGCAGTCCCGCCACACATCGCTCCGTTTGCAATGTGCCGCACGAGGCAGTTTGTCCACGCCAGCTACACTACTCACAGCGTTCTCTTCCAAATATAAAGCGTGTGGCTATACCGGGTGCACCAGTTTACGTGGACCAATATCTAGAGAAATCGTAGTGACTGCATACTAGAAGCAGTCGTGTGTACACAGCCGGTATTTTTTTCATCACGAAGTATTAAACAATTCATTGCTTTTAATTAGTGAACTTTGTAATTACTACTTGAATCGCAAAAATGTCAAATACGAAGTTGTAGCGCACCGTAAATAACCTCCGACTGAAGCAGTTATTCCGTGCTGAAGTGTGACTGGTGATTCTTTCCGAGAAAAAAACAATAGCCCGCAAAATACGCGACACATGAAATAGACGTGCGCGCCCGCGCCCCTACGCAAACGCCTTCAAGCAACCCTTGAATGATATACGGCCAGATTGGTTTATCATCACATCGTACAAGGCTTCGTCATGTAGGATTGCTCGAGAGGTTTCGCGACCTAACTAATAGCTACTCAGGAGCTTATTTCAATAAAAAAATAATACAAAATCCCGTAAGGCGTCTCAGACGCCCACAAAGAAACGTTAAAAGGTGCAACTGGTTCAGCCATTCACCCTTTCTGTCTCTTTAACTCCGGAAAAGAGGCAAAACGAAGCAGCTCCTTTTTTTACCTCTTTCTATCTTTGTCGCAAGTTTTTTTGACGTATAAGGATAGGGTGACATCATGTAGGTGCGTTAAACAGCCCCGTTTTACCCCAGTTTTGAGCGGTTATTTTCCACTGCCACGTGCTCACCCAGGTGCCCGTATGAAGCAATACAGTACTTGATTTTTTCCAACACTCGTACTGTTGCAGCTTTGACCAACGATGTTGCTATCTCGCGGCAGACTCTGCTTATTTTTGTCTTTAGGCCGTCCGGCGTGGTAGTTTCGCTGCTACCACGGATTCTTTCACGTAGCCCCACACGAAGTCCAGTGGTGTCATGTCCGGCGACTTTGTAGGCGAGGGCACAGGTCAGTGCCGCCCAAACCACTGTCCAGGAAAAAGCTTGTCGAGCCACGGTCGAAACTGACTACTACTATGTGCAGGAGCACGATCGTGTTGAAACCAGATGTTGCGAAGGTGCTCAAGTGAGACGTTGCAACAGAGGTCGTGCACGGGGCCCTAGAGGATGTCATTGACGTAGCGTTACGTCGTTAGTGTGATGTAAAAAAATATGGGTGTGATGATGTTACCATCAAAATACCGCACCACACATTAATCGACCACTGGTATTGTTGCCTTGTTTGCGCCAGCCAGTGGGGAATCCTACCACTCCAGTAGGGCGCGTTGTGAAGATTAACTTTACGCTTCTGGAGAAATTAGCCTCGTCCGTCTAAAGCACGCCATTGAGAAAGTTCGGTTGTTTTTCACATTTCGTGAAAACGCAATTGGCAAAGTCAAGTGTATTTTCGAAATCTCGGCGTTCAAGTTTTTCATAAAGATGTACATGGCACAGGTGTCTACGACCTTTTTATTAAAACAATTCACACTGATGACCTTGAGGATCCGGCCTCCGCACTGGCGTCGCGAACACTACCGTTAGCGTTAGCAGTAAAGAATGCCAACACATCTGTTTCCCCTTCTAACTAAAACTGCCGTCGCAGCCCTCTATCGCTTTTTTGTTAAGCTACGCGTCTGGCAAACGACTTCCTGCGTTCTGGTATTGTTGACGGCCTACGCCCTGAACGTGAGTGCTAGTTTGTGTTTCAAGAAACATACACACTCCAAGCGGTTGCTGAACATCCTAACTTATTTTTATATTCTTTTTGTGAATTTTAAATCGGCCGAAGCGCGGGAACTGGTTGCCTTCGCGCGTCCGTCGAGCTTAGCTTTGCTCACCCTTGCCGCTCGCTCACCGATATCATAAGTAGGATCGCGCTTGGTCATCTGCTTCGGTTGTCGTTCCAAGTACGAAGGCAGGAAAGATATCACCGAGAAGCTTGATCAAGCGTGCAGCGAACGAAAGACGCAGGAAACGAGCCCAACCAAAGATTAGACGAAGTTGTCTACATCGGGCCATATCTTATTTTGTTGTAGCGCAAGCTGAGCGACAGCAAAATGGCATATCTGAGCCAGACAGTGCTGTGGGTCCGATGTGGATCCGGGAGTCCTTTCTTCTCATAATGTGAGTGAATTACGTGTATTGTCCTTTACCTTCTTTCTGTAAGCCACAAAATGTTTCGCCGACATAACATAAGTGAGAGTCGTCGAGTTCCGTGTGACCAGCCCGTGATGACCAGCCCCAGCCGAAACGTTAAAATGTTAGAAATGCAATTTTTCTAAGTGGGCTCCTTCGTTTCTTCAACTACCTATGTACCGGACCTACAGAACTCTTCCTTGAATTATATATATATATATATATATATATATATATATATATATATATATATATATATATATATATATTAGCAGTTAGCAGTTATAGCAACTACCATGCATGCAAGATAGTTATTACATCACTGTGAAAGGCACGCAGGAACAATTCATAATCTTTAATTTCAGCCGTTCTACTCTTTTGATGTACGCGGTATGCACGAATTAAGGAATGCGTGAGTTCCACATTACGGAATTCCAACTTTATTAAAATGATGTAGTCTGTTAAAAACATACAGGGGAACTTAAATTAGTTCGTTACGCAAGTTTGCATGGTAGTAAAGCTTATTTAAAAGAACTGAATGGTGTACTTAACGTTAGGCTGCGAGAGAAGGTAGATTATGATCAGATTTCATAGCTGTTATATTGGCGGTGTGGCTCTATTCTGAGAAAATATAACGAATGAAATTGTTCGGAACAATTTGAGTGCGTGCGACAGATTTTCCTGAAAAGGGTCCCATATTGATGCAGCTTATTCATGTTTTGATCTAATTAGTGGCTTATATAGGAGAAGCATTAAGGAAGAACGTTATCTTGAAATTGTTCAACGAACGTAGCCAAGCATGCGATTTCTGTTGTGTGTAAAGGGTGGTATCTGATCATTCCAGGTAAGGTTAGAGGTTATGTAAACACCAAGATTCGAGTACGATGATACAGATTCCAGTGGTATGTTATTTAGCCTGAAAACAGGTAGCGTTGTTTTCGATCTGGTTACGCGCATAACATTACATTTAGTTATGGTTAATTCCTTAGCCATGTCTTGCACCATGAACAGACTGCGTTAAGGTCAGACAGGACAATGGTTCCCGGATCCGGCGCGGAAAATGATTTCTAATAAGTTTTGTTACACCGTCGAAGTTGATCACTACAAGAAACATGGCTGTGTAGTTGTAAGTATGCGAGGGTGGTACTCCTGGATTTGTGTTTGAGGAAAAGTTACTTCAGAAGACATCGTTAAGAACTTGACAGCATGCGTTTTCGGGAAAGGTGCAGCCTGAACTATCAGTTAGGGGGATTCAATGACCTTTGCTTGCTTTCGTGCGCCAGAATTTCCTTGCTTCGTTTGCGAGCATAGATTGCAAAGTTACGTATGAAAAGTTAACCCTATACAGATTTTTTTACTGCTTTTATGTATTGGGTAATTCACCATCATCATCATCATCATCATCACCATCATCATCATCAGCCTAATTACGCCCACTGCACGGCAAAGGCCTCACCCGTACTTTTACAACTACCCCAGTCATTTGCTAATGGCGGCCATGTAGTCCCGGCAAACTTAATATCTTCCGCCCACCTAACTTTCTGCCGCCCCTTGCTACGCTTCCCTACCCTTGGAATCCAGTCCGTAACTCTTAATGACCATTGGTTATCTTCCCTCCTCATTACATGTCCTGCCCATGCCTATTTCTTTTTCTTGATTTCAACTAAGATGTCATTAACTCGCGTTTGTTCCGTCACCCAATCTGCTCTTTTCTTATCCCTTAACGTTGCACCCACCATTCTTCTTACTATAGCTCGTTGCGTCGTCCTCAATTGAAATAAAACTTTTTTGTAAACCTCCAGGTTTCTGCCCCGTAGGTGAGTACTGGTAAGACACACCAGTTATACACCTTTCTCATGAGGGATAATGGCCACCTGCTGGTCATGATCTGAAAATGCCTGCCAAACGCACCCTATCCCATTCTTATTCTTCTGATTATTTGAGAGAGAGAGAGGAGTTTAATGATACGATATTCTGAGAGGTCGACCTGAGGTATATTCCTCTAGCCAGCTGCTCGGCATTGGGGGAAGGGGAAGAGGGAAAGAAAGAGGGAAGAAAGAGGTGCATGATGGGTGACGATGACGATAGAAGGAAGATGTAGAACATATGGCAAGCAATTTGGCATGTTCAAAGTCTGCAATCCAGGCCCGTAATTTTTAAAAAGTTCAGTAATGCCTGGATGGCCTTGAAACTCGATTGAGCATCTGGCCAAGGGCCTAAAATAACATCCTCCGACAACGGTGCGCTGTCGAGACGCGTAAGGTCGTTGTCCAACCTTTCACGCTTTTCCACGTACTTAGGGCAGTCACAAAGCACATGACCTATAGTCTCAGTCACATTGCACACCTCACAGTGTGGAGACTCGGTGCGTCGCATGAGGTGCACGTATCCGCGCGTAAACGCTACCCCCAGCCTTAGTCTGTGCAGAAGACTGGCACAGCTTTGTTGAATTTTCGGTGGTAGCCTAAAATTTGTGGTAGGGTCCAATCTCTTGAGTCGTCTGTAGCGATTATCCGGATTGTCCCAGTGCTTTGCTGTCAATTTTCGGATGACACTGGAGAGGAGACAGTTGGCGTCCGCTCTTGAAAAAGGAGTTGAAAGCAGTGACTCTCGTTCTTCGAGTGCTTTCGTCGCTTCGGCGTCGTCCACTTCGTTGCCCTGTATACCACAGTGACGGGGAATCCACTGAACTCTGATGTGGTGGCCGTTTTCTTGCGCTAAAGTGTATAGCTCGGCAGTTTGAAGAGCCAACACTCTGTAAGAGCTTTCTTTCAAACCACTCGAAATAGTTGAAGAGCCGATTTTGCGTCACTGAAGACTGTCCATATTTGAGGAGGCTGTCGCGAAATATATTGAACGGCCTCTCTGATTGCCACTAGTTCCGTAGATGTTGTAGTCGTCTTGTTATGCAGAAGAAACCGTCGAATGACTTCATGCGCAGGCACGACGAAAGCCGCACCAGACGCATACGACGAGACCGATCCGCCTGTATACACGCTCACCGAGCAGTCATATTCTTTCGACATATATCCAAGTGTTAAATGTCTGAGGCCGACGGTAGGTATTCGCGATTTTTCAGAAATTCCGGGAATAGATAGACGTACCGGTATTTTGGACATTACCCATGGGGCATATGTGGAAGGTCAGCCGGGGCAAAGTATGCTGGTATCGCAGATTCTTGGGTAAGTCAATAAGGGATGGCGTCCATGACGGCAAAGCAGTCGCAGGAATACTCGAAGAGGTTCGCATCGTAGATAGACAGGTAAAGGGGTGACGCGAGCCTCCTCAATTGTTCCGTGGGTTGAGGTGCAACGTGGAACACCGAGACATGTTTTCAGCATTTGTACCTGGGCACTTTCTAGCGTACGCGAACATGACGGGCTCATACTTGATAAAACTGGCAGACTATACCGAATGTATCCGACATAGAGAGCCTGGTACAGCCGGAGTAGCGAATGCTCAGATGGACCCCACTTCATACCAGCCAGAAAGCGAAAAACTTGAGCAAGCCCAGTTAATTTTTTCTTTAACATTGCCGCATGTTTCGGCTATGAAACACCGCGGTCAATGACAACGCCAAGGTATTTGTGGTGGGTGACATATGGGATGGCATTTCCATTGATCATAATTGGATACCATCACATAAGCTTCCGTGTGAACGCTATCGCAGCGCACTTGTCTGGGGCCAGTTGCAGTCCTTGGCACTGCAGGTACTGAGATGTTAATAGCTCGCTGCAACCTTGCACGAATTTGCGGTCGCGTGACTGCGCATGCCCATATGCAAATGTCGTCTGCGTAGGTACTGATGCGTACTGTATCAGGAATTATTTGCGCAAGGCCAATAAGGGCAACATTGAAAAGATTTGTGCTCAGAACTCCTCCTCGAGGCACTCCACGGGCCACAGTGTGTCTTGTCGTTTCGCCATCATTCGTGGACATGAAGACTGTACGACCATCTAGGTAATTTTCAAGCCACATGTAGAGACGGCCGCCGATGCCTAAATTACTGAGGGCATCAAGAATGGCTTCGCGCAGTACATTGTCATAAGTTCCTTTTAGGTCTAAGAAAACTGCTCCTACAAGTCGGTGTCGCTTTTTTTCGTGTTCGATCGTGGACACCAGATCAATGACCCCATCTATTGCAGACCGGCCACGTCTAAATACGGTCATCATTTCAGGACAAAGCTCATTCTTTTCCATGAACCATTCTAATCTAGTGAGCACCATCCGTTCCATCACCTTCGCGACACAGCTAGCTAAAGCTACTGGTCGGTAAGATGACATTTCGTAAGGTGATTTTCCTGGCTTTAGGAGGGCCACCCAACGGCTGGTTTTCCACTGCTTCGGGACTGTACTGGATGACCACGTGGTTTTATAGTATGACAGCAGGACTTTCCGACCTTTCATCCCAAGGTGGCACAGAGCAGTATATGAAATACCGTCAGGTCCAGGGGCAGAAGATCGTCTCGACGCATCAAGTGCAGCTTCCAATTCCGGCATCGTGAAAGGAAGGTCAAGACGATCATCTTTAGGAGGTAGCACGGGTCGATCCAATCTTGGACATGCTGAAACATCGGTACGGGTGACTCTCTTACAGAAGTCTTTGGCAACCTGCACTTCCGTCAGACATTGGTGAAGTGCTAGAGCACGGAAAGGATTTTTTTGCTGAGGAGTGGCTGAGTTACTGAGTGGCTTTCGAGGATCCAGAGACGAACAGAAGGTACTACACCGTTGTTTTCCCATTTTTTGAAGGTGACACCGTATCTTTCGTTCAGCTCGTCGACATAAGACAAGGTCTAATGAGCATTTAGTTCGCCTAACCTTCCTTTCCGCTCTACGACGGATCGCTCGGAGCCGTTCATATTCAATATCAATCGCCGTTCTGGATGTAGGTGCACTCATGAACTTAGTTGTCTTCTGCACTGATGCTACAGTAATGCCTTCTATATCAGATGGTGAAGTGATGTCTCCGCAGTACTCTTCGACAGATGTAGAGAATGTGGACCAATCAGTGCAGCGTACAGCAGATGTAGGTGATTGCACAAACCACTTCATCTGCACATATGTTGGTATGTGACCGCTCCCATGCGTTTCTATGTCCAAGCACTAGTTGACTAAGGGCAGGAGGCTCTGAGATAAATAGTGAGGTCTCAGCAACTTCCGTAGGTAGTGCCGCGGATGTAAGTTGGAGATCCATCGTTGATGACAGCCAGACCTTCAGTTTCTACGAGGTCCATCAAGTTCCTACCCCGGCAGTTCATTGCGGCACTTCCCCAGTAAGGATGATGAGCATTGAAGTTTCCAATAACAACATGAGGGCCTGGGGAACTTTGTAACACAGTAGATAGATAAGATAGTTCAAGTCTTTCTCTAGGAGGTATGTAGGCGCCGATGATCGAAAACACATGTAGTTTATGTTTTAGTGTCACACACAAATATTCACTGCTGTCATGTGGAGTCATCGTGTTCCGCACAAACGTCATGTCACTGCGTATACACATTAACACTTTGCTCTTGTGTCCATCTTCACGTGACCAGAGCTTAACGTATCATGATCATGATCATGATCTCATGATCAAGTCTCATGATCAGGATCCGTGGTCACTACCTGCCCTAAGTAGATGTATTCCCTTACCACTTCCAGTGCCTCGCTACCTATCGTAAACTACTGTTCTCTTCCGAGACGGTTAAACATTACTTTAGTTTTCTGCAGATTAATTTTTTGGACCCACCCTTCTTCTTTGCCTCTCCAGGCCAGTGAGCATGCATTGCAATTGGTCCCCTGAGTTAGTAAGCAAGGCAATTTCGTCAGCAAATCACAAGTTACTAAGGTATTCTCCATTAAAACTTATCCCCTTATTAGTGGCCAGTTGCTGTCACTTAATCTGTCGAGCTATCATTCACAGTCGAGTTCTTAACAAACCTAAAACGATGTTTCTTCTTGTTCGGTATACGCTTTAGGTGTTTGTTTTACTATAAAGCATTGGAATTGTTGCTTACGGTGACAACTGCAACATATTTATTTCTTAATTCATAATTTTTTTTTACATACATACTCCTATGAGTCTGAACGGCTTCCAAAATATATCACAAAATGATCATGAAAGGAAGCAAACTCTTTGTTTAAAACATCAAAGTTAAAGTATAAGAAGAAAAGCAGGTGGAAAATATTACTGTATACAATGTCCACGTTATTGGAATGACTGTAAATTGGTTGAAGCTACATTCAGGCAGACAGTTGACAAAGCGAAAGAAAATTATAACGCCAAGCATTACAGTTATCTGTCACAGTGTAGTAATAAAAATGACTATTTAGGTTTCTACGGTCTAAAAGATTGTTTCAGCCCCAACAATGGTGCAATCTGTTAGTTTAACTTCCACGGAATTGGTGCAGTCACTGCAGGAGATTGTAAAAGGCATGCAGTGTCAATTTACGTAACTTCAACCCTATCATATGCCGCCACCTGAACAAGCTGCTAAATTCACTGCAGTCACGATAGAAGAATTAATGAGAGTGGTAAGGTCGCTGGCAGTTTCAGGTCCTGATGTCGTACCTACAGCTATGAGAAATATAATACTGCAATGCTATACTGCAATACTCAGGATTCGCTTAAATTTATATATCTTCAATTAAGAATGCATGGGTTCATCCAGATTGTAAAGTTGCCGAAGTAATTGCGCCGCTTGAAAAGCACGGTGATGTATACACAATGGATAACATTATGCCTATTTTTCTGACTTCAATTCTTGTAACTTCACACAGAGAGTATTCTACGGTCATATCGAAAGTGGATAGGTGACAGCCAAGCATTAAGTGACGCTCAAATAGGATTCTGGTCTGAGTGCTCAATTTGGTGTGCTCATGTTGACTTGGAGAGTCGAATTCAACTCGCTCGCCATACAAACCAATTAAAAATTAAAAATGGGGTTTTACGTGCCAAAACCACTTTCTGATTATGAGGCACGCCGTAGTCGAGGACTCCGGAAATTTCGATCACCTGGAGTTCTTTAACGTGCACCTAAATCTAAGTACACGGGTGTTTTCGCATTTCGCCCCCATCGAAATGCGGCCGCCGTGGCCGGGATTCGATCCCGCGACCTCGTGCCCAGCAGCCCAACACAATAGCCACTGAGCAACCACCGCGGGTGCCATAAAAACCAATACGCGGCCTTAGTGAGATTAGATAGTGCGAAGGCGTTTGGCAGTGTCGAGTACACTAAATTAATCAACAGACTGCAAAGTGTGAATTCGCTAGAGTATATAATTGCATGGTTTCATAATTTCGTAAGCGGACGTACATTTTTTTGCTATCAAAACGGTGTTTATTCTCAATGGTACAAACAGACAAGGGGTGTTCCTCAGGGAACAGTACTCAGCCACATATGTTTTATTAGTCTATTAAGTCATATTCCGACACACTGTGATGTGCAGGTATACGTATACGCTGATGATATCGCATATATATTTTCGGTGTCAAACAACATACGTAGCCTTTCTAAAGAATTGCAGTCGTATTTGAATCAGATTAAAATATTGCCTAAATTAATACAAATGTCACTAAATGTCAACAAAAGTGCCCTCATAGTTCTTCCCTTAACTTTTCCTTTCCGGATAGCAATAATGGATGATCAGGAGATAATTCCACAGGTACAACCACTAAGATATCTGGGAATGATTTGTATAATAAAAGACTCAATTCGCAGACGACATGGAATACATCGCATCTAAAGAAGCACGAGCTGTTGGTTTAATACAAAGAGCCAGCAGCAACCGTTTTTGAATGCACAGAGAGACTCTGCTGATGATTTATTATATATATACCCACCCCATTTTAGAGTTAGCTTGCATATTATTTTCTGGAGGCCCTACTTATAAATTAGGCCTTCTCTTTCTTTTAGAACGCGAATCATTAAGTCTACGTCTTGGCTTTGCAAAATTTGCAGCGAATAATATTCGTTATCATGAAATTCACCTGGTTTCTCCTGCCTCTGTGGGGACCTGAACCTTCGTCAAGTGAACTAGTTTTCACTTTTCGTTCGGGCCTCCCTCCATTTCTTTATGGAAAAATAAACTTGATTTCATTTGTTTTGAAACTTGATTTCGGGTACTAACAATCAAAACATTACTGAATATCTATGCTTCACCGCAGAGGCGCTCCTCCTAAATGTTGATGATTCGAGAGCCGGCTGCCTTCCTTGTGAATCAACGGTCTGGGCCGCATCATCCCTAGGTAACTTTTGTGTAGAAGCTATTAGAAGCATTGCAAGTATCAATCCGTGATGTGGTTTTCCCAAATTTAGCCACTGCGACAGTAGGCGTCGAATTCGATGATATTGTTACGGCGCAACCAAGAGTGGCGCCAGTCAGAAAACGACAATTTCAACTGTAAAGGTGCAACCGGTCTTGACAGCCATCTTGTTTATGAATGGTTGTCTTTCTTGTAAGTATTGTATATACATCGTTGTATGTGACTGGTGGACTATAGCTGCCATGGGGCAGTTCAAGCTGAATGACGTAGACGGCAATTAAAGAGGGCTCAATGAGACGAAAGAAAGTCTAAGCCGTGTATAACATCGTAAGAACATTGTTACAAAACGGCAAACAAAACAGTCGTTAGGCGCCCCGCGATGCCAATGCGAGCGCTGCAATACCAGTTACGGTTCCTCCGTCGACCCGCAGAGGGTGTGTGATGCCGTGGGTGTGAGAACTTTGTTCAGGCATCGGCGCAATTGGTAGCTCATCACGTATTCGTGCATGCCAGTGTCACTGAGTGCTCGGAAAGTGACGCGGTCGACTAAAACGTCCATCCAGTTTTGTTTGGTCGGCATAGTGATCAGAGGGTACTGTGGTCGAGTCGTCAATACAGCATCAGCTCCGGAAGCTGCATCGCTTAGCCTTCCGGAGATGGGCGTCGGGGCTGCATCGGGGACCATGGGCGACGAGCCTGCGGCAATAGGGACGATGGTCCCCGAGCTGGTGGCGAACGGGACCAGTGGCACCGGAATAACGACGAGAGACTGTCCCAAGGAGCACGAGTGTCATTGTTTGGCAGGTGGCAATGGAAGCTGGTAACGACGCTCGCTCTGTTCGGGGCGAGAATTGGTGAATGGCTGTCGTAGAGGGGAGGAGACTGTACGGTTGTTGCAATGGCGTGCCACGTGACCGATACGCCGGCAGGTAAGACAGTCTGGCCGATCGTCTGCGGTTCACCATTCGTCTGAATTTCGGCATCGTGCAGGATACCGTGGACCAGTCGATGCACTTGAAGCATGAGACAGCTGTGAAGAGGCAACGGCACATACAGAATGAACTCCAACATTAGCGAGTTCTTATCAGATTATTGCCTGCACAAATGGTGCTCTAGGGGCGGGGAAAAAGCTGCATGGGCGGGAAAAAAAGCTGCAGGATTCATGGCTTCAAGTTCTCGCCGCACTATCCGCGTCACGTAACTGATGATAATTGTCGCTGGACTCCAAGCTTGTCGTTCCAAGAGGAAGTAACAGCTGTGTTTGGGAGATGTGCGATCGGCGTTGCAATACGGCGGCTCTTGACCTGCTCAAAGCATTGACACTCCTTTATGATGTCCTGTACTGTTTTAAAATTTTGGCACATGAGCAGGCTGAATGCATCGTCAGCGATCCCTTTCAGTGCATGGACAACCTTGTCGGACTCAGCCCTATCGCTGTTCGCTTTACGGCACAGAGCCATCACGTCCTGGATGTAAGAGGCGTATGGTTCTGTAGACGTCTGGGCTCGGGTCGCTAGTCCTCTCTTAGTGGTGCTCTTCCGCCCGGCGGGACGGTCGAACAAGTCCCTCAGCTTCTGTTTGCACGTGTCCTAGTTGTTAATCTCTTCCTCTTGGTTGTCATACTACACCTTCGCTGTGCCCTGTTGGTGGAAGACCAAGTTAGCGAACATAATCTTCAGATCCCATTTGTCGTAGTCACTCACACGCTCATACGTGGCGATCTAGTCTTCCACATCGAGGTGGTCGGTGCCCCAGAACGTGCCAGGATCCCGCGGCCGAGCCAGCACAACCGTCGGGGTTGTAGGTGTTGATGTGGGTCGCACCATGTCGGGTCCTCTTTCGTCCGTCATGTCCATTCCGATGTAACGACCGCTGCGGAGCTCTGATGTTGTTTCTCGTGCGTATCCAGCACCTCTCACCAATTTGTCACGTTGCAGAAGTGACAGATAAACATGTATTTTCAATATTTACAAGAGAGACAATGATGCATAAACAAGATGGCTGCCGACACCGATTCCACCTCCTTTTGTCAAATAGTAGTTTTCTGACTGGCGCCGCTCTTGGTTGGGCCGTAACAATATATTTTCTAATACTGCTAAGCTTCTGCCTATTAGATTGAAAGGTTTGTTTATTGGCCACCTTAAGAACCTCCCTACAATTACAGTGATGTCCAAATATGTTTCTGTCAGTGAAGGACAAGCAGGAGCGGGCATTTTTTCGCCGTCATTAAATTCGTTTTTCTCTCTTCGACTGCTCAACTTTACACCAATATGTCAGGCAGAGTTATTGGCTATCATTCTAGCTCTACTAAAACTTTCCTTTTATATTTATTCAGCCGTAATCATAAGGGACTCCTTATTCGTTTGTTCTGTTCTATCAGTGCCAAATTCATCTACTATCCTGCGACAGTTTTATTCATCTATCCCCCAATATTTACGCCTCATCCGTTTGGTATGGGTACCAGGCAGTGGCGTAGCCAGAAATTTCGTTCGTGGGGGGCTCACATTGCAGCTCGGTCTCCTCATTCAGAGGAAGCTTTAGCTCGGGTGCTCGTATCTAAATACATGTAGAAGGAGAATTTGTTTTTCTCGGCAACCAATACACCAAATTAGACGAGGTTTGTTGCATTTAAAAGAAAAACTTAAATTATAGTAACTTTTGGTTTCGAATTTTTCATTTAGATTGTCAATTCTTTGTTGAAAATTCAGCGAAATCGCAAATTTTCCGAAATCTGCACTATCAAGTTTAAAACTATGTAACTCAGTAATGAAAAATGATATCACAATTCTGTGAATTGCACCTAATAGTACGTCTACAGCGGAAAAATTTCTGTTACACGTGAATCTCAAGAAATTTAGCATTATGAAAATACGGCTTTCGCAGAAACTTTGTACACAACGTAACCAATTCACGTAAGATACGAATTGACACACCAAATTTGTCCGCTTTGACTGTTATAACAGATGCCGTTTACTGAACAGCCACATGTGTGATTCTTGCAGAGCTATTAGTTTGTAAACGTCGTTCATCTATTTTTTTTTAACTTTCGAGTTTTTCAAAATATTTAAACAATGTTCAGGCCCTAAATCGAAATTCCGCTTCCAACAGACACTAGAATTTAACTTTCTCTCTCAAATACAACAAATTTCATTAAAAGCGATCCGGGAGTTATCACAGAAAAGCGTCTCTGCGTTTTACATGCATTTGAATAGGCCGCATCGGAGTTGGGCGCGAGCTAAAGCTTCCACTTAAACATTTTGTCTAGGGATCAAATACATGATTAATAACTGCATTGCCATTGCTAAAGATGCTGCAAGTGAATTCTTGAACCCTACGCACTATCAGAACAAGTAAAATATGTATTTTTTCATAAAAGAATATACTTTTATGTGCCAAAATTGTGCCCCAAATAACAGATATCAATGTTTGCATGTTTTTTTTTCTCTATTTAATAAGTAAATAATATATCACACGAACTTTAGAACTATATCAGTTCCAAACCAGCAAGGCAGTGCATGCCGCTGATATGAAAAAGGCAAAGGCCATGAAATTAACAAGCTGAGGACAAATATTGTAACGAAACTGTTATTCAAGAACCTTGTTTTGATTCTTGTACATATGCAACGGCCAGTGAAAAATCTCAATGACACTGTCATTTATTCCAATGTATTACGTAGGAGCAGCTGTCACAGGTCGTGTATCGTGAGTAATTGCACCGAAATTATAGCCGCAACAGATAGCACGTATAAAAAGCAGGAGTTCTGAAAAATAAACGAGGGCGAGTCAAATGAAAGTCAGCCAATGCGAATATATGACAAACGGGGTACCTTATTTATAAGTAGTCTCCATGATCATTTAGACATCTGTCCCGTTGTCTAACGAGTCACGTGATTCCCGTCTCATTAAATTCCTTGGGTTGCTGCTTCAAAAGTCTGCAACTGACTCTTTCACGTCATCGTCCAACACGAATCTGGTTCGCTTGAGCTGTTTTTTCAGATGCTCCAAAAAAGTGGAAGTCGCAAGGCGACAGGTCTGGGCTGTATGGCGGATGTTCCAGCGTTTTCCACTTGAACATTGCCAGTTTTGTATTAACCACATCAGCCACGTGGGGACGACATTGTCGTGGAACAAGATGACCCCATTCGTCAATGTTCCACGTAGTTTGTTCTTGATTGTGACACCCAGCCGATCTGGCGTTTTACAATAACAAAACAAATTGATAGTCTCTCAAGATTTAGTAAATTCTATCAGTAATGGCCCCTGACGATATAAAAAAGTCAACGACGCCTTTCCGGCGGAAATGACGGCCTTTCCTTTCTTTAGGGTGGTGAATTCGAATGTTTCCATTGTAAGCTTTGCTGTCGTGTTTCAGGCTCGTAGAAGTGGCACCATGCTTCGTCCCCGATCACAATTGGAGACAAGAAGTCGTCAACCTTATTGTGATACTGGATCAGATGAGTCAAGGCAGCGTGAAATTCTTCGTCTTCTGGCGGTAGTTCAAAATCTTGGGCAACCATTGCGTACAGAAGAGCAGATAACCGAGATGTTCATGAATTATGGCGTGAACCGAACAATGACTGATGTTCAGACGCTCGGCCAGTTCATCGATGCTTATCCTCCGTTCTTGTCTCATCAGCTCATCAACCTTTGCAATTTTGCTAGGGGTGATTGCACGATGGCTCTGGCCCGGCCTTGGATCGTCTTTGCAACTTTCACGTCCTTCTTTGAACCATTTGCTCGAACGCTTCACAGTGGCCAATGAAATGCAGTGTTCAGCGTACACGGCAGCCATACGGTGACTAATTCCTTTTTGGAAAATACCTTCAGCTGTCAAAAACCTCAGGGCACCACGCTGCTCAACTTCTAGAGCGTCCATTATGTCGCGCAACCAAGTTCAATCCAGTGTTTCAGAACATTAAACAATCTTGATACTCACACCTGCGTGCCACTTTTGTAACAGAGAGATGCCCCTGTGTCACGTGCATGCCTCGCAGATAATGGACCGAACAATAATTGCGCGGGATTGGTTGGCTCACTTTGATTTTACTCGCCTTCGTACATTAGAAATGCGAAGATACAATGTAATATACAAATGCGAAGACACAGCTTGATAAAAGGCAAAAAAGTGTCACTGGAAACAAAGTTCACTGCACGTATACACAAAACCCCGCAACAATGTATTTAAATATACGTATCAGTCACCAATAAATCTACGTATCTAAAAAATGTCACTGTATACAATACGTCAAACAAGGCAAATAAACATGTTGCGCAATCAGAGATTCCCAGAAACTTAGATCACACCCCCATTCCATCGACTCCCTCCGATGTATCGCGCGCGACGGAAGGCGGCGCGCTTGCCCCCGTTTTTCTCTTTTGCGCACACAAGACTGAGCCACCATCGTCATCTCACCCATTCAAGCCCCCCATTCCACTCCCTACGCTTTCACTCGCACAGACAGCATGCGGCGCGCGGTCACGATGTTATCGCCCTTGAACTTTATACGAAACATGAGGGCGACAGCGACGGCAGGAATGTGCCTGGAGCGTCCATATAATTGCTATCGCAATACTATATAATAAGAGTATCCGGCGACTGAAGCGTCCCGTGGCCCATTACTGTCCGCGAAAGAAGAAGCGACAAAATCGAACTTTCACCATGCGACAATTCGCTGCGCCACAACAATGCCTTTTTTTTGGGGGGGGGGGGGGGGGGGGGGCGGGGCACCGAAATGAAAAAGCGCAAAATATGTTGGCCACAATGGAATGCCTACTTTCGGCACCTAATGTAGCTCCCGAAAGAATATCGAAGAAAACGTGAGACACTTGGTCCACCGAGAACCATACGCATACTGCTCGGTATCCTACACTGACGAGACAAGACTTTCCGGAGATGTTGCGCTCAAGCGAACGCGGTGCAATTCGTCGAGTCCCCAAAGTGATGGCGGCGAGCGACGATAGTTTCTTTTTCTCGACTGCTAGTCAGAAAGTGCCTAAAATTCTGCTTGACGAAAATCCACTCGGCCACAGAAAAGCGAATGCGCACCGAAGTGCGCCGCGTGGTGGTCGCTGTGACACGAGAAAAACGCATACGCTCTGGCAGCCTCTGGCAGCCCGCGGGTAGGGTAGCGAGGACAAAAATACTGAAGAGGCTGAACAAAAGTTGAAGTAGAAAAAATAAATAAGAACGTAGTTATCTTGGCGGACTTTAGTGTCTTGACATGGATACTTTGGCGTAGGTGAAAGAAAACGTTGATATTTTTTGTGTCATGACGGCACAAATGAACCACCACAACGCTTCATCTCATCCGACCTCGCTGCTGGCTTTGTCTCGTTGTATGGTCCGTTGTAAGACTTCAGAAAAGTGAATGCACCTTTGGCGTCCAATATTTATAGTAACATCAAACCCACAAAGTTCCGCAATTGAAAATCTAAAGCACAACTTTGGAAATGTCAATACACTTTTCACATCAAAGGTTTGAGAACTTTATACCCATAAATTTCGGAATTGACATCCATGCGCTGCGTAGACTCCGCGGCCTCCGCACGATGCCGTGGCGAGCCCGTTCGCCATCAAAACGCCCTTGAAACTTTGTGCTCGGATGGGGCTGCTTGGCGTTATGTGACTCCCGGTGCATGGGCACTGCCGCGAAATCCAGCCCGAGTTCTCAAGGTTCGCACTGAAATGTCTTTTCGAGCGTGAAAAAGACATTCTAGAGAAAATTTAGAATGATATCCGGCACCGGGGATTGCCTGGGTGGGCTGTGCATGGACAGCACGAAAAAATTTCGGGGGGGGCTGAAGCCCCATAAGCCCCCCCCTGGCTACGCCCCTGGTACCAGGACACGAAGGACTCACTTTAAACGAGTCAGCAGAGGCACTGCGGCGGCATCTTTTAATAGCCTGGTACTGAGGACCACAAAGCCTTCGACATACATGACGGCTGCAAGATTCCAAGAATTTTACGTTCAAGAAGAACATAATAAATTGTGTGTGTTAAATAGCCCCGATTTTTAGCAACTTAGATTCCCTTGGCACTGCAGGTGGTGTTCAGCAAGAACATTTGAAGCTTCATCCACGAGAATGCGTTGCCGAAAACCACGCTAAGTTTTTATCGCCACAAGTCTGATTTGGCACCTTCCGCTCAATGTGTTTATTGCTACAAACCTGAAATTATAGAACATTTCTTTATAGAGTGTCGTAAGTTCGATCTGCACAAGAAACGACTTCTAGAAGGTTCCCTTCGTCGACATGGATTGGTCAATACGCCTCCTGCGATATATTTTCTTGGCATGGTGGCACTAGGAACGTGCGTTGAGCCATGTTTACTTTTCTAAGTGAAACAAAGAAAATTCCATGTTTACGGTTTTATTTTTCTCAATGAGAACACAAAAATATTACCTTCACATTTTATTAGAATAGAGCCTGAATATTGATATTAACAATTAGTATTGACTTATTATGATTCTTAAATTACAAGATTCTATTTAGGTATTGTTTCCTTTTTATCTATCCATGGCCGATCCCCCGTTGTGGGTCGATGCATATCCGTAGGCATGAAACCAAACCGAACCAAGCTCAACCTCAACATCGACGGGCGCCAGCTTCCAAGTCAGTAAGCAGTAATGCGGTAATAACTGGGTGCGTCGTTGATTAATCGTTAATTGGAAATGAAGGTACACAATCACGACACTTTCCTTAAATGCAGCTCACAGTGGCAAACTGACGATATGGAGCTAGGAAATGGGTCGTCCACCTTGAGCCAGAAATAAACGCTGATTTAGGCGGGGTATTTAATAGCACGTAAGAGCGACCCCGTCTGAGAATCAGGTACAGAGGAGCGACGCGTACACGAGCGCCAGTCTGTATTTCCGTGTCTCATGTTAGGTACTCTGAGAAATGCCACATCCTATCCCATTGTTCTTACGCAATCACAAGACCTTGAGGCCTTAGTTCTCTCGCGCGCTAATAAAACAACATTGTGTCGCTGTTGATCCAGGAGTGATTCCTGAAGCCCAGGCAGCTCTCATTCCCAATGGAAGCAGCACATACCAGAACCCCTATCCGGAGCATTACCTAAGCGGGCACAGCGACTTTTTCGGTCCATACGTAATCCGATTCCGGATCAACTGATTGAGGTGGTTCGTCGTTCCCAATTTTATGTTCGCGTACCTCTAGAACTCCCTGCTCACGCTTTCTTTCTCTCTTAATTTTCTTATATGTTTTATGCATCTTGCTTCGCAATGTTTCTGCCGAACTTTATTCTAAGTTGACATCAGATTTCCCTAGGTGCGTATATTAGAAAAAGGCCGCTCTCCACCTCATCTCGCTTTCGATTCACATTTACCTTTCTTTTTTTTTTTAAATGTCCGTATTTTTTAACTTCTTGTCAACGGCGGCGAGTTTTGAACGGATTGCCTGATGGGTCAGCCTCGCCCGAGGGGTTTTAATTAAAAGTTGCAACTCACAATCTTTATCGCATTAGGGAAGGTGAGCAACGTAACTAAGTGTGCAGAGTGCCAGCGGCGTTTCTGCAAACCGTTTTTCTTTTGTTTCGCAATGCAAAGTTTCGCGTTTGTCATTCGTTCCGAATCCAAGACCGCTAAAAGTAATCTGTTCCACAAAAAAAAAAAAAAAAAAAACGTCTGACAGCATAGCTGATGGTGAACTTTCTTCTAGTGTAAACAGCGATAGTTTCTTGAATCCCACCTGGAGGGGCTTTAGTGTAGTAAATTAATATTCACAGCTTTTTCCATAAATTTATGCGGAAACTCGTTAGTACAATGGCACGAAGAGGTAAGCCCAATAGTGTGACTCTTGCTAGCCGAACTAGCATTTCCATGCTGACTAAAACAAAAATAAAAATTTGCCTCAGAACAAACCTTGCGTTGATGTCTTTGTAAGCGGTAGCTCGTGTATTACGACAAGAGGCGTACTAAATATTTGCGCTACGAACGTACACGTCAGCCACCATGGCAGATGTTGGAATGAAAGCGGTACCTTTACCCAGCAATAAAATATGTTGAATCACAAGACACGGCCTACTCGATCTCGCAGTTGGCACCACAGCGCCATGTAATGAGACGCGCAGCGAATGCGGGGATGAACGGGTCTCCTAACGTTCTTCGTCGTCACCCAGAAGAGGTGTGCTCATTCTTTATAATTGTTGCTGTGTGACACGAATAAGGAGATATTCCTAAGGGTGTTTCATACTCTTTTCAGGCATGCGTTCACGGTCGAATGGTTAGAGCATTGGGCTTCTGTGTCCTAGTTAACTTGCACCAAGATTTAAAAAGGAATACCAAGAGCTCTAGAGAAATCATGCCGACTGCATAGCAGCCATAGTCATCTGTACTTACAGCCGGTATTTTTTCATCGGGAAGTATTAATTAATGATTTGCTTTCAATTAGAGAACTATAAAGTTATTGCTTGAATCGCAAACATATCAATACAAAGTGGTAGAGCACCTCAAATAACTTTCGAATCAATCATTTCTTTCGTGCTCAGCTTTGTCTCGTTTGTTTTTCAGAGAAAAAACATAAGCACGCGAAACATCCAAAATACGAAATCGATACGCGCTCGCGCGCGGCTACTCAGGCGCTGACAAGCGAATAGCCACGGATGCACGGCTTTACTAGCAGCGGCAGCTCAATACAGGGCTTCACGCTATGTGATGGTCGCGGCATCATGAGAACATGCCTCTGATGCTTTGATAAGCGTAGCGGAGCCTAAGAGGTGGGATTTCAAAGCCAGGAAACCGTGACGGCGTACTTGGGACTGTCATTTTGCACGCTCATATTGTACACTAAATAGGGGAGCCCGGAACGTATGTTCTTTTTGTTCCTTTCAGCAATAGAAGCAAGCATTGCGCAGGCATGTGCATCTAATGCGTTTTGGCGGATCTATACGCCCAGCATATGCTGTTGTCGATTACATAAATCATTTTTGCCTTACGTGTTAGCGCGTAGACAGTAACGCGAGATATCAACGGTACCACGGCAGCGACCTGCTTTTCAAGAAGACAGTCTTGCTTTTCACGAATGATGAGATGTCTAAAATGATCGTCGCTCTGGGGGCGGCGCACGGCGACAAGGGGAAGGCAGCCAAGCTATTCCGAATGTCGCATTGTGGAGGACGCCCTAGTCCGTCCTCAATACATAGAATGTACGAACTCCTTTGCGAGACGGGTAGCTTCACAAGAAACCAACACAGGGCTGCAACGGTAGTTCAAGAAGCGGAAATTTATGTTTTGGCATTCTTCGCTGCTACGCCTAATGTAGTACGTGTGCGCGATGCCAGTGCGGAGGCGGAATCCTCAAGGGCATCAGTGTGGAGGAGTTTAAAGAAAAGGTCATATACACCCGTACATTGTACATCTTCATCAAAAACTGAATATCAAGATTTTGAAAGCAGACATGATTTTGCCTATTGGTTTTTCACAAAATGTGAAGAACCGGATTTTCTCGCTCGCGTGCTTTGGATGGATGAGGCTAATTTCTCCAGAAACGCACACATAAATCAGGACAACTCGCAATATTGGAGTGATAGCAATCCCCACTGCCTGGCACAAATACGGCACCAATACCAGCGGTCGTTAATTATGTGGTGCGGTATATTTAATAGCAACATCATCGGACCTATATTTTTTGACAACACGCTAACGACGTTGTGCTTCGTCAACGACATCCTCTAGGCCCCGTGAACGATCTCTGCTGCAACGTTTCACTTGCGGACCTTCGGAACATCTGGTTTCAACACCATGGTGCTCCTGCGCATAGTAGTAGTCAGTCTCGATTGTGGCTCGACAAGCTATTTCCTGGGCAGTGGATTGGCCGGCACGGACTTGTTTCCTGCCCTGCAAGGTCCCCGGACATGACACCACTGGATTACTTCTTGTGGGGCTACGTGAAAGATTGCGTGCATAGCAGCGGATCTATTGCACCGGACGCCCTTAGGCAAAAATAAGCAGTCTGCCGGGAGATTCCAACGTCGTTAGTTAAAGCTGCAACAGCACATGTGTTAGAAAAAATCAAGTATTGTATTTCGTCAGACGTTGACCTGATTGAGCACGTGTTATTAGTGGCAGTGGAACATAACCGCTCAATACTGGTGCAAAACGTGACTCCAACGCAGATTCATGATGTCACCCTATCTTTACATTAGAACGCAGTTAAAAAACTTTTGTTTTGCCTCTTTTCCAGAGTTCAAGAGACAGAAACGGTAAATGGGTAAATCAGTTTTACCTTTGGATGTTTCTTTGTGGACGGCTGAGACGCGTTACATTCTTTTGATTTATTTTTTTCTTGAAATAAACTCCTGAGTAGCTCTTTTCTTCTGATATATGCCTTTTTCTTTTTTTCGGGCTCTTTTGCGCACTGTTTTTTTTTTTTTTTTTGTAACATTGGTTGAATATCTTTGGTAGCTTTGTTTCATGGCACACGAAGGTTAAAGTTATCGAGAGTGCATCATGATCGAGCGCAATATTCTTGCGTCCGCAAATGCTGACGCTTATCGCACCACGTCAGTGAGGTCACAAAACCTCTCGAGCCACCCTGCATCACGAAGCCTTGTACGATGCGGCGATAAACGCCGCCGGAGCGCGCATCAATTTCATATTTCGCGCTCTTCGCGGGCTTTTGTTATTTTTTCTTGGAAATAGCAACCAGGCACACTTGAACACGAAATATATGCTTGAATCGGATGTTATTTTGGGTGCCCTATAACTTTGTAATTGACATGTTTGGGATTGAAGCAATAATGAAAAAGTTAACTAATTGAAATTAATACTTCGCGGTGAAAAAAAAAATAGTGGCTGTAAGTACACACGACTGCCGCTACTGTGCAGTCGGAACACTTTCTCTAGAGCTTATGGTCATTTTTTAAAAATCCTGGTCTATGTTCACTGGGAAACCCGGTATATATATATATATATATATATATATATATATAAACGAGAAGAAAGGGGGTTAACCGAGGGGCCCGATTTTATTAGGCATATCATAAGAAGCCTACAAACACTGACACTAAGGACAACATAGGGGAAATTACTTGTGCTTAATAAATGAAATAATGAAACCATAGATTATTGGAAATTAAAGTGGATGAAAAAACAACTTGCCGCAGGTGGGAACCGAGCCCACAACCTTCGCATTTCGCGTGCTGTTGGTTTGTCATCCACTTCAATGTGCATTAATTTATCGTTTCATTATTTCATTTATTAAGCACAAGTTCCCGTATGTTGTCCTTGGTGTCAGTGTTTGTTGGCTTCTTATATATATATATATATATATATATATATATATATATATATATATATATATATATGTGTGTGTGTGTGTGTGTGTGTGTGTGTGTATCAAGCAGATAGTGGATATGTTACCCATGAACGGCCAGAAACATGCCAACCACCAAGTGGGGGAAAGAGGTCGAAGATAGAGAGAAATGCCACGCTTCCTATTTGGATCGGCTTGTTAGCTTTCACTGTCGCGGACTCAATGGACACCAACAAAGGCTGAGGGTATCGTGTAGATTTTACAGGCTACCATCGCTGAGCGCTTGCTGATGCTTTTGTGCTGTGATTTGTCCGTTTACCCTTAATAAATTACATAAATTGTTTGTTTGTATGTTTTTGCTATTAACTTGCTGGCCGCCTTATCAGCTTTTGTGTAGCGAATCTGTGTGTGCGTATGCGAGTGCGGGCGTCTATTCGTGGCAAAGCAGGAAACTTAATAAGAACTTTGGACCTTTACCTCAGGTAAACACGTGATCCGCTTCTGTCCTATAAGAAAGGTGCAATGGTCGCTTTCAAAACGTCGGTGTCGGACGTCCCAACGCTCTGCCGCTCACGCGAGGCAAATACCTGGTGGCACATAACCAGTGGGTGAATGTTGCAGCAGGCTAAACGTACAATAAAAACAAAGAAAACATTGGTATGTAGAGCTGTTTTTCAACAAAGGCTATGACACAAATCAACGGAAGAAGTTGTTGCATATGATGACCTATTCTCTGTCAAAAGGCCATATACACTTGAGCACAGATTATACCTCTATACTCCTTCTGCCATAGTGGAACGTACCTATTCTGACGGGCTGATTAATAGGAGCACACATCTAGCAGAAAATTTCAGATGTTTAATCATAGGCTATCGCTGTAATTGAAAAACCGGTTGAATATTTTACGCACTTCAATTAAGAAGTGTGCCCGGTTTAGCAATGCAGATGAGCCTATACTGAATAATGTTCAGACTTGCTATTGGTGCAGGTATTCAGGCAATAATTTTACTACGTCAGAGGCAGATGCGTGCGCTCCCGCTACTCAGTCGCTCAGCATGCATGAGTAGCATTCGGCGCACATATAAGCCTCGCATATATATATATATATATATATATATATATATATATATATATATATATATACGAAATACACCTGAGTGTGTTCCACTTTTCAATAAGAAATAAGTAGGCTTGCGTATTATTTGGAGGCGACAGAGACCGTTGAGTGTTCCAAAAAGTTTGTGTGTTGCTGTCAGCAAGAAAACAAACTTTTCGCAGCATCCGTTCCTGACAGGGGTATGTAAACTCTTCGGGTACCTTTATGGACTGGTCGGGGAGCATCATTAGCAAGATCGTTGCTACTGACGTCACCGTGACACGGCATTCACTTGAAGGTGACCATGTCCATTAGAGAACGCTTAATGGACTTTTCTGATCTCATACCACCAATTGGTCACGAGTCCCGCGTCATAGGGCTGACTAATGTCAGAGGAGCTGCGTTGGATTCACGAAAATATAGTTATTGTTAGAAGTTGCCCGCAGGATGCAATAACAGCACCACATTCAGCTAGTTCTGTTGCTCTAGACGTCGTAAAAACCGACAGTTTGAATTTGACTATAGCGCGTAAGGCCGGAATTTTTGTTGCAGAGCAAGAGTTTTGAGATGAATATGATGGTTAACTGCCTCCCCTGAAGCTCGAAGTGACGTCAAAACAGATTGTGATGCCTAGGATACCGTTTCAGGGGCGTAAGAATAGTCCTTTACTTTTCATCTGCACCTTCTCATAATAGGACAAATGGCACCAGATCCAATTTCAACTGTCCTCGTTGGAGTAGTGGTACCAGACGACTTACTGTCTTCCATAGCAGGGGCACTAAGCCGTCATGAAACATACGGTTGTATTCATTCAACAGCCCTCGTGACGTCGGGCGCCAGTTACCGTGGACATCAACAAGCGGCCAGAGCTGTGTTCTATACCTCCAGTAAACTCAACTTAAGAATGTGATAGAACACTTGCCTCCTTGCGCTCCTCCAGGCACAAAATTACATGATTTTTTTGGCAGCAGCCTTGCATTCCTGGAGGATACAAGTGTAGGTGGGGGTAGATTTGTGTACCTGAATCCATGGCCTTCCTTTCACTCCCAGAACCTAACGTGGGAAATGGCTTTCCCGTATCTAGCATCCCTGATGGTGTGGTTTACAATATTCCAATTATTCAAAGGAGCAACTCTAGGGTTCGTGAACGTTGCGGAAACAGCAATGGATTTTGTTTGGTGTGCGCTGTGCTGTTTCCAATTCACTAAGTACCTTGGTGCATTTGCGTCTCCCTTGCGCTATCTGTCGAAGTGGCCGTAGCCTCACGCATTTTATGTGAAAATCTGTACGGCTCACTGTATGAGTGAGTAAAAAGGAAACATACATCATTGATTCTGGGACAGTATCCTCCACGTTGTGGCTAAGGTCTTGTGGGCATGCACCTTCTACGTGTAGTTTAATTTGGAGCAGTCAAAAAATCACAATGCAGAGAAGAAGTAGACTGGTTTGTTCCTTACATGTAGTCGGTGACAACCTTAGAACTACAAGGTCATTCGTACACCCTGGAACGAAAAACTAATTTGGATAGACGCGCCAGCCAATTAGATTCACTTATTTACCTGAGCTCCATTGGATTCGCGTGTTTAAAACAACTCTTTTCTGCGCACACAACTTTGTCACTGCTATCACGCCGAAGTATGAAAGTCTAGGCACGTTTTATAGCAGATCCTGATGTGACTGCTCATGCAAAGGTAATATTATAGCTTGAAGGAACTAGCTTCTATATTATAATTAGCCTAGTATTTACATTTGCTTAACAAAGTCATTAACCTGTGAGCGGACTCCAGCTGGTTCAGATCTTTCTCGGAGGTGAAGAACAGGTAAGCTGAAATAGTGTGGTTGAAGCTTCTTTGGGACTCTTAGGTTGTCACCCTCCTCCTATGTGCCTCCATGTTCGAAAACCACGGCACTCGAGAACTGAGAACCGTGGTATCAGAGTCCGTTTAAACACTCCATTAAAACCAAATGAAATAGAACGTACCCATTGCCTCGGACAACACTCTGTGAATCGGCACCGCCCGATTATCGTAACGTTCATTTCATTCAATACTAAATACTCAGTTCTTTCTAAAAGTTAGAAATTTAAAGGTACTTTTACAGCGTCGGTGAGGATCTTTCGCGTTATGTTCCAAATTACAGGAAGAACTGTATCGCTTTTGCGGAAGCTAAGAAAGGATCGTTTTTGCTGTCGTATGAAATTTTACACATGAGTCCGAAACGTTACGTTTAAGATGAGGCTCATAAGAGTGTTAAACAAATATCTTATCAATGATCATTGTTCGTCATTGCACTGTCCCTCTCCTAAACGTCGTACCAACTTACTCTTATCAGTTATCTTTGCGAACATTCGCAGCTTCGTGCTGAAAGAGGACATTGCGTCCAACCTTATGACATTGTCAGGTGGCAATGTACTTGTTCTAATGGAAACGTGGTTGAACACCGACGTCAGTGACTCCGAGATCCTGTCTGACCTGCGCAATTTTTGCGTATTCCGCACTGATCGCGAGGGTGCTCGTGGGGGAGGAGTACCAACTGGCGTCAATGATCAGTTATCATGTTCTCTATTTATCTTAGCATCGAACATAGAAATAATGTACGCCATGTGCCGTGCGATACCGCTAACACCAAATTTAGTGTACATCATTGGCCACCTCGCAGTAGTACAGACTTTGCCCGCAAGCTTCATAACACCCTAAATCTACTACTTTCAAAGCATCCCAGTGCACACATCATTCTACTTGGGGAAATTAACTACCCTAATACGACTGCAAGAGTCAGCCCCAACTTAGTCAAGATGAGTGAATTCACTTATATCCGCGTGTATTTTAATTTCACGCAATTAAAACAGAACCGACAGGGGTATCAGGGGAAACAGCTAATACGCTGGACCTCATTCTGACCATTCATCTTGACAGCCTAGAATTCATTACATGCCTCCGAGACATCAGTGACCATAAAGTATCTCATGCCAATTTTAACTTCTCGCCAGTATTAAGACAAACTTCCCGGAAAACTATGAACTTTTATGAAAGGGGAAACTACGGCTTAATCAATGATGAAATGATTAACTTCCTGTCAGTCCTTGGAACAGCTCCTCAATAGGGAAGTGTAAAAGAAAACTGAAAGATATTTAAACATAAGCTTGCCAAATTAACCAGACAATACAGTCCAATACGCAGTCTTCGGAAATGTAACCAGAAACAATGGTTTAGTAAAATATAAAAGACTCGAAAAAAAATATCTAGCATTTTGTGCAGCTAAACGTCAAGTAAACGAACGCGCGCGTGCGATAGATACTCTCTGCTGAGCACGCATACTTCGTCGCGATTGTAAACGCGAAGCGTCACTTCTACGCAGTAGATGTGCAGGAAATGATAGCGGACAGAATGACTAAACCCTGGAAGCTGATAAACCCAAAGAAAATGCGCGCTATCACCTTCACTAACGATTCCGGCGAAATCATGTCTGATACTGAATGTGCAAACTCGT
Organism: Dermacentor andersoni; assembly: GCF_023375885.2. Taxonomy (NCBI): domain Eukaryota; kingdom Metazoa; phylum Arthropoda; class Arachnida; order Ixodida; family Ixodidae; genus Dermacentor; species Dermacentor andersoni. Next base: position 200,468,359 of record NC_092816.1, on the reverse strand, counting down.
TTAACATAGCATTTTCATCCGTTTTGACTGATGAATCCGAAGCGCCGTGTTTAACTTTACCAAGTACTAACATTGCATCTAGACAAGCCATAAAATTCAGCAATAGTGGAACCTTACGTGTCATTGACAAAATAAATATTTCATGAGACACTGGCATAGATGACATCCATTCAAAAATTAAAAAAAGAACACTATGCCAGCGTGTTCAGATTATCTTTGTTTTTCGTCCTTGCAATCACTCTCCGAAGGAAGGTTACCAGACAATTGTAAAGCGGGGAAGGCCATTCCAGTCACAAAACAGGTACTCCCAATTCAAACCCTAAATATCGCTACATTTCATTCACAGGTGTGCCCTGAAAACTTATGAATCATGTGATTTGCTTCCAAACCATGCAATTTTTAGATTCCAGTGACTTCTTCCATTATTCGCAACAACGCGCTGTGGTTGCTGAGTGGTTTTGGGGCGGCACTACTAAGCACGAAATCGCGGGATCAAATCGCTGCCACGGCGGCCGCACTTCGATAGAAGCAAAGTGCAAAAACACCCGCGGTACTTAGATTTAGGTGCACGTTAAGGAATACAAGGGGGTCAAAATTAATGCGGAGTCCCCAACTACGGTACTCCTCGCAATCAGATCGGGATTCAGGCAGATAAAATCCAGTAATGTAATTGCTGTGGATTCCGCTAGCACTTTTTCTGCGAAACTCAACTACAGGCATTTTTCTTACCGACATGACATTTATTTAGAAACTGACGTCATTTACCTAGCTTTGGCTAAGGTATTTGGCAAAGGACTTCATCGACGCTAGCTTGAAAGAGCGCAGGTTAGGGCGTGTTGGTATACCATAACTGAGGTTTTTTAGCGCATGAAAAGGGACGAAAGACAGTTGCAAGACGCGGACACAGCGCTAGCTTCTTAAGCTTCCCAGTTGAACAGGCATCCAAACTTCACCACGTAGATTGCTGAATTTGTCACGCATTCCTATTAGTCAGACTTCATTAATAACCAGTGTTATTAATTTCCACTTCCAGTCACCTCCGGCGTCCCGCAGGTTTCTGTCCTTGGTGCCTTGTTATTCTTCATTTACATTACCAACTTACCCCAGCATGTATCATATCACATCCGCCTGTTCGCAGGCGATTGCGCGTTTTACCGTTGAGCAACAAAGCCTTCGGACCAAGAATTCCTACAGGCAGACCTAAACCACGTGCAATATTAGTGTTTTCGGAGACTTAAGAGATTAAACCCTAACAAATATAATTACATGTCTTTTCATCGACGTCGCACACCTTTTATTTTCCAGTACACAATCTCTAACTCTTTATTTGACCTTGTCCAATCGTATAAATACTTAAAATAACTATTTCTCTTGACTTATGCTGGCGTGTGCATATAACTAATCTAATATTATCGGCTAATAAAACACTATTGTCTTAAAGCATCACCTGCGGGACGCGCCAGAGCATTTTAATTTACAAGCATACACTTCGCTTATCAGAACTAAACCGCAATGCGCAACAACCATCTGTAACCTTCATCAAGTATATTTAACAAATGCTCTCGAAGCTGTACAAAACACGGCTACCAGGTTAATTCACTCCTCATGTTCCTACGACGTCAGCATATCATCTCTAAAATATTCGTCCCGCTTGTCTAATACGTCTACTCGCCGTTGCATCGCCAGCCTTGTCTTGTTCTTTTATTCACCACTTAGACAGGAACCGTATACATCTGCGCACTCCGACAAGAAAAATCCCTTCGCATCGGTCATATGCTTCGAGTTTCGCGTCCACGTGCAGGTGCGGCTGTTCTTATCAGTTAAATTTTTTTACGAGCAGCAACTGACTGGAATGCGCTTCCCCACCGTATTGCCGCTATAAACTTCCCGTCAACATTTGAAGCTACTGTGAATACCTTCATTATATGAAACCCACCCCTTATGTAACCCTCTAAAAGGGTCTTTAAAGAAAATAAAGTGATTGCGATTGTCAAGTTTGGTCATGTACGAAAGGACCCCCGACTACGTAGGAATGCCATCGTTCGTGAAGCAAAGGCCGGGATCATCAGAGGCCAACGGTGCCAGATTCCTGGCGCTGGACGCACGCTGCGTCCGATTACGTGATCGAATAATCCGTGGGCCACACGTTTGTCGCGTTCGAGTCATCCTCACGAATATATGTAGAGACTAATCCGCGTGTATGAAACTCATATTATTCTGCCGCGTTGACACACATACTAACCATCATCATATCGTTGTGGTGTCGGATGGGCATGCGTGAAGTCTACGCGAATGGCAATCGGAAACTTTGCCACGCCCTTCGCAGATTGAACAGACAAACCGCAAAACAAAAGTGAGAACTGGGCGAGTCATTATTATTCGTGATAAATGTGTAGCGTGCCGAAAGAACGAAATACTCAGGAAGCTAACACGCGAGTGCTCCCTTGTAAATCAATATTTTTTAGAAAAAGATTGCGCATCTGGCAACCGTAACTGGAATTTCGCGTGCCAACAGCAGGAGGCCTAACACACAGTCTAGAGGCCAAAGAAAACAATTTTCTGTAGGCCATGTTTTCATTTTGTGTCAGCTAATTCCCCACGAATTTGGAGGCACATGTATCGAGCGTCTCGCCTGATTGGTTGCTGGCGTGCGAATACGCAGGAGTGCACGCGCTCCTCGGAACGGCATCGCTGTTCGGGCAGAACTTGGCCTGACGCGAGGTGTTAGCAAGCGGCGATAGCAGCGCCTGTTTGTCAAATAACACCGTTGGTGCTTTTTGTGATTTTCGTTGTTATTTAGTTTAATTGAGGCATTTGTTCTTGCTTCATTGCTCCAGTTAGATTTATACGCAGCGCTTGTCGCCGAAATAGTGTCACCTGAATTTAATCAGTGACCTAATTACGTATGAATTTGTTTTCCTGGCAATCTTAATAATTACTCGAATAATTAAATTGTAAGTTTGTTGATTTCTGATATTTCCTAATGAAGTTAGCCGTGTCTTTACATATTGTTCGTTTATTGTTTTAGGTGTATCTGCCTACGAAGGTGCAGATTTTTCTTAGTGCAGCACGCTAGTGAGGTAGCTAGGCTCAGTGGAGCCCTGGAATAGGGGCCCACCCATGCCGGAAGAGGCTCCAAGTCGCCGGCGCCCAAGACGACCGAGACCTCGAGACGCTAAATCCTTGAAGGAACCAAATAAAGTTTTTTTCTCTCTCTCTCTCATACATTTGTTAACCTGTATTACGTACTTATAATTGCATGTGCCTTTCCAGAGTTGTTCGTTTTGTGCACTCTATCGATGCGTAAGCAGAAATTGTGACTTCGATCGCTATCTATTGTATAACGTATAATTTTAATGTATTTAATTTATTGTATAACATAAAATCTTATGTAACAACTTGACTTCCACTGCTTTCCACTGTTGTTCACCCGTCCTAACCACCCTACGCAATACTGCTATTCGGAGCCCGCGAGGACCTTGCATACAAAACAATGAAATGAAGCTTCAAGTATACACAAGCGCAAACGGTGCTACGAGCTGTCGTTGCAGAGCGTATAGGGGGAAACAAGTAGCTTCCAAACAGATGATGATGATGATTTGTGGACATGCCGTTTAAGACGGTGTGGTTACAAATAGTAAAATAGCCTCTTGAAGTACCGCCATGTCACCACGGCTACAAGAGGAGCGTCAGCCACGGGCCCTCCGTGAACCCCCTTCTAGTACACTGAAGTAGTGCCTTACGCCCAACAGTTTTTTCTTGGACTAAAGAACGTTGCCAGTCGGATGGGGCTGAGGCTGCTTTCAGTGGACATAATAAGCAGCAATGACTATGACAAGCTGTGGCAAAAAGAAAGAAAAGAATGACAAGACAAAGAAGATGTGTTTCTTCTTTTAAAATAAAGTCAAAGTTCGTTTGATGTGAAAGATCTGTAGCGTAATTTTTGGTTTTAACTTGCGGTCAAATTGGTATACAGCAAGCCAGCTATCTTCAATACGGACATCTTCAATAGCTGCATAAAAATGAGCATTCATCATCATCAGCCTGGTTATGCCCACTGCAGGGCAAAGGCCTCTCCCATACTTCTCCAACTACCCCGGTTGTGTACTAATTGTGGCCATGTTGTCCCTGCAAACTTCTTAATCTCATCCGCCCACCTAACTTTCTGCCGCCCTCTGCTACGCTTTCCTTCCCTTGGAATTCATTCCGTAACCCTTAATGACCATCGGTTATCTTCCCTCCTCATTACGTGTCCTGCGCATGCCCATTTCTTTTTCTTGATTTCAACTATCATTAACTCGCGTTTGTTCCCTCACCCAATCTGCTTTTTTCTTATCCCTTAACGTTATACCAATCATTGTTCTTTCCATAGCTCGTTGCGTCGTCCTCAATTTAAGTAGAACCCTTTTCGCAAGCCTCCAGGTTTCTGCCCCGTACGTGAGTACTGGTAAGACACAGCTCTTATAAACTTTTCTCTTGAGGGATAATGGCAACCTGTTGTTCATGATCTGAGAATGCCTGCCAAACGCACCCCAGCCCATTCTTATTCTTCTGATTATTTCAGTCTCATGATCCGGATCCGCAGTCACTACCTGTCCTAAGTAGATGTATTCCCTTACCACTTCCAGTGCCTCACTACCTATTGTAAACTGCTGTTCCCTTCCGAGACTGTTAAACATTACTTTAGTTTTCTGCAGATTAATTTTTAGACCCACCCTTCGGCTTTGCCTCTCCAGGTCAGTGAGCATGCATTGCAGTTGGTCCCCTGAGTTACTAAGCAAGGCAATATCATCAGCGAATCGCAAGTTACTCAGGTATTCTCCATTAACTATTATCCCCAATTCTTCCCAATCGAGGTCTTTGAATACCTCATGTAAACACGCTGTGAATAGCATCGGAGAGATCGTATCTCCCTGCCTGACGCCTTTCTTTATTGGGATTTTGTTGCTTTCTTTATGGAGGACTACGGTGGCTGTGGAGCCGCTATAGATATCTTTCAGTATTTTTTACATACGGCTCGTCTACACCCTGATTACGAAATGCCTCCATGACTGCTCAGGTTTCGACTGAATCAAACGCTTTCTCGTAATCAATGAAAGCTATATATAAAGGTCGGTTGTATTCCGCACATTTTTATATCACTTGATTGATAGTATGAATATGGTCTATTGTTGAGTAGCCTTTACGGAATCCTGCCTGGTCCTTTGGTTGACGGAAGTCTAAGGTGTTCCCGATTCTATTTGCAATTACCTTAGTAACTACTTTGTAGGCAACGCACAACACCCGCCATGGTTGCTCAGTGGCTATGGTGTTATGCTGCTGAGCACAAGGTCGCGGGATCGAATCCCGGCCACGGCGGCCGCATTTCGATGGGGGCGAAATGCGAAAACACCCATGTACTTAGATTTAGGTGCACGTTAAAGAACCCCAGGTGGTCGCAATTTCCGGAGTCCTCCACTACGGTGTGCCTCATAATCAGAAAGTGGTTTTGGCACGTAAAACCCCATAATTTTTAGGCAATGGACAGTAAACTGCTCGGTCTATAATTTTTCAAGTCTTTGGCGACCCCTTTCTTATAGATTAGGATTATGTTAGCGTTTTTCCAAGATTCCGTTACGCTCGAAGTCATGAGGCATTGCGTATACAGGGTGGCCAGTTTCTCTAGAACAATCTGCCCACCATACTTCACCAAATCTGCTGTTACTTGATCCTCCACAGCTGCCTTCCCCCTTTGCATAGCTCCCAAGCCTTTCTTTACTTCTTCCGGTGTCACCTGTGGGATTTCGAATTCCTCTAGACTATTCTCTCTTCCATTATCGTCGTGAGTGCCACTTGTACTGTATAAATCTCTATAGAACTCCTCAGCCACTTGAACTATCTCATCCATATTAGTAATGATATTGCCGGCTTTGTCTCTTAACGCATACATCTGATTCTTGCCAATTCCTAGTTTATTCTTCACTGCTTTTAGGCTTCCTCCGTTCCTGAGAGCCTGTTCAATTCTATCCATAATATACTTCCTTATGTCAGGTGTCTTACGCTTGTTGATTAACTTCGAAAGTTCTGCCAGTTCTATTCTAGCTATAGGGTTAGAGGCTTTCATACATCGGCGTTTCTTGATCAGATCTTTCGTCTCCTGCGATAGCTTACTGGTATCCTGTCTAACGGAGTTACCACCGACATCTACTGCACACTCCTTAATGATGCCCAAAAGATTGCTGTTCATTGCTTCAACACTAAGGTCCTCTTCCTGAATTAAAGCCGAATACCTGTTCTGTAGCTTGATCTGGAATTCCTCTATTTTCCCTCTTACCGCTAACTCATTGATCGACTTCTTATGTACCAGTTGCTTCCGTTCCCTCCTCAAGTCTAGGCTAATTGGAGTTCTTACCATCCTATGGTCACTGCAGCGCACCTTGCTGAGCACGTCCACATCTTGTATGATGCCAGGGTTAGCGCAGAGTATGAAGTCTATTTCATTTCTAGTCTCGCCGTTCGGGCTCTTCCACGTCCACTTTCGGCTATCTCGCTTGCGGAAGAAGGTATTCATCATCCGCATATTATTCTGCTCCGCAAACTCTACTAATAACTCTCCCCTGCTATTTCTAGTGCCTATGCCATATTCCCCCACTGCCTTGTCTCCAGCCTGCTTCTTGCCTACCTTGGCTTTGAAGTCGTCCATCAGTATACTGTATTTTTTTTTTACTTTACCCAACGCCGATTCCACGTTTTCATGGAAGCTTTCGACTTCCTAGTCATCATGACTGGATGTAGGGGCGTAGACTTGTACGACCTTCATTTTGTACCTCTTATTAAGTTTCACAACAAGACCTGCCACTCTCTCGTTAATGCTATAATATTCCTGCATGTTACCAGCTATGTTCTTATTAATCAGGAATCCGACTCCTAGTTCTCGTCTCTCCGCTAAGCCCCGGTAGCACAGGACGTGCCCGCTTTTTAGCACTGTATATGCTTCTGTTGGCCTCCTAACTTCACTGAGCCCTATTATATCCCTTTTACTGCCCTCTAATTCCTCCAATAGCACTGCTAGACTCGCCTCACTAGATAATGTTCTAGCGTTAAACGTTGCCAGGTTCATATTCCCCTTTGAATACGGACATCTTCAATAGCTGGATAAAAATGACCATTCACACTTAGACTAATGTCGTTCTGTTTGTACATAGGAATGAACGAACACGTGAAGCAACTGTGGCCTTGAATATCAGATGTGTTAGAAAGGCTACTGTTGTACTCACTGAAAATAGTTTAATTTTTCATGCTGCCTAATAATATTTGTGCTGTTTTTTTTATTTTTCTACTCGCGAACACGTGGAGCATAACCTCCACTAAACGAAACGTTGTACTACACGTTTAAAAAAGAACAAACACAAAGGATCACAAGAGTGCTTGCTTTATCAATAACATGTTTAACGGAGCAATGATTTGGTCACTCTCCACTGTATTTTCTCGTTAGTTATATTGTACCTCACTCGCTAACCAAGCTACAGCATATTAGTAACCACGCAAGCCACGTAACCACGCAAGGCTTGCATTTCGTGGCTCGCTTGACTTGCTCAAACAGCCGAATAAGCAGCCTGGCTTCATCCTCGGTAAACATACTCTACAAAGTGCAGCGCTGTCCCTCCCTTCAAACCCCTTTCAACCAGGTTGAATGTCCTCGACGTTCAGTTATATTCTGAAAATAAGAATTTATGTTTAAAGGCCACTGGGCAGCTAGCCGCCAATGAATGTAAATCAGTGGGGCCAAAGAAACTAACTAAAACACTGTCTATCGTAAATATTTTCCAAATATCATGTGCCTTAAACAATGCGGATATATGTTCGAACTTTGTTACGCTTTCAACAGTCCACATTCAAACTCTTCCAGAAGGCACCACAGCAGCTCGCCAAACGGGCGCGGCACTAACTTGAATGTTAGTTAACGGCGAGATTCGGGTGCGGGAAACTGCTGCGTGCGGGCACGCTGGGACACGCTTGACAGCCCAGCGTGTTCCATGTGTTTTTACGTGGCGGCGTTATTCGACACAAAAGAATAATGCTTTGATGCTCTCCTCACGCTTACAAATGGGGGCAACGTGATAAACAGCAAGGTATAACGCGCAAGGTTGAACGCCAACGAACTGCCTGCCGCTACAACTGGGCAGTCACTTCAGTGTATTCTTGCGGCCTTTAGAAGAAGCACTCTGGTAAGCCTCTAATTTAATTTTTGTTTGTGGAGTTCGTCACAGGCAGAAAAATGTTGTGGCTTTATTTTTAGAAGTGTCGCATTTGTGTGCGATTTCGTGAATCTTGCACCGTGAGTAACGACTACGGCGATGTCTGGAACGTATTGACGTGCTCATATCGCACGCATAATGTTAGTCTTGATACTACTGATATGGAATAAGAATTATGAACCCTCTATGTCGCAAAGGAGAAAAAGAGGCTAAGAAAATATGTCAGGTTGAAATGAAAGCACAAGTCTTCTCGTCCTTGACCCTTTGTTTTTTTACGGTATATATATATATTTTAATGAATGTATAGTCCTCTTGTTAACCATCCATGGGCGTGCTTCATGCGCTCTTTATCGTGCACAAATTCACTGGTTTGTGGAGGCATAGCACGATGAGCGGTACAAACGAGCGGGCAGGATTGCCCTGTTCAAGACAACCTGCCAAACATGTTTCCGGTATAAAAAAATCTACCGTAGCTCCGCAGTTTGCTTCTTGAAATGTTTTCCCTTTTAAGCGTGTGGGCTTAAGCCTGTACCCTAGTTTAAGTTTTAAGAATTCACCATATTCTCTCAACGCGTAATGCATTTGTATTCAATCACCGTGGATAGGTGCTCTGGCTTTCTATTTGAGATCTTAGCAACTTTGTCATAAGTCGTAGTCTTTGAAAATGATTTATGTGCTAAATGCTTGTTTTCAACATGCATATATTAGAAATACAAGTTATATGTGTGCGAAACTTGCAAAGTGCCGCGTGAAGCTTCATAGAGACCGCGTGAAACTTTTCAGAGAAACTGCAACAATTTTCTAATGCATTTTATAAAATGTCGCCCTGCATGGTGGAAACTGAATTTGTTCGCAGACCTTAACTGACTAAATGGATGTTTAGCCCAGCCTGCAAAAATCTTTAGCAGAACAAACAAATCGGGTTAGGGGCATAGGCTGAACGTTTTTCTAGCAGAATAGGCGTCGCACAAGGCTAAAGTCACATTTGTCTGTGTCAGTATCGTACTTTAGTTATTTGTCACGGTTATCACGCGGCACTAGATCATGTTGTATAAGAATATCTTACAAGTCGAACAGATAAACTTGGACTTAAGCATGGTGTTTTAAAGTAATTCACTCAAATCACGATTGGCATCACAGTATCTTCAACATGTTAACATCAGTCGGCCAATGTGCCTCCATTTATGATATTGATTAGAACTGACCACTTTTTTTTTGCAGGACTGAAGCTACCTTAATATGGTACAGTACATTGAACACTGCTTGAAGCGGAGAGCTCTACAGCCGCACTTATCCTCCTTTCCATGGGTTGGCAACAGTAGCAATGGCACACAACTCTACAGGGAATTGTGCTCTTCACCACATTCGGAGTACATGCTTTGGTGAGCTCTACATATATTTGACTGCCGTTTCCAGCTGGATCTGGGGCGCCGTCATTTCATGGGCAGACAGAGCACTTAACTCTTGGATGCGCATGCTTGCAAAAGATACAAAATGAAAAGTGCTTCCTCGAACACCGATGATCCTGTGCTTTATTTATTCCTATTCATTTTCTTATCTCATTATTGTTGCTGATCACATAAAGCCCACAAGCAATGAAGCTAAGGAAAGCATAGGTGTAATCATCTGTGGCTCAAATGAAAGTGTAAAAATAACGAAGACAAAGGGGCATGAAAGTGGATGAAAAGACATATCGTCACCGGTGGGGTCTGAGCCCAGAACCTTCGCATTAGGCATGCGGTGCACTACGAATTGGTATACAGGAGCGCCAATCAGTCCATCCCCTAACTTGGAACTAACTCAAGCCCTGGAAGTGGTAGCCAGTGCCACTCGGAGCCATGACGGGCGGATGTGGAACACACTTTTTTGCCCTATGGTGTCACGAAACACGTAAACTTAGGAGAACAGGCACGTGGCTAATAAAACTTTGTGGGCTTCGAGATCCTTGCTATGAACGAACGAAAGAAAGCAGAGGGCTCGATGTTTGATTAATTACTACCATATAAAGCCAGCAGGCAATGAAGCCAAGGAAAGCATACGGCAACCAGCTGCGGTTATCCTATGCCACAATGTACGCTACCCTGCATTGAAATGTAGAAAATAATGAAGAAAAGTCAAAATTAAAGAGGATCAAAAGATAGTTTGTCGCCGTTCGGGACCGAAACTACAATAGCATGCAATCGCACAAGGGAGATGTTGCAGCTGTATTGTTTGTATGTTAGATGCAAACTTTTCAGAGAAAGCAGCACAGAAAATAACCACATGGGAGGGTACATAGAACAAGTGCTAAAGTCGCACTGTCTGTTCACTGACGTGGACCACTAAATATGTAGAACAAGTACGAAGCAGAGTGAATGCACGAGAACAGGGCTACCACAGTGGTGCGTACATATGGACATCAAGCAAAGCTTTCTCTCTGCTTTAAGGGTATAAGGATCGCTGACAGAGTCAGTCCTACTGTTTCATTTTTAAAGAAAAGCTTCTAATACAAGTTATGCTAACGGTCCTTCTACTTCTGCCAAGAATTTATATCTCAGGTGGGCGATGACCAGTGTATGAGTTACAATGCACACCTACATGTGCCTGTTCCATTCTTTTTAATATTCGGGAAATATTATCGGCCCTGTCATTAGTGCAGCGTGCAATTCGGCCTGTGTAGAGCTTGCCACAAGTGGTTATTTGGTACGCCATGCCAACGGCGCAGATCGCGAAGGGAGTGGCATGCCTTTTCTCAAAAGCAGCTGAAGTTTTACGCTTAAGTGTGGGAACAAAGCTTACACCCCAGTCACACGGGTAAACTAAAGTGCACTTTGAGCAAGTGCACTTCAGTGCCCTGAGTGTCATTATTGCGGCGCACCGCTACACGAAAAAAGAAAAGCCCTCTTGAAAACTAGTAGCCAAGGCTATCGGGAGTCAGAAAGCAATGCATCTATCTATTAACTTGAGTATGTGCACAAAAACAGTTTATCATTGTAAGAAACAGCTTGTATACAATAAACTTTATTGCAATTTAAGTAATTCATTGCCACCTCGATAACAAGATTAATCACCACGAGTCAAGACAAGAAGTCTTGACCAGTACAAGACCAAATAACGCGTTCCGCCAAACAACTGCGCGGTCATTACACGGCGTGGCCGTAAACGGCCTGAAAGCGAGAGTAGTGTCTTGCCGTACTTTTTTTTTTCAGTGTGGCCCATTTTATTGCCTAGCAAAGTTAACAATGAAAAATGTTTTTGAAAATTACTTCCGGCCCTGTTTTCAATATAACTAAATTTTAGTCATTGCTATGAGACTAGAGAATTCGCCACTGCGAAGTGTGTTCCCTGAACACACTTGTCGACGGGGGTACTCTGCCCTAAGCGTCACTAAGCGTTCCCGTGTGGCAGCCTGCAAATGACACTAGCGGTGAAGTGCACTCACCCAAAGTGCACATACGTTTGCTAGTGTGACAACGGTATTAGCCTCTTTGGAACCAACAGCGCAACTGGAGCCCCATACTCGTCAACAGCCTTCTTCAGTGGCTGCGCCGCTCGTTGGCCTTTGCTGCTTTTAAGACCATGAGTTCTTGCAGCGGAGTCTCTGAGATTGGGATGATCACAGAGTTATGGAGGCCAGCTTCTATGAGTGTCTCAATCTGGACATAAAATCTAGTGTGCATCATGTGATTGCGCAACATTTTAGAGCCTTCTCATGGGACATCATGACAATAGCGGCTTTAAGAAAATTGGTATAGGCTGACCCATGCGGTAGCAAGCTTTGCTTTTGGCTGGTAACACCAGGAAGCATGCTTTGTGATGAACGTCAAATTATTGTCTAAGATATGCAGCTTGTTATCAATGCGGTGATGAAGTTGAGAGTTTGACGAAGTCTTGTCTAATCCGGAAGAGTTAGAGAAATAAACAAAAGTGACGCCGACAAAGGTAGAAAAATTATTTAAAAGCTTACCTTTTCGGGTTCTACGCGGAAGCATTCTTTACCCTCTTTTCGCCATGCCGAAGGGTGTAGCATGCATAAAGGTTAGCTCTTTTACGCGCTTATTAAATAATTTAAAATGTAATCTAGCGTATTCTTATGCGTCGTATTAATGTGAGGCTGTAAACGAATTAAACCATATACGTGTCTAAGAGCTTTGAGAACACGACCTTGTCAAATAACTGATAACGTAATGTCACAAAGCACAGGAACTTCTTAAAACCAGTTTCAAATCCCTGTTCCAATAGCTTAAAATACAAATGTCACAATATTGTATTGTGGCTAAATATGTAATACATTAGCAGTAGCTAGCATTGATACATGTGGCATGGAAACACGAATTCATGATCGCGAGTCCGTCTCCAGAGTCTGTAAGGTGTACGTTTCTCTTAATCAATTACTCACAGAGGACCCTGACCATGAGAAGGAAACTACAGAAAAATAAATGGGTTGAGGTGCATACAACAGGCTTCACCGAATCCTGAATAGAGCTTACCAGTATCGTTGAAAAGAAAAGTATACACTTATTGCACTCGAGCGGTGCTAACATATGGGGCAGAAGCTTGGAGTTTAACAAAGAGGCTCAAAAACAGTTAAGGACCATGTAATATGCGATGGGATGGAAACGTTAGGCGTAACGTTAAGAGACAGCAAGGGAGCGATGTGGATCAGAGATGAAACGCGGATATGCGATATTACAGCTGACATTAGTAGAAAAAAAATGAAGCTGGGCAAGCCATGTAATCCGTACGGTAGATAACCGGTGGACCATTAGAGTTACAGAGTGGGTGCCACGGAAAGGGAAGCGCTGTCGAGCACGGCAGAAAAATTAGGTGGGGTGATGAAATGAGGAAATTTGCAGGCGTTAGTGGAAATCGGCCAGCGCAAAACAGGGGTTATTGGAGATCGCTGGGAGAGGCCTTAGTTCTGCAGTGGACATAAGCATAGGCTGATGTTGGTGATAATAATAATGATGATGATACACTAATGAAGCAATCTTGACAATGCTACGCGGCTGGCAACTCTAATTTTCTTTTGGAGCCTTTTAATACTGCGTTAGCAGACGACGCATGCACCTGGTGGTTGGTGGCTATGGCGCTAGTCCACGTCACCTCTGGGATATTTATCGAACCGCAGGCAACTGCTGGTGGTCCCTTATCTCGTAGGCCATGACAAGGAGCCTTTTGTGATTTATCCTCCCGTTTCTTTTTTTTTTAAACGTAAAAATGTTTCCCAAAGGTGGTTCTTTCATTACACTATTTGGCAAAATTTTCCGCAGCCCCGAATTTTGTTGTAGTTTGACTTTAAACGCTTGCAAGCAGCAAAAGCCGACATTGCGCAGTTCAAAGCAGCTGGAAGTACTGACTCATGTGCACCAAGTGTGACATTAACTGCAGAAGTTTGCCGACAAGTATGCACTCCCAGTTGTACAGTCTCACGTTGCGCTGTTAATACAGAGGGGGCGTGATGAAATTCTGGCCTTGGCACTCGCATTTAAATGGTGGCGAAACGCTAAAACATCCATGCACTGTGCGTTCGATGCACGGTAAAGAACCCCAGTTGGTCTGAAATAATCCGGTATCCCTCCTACTACATGCCTCAAAAGGATATCATGCTTTTGGCACGTAGAGCAGCAGAATTTAGTTTAACAGTTGGTGACCTTAGATTTTTCAATTTTTCCAGGCTCTTGCTTACAAAAACTCTGTTCCCTATACAAATGACGAATTCGTTATTATCGAAACCTAACGTTCAATGTGACTTAACTCCATATTTTCGTTTAGAGCCCATTTAACCTGCATTAAGAGCATAGAACATGAATGCTATGGCATTTATCCCTATTGGACTCGTGTTCAACAGCTAGATGGCGTGAGACGCTAAAATACTACTGTGGGTTGCAAGGTGCTCGGTTGCCAAATAAAAGCTAGCCTTTTCTGTAAACATTTAATTAACTGAACCTGGTTGTCTGTCTTCAGGTATACTCCTGAGAGAGGCAGACAATACTTACATAATAAATCAGTTAAATTTCTGTTCAGTTTCATGCCCCAAACGTTGAATACAATTTTGCATTTTAGTTGGAGAGCATAAAACTAGGAAGTCAAATGCACCTAGCCCGTTCCCTACTGAGGATGAGCCAGGCTTGTCTTTGGAATTGGTCTTGTCCTTCTGAAGGCGAATTGGGCCCGTCATAAGTAAAACTTGCAAACACAAGTTCGGCTGCACCGCTCATAGGTTTGATTTCGGTGCCAGCTTTTTTTATGCGTGATGGTGACACCAAAGGGCAGCACGTAATTGTACTTGCAGCCAGTGGTCCTAAATGACGTCATCGTCTTGTAAGGGCTCTGATGGACGACAACTCCGCACGTCAACCTCATAAAAGAAAGGAGAATGAGAATTGTTAGCTGCTGAAGTCACGGCTTAAGAATTAAAATTATATCCTGGAAGTTCATGTGCCAAAACCACGATTTCATTATCAGGCACACCGTAGTGAGACATTCTGGATTATTTTAACCACCTGTGTTTTTTTTACCTGGCACCTAGTGCACGGCACACGAGCATTTTTGCATTATTCCCTCGTTCAGATGTAGCGGTTGCAGGCGGGATTTGATCCGGCACCCACAGACTTGGTAGAGCAAGGCACTGCACCACTAGGGGGGATATGAGACAGCTTGTCACTAGCCACTTCTCCAAGTTCATTCCGCCAACGGCTAAATGTGAAAAGCCAACAAGGACATACTTTGTGTGCTTAAAATATTCCTCAGCTGAAAGAAAGAGAAGCTCTTGAAAGTGAATAAAGACATGGTGCGAAGACTGCGGCAGGACATTGAGCACGATTTTGCTTTGAAGTCTTTAGAACTGTTGAAGTCAAGTTACATAGGCGTTTATCGAAGTGACAGCATTGCTGTTTTTGAGAAAATAACACATATCTTCAGGTAACCTTAGAATTCTGAAGCTGCGCAGTGAACTCTTTACTTACAAACATGAAAAGCGGCGAAAGGCATTAGCATCGCAAAAGATATCGAAACAAAATAGTGGCCTTCGTCAGACATACGGGTAGAAATTTAATGGCACGAAGGAACGAGCACAAAGAAACACATCGACATGACAGTATTGGCCCCAAGTACCAGCTGATTTTATTCGTGGAGGGGAACAAGAATTTATGACCACAATAACTATTTTTCTGCTAAAAATGGGTCTCACACGCGCAGGGATTTCTTTTCGCCCACTGAGTGCCATGGACAAGTAGAAATGTTCTCGTTATTTGGGCGTAAATATTGTGTAAATAAATGACACCATTTTTCCAGTAAATTGATTTCTTGAGGACGCAGTGGGCAGAAACAAAGCAGAAATCTGGTTGATATCGGTTTTATAAATAGCAAAGCAAAGTGCCACAAATGGCCTCCGGTCCAATGCTAGAATATATGTTTTTGGATGTTTCTTCACGTGAACTAAAGAATTGGAGCTGGAAAGCTCTAGAGTCACGCTGGGAGCTTCAGCTTCATACAAGGAAAATTTGAGCCCCCTGGTGACCTACTCAGAAAAAAAAGATGTTTAGCCCAAACCTTTCTTGTTTCTTTCTTTCTTTATTAGAACATAACATATACAAATGAAATAAGGTAGTACTTCCGCGATTGTTTTTCCAACAATAACGAGTTCATGGAGGATAACAAAAGCATGCTTGTATTCTGTTCCAAGAAATATCATGTTTCATGCACACTGTTTCTGCATGCTTGCCTATTAGCAACTTCAACTCGTGGGATAATAATTGACGGCTAGTACAAGACAAGATAGTTCAAGTGGCTGAAGAGTTTTATAGAGATTTATACAGTACCAGTAACACCCATGACGATAAGGTGAGAGAGAATAGCTAGAGGAATTTGAAATCCCACAAGTAACACCGGAAGAGGTAAGGAACGCCTTCGGAGCTATGCAAAGGGGGAAGGCAGCTGCGGAGGATCAGGTAACAGCAGATTTGTTGATGGATGGTGGGAACACTGTCCTAGAAAGATTGGCCGCCCTATATAAACAATGCTTCATGACCTCAAACGTACCGGAATCTTAGAAGAACGCTAACATAATCCTAATCCATAAGAAAGGGGACGCCAAAGACTTGAACAATTATAGACCAATCAGCTTACTGTCCGTTGCCTACAAAGTATTTACTAAGGTAATCGCAAATAGAATCAGGAATACCTTAGACTTCTTTCAACCAAAGGACCAGGCAGGATTCCGTAAAGGCTACTCAACAATAGACCATATTCACACTATCAATCAGGTGATAGAGAAATGTGCGGAATATAACCAACCCTTATATATAGCCTTCATTGATTACGAAAAAGCATTTGATTCAGTCGATACCTCAGCAGTCATGAAGGCACTACGGAATCAGGGTGTAGATGAGCCATATGTAAAGATACTGGAAGATATCTATAGCGGTTCCACAGCCACCGTAATCCTCCACAAAGAAAGCAACAAAATCCCATTAAAGAAAGGCGTCAGACAGGGAGATACGATATCTCCAATGCTATTCACAGCATGTTTACAGGAGGTATTCAGAGACCTGGAGTGGGAAGAATTGGGGATAACAGTTGATGGAGAATACCTTAGCAACTTGCGTTTCGCTGATGATATTGCCTTGCTTAGTAACTCAGGAGACCAATTGCAATGCATGCTCACTGACCTGGAGAGGCAAAGCAGAAGGGTGGGTCTGAAAATTAATCTACAGAAAACTAAAGTTATGTTTAACAGTCTCGGAAGAGAACAGCAGTTTACGATAGGTAGCGAGGCACTGGAAGTGGTAAGGGAATACATCTACTTAGGACAGGTAGTGACCATGGACCCGGATCATGAGACTGAAATAACCAGAAGAATAAGAATGGGCTGGGGTGCGTTTGGCAGGCATTCTCAAATCATGAACAGCAGGTTGCCGCTATCCCTCAAGAGGAAAGTGTATAACAGCTGTGTCTTACCAGTACTCACGTACGGGGCAGAAACCTGGAGGCTTACGAAAAGGGTTCTGCTGAAATTGAGGACGACGCAACGAGCTATGGAAAGAAGAATGATAGGTGTAACGTTAAGGGATAAGAAAACAGCAGATTGGGTGAGGGAACAAACGCGGGTAAATGACATCTTAGTTGAAATCAAGAAAAAGAAATGGGCATGGGCCGGACATGTAATGAGGAGGGAAGATAACCGATGGTCATTAAGGGTTACGGACTGGATTCCAAGGGAAGGGAAGCGTAGTAGGGGGCGGCAGAAAGTTAGGTGGGTGGATGACATTAAGACGTTTGCAGGGACAACATGGCCACAATTAGTACATGACCGGGGTAGCTGGAGAAGTATGGGAGAGGCCTTTGCCCTGCAGTGGGCGTAACTAGGCTGATGATGATGATGATGATGACAAGACAAGAAAATAAGAAATGTAGAGGTGATATTACAGTGATAAAACATTTTCACAGGGAATCACTCATGGAAAATTTTGGAAATTTCGATGGTTTTCTGAAAATAAAATCGGGCAGGGACTTGGTTAGTACTATGTGGGGCACAAATAGAATTCAGGAAACAATATATGCACCTGTCACAACTTGTGTGATGAATTGAGAGTAAATGCTGATAAAGAATGACATTTTTTGTCAAAAAGAGCCAGTGATTGTCTACCGACACATGTCGATCCTTTCTTCCTAGTATGAAAAAAACCTCAATAACTTCCTTCTCAGCTCTATTATGGCTCTTTGCAACTAATGTCTTGTGGTTGAACATTGGGAAGAACCCAAAGCTATTGACATGTTCTTCCAAGGAGCTACTGTATTCATTCTTCATAGAAGTTCATGGAAGTTCTAAGTTCACCGACTTCCTCTTCGAAGCATTAATAGTGATTATGGTTATAAATACTCGTTTCCATTCATGAGCGACATCAGTTGGTAGTTGGTTCCAGTTCTATTGATGTGTATTTTTTTTTCATATCATCATGCTTTTGCGAATAAATGACCATACATGCTAATAAAGTTAGGAAAGTTGGTAACCTGCATTAGGAAACATGGTGACTACACTATAATGTGAAACACAGGAAATGCACAGGATGGGTACTGCACGTCAACTGGTTTTACTATACGAATGATTACATACATTCATGAAAGGCTAATATTTGCGGCAAAATGCGACGACATATGGCGTATCATCAGATATATCACTCGTTTCAGCTATGACGCTTGCAGCACACATTTTGTCTAAGCAATAAGTTTTTTTTTTCATTCTAGATACCAGTTGAATATGTGCTATTGGACTTATCGGTTTCTTATTTGGAAAAGGCGATATAATTATTTGCGCATTTCAAGCCCTAAATTTTCCGAGTATATGTCTGCTGTCAAATATTGCCTGATGTCTAGACCTTGCTAACACAGTAGCCTGTACAGAATGCCCCCTCCGCATTTCAGTGAGGCACCTTTGATGCCTTTAATACCTCTCTTCTGGAACAAGTGTTCCATGGAACAGACCAGCAGTTGCGTTAAGGACAGCCTGCACGGGCATCGTGCATACATTTAGGCTGGACATCTCACAAAACATTGTGAAACCAATAACTGTATTAACACATGTTTCGGAAATTAACAGCGCAAAACAGACAAGGACGGAGGAAAAGAAAAACACGACACTGGCGCTTTTTTAACAACTGAAGTTTATTTTGAGGAAAGTGACATATATATATATATATATATATATATATATACACACCGGCCCACAACAGGCCAAGTTGTGAACAACTAAGCGACCGTCCATGCGCATTAGGAGCCATCCTGGTGACTTGTTGAAACACACGTGGAAAACATCAATGCGCCATTACGTGGATAAAACCAGTACGTCAAAACATAAAAAAATGATTAACTCAATAGAAAACATCTCTATCAGACTTAACAACAATCTGCCCGTTAAACACTTTCTTACAAATATCACAGTTCTTTTTTTCCTAAGAGTGACAGACGGTGTACTTACGCACATTTCCCCTTCGCTGTCAGTATGGAAAGCTTCCATAATCTCCTTTGTGGTCTCATCTTTATGCCAGAACAAGCAAACAGTTTTTTTTTTTCGCTAATGGTCGGAAGCCACACTCCCTGCAATGCAAAGGCAAGTGCAAAGCCCCGTACCTTTTAATGATGACAAGTGCTCCTTTAATCTAATGTGCACGCAGCGGCCGGTCTGGCCCACTTAAACCTTCCGCATGACAGGGGAAACCTGTACACAACGGAAGATCTACATATAAAGCATCTATTTTTAACTTCTCGGAGCAGAAACTGCATTCCTTGCCATGGCCCAATAATTTTTTCTGCAAACTAGAAACAAACCTCACACAAGCTAGTTGGGCGCGGACATGACCACACACACCCCATACCTACTGGCCACATTCTTCAAAAAATGCGAGAACTTGTGCAAATGTGCCACCACCACCGGCATTTTTTCATTGGGCGTGGAATCCCTTGATTTTCCCTTTACCTGATCAGTTCCCTTTACCCACTTATTACGACTGTGACAGGCCCTCAAGATTTCACTTTCTGGGTAACCAGGGTTCTGTAATCTCTTATTCTGGGCAAGCAAACCCTCCCTCAGCGGATGCTCACATGTCTTCTGTAACATAGTGCGCAGCGCGGCGTAAACAGTACTGTTATTTTTAATGTGGTGTGGGAAGATTTAAAAGCGCCTTTGCCGAACAAGGCTTATGTACCTAACACAAACCGTCCTCCCGAGACCTCATTCTAATATCCAGGAATTGAATCCAATGTTCGGCAGGAAACTCAAAAGTAAATTTTATGTATTTACCGCATTCCTGAAAAATCAATAAAATACAGCTACTTTACTGTTTAAGTTCTGTCTTTCTGTGAGGATCAAGAAATCATCGACGTACCTAAAGACATGAAGGGCCAAGCTTCCTGAATTACTGGCAACGCAATTATTAACTCGACTACGGAAAATGGGGCTTAAGGCTGGAAAAACCCTCTACCCTGTACCAAATCCCGACTTCTGTAAGGACGTGCTCCCTTTCCATTCAACATGCATAGAGCGCCAAGAAAACGACAACAATTCTTAAAAAACTTTCCGCATATATTCCGCAATTCCAAACAAATTTGGTTTCGTCGTTGTCATTAACCGCACAAGACATGACACTCTTTATATGTTCATTATGCGGTAGCGAATGAAGCACATCTTCAACGTCAATGCTAACAGCCGAACATGATCCAGGATTATGTGTCTTGAAAAACTTAACCACGCTATTTGAGCTTTTAACATAAAAAGGGTCAACAAAGTTAAGAGCCTCACGCTGCTTTTGCAAATACCCCAAAATTACACATTGCCAAGTCCCCCTTTCCGAAACTTTGGCCGTCATTGGGATATCTGGTTTATGCGTATTAACTGAAAAAAAAAATACCTGCAGTTCTAAACCTTTAGTCTTTTTGACTCGAGACCTCAGGCCTTCCAGATTTTTATCCTGCGGCATCGCAAGGGCCTGCTTCTTAACCTTAGATGCTTTAACACCAATCGGGTAAAAATTCTTCAAAACTGCCTTTTCAGAATTTTAGCAAACACACCTTCCGGAATCACTAACAAACACTCCTCCCTTATCCGACGCACACATTCTGAGCTTGTCCCTCTCCAAAAACTGAAGGACAGAATTCACAGGCGAAGTGTTATTTCGGGTCTAAGAAGAGTGAGTGCAAACGTCAACACATTTAGACACCTATCTAGCTTGCTCACCATCAGGAACAAACCGGTAGACGCACTTTGAAAAAGCAACTGTCTCTGCCAGGGGCACTTTTGGTTCAAAGGCGAACTTCGGGAAAGGCACAGTACCTTTCTGTACGTTCTCCAGAACGGAACAGTATCCTAGAACGCGAAATTCAGCTTGTGTTATCCTTTTCTGCTTTCTGTTTAGAAGCGATGGCCGCGCCACATTCCATAGGAACTCTGCGGTCTTCCTAGTCATCTCTCGCCACTCTTGCAGTCTCCTCTGCTGAGCGTACGTGATCTCTGTGGAACGCGCTACCGCCGAACAGTCCTGGAAAAAGCGCGCTTGCCGCCACCATTCCGAGCACAGAATGCGGCTAATTCTTCTGGCGTCTCCTATCGAAGGCTTTAGAAAACCACATATTTTTTTTAAAAGTCCAGTGCACACAAAGCTTGTTTCAGATACCTGGCACAAACCCTGGCTCTGCACATGCACACCGCTATCATTTATGTGAAGGCGGCCGGGTCATTTGGGGAGTGGTTTGCATAAAAGATAGAACCCGATGTACAAGAAATGAACTGTACTAGAAGAGAAACTTGGACGAGTTGGTAATGATTCATGTTTCGGAAATTAACCGCGCCATACAGACAAGGACCAAGGAAAAGAAGAACACGACGATGATGATGATGATGATGATGATGATGGCCTCATGTTATGGCTCATACCCACACTGGGGGATTGGCCAAGAATTGCGTGCTGAAAAGTTCACCTAATTTTTTGAAGTGCTACTTATTCGATGAGAAAAAATATAACGAAAGAGAGATAAAAAAACATACAAAAACAAACAAAATACAAGACAAAAGTTAAAGAGTTATTCGTTTTGTTGACTGAATGTAACTGCAAACGGCATCAAATACGTCCCTGTGGCTGACCCCTATAACTGACGCACCGAAAGATAGTATGATTTCTGGTGATAATATTAACCCTAATTTTGCGAACGGAAGTTCTAGGTGTCTTTTTCTTAACAATTTGTATCGTCGACATACCAAAAAATAATGATCTAGTGATTCTGTTTCTTGGCAGTATGGGCACAGAGGCGATAGCGTCAGACCAGTCCTGTGTAAATATAGGTTTAATGGAGGGACACGGCAGCGTAATGTCGTGATCGCTACTTCTGATTGTCTTGATGGACAACACTGGATCTTCCACGGAAATCTGAGGCGCTGATATTCTGCCCATGTCGTTATTTATTCACTGACATCTCTATGAATTGAATATTTTCTATATCTGATTGCTGTTATGTGAGCCCCCAAAGGAAGAACAGGCATTATAGGTCCACACGACACTGGCGCTGCTTCTTCTTTTCTTTCGTCCTTGTCTGCTTTGCGCCTTTAATTTCCGAAACATGAATTATCACCAACTCGTCCAAGTTTACCTACGTGTATTAACAAACCCTTTACAGGGTATTGAATAAACAAATCAATTATTTGAACTAGATAATGTATGGTGTGCGTGCATCATGGACGAGATGTTTCGCTGCGAATGTGAGGTTTTTGCGTATGCAATCACTATGCAGTAAGATCAGTTGATGTCCAGCATCCATTCTATGCATTTATTGCTTTATCTTTTTTAGTACTGCAATCATGTTTCATAAGACTTTGCATAGATTGCTAAAATGAAGGTTTGAGCAGTTTGATCTTTTTTTGATACACATTTTTGTTTTCGTCATTTTCTTCACCACGTAAGCGTTTTTCTGGAGCAGTTGCGGTGTTTCCCCGTGTCATGTTACATCGTCCAAGTGACAGGCTGCCCTGCGCAGACCCGGTTTTGAAGCCAAACTATGGACAGCCCAACGGGCCCCCGACGTGGCGGAGATGCTAGGCCTTTCTGTCCCGACATGGGTGCGGCCCGCTACATGCTTGTGCACGTACCGATGGACCTTAATAAAGTTTTCCATCCATCCATTTATCCATTCATCGCTGTTACTTGCCAGATGTCTGTCTCTGAAGAGCGCAAACCACTTGTAGCATGCAAATTTGTGGCGTGATGAAGGCTATGGGTGACTCAATTGTGAACATATTGGTAAACATAATTTTTGCAGTGAATGAGGCGCTTCTGTAATTGTTACGTTTTGCAGCCATAACGTAAAGCAGAGTATTTGCATCCATGTGACCTAGATGGCAGTTCTTTCATTGTGACATCTTTTACCTAATCGCCCCTATGCCAGTTAGCACAGCAATGCATATTTCACACGTCCCTTAACCTTCTGGTGAAAATGGTAATATTGCATATTATCTTCTTACTAACATTTATAGCTTTTAAATAGCTGCTATAATGTTTTGTCCACACATTTTCAGGAAAAGGATAGACACTTGGAATATTTAGTGGGGGGACCGAACCAGCATGCTCGTCTTATCTGCCACTTTTACAGGCAACAAGTTAACCATCATCTCTGCTGCGCTGAGTGTTTGCCTGCTTTCGTTGTGTCGTAATTCATTCAAGCACTGGCCAATTTGTCCTATATATAATGCGTCCACAATCTAAGCGTCTGCCATATAAATCTTTGGTGTAATTGGTGCGGTGACTAGTATAGCTTGCATGCGTTTCTGGCGCTTTTTATTTTCAAGGTCACAGAGTGCTGAAAATTTGCAGCGCGCTGAACAAAAACATATTAACATTATGTCGGTTCGCGACCTTCTTCATATTACGTGAAATTTTACGGAGGTATGGAATTACAGACACAGGTCTTTTGTCACAATCCTTGGCAGGGCTCTTTCTTCCCCGTTATAATTTTTGAAGTCACGTCTCACAGAAAGATGAAATCACAGATAGTGGAAACCCTGCGTGTTTAATTCTGTCCTCTTGGCTAGACACACTGTGCTCAGTTTGGTGCACACATGACTTTCTCAAAGCACTATGATGGTATGCTGTGGCTGTGCCCTCTTTATCAATTTCAAGTGTGCGCTATGGAAAGGTAGAACTCTTTTCTTTGATCTTGAGCTGTATCTCTAGCACACGTTGTCATTTGACGAAAAGAAATTCTCAAGATCGAGAAAGCGAATATAGTTATTATTGGGCAGTTCAAAGGTAAACTTGAGCCCCTGGGAAAGAAAAGTGAATATTTTTACACAGTGTGTTACAGCGGACGATCGCGGCACCTTTAAGCCATCGGCGGCGCCGCCGTTGCCGTGCTGCCCGCTCGATGGCGACTATCCACCGTCGCATTTCCGGAGACGCGGAATGTGTCTGGCTGCAAGAACGACGATGTGAGCGTGCCCTAAACGCTCGGTGGTGCAGAAGGGGCAGTGTTGTTTTTCTGATGCTGGTGCGAACATTCTGCGCACCCACAACATAAGCCACCACTGCTTTTGCTGAGCTCCTGTGAGTATGCAGTAGTTGACCACAACGCACAGTAAGCGTCAAGCTAACGGTATGTAATAAAGGATAATATTTTCCTGTGTAAGTCTGCTACCACGTCAGGTAACGTTGGGAACTTTCGTAATTCCTTGCGTCACGTTTTCCTGGAATGTGATTCGTCGAAAACATTGAAACGAAAATTCCAAGGCCCGCAATGATATTCTGTCGGACGAAAGTATTTTTGCAAATGTCGGTATTACGTAACGTACGCAGGAGATCATTTATCGAGAAGCAATTCCTTCTGCGTGCTGTATATGAAATATATATGCGCAAAACGGGTCTGAATCTCTCACTTACATTGGCGTGTCAAAGAAGCCGTCACTGCAGTCACTGCACCGTTCGTGGACGCTGCAAACCAATAACACGCGCGTAATCGTACTCGTGCTGCATCGCAGCAACACGACTCGTTCATTTACTGGCGTCACGGGAACTTGTGCTGCAAGCAGGCTCCATTAGTCGTCGTCGCTGACAGTCGACTGACGACGTGAATTAGCGGCTGCAACCTTCATAGAGAAGACTACGTCCTCACAAAGAGCATTCATAATTGGGCTATTATGCGCAGTTTCTTTTCGTGGCCTGAAGAGACGGCTTGCGCACACATTCTTCTCAAGTAGACTGTCATGTTTTAGCTCAACAGGTCAACTTGGAATGCAGCTGGGAGCACATCGCGCGCAGCAAACTTTTTTTTTTATCTTAGATTATTTTTTTTTTCATTTCTTTCTGGCCGATGTAACGATCGACAAGATGCAGTTGGCACGACTTAGGCCTGTTTCGTTAACACATAGCTGCAGTTGACATTCAAGTGCCCCTCGAAGGATAGCAAACATCGATGACCATTGGCTTTCTACAAAAAGTGCCGTGTTCTTTAGTGCATATTCAAACGTATACAAAAAATGTAGTTTGGAGACGCACCGCTTCCCTGGCGCCGCTTTTATCCGCATAGGCTTTGCGCGTATCATGCGACACAAGGCGTAGTCGACGGGGCGGAATGTGGCCTCCACGTGGTAATATAATTAGCGTTACCGCAGTTTTGCCGTAAATACATTCCTAAATGTTCAAGGAAGTGGGGTAAAATAAAATGTGGTAAACTTGAAAAACTTTAGCTCTGCTAAATTCAGTGGCAAGCACACTAGCGGATGAAGTAAACCACGAGCATATTTTGTTCCTGGCCGCTTCTGTATTGAAAAAGAAAAAGTCACAGTTTCACCTAAAAGACGAAACGTTGATATCAAAAGTGTAGGACAGCTGCACGAATTAAGCAAGGTTTGGGTATGGGCTAGTTGGTAGTCCATGGTATCAATCGTCACTTACAGCGCATACATAGACGAGCAACAAAAAACTACGACGAAGACAAGCGCTGACCAAAACTACTAATGGCTTCTTCGACAACAACCAGGAGCGCCTGATGCGGAATAGAATAAAACAAGTCTTTTATATCTATGGACATAGCCTTCAATTTAACACTGTTTGTCCTCACCCATCCATCCTTGTCACCTTGAAAACTTTTGCCCTTTGCGAGGCACGCATCTAAATAAAGATGTCAAATCAAATCAAATACAGATATACAGAAAATACAGAAAATCAAATACAGATATGGCAACTGCGAACATACAATGACAACATAGAAACACGAAAAAATAAATATGCACTTGTGTTATAGGGTTCTTGACTCATACAACAAAAAACGACTTATTTCCGACTTGAATTTAAAGAGTTTCATGTTGAAATTTATTTGGGAATTCACACGCTTTATTAGTGCGGGTATTTGATAAGCGAGCACGGCCCTTCCAAAATTTGTATGTGTTCGTGGTTTTGTTATCCGTTCGTTACGCAGTGCATAACGAGCTGACGTTGTGTGTGCTGAATGCAACAGGTTATGTTTATGTATGTACAGCAGGAGTTTGTATTCATATATTTTACTCGCTTTGAGCAAATTGTGTTTAATAAACAAAGGATTAGTTGGTAGATCTTTGGGTTCACCATGACAATTCTCAAGAATCCTCAGCACTTTCTTCTGCAATACCTCCAGTTTATTATAATTCGTAGTCGTTGTAGTGCGCCAAGCCAGTGTGCAGTAGGAAAAACGGGAGTAGAATTGGGCGTAATATATCGCTTTCTTTAGCTGCAGAGGAAGTACATCTGATAATTTGGATAATAAACCAGCTGTTCTGCTTAGTTCTGAGGTTAGTTTGTTTCGTTGTTTATTCCACGACATACCTTCTTCAAACCACACACCTAGAAATTTCTGATATTTTACGCGTGCTATGACGGTGTCCTGGAATGTCAGCGTGAGTTCACTGTCACATGTTTTGTTAGTGGGTTCGAATAAGACGTAGTAAGTTTTTTTTTAGGTTCACCGCTTATTTAACTGCATGAAGCCAGCTATCAAGCTGCATTAGGTAGTCGTTAATCGTGTTCTGAAGGTCACTAAGTGTACGCGCAGAAAAAAAATATATTGGTATCATCTGCGTAAATTACTAACTTTGGGGAGTTAGGTATATCAGATATATCGTTTATGTAAAGTATAAATAACAAGGGCCCTAGAATCGACCCCTGAGGTACTCCTTGTTTCAGTGTAGTAGTTGGGGAAATAACATAACCAATTTTTATACACTGTTTTCTGTGGGAAAGATATTTTTTTAAAAAGATCTAAGGCAACGCCACGAATGCCGTAATCATGAAGTTTAACTAATAAAATCTCATGTTTAACACAATCAAATGCTTTCATAAGGTCAATGAAGAGACCAACGGTATAAAGCTTATTTTCAATGTCATCCATTATTTTATCTTTAACACGTAATAAGGCTAGCTGTTTTATTTTTCTGAAAACCGTACTGTGCGTCATTTATTACTTGGTGCACTGTAAACACAAATGAGCCCATATGGGCGTTTTAACAGTTGATATGCCATTTTTCCCCTCTAGCTTAAAATGAGTACTCCCACGAGAAGAAGTAAAATAAGCTAGAACCATTATTGTACCCCCGACCCCATTTGATGGGGCATTGCGGTTGTAAAATGGGGGTTTTCAAGGAATAACGGTGGCGTAGGGGAAATTGAGACGAGCCACACAGAGAAAAGAATAACTCAGCCATGACCAACAAGGCAGTCAGCCGCAGCGACAATTTCAGTAGGATTATTTCTGCAGTCAGATTCGAAATATCCCGCGCAATGTGAGTCGGCGCTGTTTTTCTGTTCGGAGTAGCCGCGCCTTGGTGCTGCAGAGGACGCCGAAGTCGGAACTACGCGCGGAGGAACACCAGCCTTCGGAGCGCGCGCGCGCGCGTTGAAAGCTGCGATCGAGCAGCCATTTGCCAGCGACGGCACATTCTTCTACCGTGGTTGATGTTTCTCACTGCTTTGAACCCCCAAGACTCCACGGTAAGTGACTTTGAACGATTATTACATGTTCTATGAGTGTGCATGTGTTCTAAGTGAGGAGACGCGCTGATATGACTTATTGAAGGTCTCGGTACAACATGGCGCGACAGTTGGCCGTCCAGAACCATTTTGCACGATCACTGTGTTTCTTCGAGCTTTGTCGTAATCGAATCGACTTGAGTGCTCAGAGTCAAGCGAGTGTACTTAAAAATTAGGATTTTATATAATGAGGGACTTTGCCGCGTCTTTAATTGGGCGGATGTGAGCATTCGACATGATCCCCGAAGCGGGAGCCACTACCATAATAGTTACGTGCAGTGCGAGGTGAGCTAAGCTTCGCCGCCTAACCGCGGCCTGAAAATGTGGCGGCTCGTTAAGGGTTTACTGCGGTGCGCGTGTGTGAGTGTTTGTACAGCGATCATTTGAGCGAGAACCGGCGGCGCTTCTTTGTGCGCGGCATCTGCTAGCTGGCGCGTACGTGGCGCCCATCCCCTAGCTCGTGCGATTGTGTGCAGTAGGTCGCCCACTTAGCGCGCATTGTGCAGATTTGCCAGTACGCTCCTTTCTATCGTCTGTGTCTCTTCGCACCCACGTCGTTGATTGTGCAGGCAGTGCGCGACTGCGGCACGTAGCATGTAGAGCCTGCGCCCGTCGACTTTGATCTACGGGCGTGAAATGTCGGCGGCGCGTTTGTGGTATTAAAAGCGTGTGGTGAGCTTCCAACGGCACTACGGGTGAACGCCGCATGAGCTGCCGGTCAGAGTATAAGAACCTCTTTATTGTTAGCGTACTGCTTGGCGGTAACAGGTGTCCTGCTTGGGTTCAGATTACTGGATACGCCGTCACTTGAACCTCGGCGGCCGGAGCAGGTGAGTACCAGTGGCGGCGGCACCTCGGCGGGCAGAAAACTGTGCCCGTGCCGTGACGAGATATATCAATTTACGCGATAGCATTGCCGGTGATAGGTCATACGGGCGCGTCGCTCCATGCCTGTGTTCTTTGCTGAGGCCGCCACTACGCCTGCGGTGCACTTACTACGCTATATCTATATAGTCGATGCTTGTGCAATGTTGTTATTCAACAGCTGGCGCTGTGCTCTGGATACCTGAACTTGTTTAATGTTTAATTACTTTGCTGCTGTGCCACTGCGTATTGGGTACAGATATTTAGTATTGAATTCTAGGTGCCAAATTCACACAAAGAAGTTGCGCTTTTCAACTCAGGATCATATCACACATCACAGCGTCATCCTATATTGCACGAGTATTAATAACAAAATTTGTGTTGCTGGTGAAAAAAAAAAGGCAGACCGATCAACCTGTAACCTGTATCTGTGAGAAAAATGTGCTTCAAGTCCGCCATTGCCTATAAAAAAAGGTACTACCTTGGTATTCAATGTCAGTAACACTCATAAGTTATGCATCCTTTTGTGTGAAATAATTTGTCTTAGAAGCCATTCATTGTAAGGGATCAGTAAACATCTCATAGCTTAATTAGTGCATTAGTGCATGAGTTGGGCAAAGGTATTGGTTTGTAAAGAGCAAAGCCATTAAGATATAAAATATTGGCAAGCTTAGTTTAACAATAAGCTGACGAATATACAAAACCTAATGTAGCAGCAGATGTTCTCCAAGATAAGCTTGTGACCAGCTTTTTTGTGTTCTGTGTGATCATTGTAGTGTCAAATTTTTCATTTTTATTTCAGGACTGCGGCTGCGGTCGTTTCATTGCCAACTGTGAGGATGAAGCAGCTTCATGGCCGGAGATCGGGTGCCTCCCATCAGTTTCCCTTTTCAGCAATAGAGGCCTTGGTATGCTCTTACCTAGAGTTTGCTTTTTTACCCTGTATGTTTTGAGCGCAATAGCTAGTTTAGCGGCATTACTTAGAGTGATTGGTGTGACACCTGTTCCATAGGAGGTATGCAGGTTATCCCACGTAACTTTAGCAAACCTTTAAAAATATGAATATGCCACCTAGCTGCACAGAACCTATGTAATGTTGTTTCCTGTCTCTTGGAAATACTTGGATTTGCTGCATTTTGCCTAATTACATAATTAGTCTTAATCAATTAATTAACTTCTCAAATGTAATTAGATAAAAAGTCTTAATTATAAAATTGTAGAGCAACGTGAAAATTTCCCAGTACAGCTATCTGTGGCTCAATATGTGCTACATAATGTGTTTTTAGAGCATGAAAGAAGCCTGAGAATCTCGCAAAGTGCCTTGAGTATGTTTCTGTGTGACAGCGCCTGTGTTGTGTTCTTCCTTCAGTCCTCGTCTCTTGCGCTGTACCAACAGTCGACCTCGAGTGGCCATTCCCGTGGCAGTCTTGCATGTATTGAGTGCTTGCCCTGTATAGGCATGTGTGTTTCCAGTAAGAAAAAAATACTGAAGGAGCCCAACGTGATGTATTTCAGGACAAGTGTATGGTGTAAATTACTATGTGACAATAAAATAAACTGAAACAAGACTTCACAGTAGAGGTATGCAGGTGTGTGCATCAGCATAATGACGAAAACCTCATGCAAGTTTACAAAGATATTCAAGTTAGTTTCTGTCATTCTTCTCTGTCACATTATTATTGCAAAAATGTGCTCTCTAGTATTGCACGATTAAAAATACAGTTCAAATACATCATTTGCTGGAACCTTGACATTCATAGCAACATAGAGAGGAATGGTTAAAAATTTGCTTTGCTTCTCTGACCTTCATTCTAGGTCCTTCTCATGTTTGCTAAGCTTCTTAAACTATCATAGACCCCTTCCAGGGTTTACAGGCAGCTTGAGCACATTGTGCCAGATTGTGGAGAAGCTGCAGAGGTCGCAGTGTGTATAGTGGTGTCCGGTAAATGCAAGTTTATTGCAAGATGCATTATGCTCAGTACCAATTATATTAAGTTATAATTTTAGCAAAAATCTGTTTTCCAGATATATATCAATGTGTCTCCAAAGAACTGCACTTTTTAAAAGAGTTGCTCATTCTCTGTCTACTGTTCGGTGTTGTTAAATGCATGTATGTTGGACAGCATAGTACTTGGCCTTCAGCTGAAGGTAGTAGTGTAGGTAGTAGGTAGTAGTGTAGCAGTAGAGTGGTAGCAGTAGTAGCTTTATGCACGTGCATAAAGCTGCAGTAAGCCAAATGTGAAAAGATACGGGCTAATACGATACAGCCACGTAGCAAAATTTACACAAGCAAACTGTTTGATGCAATCCCTAGGGAAGTAAGCAAAAATATAAGAATGTGCTTATATGATAAACAGTACCTATGTTTCAGGCGCATGGCCTTCTACCGCCATATTCCATAACAGTTCATTATTTAACACTTTAAAACTACTTGCCCTGTTTATGTCTAACTGCTCTAAATTCGAAAATTTTCATTGATTGCACTATGAAGGTTTTGGCCGTGGCTTAAGTTACTGCCAGAATTAAATTTATAGTTGTGGCCGTCCTATGTGTGATAACAAAAAGCCATTTTGGAACCAGGTGACTGTTATGCAGTATGCTAAGTGTGCATATTAGAACAGCCACTTATATTTTCATTGTAACCATGTATAAAGTATGTATGTACACATCTCGAAGCCATAGACTGTGTACTCTTAATTGGAGGTGTTATTGTGTGGAGTAGGTTTTTTTGTAAGCATTGTCTAGAATTTGCACTACATTAAGGTGTAGTGAAGCCAAGCGAAAAATATTGACAAAATGGCTAAAGTACGTTCTTAAGAGTATTAAGCGCACTTAGATGACTTTACAGCATGTAGTAAAACAAGAATGGGAACTGAAGTGCTTAATTTTTGTTCATTATTACCATATGGAACCAACATACAATGAAGACAAAAGAGGAAGAGAAGTGAAGTGCACTAAAGGGCAACTCGCTCCTGATGGGAGCTGCATTCACATCTACATGATGCATGCAATCTTGGAGTTATAGCAGCAGCTAACCACCTGTTCACTTTGTTGCACATTTGTATTGTTTATGTACTAAGTCTGGCCCTGGAAGTGTTAAGCAGTGCCACTTGTGGCATTGGTGCTGCATGCAAGACATCCTTCTAACCACAGGTGTTATGTATTATGTAAACCTAAGTTCTTTTAAATTCATGTAACCCACAAAAGTTCCATTTGAAAGGATGTGCCATATTTGCCACCATTGCCATGAGTAGCATTGGCTGACAGTCACAGGGCGAGACGTTAACCTTCCTCAGCTATTATGCAACACTATTTTACATACAAATGTGGTAATTAGTATACATGCCGAAAGCCTCACAGAATAAAATTTTTTATTCGCATCTTACAACGATTGTTATTTTGCTTTAACTCAGGAGGCCTTTCTACCTGCGTTGCATCCTGTGGCTGGACCACTCCAACGATCTCGGCGGAATCGTTACACAGGTGTGTTCTTTTGTGATTCTCAGTACTGATATTTTCTAGTTTACGTTCAATGTAAATGCACAGATCAAATGAAAAACAGGTTAAAAGATGAGCTCACAGGCACTGTATCCAAATGTTTGTTAGGAAGGAAAATCTTTTTTACAAGTTGTCGTTATAGCAACACAAGAGAGTGTGCACATCACACCACCAGTACCTAGCAAGCAACAGCATTATACCGTAGAAGCCAAAACATCAGCCGAAAACCTGTACTAAACTAGAAACTGTATTAAGACCTTTTCGAGGCTTAAACTATTTCTTGGGTTACTCTGTCTAATTGCTTGAACTGAACTGACGTGTCCTGCAAAACAGTTTGCATTCGCATTTGATACAATCTGCAGCAAAATATGAACAAAGGGCTGCAATACTCCAAGGGCCTACTATTGAAGTTGCAACCAGTCTTCCCAGTGTACTGCAGCCTCAGGAACATGAAATGTGGTACACTGTACCACGTGCACACACAACAAATTTTAATCCATGGGCGTCTGTACACTGTGCTTGTGCAGGACTCCGCAACTGGCTGTTTCTTCGTGACTGAAACAGCTACGTACATCAAGACTGTATTGGGAAGCCACCATTTTTTTCAGTCAGTGTAACAGTCCATAAACATATGGATTTCCATGAGCATTTTGTCTGCCACACTTTTCTTTGTCGTTTTTTGTGCACTCCAGCTTTTATGGCTGCAAGACACTTCAGGCTGGCTGAAGAGACAGTGGTAGCCTAGTAGGTGGCCTCACAAAGTTGTTATTTTGATTTTTAAGAGCCGACTTGCTTTGGACAATGCTGAATAACACATCAAAAGGCACGGGATTATTGACAAGGTTAGAATGACTTTGAAAGAAGTTTAAGGCTTCTTTTTAACTCTGATCTGTCTGCTGAGACCAAATCATGTCAGCTTTTAATGAAGCAATGTTCAGGTTGGAAAGCTGCAAGGCTGTGTGGGTACTCAAACACCATCATTGCTTCATATAGCTGAAGTTGCTGTGACATCAAGGCAGAAGCAAATGACATGGCAAAGGAAAGGTTGGTCGACAAAGGACTCATTGGCAATTATGTAGGTTCAAGGGCTATTGCACTGAGTAAGAAAATGTGTTCCTGATACAGCGTGAACAGTGTTAATGCTGAAGAACAAACTGGCACCATCTCCCCAGTCCTACACAAGCACGTGCATAGAAAGGGATGCCTGTTGGCCTTGAGGGCCACCACTGGAGGGATCACCTGCTATCGCTATGACATAGAATGTGACATCAGATGACTATGACTATAGTTCACACCTTTGCTGCAGCTCGCTGGCTGGGCAATTGAAGCCTTGATTGTAAGGATGAAAAGTTTCAATCACAAGGTGGCAATTTAGTTGCCAACTCTTACAGCATGGTTCACTACTCAGTGCTGCAGTGCTGGACGTATTTGACCAAGCCTGGTGCGAGTTCTCATGAGTACCCATGTTCAAGCTGCCGCTAGATACTTAGTTGATGAAGTCACTGAAAATGAAATTTGGTCATCGAAAGAGTCATGAAAACGATGCACACAAGGCTTGTAGCGTGCTTACTTGGTATGACCTCAGTCAAGACACCCTGTGTAGAGATGCTGGCAAAAGTGCAGCAGAAGTGTGGATTGAGGAGACAAAAATATAAGCTGTTCAAGTTCCACATATAACAAACTGATAATAAATCGCCGTTCAGCAAGAACTCCGGCAAAAGGGGCAAGCCGCACTCCCCACAACGAATGCTATAAAAACAGTACTGTTATTGCAGCGAAATTGCCTATAGCTCTTTTGATAGCTTGATAGCTGGTAGCTGGTAGCTACTTGATGGTAGCACTTGATAGCTGGTATCACACAATGTTTTCTATTCCAAGGAAATATTCCAGCACGTGGGGGCCACAATTCTCCTAGAGGCCAATACAGACACAGGTTGCCAGCAAGCATGAACTAAAGATTTTTCCGTTTGCATTGATGTAGTCTACCACATTTTGTTTTCTTGGGTGCACAGTCACACTGGGGTAACAATTTTCTGCCTGAATATTCATCGCAGGGAGCACTGCAGCCAGCTAAAGCGAGTTTTTTGTTCACACCTTGCCACAGATGCGACAAGATGTAGACTTGACCCATTTTTCTAGGCACATTTGTTGGGTTCAAGAAAGAACACAGAGTAGCTTAAAAACTTTATTCCTTCTAGATTTAAGGCGTGGGGCCAGGTATTAACCATTGTTTTAAGAATTTTACCAAACCGGGAAAGATTCTTTCTTGAAAGTCTTCTGATATCAGCTTGATACAGTCCCTGGCTTAGTATGGGTGCATGTGCTGTGGCTTTGTTTTAGCCTGTTTAAAAGGTCGTTTTTCTTTTGAGTGTTCCAGTCGCAAAGAAATCACAAATATATTTTGATTTCAGGAACCCTTGTGACATTACACAATTCCTTTACATGTTGCAACCAAGCTTATTTTTTAAACACATGCCTTTCTTTCAGCATGAAAAAAACATCTTAGATGAAACAAGGCAAAAAGGGCTGCTTATGCATTTGTACGATATTCCAACTGAGAGGGGTGAAAAGTAATAAAATGTTCTACTTTCATAATTTTTCTACCATGTGTACAACATTTCTTAATAGGCATGAAGCAAATTCACTTTTATCACTAGCCTATTACAGAAACAAAAAATGACAAACTGAGCTTTTAAGGGGGCCCTCAGAAGGGCCCAGTCCGTGCGTCTTCTTTTCTAGCGCCATGGCTGTGAGCGCAGCTGAGCACATCTGCAGCCTGCACACCCTGTTCTAGAGGTGATCTGCTGCGTGTGGAAAGACTAGATGTGCTGATATGGCGTGGTATTATGTGCACAGTCTTCCCACGTGTTTAGTACACGGGGTTGCATAATCTGTAGTTTCAGAGATGCATTGAAGTTTGAGACAGACAAAGCATTCGCCTCCACTGCCAGCACTTTTCATGATAGTGTCGTTCCACTGTGTGTGGCAGTATCAAAGAGGACAGGGTGAATGCGAAAGCAAGGCTGGGTTTGCTTCATGCTACCTATGTGAAGGTATCGTTAACACACCGTGAAACCGTATCTTTGGTCGCTGACTCTCAAATTCAAAATTTTTTTCTCATTCAGATTTGTGTTTTCTGACTGCGGCCCTTTCCGTGGGAAAACAATCCATTTGCAAATGTACTTATTTGACTAAACGGTCGAATCTGAGTACAACAAACCAAATTGCTGATTTTAGTGCATTCGTTATGTTGGGGTTCCTTTGTATATGACTCCAGAAAAAGCCGACCATTGTCTGCTCACACTCCGCCGTGCCCGCCCATATAGGAATAAACTTAATTTTGGTTGGCCACGATGCTTATCGGTGTAGTAGCTGTCGTGTGTCCACCCATACACATTTTGTTGGCTTCCCGAAAACCTCAAAGAACAGCTGTATTTTGCTTATGTGCATTCACTAATCAAATAAGTACATGTTTGCTAGAATCCCCATAATATTGAGTCAGCTGGTCTGCTTGAAAATGTTCAAAATATGGCAGTTAGATCTGTAATAGGAAGTCATACTAAAAGGCTTTGTAATACTGAGAGTAAGGGTAAGCTGCAATGGCAGGATTTAAAAGACTGGGAAATCTCTTCAGTTAAAATTATTTCAAGCATATACTGTTCCAAACATGTAGAGATAGAGAAATTCATATCAGGCTATCATCATACCTCACAAGAAAGAGATTACACTAAAAAGGTTTATTAATTTCCTTTTACTTATAGGTGATGCCTCACATTGTTTTTTCCTTGGACCAAAGGGACTGCAAGGTTTTTCAGCCTACAATTGTTTGCATAGTTTTCAAAGATAATTCCCTCCCTGCTTTGTGTGCTTGATTTGAATGTAAGTTACATTACACAGAATGTATACCCCCCCTGCAATGCCAGTACAGGCGAAGCAGGCACTAAATGAATAACCACGAAAGGATTTTGGAGCGAGCAAAAATGGCATGTGCAATAGATATGCGTAGATGTCCCGTTGGTGTTGCTGTCAAACAAAGAAATTGGGATATCGAGGAACTGAGCAAAGTAACTACATGTGTGCTTGCCAAACTATAGCTGTCATTTACACCTTGATTGTGACTTAGCTACCAAAAGAAGTTTTTTTGTCTTGTTCTTTTTCTGTTAAAATGTACTTTTTTCTTTGTCTACTTTCATTTGGGTTTTTGTAGCTATATTGTGCACATGTGACCAATAATGCCGTGTGGAAGTTAGTGGTTGTTGGTATTCCTCACTGCCTGTCGTTTGTTCAATGTGTGTACTAAAGTCAATAGAGCACCAACCAGTATAAACCAGTGTGTTGAATTTGTTTTCTTGTTTTAGTACAAATGATCTGACTGGTTATGTGCCCAAATAAACAATTAGATTATGAAAACAAAGTTCATCAGAACATGTCATGCATTTTACTTATAATTAGCCTATTTCAACTGCAGAACCCACATATTAAGGCATGTAGATTTAAGTAGAACAAGTCTTCTTGCAATCCTTAGTTCTGAATAGGTGAGAGCAGTGCTAAGGACACAAAGTGAGTCCACATAGATAAATGGCATGGTGCACTGTGCACTGACTAATAATTGATGTGTTTTTGCAACAGACAAGCAAATAAATATCCAGTAATGCCTTGTCAAAGGCACGAAAGCACATAAAGAGGCAGGGGGTGGTCAGATACAAATGTGCCGTGGTTTCAGGTTTGTTAACAAGCATACCACTTTTCTGTAACTTCTGAGAACAAGTGCTGCGCTGACACATTATTCTTTTTTTTTTTCTTGTTGTTATTTTGTGGGATTTGATTAGTTTCTGGGTTAATGGTTGCTGCTTTCGCTAACATGTTGCACTTATGAAATTTGGGCTGTCATCTGCACTGTTTACAGTGTATGTACTCTTATGGTCACATTATAGTGGTGCTTAATCGTGAAGGCTCTCATTCAAATATAAGCTTGTCTGGTCTACATATGCTTTCCTTCATGCCAAAGGAATAAGATATACTATGTTTGTGTCAGAAGGAAAGAAACAGACTGGTGTCTATTATTGCACATAAATCTATGCTTAGTTGCATTAACATTTTTGCATAATTTCAACAACTTATTTAGTGCATTTCTGTAACATTCACACTCTTTCTTATCCACTTAGGTGTAAGGAATAAAGGCAAAAAAGTAAAGCATTGCAGTGGATTTAACTTAATGCTCTTGATTCTTGTTACCTTCTTGATAGCTTTTCTATTTGGAAGAGCATATTTACAAAAGCATGTGTTGACCAAATAGGCTGCTGTTTGGGAGGCTTTGCAAGCACCACTATAACGTGACAAAAGCAGTGTGTGGCCATTTGGTTATATAAATTCTGGTGTAATGACACCACAAAAAGTAAACAAAGATATGTACGCACATGACACAAGTACCGGATCTCACTTCAAGCTTTAAAATAAGGAAACAGGCAATATTTAATAACAGGTGGAGACATGATGTGATGATATCTGTTAAAAGAAATTCTTTATGCAGTGCAACTAATGGATCACTGATACATTCGTCATTCTTTTTAAATGTTGCAAGCCACAATTACCTTGCATGTTGTCAGGTCATAATACCTGGCTACAACGCAAGTTTTGTGGAACACAGGACCGCAGTCACATTCTTTGCAGTATTCAACATTGTGTCATGGAGGATTGTTTCACACGGATGACTCATACTCCCTCAGTTTCCCTGATTTCGCATTAATAGAGCATCCCATCTGTCCAATGTAGGCACGGCCTTATGATGGCAGCAGACTACACAACGCTTGCGGCCTAGCTCACTAGATGCATATTGTGCTTCAACCACAACCAACCTTTTCCTTTTTTTGGCTTCTGCCTTTTATTACAGCACAAAACTCTCCTAACAAGGGCCTGAGAAAACAATGATTTGCGCAACTAAATTAGGCATGAATATGGAATATAATGAATGAGATGAAGTAAAAAAGTGGTTGCAGTTGTTTCGTATGCATTTGTAATTTTCATGGGTAATTGTGTAGCTGGTCTCTACGGGCAAAAATTTTTTTTCTGTATGAAACATGTGATGAGAGATTTGCTCTGATGAGAAAAAAAGACAAGCCAGGAAAACAAATTAATTGGTTGCGTGCAGCACAATTTGCAGGCGGTGCACTGTGCAACGGAGGTTATGTACAGTCAGCCATTCCCATCCAGTCATGCTTGCATTGCATACACACATTGTATTAATTTGAGATTGCGGCTAATGAAGTTTGTGTGGAATAACTCTCATTCGCACATAGTGATGCACTGCAAAATAGATTGGTTCGTTCCTGTGTTCATCAAAACTCGTAGCCAGAAATTATGAGCAGATGTACATAAGATAATTAAGCTTTGGCAGATTAGCACGAAAAGGACAAATGCATCAGTCATTCTCAGTTACATTGCACAAAGAATTTGTTTTTGAATTAATGACATCACTTCCTGTCACTATGTGTTGTATATGATGTCTGTTTTCTTGTTAAAGCGAGACTTGAGGTTAGGCACTTGTGTCCTGCATGTCTTTGTCTTCGTTTGCTTCTGTGGTGCCATTACACCAGAATAAGTCCATGACAGGAGCTGCCGGTCTATGCATTGGGCTCAGT
Source organism: Dermacentor andersoni (assembly GCF_023375885.2). Classification (NCBI taxonomy): domain Eukaryota; kingdom Metazoa; phylum Arthropoda; class Arachnida; order Ixodida; family Ixodidae; genus Dermacentor; species Dermacentor andersoni. The sequence goes on along the minus strand of NC_092816.1, from coordinate 200,429,605 downwards.
ACGCCTGGCGGCCTGAATGTGACGAGTGCGAAGTAGCAGTAAGAACTTCAGAAGGGTAGAATTTTGTGTCGGTGGTGCATATTACAGTATGGTGAAGCGCTATAGATAGAACAGTGTGAGGCGAGACAGATGGGAAAGTGCTACAGACAACTGTGAATGTTTACTGGAAAGTTTCGCTGCAGTGGGACAATGCATGCGTTATCCTGGTGCAGCAAAATTTGCCAATGTTCATAGTTGTCAGTAGCACTTGCCCATCTACATTACACTTCACCGTACACTACTAGCAGTAACAACAGCAACCAACTGACCCAAGCAATAATGAAAGCCCACAGAATTGCCAAATTGTAGGAGAAATGTTTCCGTGTAACACATGTTTTGTTAACTGACAAGCAAATGTCATACATGTCTGCGAACCGATGATCAGATTCATTTTTCATGCACATACATTATTTTGTACAACTGCTTCCTGCTTTGGTTTTTTATGGCTTTTAGGAAGCATTCCAAAGTACTTAACTGTTTGTCTGTTCTAAAATTGAATCTGTTCTCAGCCAGCACTATGTGGCATTACTGCAAAAGCCCTTACTTCGTCAGTGTCCTTCGCACTGTTCCCAACTAAATATGAATAACCAAATAACCATGTTTTGAAATTTTCAGATTATGAAGAAAATACTCTTAATATGTATTTCATTAGAAAAATTTTCTCAATTTTAGGAAGAAGTCTGGCTGGCCCCAAGCCTGGTGCAAAATGAAGAAATGGCACTCCACATCAATTCATGTTTACTTGTCGTCATAACCAGTCTGTTAGCTTAATTTTTGGTTCTTCCTATTGAATTCTCAAGAAAGGCACCAACTCTGTCATTCATTGAAAACAAATTTTTGCACTTGGGGATGCAGCCATGCACAAAGCCTTTGAGCTCATTAATATCTTTATTTTTTAAAGAAAGTGCAGCTCCTGCGTGGAGCAATAGGTTGAATAAGACGAGGGTAAATGAAAAGATGGCGAAATTAGTCATCAACAGTTGTCCAACAAAGGAAGTCTCAAGCTGGAGGCAACATCTTTGCAAGAGAACCAAATGGCTCCAGCCTGAGACATTCGTTGTTCAACCTGGCAAGTCTCCTAGAAATATTTCCTCTAGCCTGAGACCTATATCCATTCCACCACCCTTGACCAACAATACACCTATACATTTGGTAACCCATGGAAAGGTAGCAAATTCACATTCAAGGAAAGGGAATGTAGTGTGCACCCTGGAAGGTAGCATGAACAGTATTTTATTTACTTAATGAAATGCAGATTTGCTATCCAATTACTTTATTTTGATCCCCGTTTTATAATTGGGCAGCATGGTTCCTCAGAGAGAATAATAATTCGAAGCTCACACAATTTTGCTCCTTTATGTCCGTTAAATCTGTCCTGGTTGCTACACTATCAGCCCTGTCTGCAATTGCATAGCAGTGTTTTGAGCATGCATCCAAATTCAAAAGAATAGTTAGGCTTCTACCTCAGAATGTTTGCTACTGTGTTGCAGCTCGAATTCTATGTCTAGGTGGTCACTGTGATGCCATGTGCTTTTTAAATAAGACCAATATGCTATTTGAAGGGCAATTAAATGCAATCTCAAATGACCTCAGCTCGGGGAATGACACAATTGGAGGTCAATGTGATAAGGAGGATTTGATATCTGAAAACAAGGCACTTTAACGGGAGAAAGCATGACTAATTTCGTCTAAAGATGCTGCTATTGGATATGATCAGGGAAGGTACTTGTTCGTGGCTGCATTTGCAACATGTTACATTGCTGGCTTTATATATTGCACTGGGTACAGTGAAATGTTGCTGCTTGCACAATATTCAACTAAACATGGTAGCCATGCTAATGTGTCCATGCAGAACACAACTCATCCACTATTATGGACTACAGTGGAATCTCGATAAACGAAAATCGCTTCGAAACTGCCGCTTAAATAGGACACCATCCTGATAATTGGTTGGCTCTCTGCAATGTCTCTCAGTAAATATAATGCCTGGTAAATGGAACCAATTTCCCTGGCACCTTGAGGCTCCATTTAAAGAGCACCCACTGTAAAAATATAGGGGGGATCGTGTTTGGAACTTTCGTAAACGTAGTCTTAAACAAAACTGCATTTCAGTGGGAGCGAAATGCAAAAGCACCCGTGTACTTAGGTGCATGTTAAAGAACCCTAGGTTGTCCAAATTAATTCGGGGTTACTCGCTATGGCATGTGTCATAATCAGAAGGTGGGTTCTGGTTCGTAAAATACAATAATTTTTAATAGCTTGCTCAGAAATCCAGCACTAAATTATGTAGCTCGTTTGTGATGAGTCCCAATTTCTTAATTTAGTACTTTGACATTTATCATATTTCTGTGCTAGTCCATGCAAAATACCACTGATCGGCCTCATTATACCAGCCACTGTTAATTAGGAATGGCTTAGTCAAGCAACTTAAACTTACAGCACAAACACCTAAGACGAACCACAAAAGGAAGATACGACACACACTGGTGCTAACAACTTCTTTATTTCTTCGTCGTCGATGCAATATAAACCCTAGGCCACACTACCGCGCAGGCACTCAGATTACATTACAGAGATCTGCCAAATTATCACATGCGCAAGCGTAGGAAGTCAAATTCAGATGGATGCAGGGACAAAGATATCTTACTAATGCAATTATCGCCCTGCCTTTCTTGTGGTAGGCCTCTAAGGCAAGCCACACATGCTCATTCTTGCTTTTGCCAAGAATCGACGTCCCATCAAGTTGTGCCTCACAATTGTTGCAAGAGTTTATATGCGCACCAAGGTGCGCTCCTCTATCTACATTTTTGTCTACTTGTTGGGCATGTTCCCTGAGTCGCTCATTGACGCAATGCCCTATCTAGCCAAGCTATGTCTTACGACATGAGAGTGAATGGTATAAACCACGCCGACCGCGCACAACACGTATGAAGCATCATGCCGAATTTGGCATCCTCCTCTGCCCTCTCCGCAGGTGCGGGAGCATAACTTTAAAAGCTTGTTCGGTGCAGAAAACGCCAAAGGAACACTATGCCTGCAAGCAATTTTCTTGAGTTGATAGATGACCTTATGTGTTTAAGGGACCGCGCAGGGAACATGCACAAAAAGTAAACAAAAATGTAGATAGAAGAGTGCACATTGTTGCACATATAAACTCTTGCAAAAATTGTGAGGCACGACTTGATGGGAGGTCGATTCTTGGCAAAAGCATGAATGAGCTTGCGCGGCTTGCCTTAGAGGCCTACCACATAAAAAGGCAAAATGATAATTGCATCAGTGACATAGCTTTGTCCCTGCACCCATCTGAATTTGAGTTCCTACGTTTGCATATGTGATAATTTGGGAGATCTCTGTAATGTAATGTGTGCGCCTGTGCAGTTGTGTGGCCTAGGGCATATATATGCATCGACGACTAAGAAATAAAGAAGTTGTCAGTTAGCGCCAGCGTCTGTCGTATCTGCCTTTTGCGGTTCGTCTTAGGTGTTTGCGCTGTAAGTTTTAAGTTCAGAATTATGTACCAACTAGGCCAAATGAAGTTTTACTCTTAGTCAAGCGAGCTCAATAATAGTCTGTGCAAAAGTGTGGACTGTCAGTGCAAAGTAACAGTTCAAACACATGGCTCTGTAGTTACAGTTCAGTTTGAAAGGAGATAAGATTTCTTAGCATTTCTTTCATTTACTAATTTCATTGTGTTAGGACATGTAGAATACTAGCAACTGGCATGCTTACAATGTACAGTGCTCTTTTTTAAAATCCAGACAATTGTTTTACTGGGGCAGAAATGTGCTTTCTTTTGGGCCCGGAAGTGAACATATTATATTTCTTACATTTGGTGTAAAATAAATTTTCTTCACTGTCAGTGTGTCTCGTGCATTTTTCCTTTCAGCAAGTAGCAACTGCTCTCGAAGGCGTTTGCTGGCCTCGGAGGCACTGCCGATAAGCTAGGACGACTGTATAAAAGCTTTGCAAAGAGGGGCTCTGTGATCAGCGAAAGGGGAAAAAAATGAAGACGTGCGGTGACGGGTTCATTCCCCATTGGACCACGTGTGCGCGTGACTTGGTCGATTCAGCGGTGGCCCTGTGCCGTCGATTGGACCACGTGTGGCGAGCCCGCGGCGAAATGCTTCGTGGCGGTACGCCGCGCCTATGCAGCAGCAGACGGAACACCGCAGGCCAAGGTGTCGGACGCCGGCGTTCGCTCCGAGCAGGTGCGACGCCTGCTCGGGTGGCAGCTCACGGACGGCCGAGTTCCCTTGAGCCTTGATCGCCGGCGTTCGACATTTCGGCCTGCGGTGTTCCGTCTGGTACTGCGTAAGCGCGTGACCCGCGCCACCATGCATTTCGCTACGAGCTTGCCGCACCTAAACTAATATGCCTTTAATTCCTTCACAATACTCCCATTGTACCTCCCAGTCAAATAGGGGGGGGGGGGGGGTGAAGTGGGCGTATTACGGTACCCCCGTTGTGTGCCCAATTAATGCCCACGTCAATGGGAGTTTTATCGTACGCCCTTTCAATGGGAGCAAAAAGATGTACAAAAGGGAATGCGCTAGAGGACAAGCAAAAAACGCCCATCTGGGTGTTTTCTTGTTTACAGTGTGCTTATTCATAAAATTCACGAGGCGCGTCTTAATAACATTTTCAAAGACTTTGGATAGCACGGGCAGCAGCGAGATTGGCCTGTAATTACATATGTCACTAAGCGCCCCACACTTGTGTATTGGGCATATGCGGGCAAGCTTAAGATTGGAGGGGAAGATTCCAGTTTCCATCATTCGATTAATTATATGCGTTAGCGGTTGAGATATAACAGACGCAACATATTTAATTGGTACAACACACAAGTCATCAATTCCTGTCGAGACGCTGTTCTTTATTTTACCCAATAAATTTTCCACCACTTGTGCACTTGTCGGAAACAAAAAAATTGAGTGCATCAAGCTTACGCGTTTCTGCACTGAATCAAGACAAGTTTCGGTACTAAGGTCCCTCTTGCTGGAAATGTGAGAATCACCGACGTTAGTGAAGTAATTATTCATATTTGTGGGTATTTCAACCTCTGTTTTACCATGAGCAAAAGCTGCAATGTTAATAGGACACTTCAGTTTCAAATTGTTTCACAGATTGTTGACCTCGTTACAAAGCTTTTCGGATCATTAAATATCCTAGCGAAAACACATTGATAATAGCAAGTCTTAGCTTTTTCCAAATCGGCATTTAATTTATTTCGGCACTTTTTGTATTCGTTGAGCAGAGCAGCGTCGCGTATCTGTACAAAGACGTGATACATTTTATTTTTGGTTTTGATCCTTTTGTACAAGCATTAACTAATCCAGGGTTTACGAATTCTTTTTTGCCTCGGGGAGCATTGAACAAGCGGGAAACGTCTATCATAGATAGCCTTAAGCGTGTGCAAGAAAAGGCGGTATGATTGGCTAGGGTCACTTTCTGCGTACACCAGGTTCCAGTTTGTATCTTCCAGCGCATAATAAAATTGGCGTAGCAGATGTGAATTTATCTTAAGATAGTTCGATTTTTCATGAGAGTCGAGCCTGTCGCTGGCGAGGGGCAAAAATGTAAAGATAGGAAGGTCATCGCTAATGTCGAATGATAATAAACCACTAGTGCGATTTTGTGTTTGGGTGTTTGTGATACTGATGTCAAATAAGTTGGCACTGTGGTCAATGAGACGAGTAGGTTGCGTAATGACATTTTAGCAAGCGAATGAATCGAGAATAGTTTCCAACTGTTTACAAGATGCATCCGCACTGAGCATGTCGATGTTGACATCGCCTATAATAAGAAATGGACTACGCATCAAATTGATTTTTGGCAGTAACGTGTCTATAAAATTAAAGCATTCAGAATTACACCCTGCGGTAGGTCGATAAACAGCTGCAATGATAACATTTTGCACACGCACTGTGACACATTCGATACTAGGTGTCATACAGGTCATTTGGTGAATAACATCATGGGTGAGGGAATCTTTAACATACAGACAAATTCCACCGCCTCGGTTAGAAGGACGGACAATGCCATTATAAACATATCCTACAATGTGTGGTGGTCTGTCATTCGGAGTTAACCAGGATTCAGTGAATAATAAAACATCAAATTTCATGTCAAGACGCTGAAAGAACAAACTGAAGCTATCTGTTTTATTTTTAATACTTCGAACATTTAAATGAAATGCAGCGAACTGCTTAGACAACCCGTTCAATGTATGACAGAGCCTATATTGGTCGTAATATTGGCAACCTGCCTTCTTAGCCAACTTGAAGCAGCTCGCAAAACCCAAAATGTCATGAAATTAACTATTGACGCATCTTGTCAAAATCTTCCCGACAACAGATTCTAAGCTTCTGTGATGCTTCCGACTTCCTTGCAAAGATTTTTGCTCCCTACATCCACACGAATTTCCAGCCAACCTTTCGTTTCTTTGCCACCACAGCACCAAGGAATTGTCTACCCTGCTGCGTTAAGTTTTCGTTTACAAAGATTGCAGCTGAAGTCTTAAAACCAATTGTTTTAGCCGAGGGCCTTCTTTCCTGGCTTTCATGAGAAGAGCATTTCGTTTGTCACGACGCACGAAACGTACAACAATACTTCTACTTCCTTGCTTACTTGTACCCCCCCCTATGGCAAGTAACAATGCCAGATTCGGTAACTGAATTCCGAATAGCAGCAAAATCAATAGCACACAATCAAGTATAAATTAAATCAATCAAGTTTTTGAATATATTGCGCTCTTCCATTAGGAAATAGGCGTGCTCTAAAGATACGTATAAGCCGAAATTATATGTCAATGTTTTGTGCAGGAAAATATTTTGTTTATGACGCAAGAAAGATTGGGGCTGGAATATCTGAACCATGCTGCCTAATAGCAGATGCCAAAAAATGCAAGAGAAAGGACCCCTTAACTGTCTCTTTTTTTTGTAGCGCAGCTGTTTAGAACGACTTTAGCACAGGTTGTCGATGCTAGGTAACAACCATACTTATGACGGACGCGCTCAAATAAAACGCTACTACCTACTACCTACTAGCTGCTACCTACGCTCCTACGCTACGCTACGCTAGTGCAAGCTACTACCTACGAGATACTACCTACTTTTGGTGGATCGCGGCCCAGGAACAGCATATTGGGAGTACCGAGGCCATAAATTTGATCCTTGAACAAGGCTTTCTCTTGAAAGAGAAGGGCGTATAGGTGAACGTAAAAAAAAAGAACACCTAATGAGCGCCCAACCTGCGCGCTACCAACCGGCTAGCATCCTGGCCGTTTCTAAAACATCGCAAAGTGTATACGCCTTCACTTCTCTTATCAGGCCACTGTTGAAGCAAAAGAGGAAGAACCGCCTTTCCATTTAGGAAGCCACGCACCATCTGACAACGCAGCACTCCGTGAAGGAAATTTCGAACGATGCAAGCGATTTGTTTACGGTGGAACATAGCTCTCGGCAAACTGGCTCGGTGATAGCCGCATATATATTGCGCTATTTCTTTCCAGTTTCTTGCATGAAGCTACAACTACAGATGCTTGTGGGTTTTGTCGTGAGGACCGTCAAGGAAAAAAATTTTGCAGATCCCAAGCACTGTGGGAATCTATGTAAGCGAAGCTTCCTCTACTGTCTTCTTTGACTGACTATATTTAGAGCTGATGTTGACCGCGAATGTTTAACTTTTTCAACGTTTTGTATAAATACAAGAGTGTTCAGTTGACGTTAAACGTTACCTTGCGTGCACCACTGCTGTTTGTATGCGTAGTACACAAAACACAAAGGGACAGTTGTTTGTTTGAGGCGTTGTTGTGCGCGAAATTTCAAAACCTCTGAAAGGGTTGAGCATTATCATTGCCTCATATGGCACATCGCTACAGGGCAGAAGCATTAAATTTGATTTGAATTATGCGAATGTAAGTTGCAAAACCACATCTGATTATGAGGCGCACCGTAGTGGCGCACTCCGGATTAATTTTTGCACCGCGCTGTTCTTTAACGTATCCCTTAATCAAAGTGCTCGAGCGTTTTCGATTTTGCCCCCGTCGAAATGCGGCTACGTCGGTCGCATCCGCGACCTCGTGCGATGTCATAGCCGCAAAGCTACTACGGCAGGCACAGAAGTGTTGATTTGACGTGCGACCACTTCCGTTGCGTCGTGCGGACCCTGCGTTGCGCTTTAATTGATGTGGCTCTGCTTGTGCACGCCCTGCGTAAGTTCTCCACTATATATATTTGCATGGTTTTATTTTTCAGAAATTGCAGAAACGCACCGTACCATACCTTGAACTTAAGTTTATCCAGGGTTTCCCTTCCTTCTGAAGACACGTTTTTCTTATCGCCTCCCCCGACCCCCTCCTGTATGTGTATGGGAACTTCGAGCGAAGAGTAGCGAGGCGGTTTCGAGACCGCGTCGGTTCTACCCCTCCTCTTTTACATTCTATCTAGATTCCCTATGGACTTAGATGTTGGTAGAAAGGTAAGCGCTTGCAGGGGATCACGGATAATTACAGCTGTCAAGAGGCTATGTGCCGACGACCCGGCACCTCTAGAGAGTATTATGCACATTCGACGTGGGGCATTCCAAACGAGTTCCTCGCGTCACTTCCTCTCTGCCACGCTCCTTCCATGTATGTGCACGCTCTGAACTACCCCCCGACGCGGCGTCGCGAACAGCAGCAGCTACAGCAGCAGCTACAGCAGCAGCAGCAGCAGCAGCAGCACTGGGAAAGTCGAAGGAAAAGGCAGAGAAAGCTTCGCTTGAAAGGGCGCCTCACCAGGTCTGGCCATATATAGCTGACAACATAGAGCATACATTCCGCAATAACAATCGTGTTGAAATACGTCGCTTCGTACCGCGGAAAGGTCTGAAATTTCAATCAGAATGCCGTTTTCCCTTTCACTCGCGGCGACCACGCTCCAAGTCGGATGGTGACGTACTCGTGTACCTGCGCCTGCGTACTAATGTCCGCAGTGTGACGTCGCTCGCGGTGACATGTGACTTCGAGAATCATTCAACACAACATCTGTTATCGGTGTGATCTGTTGCTTGAATTGACGAACTTAAGTTATGAGAAATAATAAAATACACAAACGGAATGTCTGCGTGTTTTTTTTTTTTATTTTAGTTTTTAGAACCGAAGCAAGAGAGATGTACTTCCGCTTCGTGTGCTTGTTCCCAACGCTGTGCGGTCACGTGCGCAGGTACCCAAACTATGCCATTTTCTATCGACTTCCAGCGCGTGATCATGCTCTGCGAGCCGCTTGTTCTGCCTCAGTATTCGTGTAGCACTGAAATATACCACTAGTCATGTGTCGTTGAGCACAGCGCGAAAAATCGTGTGCGGCGCGAAACGAGACAACGACAACAGCTCCCTCGCAACGCCGTCAGCGAAAGTGCGCAGCACCGAAAAAAAAAGCGAGGAGAAAAAAATAAAGGCGCGGCCTGTGACGTATGCGTCATGCAATCCACGAGGAACGGTATTGAAGAACGCAGGGAAGGAATTTAATTTGCAGAGGCTAGACGGGGCGAGGGGAGAGAGTGCCTCGCTTGGCAATGGAGCTCGCTGCCGGAAATCATGGGTTCGCGGCACTGAACTATTTCTATCTCGGCTACTATTGAGCAGATTTCAAAAATTTTTGTGGCAGAACGCTCCCTAGAGGACACGTAACAGCTTCCAGTGTATACCCGAAATCGGTGATGCGGTCTGACGAGGGGCCCTTTAAGAGCTGGCGCCTTGTTCACTGTCACCCTTGTTTTTTGTTTTTTTGTGCATACTCCCATGGCGTCGACGCAGCAAACGGGTGCCCGGGCGGCCTGCTCGCTCTTTCCTCATAATGCACCGCGCTACCACGGGGCCCTGTGTTAAATCCTGAAGTTGGCCAATTGCGAAGTTCTTCACTTCAGTGTAGCGGATTTCTAAGATGTCTTATTATTTTTTTTTGTGACTTCAATTCTCGCGTGTCGTTCTACTTGTCTATCCGTATACCTAACGCACTCATTCATCTGGATTGTTCAAGAATGTTCACGCACGCAGTGGCACATTCGCAGTTGCACATACGCAATGACCCAAATTGTATGTTACAAGATTGTTTATTCGGGCACACAACCAGAGGCTTAGGTCGTATATTTCCGAACTATCTACTCGAGCACGTGATAAGTCGCTCATACGCAGTTGCTCAAGTCGGCGCTAGAGACGGTAGAAATGGACCTCAGACCGAATTATGCCTGAAGTTTCCAAACAATGCTACTGCTGTTAAAATGCCACAAAAGATCTGCGTTTCACTCTTTGGAACAGATCAACGAATATATAATCTACGGATATGTACTATACACGAGTTTCTACCACCATGGACTCCACGCGATCGTGAAAGCACATTGGACGTCCACGGTTATCTTTACGTTCCCGTTCACTGCCTTCATTGCGCGCTTATTGCCAATGGCAACGTGGAGTTCCGACGTAAGTTCCATGAGCGCTGTAGAAAATTTTCTCCATTTGTTTTAGTCTGTTCTACGTCTCTACAAGTGAAATTGGATCCCAACTTAGCTTCTACGGCAAACCAGATAACGTTCTTGATGAGCACCAGGCTAAGTCCATCGTGAACTCGGCACTTCGCGCCGCCGTTGAGCACTTTGCATCTACTGAAGACTTGCATCATCGCCTTCCTTAGAAGCACTCAACGCAGAACACCTTAATCTGCATTGTAGCTTCCCACGGCCATAATGTGGCTACTTTAAAAGCCACATTTGCCTTTCAAAGCGTCCTTATGAAGCATCAGCTAGGATTATAGGAGAACGCATTTTGTCATTACAAGGAGAAAGGGGGTCTTCACGTCCTAGTAAAAACACGCTGTTCTTCCCTCCGGCACGTGCGAAAATTAGTCTCGTGTTTCATGTGCTGTGTTAAAGGGAAATATTTGATGAAATTATTAAGGGAAGATAGTGTTTCTCTTGAGTTGGCCCTAGCATAATTGTATATAGTTTGAGCGTCCAATGGTTTGGTTTTTTTCTCTCTTCTTCACTAAGACAACCTTTCTTTGGACATTGCAGAGACACATTCAGGTTGCAGTGGTGCTTTTGTTATTACCGAACATAAATATCTGTGGGATGGCGTCGTCTCTTCTCTATTAAAGGAGAAAAACTATCGGCATTGGAAAAAGATTTTGCAACGATGACATTACTGTGGGGCTCGTCGTATAGTGTTCCTAGAAGCGCATGCCTCTTTCCCATGTTGCATTATGTTCAAGATCTTAGTTAATGAAAACGAGTGACTGCCCGAACGACTTTTGCTGGGATGTCAGTATTTTGTTAAGTCCAAACTTCTGAAAGCGCTGCTGAAGGAGACAAGCATTCTCTCTGCTGCTGAAGGGTTCTATTTAGTGCGCGGTGTTATAAGAGAACAACATTCCGCGGTGAGACCTCAACAACCCTCAAGCTGCAAGCGACCTAATTTCTACTCTAATGTTTTGCACGCGTTAAATGTATATCGGTTTTTCTTAAGAGTACAAGAAAATGCTCAGTTTCGCTTGAGGCAGCTAGCACAGTTACAAATGCGATTAGTCTTGCGATTGACATCCTTTGGGAGCTTTACCTTCTTTGCAGCATGTACGTTTAATATATAACATCTTTCACACCACAACTTCGGTCACTTGGCATGTGTCTGTGCTCCAGGAGACAGCAAATCGGGCAGCGGGCCCTTGGACTACTGCAAGAGCTTGCCACTGAACACGAAATTAAGGTTTCGACCGCCGAGGGCATTTCTAGTGTATCTGTAGAACAAGAAACCAACACCCTGAATGGTCGGTTTCATCTACCTATATCCCCCGAAATGTTTTGTGGCGGGCAAAGGTGCTCATCCATTAGGATTTCTTAGGATGCAATTACGTAAATGTGCAAGAACTGACCGTTACCTCAACTCGATGACCTGACCTAGACCAATGAAGAGTGTGTTTGTACGCTTTTTTTGCGTGTGTATTGTTGCATCAATTTGATTGCGGCACGCATTATTGCCGTTTTCTTTTTCTAAAAAAAGCTTCTTGAAGGGTCGACCGGGTAGGCACCCGGTCTACACGGGTTGGACGCATTTTCAACGTTCGCCAACCACGTGCTGCGCTGAAAGAGCTTGATGTGGTGTCGGCAGCCACGTGGGAGCCTTTCAGCAACCTTGTACCCGGATTTCCGCTCACTACAACCCCTGTTCCCTAGCTCAACACCATATTATAATTCCCGCCACGTCTACCACGCTCGTCGTCTGCCTAGAAATATCTCCCCCGTGGAGGTTGCTCATTGCATCAGCTTCTACTGTAGACGCGTGTCGCAGCTGCGCATCGTCTGCGACGATTCTTGTTGGGGGCGCTGGTGCTGCTACCTCTCTCTGTCGCTGTTGTCTTCTTTGTCTGCACGACAAGCACTGCACGCGCGCACGTCATGACTTATGTGCACTTCAAGAAGCTTAATACGCTAGCATTCTTACCCCCTGTTCTTAAACGCGCCTGTACTCAACACCTTCCCTCGACACAGCCAAGTCGAGGCTACAGGCCTTCCTTCACTAAAGGAGCCTTTGCGCTTCATGAACACTTCTCCACGTTTCCTCCGCCAAAGGAAAACCTTGAAAATGGAATTAAGTGCAGTGACCGATAAAAGCGTGGAACATCGAGGCTCTCCTTAACAGTGCTAGCCAAAGCGCATCGGTAGTAAACCACGAATGTCCCCCCCCCCCCCGCCTAACGTGTGATTTCCACAGTTTTGTCACCCACATCGTTTGAGGATTCTTTTGACATGCCTCGACCTTTTAACCTAAAATTTATCTGTGGCTAATAGCTTACTGCATGATTGTTGGCACGGACGTGCGCGAATTTTAATTTACACTTTATTTCTAGAAATCTTGACAATAGGAAAACAAGCGCACTAGAAATACCTGCGGCGGCTGCCTCATCGGTATTTTCTCACATCAACATTGCTTTAAGTTTTCCACTGTAAACACCATGTACACATAAAATATATTGTTAAGCACTTCCTATAATGTTGTTCTAAGCTATATGTATGACACCTCGGGCAAAAAACGCTTCTGGGTGGCGCCTGTCCATTAAAATGTTTTTTTATGAAAATGCCCGTTGGGCTGCAAAATCTTGACCCGCATAATATTTGAGCCGCTTAGGAATCCGGACACATTTGATCTGAAACACGGCATAAACATTTGGCGTTATGCTTGACATTTTCCAAGCGGCCCCCTTCATGGAACCAATGGGGCCCTTTAAGTGCGGGCCGCATATGCAAGAGTCGTATAAGATAGGCCGAATACGCAGTAGACCACTTGGAGTGAGCCATTTATAAGCGTCGAAATTTTGATCTACTTTCCGCGTTATATGCGTTGTTTTAAACCGCTATTGACTAAGAGTACAGTATCCTTGAAAAGCCTTTGCTATAAGGAGCCCAAAGAGTAGTGAATTAAATTTTTTTAATTACGAAGGTGTTTACTCCCTACTTGCGCACGCTGTGGCAGATGCAAATTATAGGTTTATTCTTGTCGACAGTAGGGCGCAAGGCCAAATTTCAGATAGTTCGTTTTTTATTTATAGTGTGACCAAAAAAGTATCATGTAGCAGCTGTAAGGCTACCTACGGATGTCTCTAAATGGCCAGTGTGCTTATTAGGTGACGCACGTTTTCCACTAAAGCCATATCTGATGCGTCCATACCCAGGAAAGAACTTGGGTAAAAGAATGGGAACATTCAATTATCGCCTCTCCAGGGGACATCGTTGCATAGAGAATGCTTTTGGCATTTTAGTGTCCAGGTGGCCTTGTTTTCTTGGAACCCTAGGAGATGATACAGAGCTTTTCACTAACCAGATAAAAGTATATGTGTACATCCACAATTTTAATGTCAGATCACGCGTATTTTCCTAATGATTACGGTGATCAGCCGGGTGAGGAGAATGTTCAGGATGCTCAGTGGAGGCAGATTGTTTTCAAGGTTCCCAGACAACATTCACCGACTATGTATCGCTCTACTTTCTTTATTAGGTGCCTAACAGATGAAATAGCAGATTACCTCATGTCTTCGCAGGGCTCCCTTCCATGACTGCTAAGTATCGTCAGGCGTAATTGAAGCAGTGTTTAGCTAAGTGAAGGCCTCTGCACCAAGCGCGTGACATCATTTTATACAGTCATGCACAATTAAAATTGAAGTGAGGTCTAGAATCTTGCACAATTTCAGCTTCTGAGCTTAATATTAGGTATATACCATCTTTGGCAATCAGTAATCAATTACATGTGTCACAAATATGTCAGAAGGGACTTTTGAAAAACAAACAGCGATGCGAATTTGTATAACCGAGATATAGAGACAGGTGATCTGCTGTGCGATTTTTGTTCACATTTTCTTTGTCAGTGAATGTCACTGACATGACACCTATGTAAGGTTATTTGCCACTTTGTCAATATTTTATTATAGAGGGAGCCTGTGCGTTATTCAGCGACGCTGTGCATATCGGCTTTTAATATCTTCGGTAATGTGCGTTCAAGTGCCTTTGTTCCATGTTCTGTTGAGCTGTCACCTGCAGGAAACAAGATAGCCATATGCTGTGAATAAACCCACGAAATAATGTAAATGTCACATTTGAAACTGTAAAAAAATTTATCTTATCAGTTTCACACTTCATTGCGTCACAGGACACAGTATTGTGTATATGGTGCATATTTAACTTTTATTTCAGCTTCTATTTCTAACGGCACACTAGATATGTAAATGCATTACGAGTTCTAATGTCATATCAAATCATGCGTTATTTGTTTTTTCATTGCAATGCTTCGCCAAATTTCCAGTTATACAAACCCAGCTACAATTGCGCATTACAGAGTTCCACAGAAACAATCAGAGAATATGGCATTGTAAAAAATCAAGTTAACACATAGTACGACAAATTGGCTTAACTTGGAGCATCACCATTTGAGGAGGACACAGCGGTGCAGGCCTGTTTCTGAAGTGTGCTGCATATACGCTAGATATTAGCCACAAGGCACTTTGCCAATAGAAATTAGAGAAACAATTGAAGCCTAACCTCAAAAGCGAGAAATAAATTAGCATGACCTAAAGTAAAATGGGCTTCAAATAAGTTCCTTAAGTGTGCTGCTCGCACACCATATATGTAAAAGCACTCTGCAATATGAAGTGATGATAAAGAACTTTACAATCCAAATGAATAGCAAATAGAATGAGCTTGATCTAACATGAAATGTGTTGCTTCTACACTGAATAAGAATAACTTGTTTCTATACCCATGCGGAAAAAGAAAAGTCGGAATTTGCTATAACAGTATGGTGTGTGAGGAAAATCACAAGAACCTGATTGAATGAATTGAAGTAGGGTACGATGGCTCAAGAAAACGAGGAATGTAAGAAAGACACACATACACTAACTTATCAGCCTTTTCATGTATTTTTTCCAACATGAAGTTTTATCTCGGGGTACATCAATTCGGAATGCACGATAATGTAACATCTAAAGAAACAGTTCAACATGCGAAATAGAATGTGATACTGTAATTGGCTACACCAGGAACAAAAAAAGATTTATCAAGCTTAAAAAGTCTGTAAAACACCTGCTAAGATAACAGTGCTTTGCAACACCAAACAAGTCAAATTCATGTGCAAGGACTGTGCATCAGTACAGCCTTGTAGCTGGCTGCACATGTAATAAGCAAATACAGATTGAAAATTTTCAACGAGATAAAAAGTAAGAAGTATGCTATCAAATTTAATTTTACAACTTGCACGGCAGCGTCATATTGCAAGTTCTGGAAGTGCCTGACTTGCATTTGAATGCAGTTATATGATGTGGTATTTGCAAGCAAATGACAACTTATTTCACTGGATTGTCACTTTAGCCTAATAGCAATGTTAATACAGGTGATGCACCCTCATATACAGCCTTAGGGAGCTAAAACCCTTCATCTCTAACAATAACTTCTCGTGTAAAACAATAGAAATAGAGATTATTTGTCCATAATACGGACTGCACTTAGAATGTTCCCTGTCAGTGACATGAAAAAGTAAGTTTTCAATTAACATAGCAGCAGTACCCAGCTGCGTTACGGTAAGAAGAAAATGCATTCCCAAATTTTCACATCTGAAATTCTGCAATCAGCTGCTATATTTGCACTTCGCAGCTGCTTGCCTATTCATCCTATCTACAGATAGCTTCATGTTCAGTCATTTTGTATTGCAGCGTATACAGTAACTGCTGCTCAAATGAATGGTTTGCCTTGGGTTTTATTTTGTTGAATTAACTTGTGCCTCTCTTACTGTCTGTACAGCGACTTGACCATGGTCGTTTCCTTTTGGGAGTGCTGTTCAGCCTCGATCGATATCCATAACCCTGCCACTCCCAGCAGAAGACTTATTCCGCTGCGGTGTTGACATCGTCTGTGACTGTCGGCATCTTTTCAATGTTGCATGCCGTTCTGCATAAAATAGAAAAACTTACACTGCATTTAGTCGATATCGTATTTTACAATAATTAGGAAAAGTGCCAGCCATGAAAATGATGAACTTTCTTTCACAAACTCTCACATGTTGTAGAATAAATTATTTGTGCAGAACTACTGTCTTCATGGCAGTGAGCGATTAACGTTGCACAGAAAGACGACCTTAAAGGACACTGGGAAAATGCAGAAAGACTAAATAAATCCTTTGAGCTCCAGTTTTCTTGCTCCCCTAGCCCCAGGGGTTTGCTCCCCTAGCCACAGTTCTGATCCCCTTTCAATACCTATGTACAAATATGTTTCTAAAGCTACAAAAATAGTTTCACCTTCAGTATAGTCATGCAACTATAAACAGTTGCTGCAATGTTTCCTGATGCTCACCTTTACTGTGCAGCACACTTTTAACTAGACAGTCGAACTGCATACATGTCACAGCAGCAGTACATAAAAAAAAACTTCAGCGCAATTAATTTGTAGTCTTCGCAATCTTTATTGAGTTATTCCTACGTTTCCTGCAATGCCATATGACAGCTGTCAGTCTGCATATTGTCCACTGCAACTAAGCCGCAAAATTATTTCTGGCACTGAACGAGTTATCTGAAATTAAAGTGCCTAGTGCCTATGCAGCACTTTCTTGCCACCATGCATTCAATCTTACCACGCATGCCTGTTTTCTTATTTTTCTTTTCTTTTTTACGATCGCAAGGTTCTCATTGCGCTATAGCAGCGACGAAGCAAGGGATAGCTTTGGGGTTTGCTCATCTCACACAGCATGTGGCTACCACCTCATGTGCTCACTTAGGCGGACGGCCACACTACTCGCAAACCTCCATGTGCTCTGCGAACTTCCACATTGGCCTGAGGATGAAGCCACTACCACTGCGCGTCGCTGCCTCAATGGTCTTCGCCTCGCACGTGTAGCGATCGCGTAGCCACTTCCTCAGCTTTAAGCAATCTTTAAGCAAATTACAGCCTTCGTTAGTATGCTTTTAGTGGATATTGCGCACGCACCGAGGCAGTGACCCGTCGGGATGGTGCACTGGTGACGGATGGCTTCCCATGCGTTGTGTTTCTTCTGTGTGTCTCGGTAGTCCATGTTCTTCGTGTCGTAGACACACGGATGGCTGCGTATTCCTTAGAGCAGCTGCTCCGCAACATAGCTGGAGGCTTCAGTCGTGCAGTGCGCATTCTCAGCGAAATCTCCGGTAACGCGGACGCGGAATTCGCTGCAGGCGGTCATTGTGTCATTCTGTTCGCTCCGCGCGAGGAATGCTGGGATGCATGGCTGCGCGTGGCAGGCGATAAAAGATGAATGGAGCTATTCACGCGCCAGCAACTTTCGAACGCGCCCGACGGCGCCAGACACGCCCGTTCCGTCGTGTCGTGGGAGTATAAGCGAGCGTGACGTCGGAGCATATCTGCTGTGTTTGATATATGGGAATCGTGAAATCGTTTTTCTCGGCAATCGCTGCAGCGATTTCGCAGACGTTCCTTGCATGTAAAATAAGATGGAAAATCTAGTACATGCTTGAAGATGGTCGTCTTATGCGGTCAGTGTCATTTAGAAAAAGTATCGAAACTGGGAAACTATGAAGTTTTTAAGCCTGCGATATTGCATTAAGAACGATCTCCCAATTTTTGTAACGTGCACCTGATACCACATCTAAACCGGAGAAAACGGATTTGGTATACGTGTCTTTGAAAGATGCCGCTAATTAGCGAAGGCGACTTTAGCAAAACCTTTACAGACCTGATTAGTTAACGTTGATTGCAAAGTTATTTCTATAGAGGATTTGTCCGCTTTAAGTGCTCCAATGTAGGCAGACGATTGCAGAATACCCCCTTCCCTCCTCGCCATCCACTGGGGTCTATAAATTCGCACTGAGCTGCTGAGCAACTGAGCTCAGTTCTTGTAGATACAATATCAGATTTCGTGCAGATTTACGAATTTCCTAACTTCGTGCTTCTAATTATAGTGCAATACTCCAAGTAAATATACAAAGAAAGTTCAAAATTAAGTTCAAATATGTGACAAATAAACTCTGCAGTATTAAAATTTCTACTAATTCTTACTATAATATGTGGTGCACTTCTATAATTGCAGTGGTGTTGCAAATAATTGCGCGAAACGAACACGTCTATATGAAATGCATGACATGCTGATCTCCCATCAAAGTACACATGACTATTTAAGGTACCTATTTTAGCAGTAGCTTTTGAACGTATACATAGGTATTTAACTTTAAAGAGTGATAAATTGAACGATTCACTGTCGAAACTTCAGAGTGCACGACGGTGAAAAGTATAAAAAATGGAAATTATAGAGCTTACGACACTGCAGTTTTTGCTACTTGAGTGAACGCCTAACAGCGCAGTTAAGCATGGCCTCATGGCTTGCACCCGTTCTATGTCGGAGGCCACGCCTTGCTCCCAAAAAGAGTGAGACAGAGAAATAAAGAAGTGTGATGGTGATAATGAGCTGCTGCTTACGCGCAGCTAAGCGAAGTGGCGGGAAAGCCCAGTGTTTGATCAAACGAGTATTCAAGGCGGGGACGCAGGTGTATTGAGCTCCTGCAGGAGGTCGTTAGATGGCCAAGCGGTGCAGACATGCCTCATTTGAGTTCCGGCTTTCACACCTCACAGAGACTGTCATACTTCACCTTTCGTGGAAGTAAACATTGCTATGACTGCGGGAAGTCATCCGATCACCGAGAAACCAACGTCTCGGCAAATGCTTCCATGTTCATCCATAAATCGCCACAGTCGAGTGTCTCTTCCAACTCATAAGGCACCTATGAAAACAGTCGTCGAGAAGACCGAAATCCCCGCCGGAGAATAAAGCGGCACACAATGGCTCGCTGCCCATAAGAACCTAAGGTGATGGAAAGCGAGCCTTTCGACTCCGGCACCAGACTGAGTACAGCGTAGAACTATTCCAAAGTTATTTCATTCCAAATCCGCCGTTACCCCTCGATAATTGGCCCCCATTTGTTCATATCGCGCCCATTTTGCTTGTCTGTGAAGCGACATCAGGAATCCTCCAAAATCGACACGTCAAAGTGACGTGCAAGCACCACTTATGTTTCATTATACTGAACAAACCTGCCACTATCCTGGAATAACAGGGGACTGTCCCCTTTCGTTTGGACTAGAAAATGGTTGCCTTCTGAATAGCGTTGGCGACGGCGGCTCGTCAGTTCGGGCGCGGGAGGAGTGAGCTCAAGCACACATTTGACAAGCCTGTTTCGGCGGCGCTTTTGCCTGACCTAAATTATGCCGTGGCTGTGCGGGGTAGTAGCGAAGGAACTCAGAGGCATGAGAGCCAGAGCACTGTCAGTGGAGCGAAAAATATGCGCATTGCGTTTCTTCGCTACGGGAAGTTCCCAAGGGCTCGGTAGTGAGCGAGGAGACGATCGGCGTAGCCAGCCTGCGGACAGCAAGTACGTGCGATGCGTCGCGGAGGCAGTCGCCCATGCCGGGGCCCGCAACAAGTGGGTCCGCGTCCCGAGGTTGTCGGACGAGAAGGCAGCCGTGAAAGAAGCGTTCCTTCGACGCAGCTTGACAGCATGCGTGGACGGAGGCCTTATCGCCATAATCGCCCCCAAAGGCGAGCAGAAGGTGGCGTTCATGTGCCGCAAGGGCCACTATTCCCTCAACATAAGGCTCGTAAGTATCTTCATTTTCTTTTGGAATGCCGACATGAACTCTCGTCGCAGCGAAAGTCGGTCAAGGCGTTGTTGACCTTTTTACGTGACACTGGCCTATTAGAAGGACTATAATAACCCCATTTCATCCCTCTTTATATTTTTTTTCTCGCGCTCTTATTTTTGTCATGCTCTTCTTTCCGCCTTTACTTCCCCTTTCCCTTCCCCAGTGCAGGGTAGCGAACCGGAGGTTTTAACTCTGGTTAACCTGCCTGCCTTTCTATCATTTGCATCTCTCTCTCTCTCTCTTCATTTGTCTCTAATTTCCACGTCATAGCAACGTGTGGCTGATGCTGCGCACGCTTTCGCAACATACGTGACACAGGCATGCGGATTCTGCTGTGCGACGGGAGTCATATCGTGACGCCTACATCTGGCAATTACGTCACTGCGTCGTCGGTTCCAGGAGGGACACATTGCTAAGGCCGGCAAGCAACTCCTTGTTGAGGAGAGGGAGAACTTTATAAAGCTGCAATTTTAAAGCGAAAGCTTTACTGGCCGCGAACTTGCGATTTCGCCGTGTCCGTACTCCAAAGTGGCACATGGCGTCACACCGCGTTCCTCGTCAGACCACGTTCCTCGTCGTTGAGTTCGCCTCCGCTCGCTTCGCTAGCTGCGTCGCATGTCTGATAACATGTCGGAGGATTGAAAAGGAGAGCTCGTGTGCGCCGCAACCACAGCTGAGGTGGCAGTATCGACGTCAACAATTCTGATAAGCAGGAGGAGGCCTGAAATCCACATCGGAACAAGATGAAGAGAAAACGAATCGCCCAGGAAACAGACGAACAGTGCGCCGAATGATTGGCTAAACGCCGCAACATAGCTAGACAACCAGACTAACCTGGACTTGCAATCAAGATTAACCAAGGCTAACCATGCTATGCCTTAGCTTTCGCTACGTATATCCTGGCAGAGCTGAGCTAAGCCACTGCCATTTCTTTGCATCACGCAGTTGTCGGAAGACTTGTAGTTTGTGACCTCTCACATTCTTTATTACTCAACGGTCAAACACAGACAAAATCACTGAACGCAGCTCGTCCGATCGTTTCTTGTTCGAGCGATGGCACGAGCGCGCGGTGCGCGGCAAAACGTGGATAGGATTTCCTTCTTCAATGGCGCGTAACCACTGCGGGGGTTTGGCCAAGATTTTGATGGTATTAGGAAGATGATGGTAGTAAAAAACTGGTAAATGTGCCATGTGGAAACAAATAAAAATAATGTTTGAAGAGTTTAAGAAAGACGTCTTGAAACAACTGTGAATTCCTCCACGGCTGAGCAGGCATTCCTGTGGTGGTTCCCAAGAAAGGAGGCTCCTCGGGAAAGGATTTTTAAAGTGGAGATATTTAAACCAAGTTGCATGAACGTTGGTTCCAAAATGCTTTTCCCTAAAGCGAAAAACGGTGGCAGCACAAGAAAAAATGATCGTTGAATTCATCTGCTGCAAAGAATTGGCACAGAGCGGAGGGTGCCAGACCAGCCCTGTGACGATAAAAGTTTAATAATAGTGTCCGCAGCGTAAACGGGTAAAAATTACTTCAGTTTTTCTTGCGAATGAAATAGGAGGCGTCGAGGCGTGTTTTGCGCCACTTCGTTATCGTCGATCAAACACCGATGGCTCGCCATCGCCCTTCTAGCGAGAGAGCCGAGGTGCGAAGGGGCGATCTATAGGCAAGAGAGAGAGAGAGAATAAACTTTATTCAAGAACCCCGGTCCGTGTTCGCCCGTTTTGTTCTAGTTGTCTGTCAAGCCGAGCGTCGTGATGAACTCGATCATGGCACGTACGTAGTCGGAGGAGGAGTCCGCCAGCCACTCCTCAAGTGTCGTAGGTCTACGGGTGGGTGAGAGTTTGGCAAGGCTAGCCTGAATAGCGAGACGGCTCCCCGGACAATCCCACAGAACTTGAGCAGTATCCGGGAAGCCGCCACATGCCGTGCGAGCAGGTTTACCAGGCAAACCTTGTATGTAGCGTTGGAAGTGTGGGGACAAGAGAGAGTGAGTCTGTTCACGCCTCCATAGTACCGCCTCTCTTCGATTCATGTGTGTGTCCGCTTGTGGATACTTCATGGAGTTGTTTAGTAAATCGTCAAGTTTTTCGCGCCTTTTCGCCCGCGCGAAGGCATATTGCTCATTCAGACTCAGTGGGTCCGGCCACAACAGAGGAGGGCCCGCGAGATTTGCGCGGGATCTGGCATGTGCCACTTCGTTCCCTCTGATCCCTGCGTGACTCGGAATCCACTGAATCCGCACTCTAATGTTAGGGTGTACGTTGAGGTGAGTTGTTAATGCTGGCTGTAGTGCCGCGGAAACGTTTCTGGCTGCGAGTGCCCTGCATGCAGCCTGGCTATCTGTTCGAATGAGCAGATTTGGTTCATGTGGATTTGGCATGGTCGCGGCTTCCACGACAGCTGTAAGTTCCGCTTGATGTTGTGACGTAATATTGCAGTGTAGGCCCCATGATAAAGGTGTAAAGTCGGTTGCCACCCCTGTGCAGAAGCCTTGATTATTTGGAGAGGCGTCCGTGTATAGGATCCAGTCTTCGGTGTCGTCCTTGAGGTGTAGTGCTCGACTTTGTCGTCTTTCTGGTTGTGTGTCTGCCCCCATATTTCGAGGTATTGGGTCGATGGTAATACGGTCTAGCGTGTCCCACGGGGGACATTGTTGTTCCCTGTCTGGGCATAGTGTGACATCGTAGGATAGATCACGCATAAATGCAGGTCCCTGTCTAGATAGCTTCAGGCGACTAAATTGTGCCTCTTGGTGGAGTTGTTTCAGCTCGTCCAGTTTAGGCAGCACTGCCGTCTCATCGACTCGGTTGGATCGCGAATATGCAGGGGTGCCTGAGTAACTCCCGTTATCTGCCGGAGCATGGTTTCAAGTTTGCCTTTTAGTGTTTTGATGACTTGTAAGTATGGATATTGGTACATTATTCGAGGTATAGCCAGGGCCATGGTGAGTCTTCCGAGCTGGTGCTCTTTGATACCTCTCACCCTTTGTGTTACTCTTGTAAGTAACATCTTGGCTTCATGGAGCTGCCGAATTGTTTGCCGCACCCAAACGTCCGCCTTACTATTGTCCTGAAGCCATAGGCAAGGATTTTGTGTTGGCGTCGGCAAAGTGAACGCGCTTGGCCTTCGGAAGTGTTTCGTCGGCGCGTATGACGTCCGCGTCGAGGAAGGCAGGCTTGATGCGGTTGATTTAAACGCTGTCTTGGCGTCCATTCTTCCGCAGGACGAAGCATTTTCGGCAGCGTTTGACGACTTCGAAAGGGCCTTCGTAAGGGTGTTGTAGTGGTGGTTGCACTGTGTCGTACCGCACAAAAACGTGCATGCTGTCTCGGTCAGCACTACTCACAAAAGTTTGGCTTTATTAATGTCCGCCCTCAACTGCAGAGACGTCTCCTTTGGCAGCAGTGAGGTGACTGGCGTAATAATAATAATAATAATAATAACTTTATTTGCATCCGAAATACACGATGCCGAAGGCCTACAGAAAAAGCTGTCGCATTGCAGCTTGACAAGGCCGCAGGCCCCCGCACTGGCAACTTCACGTAGCAGTCAGCAAATTATAAAATATATGTGAGTTATGGTCAGCACTCACTGAAATCCATACATACAAAAAGATAAAACTCATTCCATATTCAGGCATCGTTATACAAATTATGTTATACAATTTGAATTTATACAATTAATACAATTACAATTGCAATACAATTAATACAATACAATTTGAAGTTATACAATTAGGAAGTGCAAACATTCAGCTTTCAAGACACTGTTTATCCATACAAGAACGCCACCAGAGACCAGCGCACAAAAAATGAACCGCAGAAAGCGCAGATAACTCCACGGTAAAAGTGCAGCAAAATTATACACTAACTATACTATTCTTTTTTCCCTTTTTGTTTTCTTCTTCTACGCACTAAAGTATTTTCGAAGGTCCGCAAAAGTAATTTTGTCAGGCTCTATATTTTGTTTCTGTAGCGTATTCAATAACCTTGGCAGCCGGTTTTTCAACACTTGTAAGCCATATGTTGTCCTACAAGTATCTATTGCCCATGTTTCAGAATTTGGCGTATTATATGTAGTAGGGTGATATTTCAAGTTCGCTAACTGACGCAAGAAACAAGTATTATTTTTTATCTCTTGTTTATATCGCTTCTACAGGCAATAATCATAAATATTTGTTACTGGCATTATGTTGTAGCTTCGAAATAAGGTCTTAGATGGATGGTACCTGGGTACATCTGCAATAACTCGAAGAAACTTTTTTTGCAAAACATGGATTTTTTGCAGATTGCTTTGCGTCGTAGAGGCCCAAACTAGGTGACAATAATTAAGTCTGGAACAAAATAAAGTATTGTAAATTAGCATCATTACACTGCGTGGTAGTATGGTTGCGTTCCGATATATGAGGCCGATTACTTGGGAGAGTTTTGTTGTTAACTGATCTATGTTCTCGTCCCAAGACAAGGTATTGTGGAAGACAACACCCAGTGTTTTAATAGAAGGCACTATTTCAATTGGAGTTGAGTTAAGGAGAACCCTTTGATTTAATGTTATCTTCTTGTTTCTAGCGTGAAACAAAACTGCCTTTGTTTTGTGTACGTTTATTTTTAAGGCATTTTCTTCTGTCCACTTTTCAAGTTTACCCAGGATTTCGTTGGCGTTGCGAACTATTTGGTTGGTTTCTTTTGCTGACAAAAATATACTAGTATCATCTGCATAAATGACGAATTTTACTTCTGGACATATACTTACAATGTCATTTAGATAGAGATTGAAAAGAAATGGTCCCAAGATCAAAGACGTCAAGTGTTGGTACAGGCGCCCTGTCGAAAAATTGCCCAAGTAGCCTCAATATACTTTCTTCCTTCATACCCTGGTGCTTGTTAGTAATTCGTTTGATTAATCTCATGCTGTTGGGTACCTTTGTGTCTAACTTCTTTATGGTTTCCCCATTTGTACATTTGTTCTCGATTACCAGACCCAGCACCTCGAGCTGGTTGACTATTGGGATATTTTAACCCTTCTTGGTGCGTAGCTTGATTTCCCCATGAGCCTCGTTCCTGTCGTATCTTTTGGGAGGGCTGCTCCTAAGTGTGGAGCGGTACAACAGAACTTCAAATTTCTCTGCAGAGCATGTACGGCTGTTCCTATGAGGTGTTCCTCTGCTGTGTTAATTGCAGTCTGGAGGTGTTGTATTAATCCGTCGCTGCCATCACACGCCCAGATAGTAATATGGTCCACGTAGATTGTGTGATTCAGGGACTTTATGTGATTAATATTCCGGGGAGTCCCATCAAGACGAGATTAAACAGCATCGGGGCGATGGCAGCGCTTTGCGGCGTGCTGGCCGATCTCTATGTCGATTTCGGGCGGCGTGAGCCCTCCGACGGATTTGACCGCTTTCCTATCTGAGAGGAAGCTATTGATGTAGTTATACGACCGTTGCCCTAGACCTATTCGTTCGATGTTTTCCAATATGGTTGCGTGGTTGGCATTATAAAAATCCTTTTTAAGATTAAGGCCCAAGATGGCACTTGTAGAGCGCGTTTTATAATCAATAATCTGATGCTTATGTTGATGCATCGCATCTTGTGTCGAAAGGTTTTTGCGAAAGCCTCTGCAGAACGCCACACACGTATATTACCCCGCACTCTTCCGCCCAGGCCAAACGCAGCCAGCTCAAAGGACAAAGGTGCATCGAACAGCACGGCTGCTGACCCATGGCCTGCACTCCCGAGGCTACATGCCCCTACTGAGCGAAATGATACTTCTACAGCAGGCGACACTTCGTCTGTTCCTGATAAATTGGCGGACCAAGATCAACAAATTGTTGTTATGATCAGCTCTCTGGTGAGTGCTATTCGTTTTCTTCTGGACAAGCTACAGACACCAACAGCTCGAAGTGCATTGCAAGTGCTGGATGCCATTAGTCCGGTTCTGGAGAGCCTTCAGAAGTCAAGTGCTTGAGAACTTCTACAGCAGAACCATGGCTCATTGACGACAACAACGATCGTTCCGGGGTGATGTCAGAAGTGCCTCCATATTCCAATGGAATGCGAGAGGCCTGAGGTCACGTACTTCGGATTTTCGACAGTTCGTATTTGAAAACCATTTTCCTATACTGGTCATCTGTGAACCGAACTCATCAGCCTAAATAAGACTATCAGGATATGAATATTTCGTTTCAAACACGTGTGTCCGTAGTAGTAAGGTTCTGGTTTTCATTCGCAAGGACCTTACGTATTTTTCCCAACACGTAGCACAACGTGACGGTAACCAATACGTCTGTGTTACTGTGAAAAAGAAGCTGTCTTTTACTCTTATTGGCGTCTACCTTTCCCCAACAAGTCAGTTTGATAGAAAAAGACTGGAAGATATTATGGCTGCATATCCCGGTCCTTGGATAATAAAAGGGGACTTCAACGCTCACCACCATATACGGGGAAGCTCCAGGGTAAATTCGAGGGGCAGGTCACTAATATCCTTTGCATCAGGCCACAACCTGCGCCTTCTAAATGACGGAAGCCTGACGTTTCTGCGAGGAACTACGTACAGCAGCTGCCTTGACTTGACTTTGCTGTCAAGTTGCCTGACTTTGAGCGTGCAGTGGTTCACTGATATTGAAACCCATCGAAGTGATCATATTCCGACCTACGGGAGAATCGATGGACTAGATGCCGCATTACCGGTTGTCTCTCGCCAAATCGACTGGTCAGTCTTTCAAGATCGTGTAGGAGACACATGCAAGACAGATATTACACGCAGATTAGAAGACATAATTGCAGACGCTATGCAAGATTGTACACGCTGCTTCACACATTCATCAAAGCGTACAGAGAATGACATTGAATTGGAAAGGCTTCGGGCACTACGTCGCTGAGCTGCAAGGAGGTACAGGCGCACGAAGTCAATTCTTGACCTTAGAGAAGCTCGGCGCATGCAAAAGAAGATCAAACGCCGAATGGATTAGCTAGCGGATCAAAGATGGAAATGCTTTTGCGACTCACTGGACCCCCGCAAGACATTGTCCCGTGTGTGGCGTACCCTAAGGGGTCTTTGCTCAAGTCCCCAGCAACGACACCCTTTTAATGCCCTTGCTCTCTATCAAAACCGCCGTGAGATAGACGTCGCAGAGGAATTTTGTGCGAAAGTGGCCAGTGGCACAGTTTTAGTCCCTGACATGGCTTTAGGCAACATCCCCGGCCCACGAGATGCAGCTATGGACGCTCCATTCTCTATGGAAGAGTTAGAAGCTGCTATGGCGCTCTGCAGGTGTTCGTCTTCACCAGGGTCCGATGGCGTAACACATACTACTTTGCGCCACCTAGGTCGAGAAGCATGAAGCCTTTTTAATAGTTCATGGCAAGATTGTGTCGTCCCACAGGAATGGAAACGCAGCCACCTGGTACCGCTTCTAAAAGCAGCAAAGTCACCGCTCGAACTGGCATCGTATCGGCCTATAGCTCTTGCCAGCTGCGTCGGGAAGCTCATGGAACGTATGAACATGCATCTCGAATGGTACCTTGAACACCACAAAATTTACCCTGACTCTATAGTGGGATTTCGACGCGGTCGTTCATCGATTGACAGTGTCATCGATCTAGTATCATCTGTAGAACAACAAAATCTCGGAAGCGATTATCAGTAACACTCTTTCTTGACGTGAAAGGCGCTTACGGCAACGTTTGCCATCAAACCATTCTAGACGCACTTTTGACAATTGAACTAGGAGGGCGAGTATATCAATGGATCAGAAACCACTAGACACAAAGGTGCTTGTCCGTAAGTACGGAAGATCGTCCGACTACCGACCACTACACATGCCGATGCGTTCTCCAAGGCGGTGTTTTTTCAACCTCGCGCTTCTTCGGCTGGACGAATCCCTACCGGAAACAGTGAGTGTCTCAACGTACGCCGACGACATCTGAATCTGGACATCAGCGGTCACTCGCCTGCAGGTTCGCGCACGGCTACAGAAAGCAGCAACACATGCATCTGACTACCTTCACACACAAGGCCTTACCATCTCAACAGGAAAATGTGCGTTAGTCGCTTTTACGCGAAAAGCGATGACTCGTTATCCAGTATGCAGCATAGGTCAGCCTATCTCCTACAAGAGAAATCACCGGTTTTTGGGCGTCATTGTAGACCGGGACCTCACTTGGAGCCCTCAGGTTGCCCACTTAATGAAGAAGCTCACATCTATTCTTCACGTCTTCAAGTGCATCGCCGACAAAACATGGGGATCGCAGTGGGCTCCATGCTACAGTTATATCGATCACTTTTCATCGGATTCCTACGCTATAGCTCTCCCGTGCTTGCTAAAACATGCAAGTCAAATCTTCGAGAACCTCAGAGCGTGCAGGCGCAGACACTACGCGTTTTCCTAGGCCTTCCGCGGAGCGCCTCAACAGCAGGAACCATTATAATGGCTCAAGATCATCCGATCACGACTTACATTAGCACCGAAACGCTTAGAGAGCATGCTCATCATGTTTCACGGATGCAGTCAAGCTCTCTTGCGTGCCTGCCAGAACGACGACCACAGGCCTCCTTCTCCAACAAGGTCAGCATCCATCGTGCCTCCTTACCATCGGGCTTCACAGCCTAAGCACGGTCAACCTCAGCTTTGTGGTGTTTAAAACAACCTCAAGTGCGTCTTACGGTTCCAGGGATAAGAAAGAAGACCGACCTGCCTACCTTGGCCTTGAAGCAAGCAGCTCTGGATTGTTTGCACACTTTCTACTTTGATCGAGTCCAAATATATACGGATGGCTTTTCCACTCAGACCAGCTCCACCAGCGCAGTGGTTATGCCGTCACGATCACTAAGCATCCAGTACAACATTTCTCACTTGACAACATTGGCCGGTTCGGAGCTTGTTGCCCTCCGAGGTGCCGTTGATTATATTAATAACCAACCGGCTAATCGGTGGGCAATATTCTGCGATTCGAAGACGGCCTTACAATGTCTTCTGTCATCTCATCTTCGCGGGTCATGTGAATAACTCATGTCAGAGATACAAGAAATGCACCATCACATGATCGCGAAAGGACACGACGTCGTGTTTCAGTGGCTGCCTGGTCATTGCGGTATCTCCGCCAACGACCTCTCTGACGAAGCTTCTAGGAAAGCACACGAAGGAGCAACACTTGTTTCTATAGCTTTATCGCGGACCGCCGCAGCCCAACACTTAGGCAAGCTAACGCACTCTTTGACATTGGAGAAGTGGCACTCAGAGACGCTCATTACATACGATGAAATTACAAAATATTACTACATGGAAAGGAGGGAGTTTCCGCCCCCTCACCACAGGCTAAACAGAGCACAAGCAGTTACACTTAGGCAATTACAAACACAGTCTTATTATTCACCTGCACAAATAAAGGAATGGTATGACATTACAGACATGAATGTTATATGCAAAGCATGCGAAAAGGAGATATGCGCGCTTGAACATCTGCTCTGGGAGTGTGGGTCACTCGTCCCTGGCATTTCCCGGAATCGGTTTTTAGGAATGATCAAATCTTCAGATCATATCCCTCAAATCTTGGCTGTCCAGTACGCCCGTGATAGGGCTAGGAGGCTTCACCTCCCGGTCCCGACATGGGACTAGCCATGCAGGTGGCAACACCTTGTACAGGACCAGAATAAAGTTTTTTTTCTCCTCCTCCCTCCTCCTCCACAACTGAATTCACTCAACATCGATTGCATTCCCTCGATCCCTCTATGCAACTGCGGCTGTTACCAGGTCTTCCGCTAAATGAGGAAACAGTGCTGGTCCGCTTACGTTTGGGCGTCGCATTCACCAATGCATATGCATTTTTTATTGAAATGGCTGATAGCGCTGAGTGCAATGCCTGCGGTGTCGAGGAAACCATAGAAAACCCACTGTGCTACTGCCCATCTTTTGAAAATGAAAGGCAAGACCTCTGCACAGCTCTTAATCAGCTAGATGGAAAGCCGTTCACCTTGAACAAGATATTGGGACCATGGCCTCGCATATCGCAAGCTACAAAAGGACACAAAAACGCTGCTGCAATATTTGAAAGCTACCGGATTGAACCAGCGTCTGTGATCCGGGCTGCGTGACCGACGGATATCCCCAGTGGACTTTCTCTTCTTTTAATCTTTCCGTCCTCCTTTCCCTTTCCCCAGTGTAGTGTAATCAACCGGGCTCAGTCCTGGTTAACCTCCCGACCTTTCATTTATCATTTTCTCTCTGGGTATATGTTATTGTCCTCCAAGAAGCTATCTACTCTGTTTAAAGGAACACTAAAGCGAAACAATAAATCAGCTTAGACTAATGAAGCATTGTTTGAGAACCCTGCAGGCAGTCATTTCAAAAAAAAAATAGTTTGATTATTAGATGAGAAAATGAAGGTCCAAGTATCAGTATTTGAGTTTCGCGCCGAAACCCCAGCGGCGGTACGTCAGCGTGACGTCAGGGATTCCAAAGTATGTTTTCGCATTTGGGCCGCGTTGGCTGAATAAAGGTTCCCGAAACTAGCCACGTTTAATATTTGGTACCTTTAGAGCACAATGTAGTCAATCTGTACCTCTGTATATAATTAGTAGGCCCTAGAAGATGCCATCAAAATCCAAGACGTCACAGCCCCCAGGTGCGGTAATTTAAGTAGGCGTCGCCACCCGTATTTCGTTCTGGCTCTTTTTCTGGCTTACCAAACGTCTTAGCGTTGCAAGAGTGGTGTTTTTGGTGTTGTAGAACGGTAAGTTACTGATGCAGAAGAAATCATCTTTCACTTTAGTGTTCCTTTAAAATTGCATGTTCCATTAATTTTCCGACGCAGGATGTTAGGGAGATTGATCGGAAGTTGTCAGTCTCGAACTTCTTACCAGGTTTTACAATGAGCGTAACCGTCACTTTCTTCCGTTGAGCTTGCACTTCACCCTTTACCCAACACTCGTTTATGTATTCTCTTAGTTTGGCGATCGATTCATCCTCGAGGTTCCTGAGAGTCTTGTTCGTTATACCGTACGGCCCTGGGGCTGATTTGGTGTTTAAAATTTGTAAGGCCGCGCAGATTTCTGCCTCCATGAGTTCCTCGTCTAATTTTGCGTTTGTATTCCGGTTGCAGCTAAGATAGCTGCAAGGGGTGTCTGTATTAAGTCTGTTCTGTTATGTTATGCTTCTATTGTTATGCAACTATTCTGTTATGCTTCTGATCTCTAAGTATATTCTGAAGCGACTGCCCAGCTTCACACGTGTGGAGAAGTCTGCTGTCGCATTTCTCCAAGTTAGATTCACGTGGTGCTATTTTTGTGGCAGTTTTGACGTCATGGCTGAGCTCCTTAGTCCATTTTCCTATGTCTTCGATGGATCGTTGCTGTGTGTTCTCTCGCGTTATACGAAATAATTCCCAGTCTACTAATTTGATCTATCATTCCTTGGGTCTATTCACCCCTTCTCTGACGCTTAATTCCAATATCCGTTGGTCGCTACCCAAATCTTCCAGTGTGTTGGGCCACGTCGCCTTTTCGATATTCTTTGTAAAGATTAGGTCTGGGGTTGTGTCCCTGTTTAGCGCCGTGCCTACTCTGGCTGGAGTGTCTGGGTCTGTGACGAGCGCGAGGCCTAATACTTGCGAGTCCTTCCATAAGCCCCTTTTTTTTGCTGTGGTATATGAATAACCCAACGTAGTGTGTGGGGCATTAAGATCTCCTCCTATAACTGCCGGATTTTCTCCAGACATTGTGAGTGTTTTCAGGAATAGGTTCTTAAATTTTTGTTTATTAGCGTAGGGTTGGTATAAATGTGGAGAACAAATAAGCTACGTCCTGGCTTCTTTTGCGGGGTGAATTCCAATAGAATATTGTGAATGTGCGTTCTGCCAGTGTGTGTTGCACGCACGTTACGTTTCTTTTTACCAGCGTGGTTAATGCACTGGTCGCCCCTTCGGTATAGCCAAAAGATCCATATCCTGCCAGCTTTGCGATACCGTGCGTTTCCTTCATAATTATGAGCCACTGCAATAAGCCACATAAGGCTTTCGCCTTTATAGTACTGAGCAGCGGGAGGCTGTGCTGCTCAGTTCTGACCTTGACCGGCAGGCCAAGGTCATCAAGAGAGCTGAGGAAGCGGCCCGGGCTAACTTGTGGCGTCACCGTGCTTGCGTGAGTGAAAGGTGCGCCTAGTGGAACCGGTGGGAGATCCTTTGAATTGGTGATAAGTGGGGTGCCCCTGAACTGAAAGCGGACAGCTTGCGGGAACATCGAAGGAAGGAGAGCGGGGGGTCGCAAAAGCGCTTACGTTTGGCCCAGTGAATTCCTTGGAAAGAGTCGCGCAGCTGTCTTTCAGCTGGGGAGGTGGCTCACGAACCGAGTAGGGGTTTGATGTTGGGGTCGGCGCATACTTCCGATCGCATGGGTGGACACAGGCGATGTGGGACTAAAAGACGGAGAATTACGCGACGGTTCCAATGACAAGAGCGGTTGTAACTGAGCCCTCGAGATGATATAGTGAGAAAAGGCGGCTGCCCGCAAATCGTTTTGGAAATCTGAGCTGAGGGGTGGCCACCAGAGCCTGAACTGCAGCTGTAGCGTTGAACCTTATTTAGAAGGAAGTGGCTGTCCCGCTGAATGAACCAGATGTCCAGCATATTGATGCAGAAGTCCCGGGCAGCCTATGACCGCCGGCCGTCTGCCGAACCCCATGTGGCCACGTCACTCGCTTTGGTTCAGTCGGTGCGCTGACGCCTGCACGGCTGGGTTCGGTCGTCCGTGTCACCAATTTTTGGGAGGTGCCGTGAAGAGGTAGCCGCCTTAACCCGGTTTATCTAGGCCGGCCAGCTATGCTGCAGCGGGATATCGGGAGCGGCCGACACCACGGCCGCTCAGGTTGAGGGGCCTAGTTTGTTCTATTTTCGCGCTACCTGCACGTGAGCCCATCTTCTTCTTTGCCTGCTTTGGAGGCAATATTCACAGCACTACAAAATCTTATAGGCCAGTTCCCTTCCTTTTGTATCCTACTCTATGGAATGATGGCTCCTGGTAGCCGTTTTACAACGCTCTTTTCTTATATAGTGTCCGTGGTTGGTACACCTAAGCTCCGTCTTACGGTTCACAACGTGTGTTTCGTTTCCTTTGCCACATGGCAGTTGCAGCGAAATGTGCTCAATGACGGCCGCTTAACCTGTCTTGCCCGGCTGCGCCGGGTACCGGGGTTAAGGAACTCGGCGGCGCGTGTTTCATTCTGCCTTCAGGCACACTCGCCTAATTTTGTGGCGTGCCTCTGTGTAGGGGGACGCCAAGAAATTTTTGGTCGTTTCAGACACGTGTACCGTGCAGAAGACAGCACTGCGCCCCTGGGAAGGCGCAAATGACAGGGTTCATTCAGAATGGATGGAAACAACTTTATTTTAAATTCGGCAAAATTTGACGACCCGGGCTCAGGTCTCCCATGAGGGAACTTCGAGGCCTTGCCTTGTCGCCGCCTCCCGCGCCTGGTGGAGAGCCCACTCTTGCGTCTTGATGTTGGAGCTGCGCAGAGCGGCGGCCCACATCGACGCAAGATCCTCTGGAGCTACTGCCATTGTATATGATATAACACGACACTCCCCTAGTATTGCAAGGGGAAAATGTGCCGCAATCGCACCTGACTGGGTGAAGTTTGTGTCTGCAGTTCTCACCAGATGATTCGTTTCAGTTTGGGGTGAGGATGGGGCAGTAACCGCCTGCCTAGCTGGTAGTGCTTGGTGATGTTGTAGTTGACCAAGCATTCTCGCGTGTTTTGAACCAAGAGTTCCAAACTCGAAGAAGCGGCCTCTGATTCTGCGCGGCGGTTCAGTTTTCGCGCAGGGCGGTGTGCTACCTGGTTCAAGTTAGGGGGTCTTTCGTCGGCGGGGGTGGCGACGTGCGCTGGAAACCACATGATCGCGGTGTTATCGAAGTGCTGTCGACCAATTTTCCTTAGGATCTGGAGAACTTCGGAGGAAACGCACCCCCATGCGTCGTTGGGAACTGCAGATGGTGAGTCGCTAAGAACTATCTCGCAGAGGGGGACGGTAAGCGCAAGCGCAATCGCTACCTCTTCCGCTGTTTCGGGGTATTCCGTTGCGATACTGCAAGCGTGCGTGAGCCGGGAGTTAACATCTACGACTATCGCCGTGAACTGGTGTTCTCGTGTGTATTCTGCCTAGTCTACAAAACGCGTAGTCCTCTTTCCAGCCAAGGAGCGCAGCAGTGCCATTGCACGGGCATGGCGTCGGCCCCGATTGTATTCGGGGTGCATGTTTCGAGGGATAGGGGCGGCAATCAGCGTGTCGCTGAGGTCGGGTGGAATGACCTGTGGTTGACCGCGTTAGACGTGGTAATTGAAGCCGAGTTTCTCCAGGATGTACTGGCCGTGGCTCTCAGAGACATGCGTTCGACTTGCGAGGTTCTTTGCGCATCAACGATTTCCTCAAGCGTGTTGTATACCCCAATCAGTAGCAGACGAGCAGTGCTTGTCGACTCCGGTAGGCCAAGGACGATCATGTAAGTCTCGCGTATAAGGGTGTTAATTTTCTTACTTTCGGTGACATTCCAGTTGTGGAAGGCAGCCACATAATTGAGGTGACTGATTGCGAAAGGGTGTATGAGGCGCATGACGCTGTCCTCCCTCGTGCCCGTGCGCTTTTTTTTTGTAATGCGTTTGATCAGGCCGGTAGCCGCTGTAGCCTTGCCTTAGATATTGCGGATAGCTTTTATGTTTACCTATTGGTTGTTATATGTATGCCGAGGATGCGTATCTTCGGGACTCGGGGAATACAGGAGCCCTCTTGCGTATAGAGGCTTATTTCGTCGCATTTGCGCGATTCGCCTGTAGGCTTGGGCTGGCGGCGCGGACGGTAGAGGAGCAGCTCCGATTTGAGTGGAGATAGTCGGAGACCTGTGTCTTGGATGTAGGTTTCGACTGCAGAGACCACTGCTTGTAAGGTGCATTCTATCTGACTGTCACTGCCCTTGTCGACCCACAGAGTGATGTCATTCACAGACAAGGCGTGATGGAGGCCGTCGATTTCGTCGAGGTAGACCGGGAGGCCCAGCCTCATGAGGTTGAAAAGGAGCGGCGATATGACAGATCGTTGATGAGTGCCGGTGCTTCCTAGTACATATTCATCGGGTATTCATGCTGTCGACCGCGAGTGTGACTGTGCGGCACGACAGGAAGTCTCTGGCGTAGTTGTAGCTTCCATCGTCCATGTTGAGCTTGTTTATTCGGATCAGAATTGCTGCATGTGCTACATTGTCAAATGCCTTTTCCAGATCTAGGCCGTGGATGGCCCAATGGCAGATAGTTGGGTCATTGATAATCTGGTGGTAGAGCTGAAGCATGATGTCTTGAGTGGAGAGGTGGGACCGGAAGCCCACTATAGTGGGTGGGTAGGCTCCAGTGTCCTCTAAGTGGCGGTGGATCTGGGAGAGGAACGCATGCTGCATCCCCTTGTCAGCGCAGGATGTGAGGGAAATGGACCGCAAGTGATCGAGGCTGGACGGCTTGCCTGGCTTCGGTATCAGGACTGCCTTAGAGTGTCTCTACGCTTCTGGGATGCAACCTGCTCGCCAACATTCGTTGACGTATGCCATAAGAGCGGTTATCGAGGCATCATCGAGGCTTCGTAGAGTCTTGTTCGTAACCTTGTCGGGACCAGGTGCTGATCTGCCCTTCAGGTCTTGGAGAGTTGCGCGGATATCCGACTCGTGAAATTCTTCAGCGAGTGTAACATTTGTCTCTCGATTGTAATCTCCGTGTTGAACATCGGGTCGTTGAGTGAAGTACTTCTCTAGCAGGCGTGTCACGGGCTGTTGATCACTCGCGGTAACCCGTTCCTTGTGCAAAAGGCGTTGCAGGTTTGCTCGCTGAGCAAACTTGTTCTGCGTTTCCCCCAAGAGGTGACGAAGGAGACGCCACTTGCTGCCATTATCTGCTGCCCATCGACTGCGTTGCAGATGTCATGCCACTGTTGGCGGCTTAAGGTCCGGCAATGTTCTTCTAGCTGGCGATTGATGTGTGCGAGCTTCTTACGAAGCTGTCGGTTATGCCTTTGCTTCTTCCATTTTGTGTGGAGTGATGTCTTGGCTTCCCAGGGGTGGGCAAGTCGGCTGTCAATCTTGTCAATCTGGACTTCAGGTGCGAACATCTTTCTCGGCTTGTTCATGTCGTCATCGAGCGTCTCCATCCATGCCTCGATGTCATCGATGTTCTCCTCACCTCTCTGTTCGACTCGCTGCTTTCGGAACTTGTCCCAGTCCGTCCATTTGAATAGCTTAGGAGGAGGGAGTGTACCCGTGTGACGAATTCGGGTTTCTATGATCATGTGGTCACTATCGAGATCTTCAAAGGCATTGCACCACGTT
Organism: Dermacentor andersoni; assembly: GCF_023375885.2. Lineage (NCBI taxonomy): Eukaryota > Metazoa > Arthropoda > Arachnida > Ixodida > Ixodidae > Dermacentor > Dermacentor andersoni. The sequence continues at coordinate 200,393,016 of NC_092816.1, read as the reverse complement.
GCTTGAGGGATGTTTCGGACCACCGTCAGGTCCATTGTCGTGTCGGGTGCCATTGATGTGCCCGTGCGGGTCAGCGCCGTGGGATCGGTAATAAGAGTTAATTCGGCATTATGCAAGTCCTTCCACAGGCGCCGACCTTCGGCGGTAGTGTAGCCATAGCCCCGGGCCTCGTTTGGGGCGTTAAAATCTCCCCCTACTCCAAATCGGCTTGCGCCCGCCAAGGCAAGCGCCCCTCGAAACAGAGAGAGGAAACGACGCTGCGAGTGAGCCGGATTACTGTATATGTTGAGGAGAAATACACTGTGGTTGCGTGTACTATTGGGAAGGAGCTCTACAAGCATTTGTTCCACATGTGTGTCGCGTACGCTGTGTTGATGCGCTACTATCCCTTTCCGAATTAAAATTATGAGTCCGCGATCAACGGGATTCGGAGACCCATGAGCAGTGTAACCTGGAAGCTTTGGCATGGTACTTACTGTTTCCTGTATCATTATGACTTCGGGCTTGGGCTGCGCGTGCCGGACATATTGTTGCAGCAGTGGTTGCTTCTTAGTGAAGCCCCGGCAGTTCCAGTGCCACACCACGAGCTCGTTAGTGGAGCTGGCCATCTTGGTGCTGTACTGGTGCGTTACCTGAGATATGGCTAGCGTAAATGACTGTAGGACCCTATCAACGTCGAGGAGGCGGCTGCACCTCACTCTGGGAGCATTACGTGTTCTTCGATAATATGCACAGTAAATTGAAAGGGAGAATTTTGAGACCTAATGCGTTACACGAAAGTGCAATTAATGTGCGAGTATGGCTTTTATATCATGGTGGCAGAGAGATAGATACCTGCATCGCATGTTGCCTGGCGCACATGAGGAGTGTGCCTGGGCGGCTTTTTTTTTCAATGTGGTGAGCATGATTTGGGGAACTTCACTCAGCTTGCGCTACGTATATAGCCTTTTTTACCCGTAAGCAGTCACCCCAGTTGTCTACTAGCTTAGGCACTAGTTATGAACATGCCGCGGTCATGCGGAGCAAAGCATGGGCCACTGGTTATGTGACCGCATGGACCACTTGCTCCTAGCTGCTTTCTGGCTCCGTACATCACTTCGGCACTGCGCATTTGATATTGGTATGTGCTTGCTATTGGCCAATCCTCCAGAATGGATGTGTTACAGTGACACAACAGGCATGTAGCTTTAAATATTTTAAACCAGTAGGCGTCTCCATTTGCAGGAGACGCCTCCACCTCAAGCGCGGACACTTGAGGGTAGCCATTAGAACGAAGTTGCGAACAGGGTACTAAGGATAGTGGGGGCTACTACGGTAATTCAACTGGGGTGACGTGAACAAAAAAAAAAGATATACTAAATTGTGGTATCATTTGACAAGGTCGTTCGCAGTAGGATTGCTACAAGAAACCATGAGGTTTCTGATGGATCTGGTAGAGAAATTGCAAAGGCAAAGAATAAGCATCATAATAATCGCAATAAATTAAAAATATGTGATGAGAAGTTACATACAACTCACAAAAAAGAAAATGTAATGGCAATAACGTGGCCAATTATCTGTAAAGAATCGATTATTCTTAACTTTTATTGTTTTCATCAGTATATTTTCTGTCATTTCGCGAACTAAGCAGTCAATATATTTTAGTCTACTGTTTAATTATTCTGTTTTTCCTGTCCTTCACGGCGTCTTTTATCGTTTCGATGGAATTTACCATTCTCTCATCTGAACTCTGCTTGTCACGTTCACTACATTTACACTGCATCCGCGATTGGACGCCTTATAAACCGTCAACACACTAAATTCTGGAGCCACAAGGCAGCTGTACAATGATAAGGTATTAAAGGGACACAAAGGGTCGACGTGGATTGTTTATGTATCACACCAGAAACGTCGCAACACTTGCTTTAGGCGAAGAAAAGACTTAGTTTACGCGAAAATAGCTTCAAAAGGTTCCGAATACATGTGTCACAATTCAAATCTCCTGCCACCCCACCGGGGGAGTGGTGACGTTGCATACGCCATCACCGCCACCGGTACTGCCTTTGCTGCCATCGGTGAGGTAAACAGCGCCGGACAGACGGCAGTACCAAGCCGCTGCAGCTGCTATTTGGTTAAGTGGCATATACCGTTGGGGCATCCCGCGACATACATGGAACTTGACTTCTGTGCTACTGGCAGTTTGTGCATGTTCCGCGAGCCAACAAAGCCAGCGCAGCGCTATGCGATAACGAAGCTACTGAAACGCAAAAGCGTGGGAGGCCCAGAGTCGAGCGAAAGCGAAACCATTGGACCGCCAGCATCACTGTCAAGGGTAATGTTTATGAATTCTTTTTTCTAAAATGAAGTAGAGCAGGAGAACCAGCATTTGATTTCGTCTTACAATAAAATACAAGGATGTTTTTTTTGCAACGAGTAGGTCAGTACTAGTGACAGAATTTAATTGAGGAGTGCTTTCGTCATCGGGCAAGTATTTGAATGCCCCGGGGGAGTCTCTAATCATGTCCTGTATTTACCTCAATTTCTCGATTATTAAGGCTGGGTTCGCGATAATATTGACACCTCCAGCACTAATCTATTCCTTTAGCTTGACATAATATTTCGCTTTGGTGTCCCTTTGTTGCTTCAGTGCCTCGAGAAAGCATTACGTGGAAAACATTGCGGGTTTAAAACATTGAAAACAAACTAAGGTGTAAACTCATGCAGTGTAAATGGCGGCCTGCATTGAGCACCGCTCTTTGTCGCTAAATGTTTTTAAAATTCCTTCACAAAAAAAAAACAAGAAATACTGGCTGAAAGAAGTCGACGCATTGGCCTGCGTGATGTCAAAATACGACTATTAATCCTGACCGCATGCGGGTTGCTTAGATGGCGAAATAATCTTGGGAATAACATTGTAAGCGGCACGTTTGGAGCTCCTCTTTAATGGCGGATTGTACCAATTCCTCTTTGGCCGCACAGCGTGGCACGTAATCAAGGACCGGCCGTCGGCCGCGCTCGAATGCACGCCTCCGGTTGCTGTATGTAAAAGAGAAATGAAACAGGCAGCGCGGTATAGCACGTGCATCCTGTTTCGTATCTCCTTTTCTTTATTTTCTTCATCTTTACCCCTGGCGCGGGGCCAACGCACCGCAAGAGGCTTAGTATTGTCAGCCACTGACGCGAAAGCGACGTGGTCGGCTGACTAATTGGTGCGGGCTTTTCTTGTATAGAGTCACGCTGAGCCGACAATACCAGAAAAATCCCCGCCACTCCCAGGGTTCGTTAACATGCACCAATTACTCTCGGCGATCGCCCATCTCAATTTGTGACCTGCCGCATATATTTGCTCCTTCTCGGTGTGGCTGTTGCTCGTTGTTTGCTTGTTTTATTTCTCATATGCCATTTTTCTACGCACACTACCTTTCCGGTGCCTCGCTGAGATTGGCTTACACATAATGGCAGTCACGCAAGGCAGTGTCACCCAGACGCACTTTAATTCCCGAGCGTCTACTGGAGCGAAGAATGATGTCTCCTCACCAAGCCAATTTTTTTATTACCATTACAAAAAAAGCGAATGCGAACTTGAATGGGATGTTAAGAAAACATGACCTGTACACTCTTTGGCTATCAATCAATCAATTAATCAACAGCAAATTTTTTACTCGCTGTAGACAATACATTGTTACCGGAAAATAGTGGGGCATAGAAAAAGGCTGCATATGCGCAGCTTGACTAAGCTGTAGTCACCTGTACAACAACCAAGAAAAAGTGGACCGAACAGCAGCGATGCCGCAATGTTGCTAAAACGCTGCTTGTTCTTCACGCAGTTCTTTAGATACTTCTATGGATTCTTCTGCGGCAACGCTGCTCTATCTCCCGGGCTTCCTTTTCTCCGGCACGTGGATTCGGTCAACGGTGTGCCCATAGACTGCCCTGTCACTCCTGTTGGTGATAGCCCTGGTGTGCCCCGTGGTTTTCCCGACGGCCTCCCGCCTGATTCACTTCTGGATGATGTCATTGTCGTTCGACCAATCAGCAATCACAGCTCCGACCGACAGACCGACCGACAGACCGACCGACCAACCGACCGACAATCACCGACCAAGAGCAATCACCGCTGACCTACAGTCAGCGACGTCTACATCGAATGATATAAAAGTCTTCGCAACGTCACCGTCCTTCAGTGGGCAGAATAGCAGCGACGCCGCAATGTTGCTAAAACGCTGCCTGTTTTTCATGCAGGTATGTTATTTCAAGGTACTTATAGCTACCGTTTCGATGACCGCTTTTTGCTGCTGCTGTTCTGCCCGAACAGTGTTGTTACATGCTGTTTTCGTATTTTGCACTGTTACGATAGCCTTCTCTTGAGTGGGGACGTGGAACTTAACGCTGGACCTAGAGGGGTTGCTTCAGCAAGTACGTCAAAGTAAACGGAGGCTAATAACACTACTACAAGTAGCAGTCAGTGCTCCACTAGTTCCCCTCCAAAGACGGCTAATCTACTCGCACAATTGTTGGCTGGTCAGAAAGAAATTACAAGTGACATTGCCGATATCAAGAAATCTTTTAATTCGCACTTCGAAGTCTTTGAAACACATGTATCTTCGCTCGAATCCTCAACGGCAGCTGTTAACTGTAGTGCAATGTATGACAAGCTTAACTCCGAAATTGTGTCACTTAGGGAATCTATCACTAAACTCACTTCACAATCCATTCAGTTAAAAAACCGTTCACGCCGGAACAATATTCTTTTGCATTGTTTACCGGGAGCACAAAATGAAAATACTGCTTCTTTACTGCATACTGTAGCACAGGTAGCACTAACAAAACATGTTCAGATAAAACGTCCAGATATTGAGTGCTGTCACCATGTGGGCAGATCAAAAGAAGGGCGACTACGTCCTGTCATAACAAATATTTTTGACTTTAGGGGAAAAATTCGAGTTATGAAAAATGTTACGAAACTGAAAAGGTCTGGTTTGTACATCACTGAAGACTTATCATCGAATGTGCGAGCGTTACGAAAAAAACTATGGGCCGCCACTGCCAGTTTTTGTGATAATGAACCCAGAGTAAAATTACGCTACGATCATGCCAACATTGATGACACACGCTACACAGACAGTTGAAAGCTCGATTCTGGTCATGTTTCTAACACACCTTTTGTTTCTAAATCCGGAGCAACATCTCGTTGACTTCCGCCAAGTACTGGTAAGCTAAGTATTCTGTATTTCAATGCTAGAAGTATCGTTAGCAAATTCGTGTCTTTATTGGCTCTTGTTACGTCATACTCTTGTCATGTAGTGGCCATAACAGAGACCTGGCTGCATGATTGCATGTTTGACTCTGAATTTAGCCCACCCGGCTATGTAGCCATAGAGAATGACCGATCAAGCGGCAAAGGTGGGGGTGGTGCGCTGCTTATTCGCTCAGACCTATAATTTTATGTACTCCCTAACACACCTAAGGCTGAAGTCGCTTGGTGTAAGCTATATTTAAACAAACTTTCTATAATTCTTGGTGTATGCTATCGCGCACCAGGTTCCTCAATAGAAGATTGACAGAGGCTTAGCATATTCATGCAGGAACACGAGTTCGGCACCTCGAACCTTGTGTTCATGGGAGATATTAATGCACCGGGCATTGACTGACGAACCCTGAGTTGCACTGGTCATGACCTTTCCATTTGTAAGGAACCTCTTTTTCTTTCATTATCCCTTGGTCTTGCTCAAAATGTACAAGCTCCAACCCGCCATAATTCTCTCTTAAACCTAGTTTTTCTCAGCTCGCAGCTGGTCCAAACTGGTTTTGAGTGCGATGTCATCAGTGGCATTTCTGACCACAAAGCCGTACGCTTGTGCTTCCCTATTCATAGATTAAACTGCAGTCTAATAATGTAAAAATTTTGACATCATTCATGCTGATGACACATCTAGAACAGACAGTTTAGCTTCTAATTTTGATTCCTTCCAAGCGCTTCATCTACATCATAACGCTGACACATTAGTCGATGCATTTGAGCGCTTCGTAAAACCACGTATTGATAATTTTGTTCCCCTCAGGACTAAAAAGAGAAATCCTAAAATTCCATGGATGAATCACGGCATACTGCAAATATCACATCGTGTTCGTCGTCTGAGCCGAATGAAAAACGCACGTAATCCTGACAGTAGCATTAGATTTAACACTTCTAGGGAAGAACTACGTATCAGAATTAAAACTAAAATCTTTTATTTTCATGTTGAACTACCAGGGTTATTGACGCAGTAGTTCTGCGGAAACCCGCAAGGTGGAGAGAAGTAATAAAGGGAAAATCAGGCATCCACCAGCTCGTAGCAATTGCTACAAAGGAAACCCATACGGGTTCCTCGAAAGAAAAGCTTCAGAGTTAAAGAAAAATTCGTCCTGGTCCGGGACTCGAACCCGGGACCACCGCCTTTTCAGGGCAGCCACTCTACCATATGAGCTAACCAGGCAGCTAGCAGATGGCAGACGGGTGGATGTGTGATTTTCCTTTTATTAATTACTTCTGACCACCTTGCGGGTTTTCCCAGAACTACTGCGTCAATCATTTGACTTTGCTTCGTGTCGTCGACGAATTCGACTTCGCCCTGGGCTTTGGTGATTCGTGGGCCCAGTAACTTAGATACAGGAAGCAAAGTCATAGACAGGACAAATATTTATCCACGACAGACGGCGACAATTGCACTTACGATGAGTCAGCAAGACACTGAACTATCTTTATACGGTCCACGCAGTCCACGACTCGGGCGAGTTGCCACAGCGTGCGTCTCCCTGACGATACGATGAGACTGAGTATCTTCGTAAGGTCACCCACAGTAATCGACAATGTCGGAGGCGTCGGCGCTTGTAGACTTGAAGCGCCGTTTGTACGACTTGGTCGTACAAACGGCCAGCAAACAGGCAGATGATGAACTGCTCGCGCGACAGCACGGTAGGCTCACGCAGTGGCGACGGAACTGTGAACGTCGTGTTAATTTATCTGCTTCTGTACAGGCTCACGTGCATTCATTCACCGGTGACACCCAAGCGGCCCAAGCCTGGACGCAAGATTGGCGTGGAACAAGCTGCGCCTGCGTGCTGTCGGGCGCCTGCGTGCTACTACTGCCTCATACCACGTGACGAGCTAGTCTACAAGAGGATCATTTCCGTCAGCGGCTGCTTCACTTGGCAGTGGCGACGGAACTGTGAACGTCGTGTTAATTTATCTGCTTCTGTACAGGTCAGTGTTTAGGCGAATTGCATTTCTTCTAGCGAATTTTTCTGTTCAGTGTTCCGCCGCTGCTGCCAAGTTGTCAGTGCTATTCTGTGTGTTGCCGCATCTGTTTGTCATTTCCATACCTCGGTTTCAAAAGTCAGTAACTGATTTGTTATGGCAAAAATCAAAGAGCAAGTAAAGATGGAATGCCTGAAATTTAAGGAAGAAATACAGCAGGAACTTAAAATGTTCCGCGAGACTGTAGAAAGAGATTTCAGAAATGATATACGAGAATTGAAAACAGAGCAAAGAAACATGACGAAAAGTATCGACTATGCTGATGACACAATCGCGGACTTAAAGAAAAAACTGGACGAAGCTGTCGCCAAAAACGTCCAGCTCGAAACTGTAAATGCCACTCTGCGCCAAGAAAACGCGGCCCTAAAAAACTCTTTGAATGATCTAGAGCATCGAGTAACTAGCAGTGAGCAGTACTCTAGGAATGTGAATTTGGAGCTACAGGGTGTCATTAAGAAGGAAAACGAATGTGTCGATGACCTGCTGTGCAAACTTGGTGCAGCCATCGGCGAGCCGATTGCTAGAGGGGACATGGAAGCATGTCACCGCGTACCAAGTAGAATAGAGAACAAAAGCCACATTGTTGTTCAGTTCAAGTCTCGTGTACAGCGCGATAATGTACTGAGAAAAGCCAAAAAGGCCCGCCTCACTAATGCAGACTTGGGCATAAGCAGCTCAACACCTATTTCGCCGCCTGTGTACGTCAATGAGCATCTTTGCCCGAAGCTGAAAAGGCTGCTGTCACTTGCGGTGAAAAAGAAATATGAAATGAAATGGAAATCAGTCTGGTCCTTTAACGGAAAGATATATGCTAGACAGTCCGACGCAACACCCGTTGTGCACATACCAAGCGAGCGCGACATCGATAAGATTTTTGTAAGGCAGGGCGGTTGTTGAGCTAGAGTAACGTGCTTGCCTGTATTTATAGTAACTTTTTTTTTCTTCTTGATATGGATTATCTGGAGCTTGCCCTTCCCCAGTGCGTTAGGTCACGTCACCAAACAAGTGACTCAGTTCTACATATTATTACAAGATCGCTTAACCACAAGAAGGATGATGTCGCAATTCTTCTGGAACAATTTCAGTTAACCTTTAGCGCTATCATGTTGACGGAAACTTGGGGAAGAAATGATGATCAGGCATTCAGTTTGGACGGTTACAATTTATTTTCCCTAAATCGTCCAAACAAACGAGGTGGGGGTGTGGCTCTGCTCATTACAACAAAAAAGAATTGCCATATTGTCCCTCAATTTACTGTAGTAACTGATGACTATGAAATACTAACAATTCATTGTAAGCTTGAGCTGTTTTCTGTACTGTATCGACCCCCAGGTGGAAGTATTGCCAATTTCTTGCAGTTCTATGACACTTTTTTGGAATACGTTTGCAATAACAGCTTACACCTGGTTTCTGCAGGAGATTTCAATATTAATATGATGGAAGAAACCAATGTCACCCGCGAACTAAACACTCTGTTAAATTCCACTGGATTTACTAACTTAATTACGACGCCCACTCGTATTACTTGCTCCACCGCATCGGCTTTAGATCTTATTGTGACAAATATTGAACTGTTGTCTACAGCGCAGGTACTATTATATCTGATATTAGTGACCACTGTCCTGTCTTTCTAAATTACGATAACGAACCACTAAATAAAAATTTACGACAGGAGCAGCTGATTATTCAACAAATAACAGCTGAGAGTATTGAATTATTCAAAAACGACATAATGAATCAAAGCTGGTCCACTGTAAAGGAGAAGAAAACTGCAAATGACGCTTATGATGATTTCAATAAAATTTTTAGTCGTATTTACGCGAAACATTTTCCTTTCAAAACTTTCAAACCTGTAAAAAAGTCTAAAATACCTTGGGTCACCCGTGAGCATCTGAAAATGATAAAAAGTAAAAATATCTGTTATCATTCATTTTTGCGCACACGCTCTATGGAAGTGTTGCAAGAATTTAAGAAACTTCGAAATCGACTAAATGCAGAACTTAGACGTGCTAAAGAAGCCTGTTATCGTCGTATTTTTGAAAATGCTAGTCGACAACGATGCAACGCCACTTGGAAGCTCATCAATAGTATACTTGGGCGTGCAAATAAACATGCTCTGCCTGAATCCTTAACACTTGGCGGTCGTGATTTAACTGGCACATCACTCGCAAATCACTTCAACAACCACTTCCTAAACGCAGTAACTCCATGTAATGAACATATGCAATTGGCTACAGGACGCGGTAATGTGAAGCAGAGCATCTTTCTTGATCCAACAGATAAAAATGAAGTGTGTCGGACTTTTATGTGCTTAAATAATACTAAATCACTCGATGCCGATAACTTGCAGATCTCTCCTATAAAACACGTTATACATTTCATCAAAGAAGTTCTTGCACATATCTTTAACCTAATTATCGAATCTGGAGTTTTTCCAGAAGCTATGAAAAGAGCCAGAGTATCAGTCATTTTTAAGGGAGGCGATCGTAACATAGAAAGTAATTACAGACCTATTTCTGTCCTTCCTGTCTTCTCTAAGTGCCTAGAAAAAATTATCTTTGTTCGAATTACGCGGTTCTTCAATAAATTTAATGTCCTAACAGACGCACCGTTTGGCTTTCGAAGCGGCAGGTCTACTGAAACTGCACTGCTGACACTGAAAGAAGCTATAGTTCATCGCATTGAAAAAAACGAATTCACTCTCGGTATTTTTTTAGATTTCAGCAAGGCTTTTGATTCCCTCGACCACAGCATTCTTTTGCACAAACTAGAATTAAATGGCATTCGTGGTAGTTGCTTATCTTTACTAGAATCTTATCTTCAAAACAGATTCCAGAGTGTACACATTAATAAATGTAGCTCGTCATTCTTACCTATCACTTGCGGTGTACCGCAAGGGAGTATTCTGGGCCCCCTGATGTTCAATGTTTATATCAACGATATCGTGAACACGGACACAACAGTTAAGTACGTAATATACGCAGATGATTCAACGATACTTATCTCTGACATTAACCTGCCTCATCTGATATCCAGAGCTAACGACGTACTTTCGGAGATTTCCTCGTGGTCAAAAATCAATAGACTAAAGATTATTCCAAATAAAACTAAAGCTGTAATATTTCATGCTAAAAATAAAATAGTGCCTACTCACCAGCCGTTAATTCTTGATTCACAGCAAATAGATATTGTTGATACGCATAAAATACTTGGGGTTTACTTTTCATCGAACTTAAGTTGGGATGCTCACGTTAATTACCTTTGTAGGAAAATCTCATCTGTAACAGGAGTCGTGTCTCGCTGCCGTAGTCTGCTGCCACTCAAGGCCAAACTTCAAATATATCACGCATTATTTAACTCACATCTAAATTATAGTACGTTGATTTGGGGCACAACAACAAAAAGAAACATAAATAACATACTTGTTCTACAAAAAAGGATAATTCGCTACGTTGGGAACATTGAACATCTGGGAACCACATGCAAATCATTTGAAAGGTTCAGTATAGTTCGGGTTGACAATATTTACTCATACCGCTTGTTGAACACACTCTACTTTTCAAACAGAGAACTCTCGGACTTTATTACAGCCTTATCATGTCTAGAGCGTCGTGTTATTACAGTACCTACAAGAAACACCCAAATATGGTCTATACCGCGATTTCGTACAACTTATAAATATCAAACTTTGGCATACAACGTCCCAACAACACTACACACGTATGAAAACACGACCAGTTGCAGTAAAAAACAGTTACGTTCTTTCTTTTGTTCTATTGTTTGCTAGTAAAAGACTCAGTATCTACAAATATCTGCTATATACAATATTGCTTGCAAATCGGTTATTAAAAACATTAATTTTTTTTGTTGCATTTTTAGTGTGTTTGTGTGAGCGTAAACATGCGGTACTATGTGTCGAAATTTGCATATGCATTTTCATGTGCATCGTATTTCAAGTGTATTTGTGTGATTTATGAATGTTATATTACGCCATGTATTCTGCATCTTTTCATTTTTGCCTTTGTAACAGTGTATCTTAGTCCTTTTCCTCCGCACCTTGTATAGCCGCTGCCATGTAACGCTTACCTGGGCCCCGTCAAGCCGTTTTTACGGCTTTTAGCCCAGCGGACCTTCCAGCGTATTGTCTGGTAAATAAACATGAATTTGAATTTGAACTGTGGCCACGACCCCAGCAAGCGGTTGTGCCGGACCCTTTTCACGTGGGTCGCGCGAACTTGTCGCTCTCGACCAAGGCCGTCAGGTACCGCCGGGCTCGAACGCTCGTTCACCGCAGTAGCAGCACCGGCCCGTTCAGCTTGGTCTGCATCACAGCGCTGGCCGGAACACAGGTTCACCATGGGACACGCCAGTCTCGTCCCGGCTGGTCTGGTAGCACCGGTTCGGTCCGTGTCGTGCCTCAAGTTGCACCCGTACACGCCCTGGCTAGCCTGGTAGCACAAGCTCAGCCGTTTTCGTTCCGGAAACCTCGAGCTCCCAGGCACATTCGTCTAGAGCGGGTGCCTTCACTTCGTCGTGGCTTCCGCTGGCTTCTTCCAGGTTGCCATGCTAGTTTCTTTCTACAATGGCATCCTAAACCTGATTCTCAAATTAGACACAAAGACGTGCACTGGTCCTGACAATATTCCGAACAGCTTTCTAGTAAGACACTCTGTGGTGTTCCCTTTATTTGGCGGTCATCTTTCACAAATCCCTGACTTCAGACATCGTCCTCCAGTCTTGGAAGCTAGCCAAGGCCCTGCCTCTGCATAAATCTGGTGATAAACATCTTATTAAATATAAACCTATATCGCTTGCCTCCAATTCCGGAATGGTACTAGAACTTACATACACAAGCATGCAACATAATACCTTGAATCGACTAAAATTCTCTCTAAAGTACAACTTGGATTTCGTAGTGGTTTAAGGACAACAAAACTGGTGGAATTTTCACATGACATCACTAGAAATCTTGATATTGGCAATCGAATCGATGCGTTATTTGTAGACTTCTTCAAAGCTTTCGACATGGTCATACACAAGAAGCTTTTAAGTAACTAAACGTATATCTTTTTATAATCCTGGACTGATCGACTGGATAGCTAGCTTTCTTAACTATCGCTCTCAATTCGTTTCATTTAATTCCATTTCGTCCTCAACGGTAAATGTAACATCAGGTGTTCCACAAGGCTCTGTTCTGGGGCCTTTGTTATTTTCAGTATCTATAAATGACCTTCCCAACAATATTAAGTCAAAAGTCCGTCTTTATGCCGACGACTGCGTTTTATACCAATTGATTTGCTCTCCTAGTGATCACGCCTTATTTTAAGATTCCTTCAACAGATTTCGCGCCTGGTGTATGGAATGACAGATGCGCATTAACTTTCAAAAATCGTAGTAGTGTCATTTACAAACAGCCATTTTCCTTCGCAGCATGTGTACGCTTTCAATTACACAATAGTTCCCCGGGCACATGTGTACAAACACCTTGGAGTTATCTTCATGCACAACATTCAGTGGTCCGAGCATATTGGTCACATTACCTCTATACCACTAACAAAATTAGGTTACTTGAGACGAACATTATCTAAATCGCCAAAACGCACTAAATTACTAATGTGTAAAACACTCATTCGTCCTGTACTAGAGTAGGCTTCATGTGCCTGGAACGCGTATAGAGTGTGTGACATTAACACAGTTGAGCCGGTACAAAGGAAGGCTGTTCGCTTGATTTGTCATCGTTACCATCGTGATTTTTCACCCTCATCCGCAATCACTTCCTTCAATTTATCTCTTCTATGCACCAGGTGGCATAAAAATTCCATGAAGCTATTACATTCAATATACACTCAATGTTTTCGACTATCTGCTGATGATTACATCGCTTATGCCAATGCTCTTCCAACCAGATGTTCTCACACCCTCAACCTAAAGCCTTTCTTTGCGAGCACTAACATGTGGAAACACAGTTATTTCCCGAGATTTGTCGGCTACTGGAGCGAGTTACCCAGTTCTGTTCGCGAATTGGCACTGTCTGATTTTGTACAAGCACCAGTGTGATAAGATTGCCGTCCATTTGTCATCTATTGTGTTCAACTGCCTTTCTTTCTGTTTCTTGCGTTCGTTGTACTCCATTCCTGCATTAGCCCTGAATAGGGCTGCCATATTTGAATATAAATAAATAGGTAACAGTGACACGACGGTTTGTTATACGATTCTATTATACACACACACGAGCAAGTAACGACAAGATAAAAGCAATCAGACAATACCATAACATATTTGCAGTTACAAAGCAATTACACAGCATGCGTATTTCAGTGTACAATTAGAGATGCGAGCAGCTGCAACGCAGTTACAGAAGCCGGTCAAATAAGCTTTTGTTGCTAAAGGCTACAACATGAACATGTTTTATGGTCTAGCTCGTTTCGTGCAGTTGCCAGTACGTATTGAAGTCCTTCTTTCTCATTATGGGCGTGCGAGAAGGGAACGTAGTATGGCGGTTGATACCTGAAAGGATCAACCTCCTATGCGACTACCTATGTATTGATGGTCGTCATGTGTGAATATGTAGCCGTGATACTCAGTTTCCGAAGGTAATGCTTTAGGTTATCATGCTTCCTCTGTCAGCACACGGATGCAAAAGTGACACGCGAATCCATCGTGTTTATTTCAGCCTATATGTTGCCTTATTTGAAATTCTTTTTTTATATTTATTTAGCCATTCGGCAATGTAATTACCTGTATTTCAAGAAAAGTTTTGGGGCTACCTCGCTGCGTCATGCAGAGTATAGTGACACGTGTACTTGTTTATCTTTCTCTGGTGACCGCTTTTCACCGGCTAGCAAATGGTAAACGTTATCGCTCGGCGCGAGATGCGCCTGCAAGTATCGGAAGTTTCTCGAATGTTATCTATGGTTCTATCCCCTTGTCTGATTCATCGAACCTTCTGTAATCTGATTGTATGTGCGATGGTAATTGAGTAGTGTTTTCTGAAAGGCAAGAGGGCACCAGCGATTACGCTGCAACCTTTGACGTCTCATGAATAAAAGTCGACACGTCTGACCCACAGACGAGCTTTTCCACGATCGCCGTTGGTACCCGCCGCTATCATTATGTTTTGAATGTTACTTGCTTTTAGGGACACGCCAAATACATAGTTATTTTTGTCATTCAAAATTTTCCTACTATGTTCTTGACTGTCACCAGAACGTGACATCTGGTGGAGGTGCTGCGTCTGAAGATGTGCGTCTGGTACGTAAACGCAAAAGGAATTCCACTAGCTGCGACGTTGTAGTTACGATAAAGAGTTACGACATACACTCAGCGTTATAGTCACGACGTTGTAGTTACGACATACACTCAGTGGCAGTGGCACGAACGAGACCTTCTTCAAGCAGCTAACAATAATCTGTTATTACGCAGAAACTTCGGAAACCTTTGGAAATAGCCACCACCACACTGCAGCGCCCTCAAGTCAACATTGGCCCTCAAGTCAACACGGATCATACGTCACGGACAAGAAGCTACAAAAGGTTCTGCTACCAACTAAGAATCTACATACACTCAGCGGCAGTGGCACGAACGAGACCTTCTTCAAGGAGCTAACAATAATCCGTTACTTCGCCAGGTTGGTTTTTTCACCTTTCCACACTCATTTTATATTTATATTACATGCCATTGCTGCTGAGTGATTCCAGTGATGCCAATACTGATTTACTTTGATCACACAAGAAAAAGAGCGTGTGCCTGTTCTTAAATCTGTACTGCTGCTTCAGTGCCACATGCTTTTCCTTCCCGTGGGAATGGCTGGTTCTGCTTCCGATATATGTCTGGTTTGCAGGCAGTCGCTTCTAACACATAAATCTTCCCTTGTCTGTTCAAAGTGCGGGAATGGTTACCATTTGGGAGCCTGTTGTGGTACGAACAAGACTGCCTACAAAGCAATGGCAGACACTGCTAAAGAAAAGCTGCAGGTGTCAAGCATGTGTAATTTCAGCTGCTCGAAGCCCCCCAAAAGTGACAAAGAAGGTGCAGAAAGTGCAGAAAGTGCAGTCGTTCACTGAAAACACGCTAATTGAAATCAACAAAAAGCTCTGTGAATTGCCAGATAATAAACAGAAACTAGATGTCCTTTTCCACGTCAAAGAAACTGTGGAAAGTATGGAAAAGTCTGTTCAGCATCTTTCGTATCAGTACGATCAAGTACTAGCAGAAATGAAGCTTCAGTCAACTGAAATTGTTGCTTTAAAGAAAAGAGTTGAAAAGATTGAGGCAGTGAACACGTATCAGGAAGTCGTAGAACTGCGACAACAAAGGAACAGCTTGGAACAATATAGAAGAAGGAATAATTTAGAAGTACATGGACTTGTGCAAGCCAACAATGAAAATCTGTTACAAAAGATTAATGCTATTGCCCAGAATTTAGGCCTGGCTTAGTTGACTAAACAGGACGTAGAAGGCCTTCATAGACTGCCAACTAAACGTGCTAAAACCCCAGCAGTTCTGGTTCGTTTTAATTCGCGTGCAACGAAGGATCAATGAATGCTAAAGAAACAAAGTGTGTGGAAAATTAAGTTCGCAGTATACTTTCTTGATAATTGAACAGCGTAGAACAAAAAGCTCATGTGGATGATGAGGGCAAAGGCTACAGAGAAGCAGTATGAATATGCATGGCATAGTAATGGGAAGCTGTTGGGCGCAAGTGCAACGGTGAACCGGCAATACAGATTGCATGTGATGCCGAACTAGAAACGATAATATAACAGACGCCGCTGTTCCTGTGTCTTGTTTATCTTTTCGCCCTCGTTTTCTTTTTTTTTTTTTCATGGCATCTCAAACTAGGCTCTTGCACTACGATGCTTTACCCTTTAATTCTGCTGTGCGCAGTTCGCCTGTTCACGAAAATGACAGGATGTCAGTTTTTCACGTGAATACTGGAAGCCTAAAAAATAAGCACTTTGAAATACAGACGGCCTTGGGTTGCCTAAATCATAGATTTGATATTCTTGCACACACAGAAACATGGTTCACCAGTGAAAATGATGTTGTATCCTTCCCTGGGTACAAATTTGAAGGGGTGTTCACAGAAAACCGTAGAGGCGGTGGCGTAGCATTTTACGTTAAAAAAAATCTTCAGTATGAATTTTTGTCAGACTTTTCTTTTGTTCGTACGCACTAGGAATAGATTGCTGTGAAATGTTGTGAAACCCTGTTTGCTTCTATTTATCGACCCCCATCTTGTGAAATTGCCGAATTTGTACAATTTGTACGTGATCTGCTTGAATATGATTGTATCCGAAATATGCCTGTTGTTTTAGTGGGAGATTTCAATATTGATATGTTGACAAACAGCTGCCCACGACGTTTTTTCTATGACGCCATTGACACATTGCACTGCACCAATGTTATCCAGCCACCAACCAGAATTACCTTAGAGAGCGACACGTTAATAGATTTCTGTGTCACAAACCATGAGTTGTCTAATGTGCTATCTGGCATTCTCACATGTTATTTAAGCAACCACCTACCTTCTTTCTGCTTTTTCCCCCGGTTAATAAGAAAAGTAAAGGACTGCCAGCTCAACAAATCGTACACCGAAGTTCAATCAAGATAATCTGGCTACGTTTAGATCTATGATACAAAGCATTGAATGGACCGATGTTTACAATGAAAAAAGTCCTAGTACAATATCTTCCCTGAGTTAGTAAAAAGCAAATAGGATAGTGCATTTCCATTGTTAGTAAAAAAAACTAAAAATGTCTCGAAAGTGATGAGTAACAAGGGAGTTGTATAAACGGATTGTAGCACGTGACAAACTTTTTGACAAATTCATCCGTTTAAAAGACCTAGTCGCACTTAAGGAATATAAAAAATTGAGGAACAAGTTAGGTGCTGATATAAAAAAGCACGGAGGGATTACTACAAAAATAAGCTTGCCGCAATTTCAAACTGTGCGAAAAAAAATTCTGGAATTCTCTTAGTGACCTCATGGGATGGGCTACTTGTCATGTTCCTAACACATTAACACTCAATAATGTTGACTACAGTGGCGTTGCCCTGGCAGCCAAATTTGATGCGCATTTCTTATCCTCCACTGAATCGGTTCAAAAACAATATAAACAGTATGAAATTAACCAATACATTACCTCTCCAGTTGTAAGTTCTATATTCTTAACGCCATGCAGTAAACATGAAGTGTTCGCGTTCCTTCGAAACCTAGATAAATCCACGGCGGCTGGAGCAGATGAAATTAAGGACGAACCCATTATTGCTGTTGCCGATCTAATCAGCTTGCCACTACAACATATTTCTAATGATGCTTTAGACCAAGGTGTTTTTCCAGACGGTATGAAAATTGCAAGAGTGGTTGGTTTGCACAAAGGTGGCCCCTATGACAACATAAATAACTATAGGCCTACATCTGTCCTTCCTTTGTTTTCTAAACTACTGGAATATTTGATAAAACGAAGGCTATGTAAGTTTCTCGACACCAGACAAATTCTTGTGAAACAACAGTTCGGGTTTCGGGAGAGGAAGTCAACTGAAATGGCACTACTTAGTATAAAGGAAAAAATACTCTCTAATATTGATAAGAAACGATTCACAGTCGGACATTTCTTACATTTGAAAAAGGCATTTGATTCTATTAAACATGATATTTTATTTTATAGGCTACCGTTTTATTGCATTCGAGGAGTTGCCTTTATTCTGATTCGTAGTTGTCTTTCCAGTGGCGTGCAGCATACATGTTTGAATTGCCATCAGTCACAATCGAAACAAATAATATATGGTGTACCACAAATGTCTATTTTAGGTCCAATATTCTTTATTATCTAAATCAATGATATAGTAGCCAACCCTAGAACTCGAGCAATAATTATTTATGCAGATGATGCCAGTGTATTTTTTTTTCTGTTATGCATCTCGATAATATTGCTACGGAATAGTATTACCGATGACGAAGAGGCGAGCAGTAAGAAGACGACGACGACGATTGGAGGCTAGCGCGGGCTGTTGCCTCTTGGCCAAGTGCGGCGTATTACGTTGTAAATATACTTGTATATAGCTTTTCATCTGCGTCTTCTTACGTAACATATCTGGTGGAGGTGGACGTTCCCTGTACTTCGTCACGGAGCTTCGCAGTGGACGGTACGTCGAGCCTAGCTTCATGGCTCCCGGTGATGACAACTCGACTCAGCCGCCTCCGACACCTGCTGCCACTTCGACCACCTACATCACTCTCCCTGCTCCTCGTGATCCTGGCGTATTCTCGGGCAAAGATGGGGAAGACGTCGAGGACTGGATCAGCCTGTACGAACACGTCAGCCGCAATAACCGGTGGGACCCTACTATCATGCTCGCTAACGTAGTGATTTACCTCGGTGCCACACCTCGAGTTTGGTTTCGGACGCACGAAGAGGAACTCACCAGTTGGGATTCGCTCAAGCAAAAGCTCCGAGACTTGTTCGGCAACCCCTACGGTCACAAACTTGCCGCGCAGAAGGCGCTTTCCGGCCGTGTGCAGACGTCAACAGAGCCCTATATCACGTACATTCAGGACGTCTTGGCTCTATGCCGCAAAGTTGATGCACAAATGACTGAGTCAGACAAGGTATACCGCATCCTCAAAGGCATTGCCGATGACGCCTTCAACTTGCTCGTATTCAACAACGTCGCGACGGTGGATGCTGTTATAAAAGAGTGCCGCCGTCTGGAACTCGCTAAAAGCCGACGTATCGACCAGCAGTTTGCCCGTTTGCCCAACACCCCAGCGACATCTTCCTGTGCCGATGTGCCTCGTCCCAACAACACTGGCGATATTACCAAGATCGTCCGGCGTGAGATTGAGGCTGCCTATCCGGCTGCCTTCGACTCCAGCCCCACCAACACATCTGCAGTCACGGTTTCCCTGATCCAGGCAGTTGTCCGCCAGGAGTTCGAAAACATGGGCCTTCACACCATCTGCTCGGCCCATCGCCCTGATACCCATCCGGCTTCTTCGATTCCGCCCCGTCCCGCATCTTCTTACCCACCACGTTTCCGCAACCCAGCTGAATGGCGCACTGCTGACGACAAGCCCATTTGTTTTCACTGCCGTCGCATCGGGCACATTTCTCGGCACTGTCGAAGTCGCAGGACTTCCCCGACCCGGTCTGCTTATACTGCCTACTCTCGCCCCTCAGGTGACCCTTCTCGTCCCTATGCCGCACGCTCCGATAAAGCCGCCACTGACTCTCCTGCGCCGAACCGCCCCTATTCTCGTTCACCTTCGCCCCAACGACCACAATCTCGCTCTCCCCAGCCCCGTCGCTCCTTTTCGCCGACTCCCTTCGGACGCCGCTCCCAGCCGGAAAACTAGATGATGCAGCGCCTCGAGGTGACGCTGCATTGCTCCCTACGCCGCCAAATCCTCTACTGACGTTGCCCACTCACCTGAACCTTCTTGACGTGCAAGTCGGCGGTGTTCCTGTATCTGCTCTTATAGACACTGGGGTGCATTTGTCGGTAATGAGCGCGGACTTTCGTACCCGCCTGAAAAAAATAATCACGCCCGCCACGACCCATGTTGTCCATGTCGCCGATGACAGAACAGCCCCCGTAATTGGTATGTGTGCCGCCCGTGTCTCCTTCGCCGACCGCTCCACAAGTGTGCTATTCACAGTCATCGCCCACTGTCCCCACGACATCATCCTCGGCTTAGACTTCCTATCTGCACATTCTGCTCTCATTGATTGCTCCGCCAGTACTCTCCGCCTTGACCTGCCTGTTCTGGGTCCCGCTGAACCACACCCCAGTCGCCTCAGTTCCGTCGGCTTCGTTCGCTTGCCACCTATAGCACTGACTTACGTTGACCTAGTGTCATCCCCACCAGTGCCCGACGGTCACTATATCGCGGCTCCTATGCAAGACGTCCGCCTTGCACACGGGATTACGGTACCTCATACCGTTTTATCTATTACGGCTAATTGCGTCTGCCTGCCAGTGGTCAATTTTGGCTTGACGACACAAGTGCTGCCACGCGGGATGTCTCTGGCCCAACTTTGCTCATTTGAGGATCACTCAATAGCATCTATTTAGGTAGACGACAATTCAGCCGATCCTCCTCTACCATCTCAGTCGGCAACTTGTACCATCGCCAACTTACAGAAAATGATTGCGCCCGACATGCCGTCCGGGCACGCTCGTGAGCTCTACCGCGTTCTGATTTCCTACAACGATATTTTTGACTTTAACGATCGTCCTTTGGCCGAAACTACAACTGTTAAACATCGCATTAATACCGGCGATGCGCCTCCTATTCATCGCCGCCCGTATTGAGTGTCACCGGCTGAGCGTCAAGTTATTCACGCAGAAGTTCGCAAAATGCTTGCCAAGAACATCATAGAACCGTCATGTAGTCCATGGGCGTCACCTGTTGTACTGGTAAAAAAGAAGGATGGCTCATGGCGCCTTTGCGTGGATTATCGGCACCTTAACAGGGTTACCAAAAAGGACGTGTATCCCCTACCTCGGATCGATGACGCCCTTGACTGCCTCCATGGTGCTCGCTACTTCTCCTCTATTGACCTCCGCTCCGGCTACTGGCAGATTGCCGTGGACGATCTCGACCGCGAGAAGACTGCTTTTGTAACTCCGGACGTTCTTTATCAATTCAAAGTGATGCCGTTCGGTCTATGTAAGGCTCCTGCCACTTTTGAACGCATGATGGACTCCCTTCTTCACGGTTTCAAATGGTCCACATGCCTGTGCTACTTGGACAACGTCACAGTATTCTCCCCAACGTTCGCTACGCACCTCGAGCGCCTCTCGGCAGTTCTGGACGTATTTCGTCGCGCCGGTCTGCAACTGAACGCATCGAAGTGCCAATTCGGCCGTCGCCAGATTACCGTCCTTGGGCGCGAACGGAGTGCAACCGGACCCATGCAAGATCCATGCTGTTACGCACTTCCCTGTTCCGAAGTGTGTCAAGGATGTGCGCAGCTTCATCGGCCTTTGTTCCTACTTCCGCCGTTTCGTGAGAAATTTCGCGGTCATAGCACGACCACTAACCGAGCTTTTGAAAAAAGACGCCCCTTTCCAGTGGGGCGATAACGAGGCCTCTGCATTCTCGCATCTAATCGACGTTCAGACAACGCCTCCCGTTCTGGCCCATTTCGATCCTTCTGCGCCTACCGAAGTCCGTACTGATGCCAGCGGTCACGGAATTGGCGCAGTACTGGCACAACGCCAGCGCGGCAACGACCGTGTTATCGCTAAGACCAGCAGGCTCCTCTCACCCGCGGAGCGCAACTATTCCATCACTGAGCGTGAGTGTCTGGCCCTAGTTTGGGTGGTTGCGAAGTTCCGCCCATACTTAATGGCCGACCCTTTTCCGTTGTCACAGACCATCACGCGCTTTGCTGGTTATACTCACTGAAATATCCTACAGGAAGACTTGGCGGCTGGGCATTACGCCTCCAAGAATATTCATATACTGTCACCTACAAATCTGGCCGACTACACAAGGACGCTGACTGCCTGTCTCGTTACCCGGTAGACGAGCCTGACGACGCCGACAGTAGTACCGCCACCGGCATTTTCTCTGTGTCTGCCTTCGCTAACATCGCCGATGAGCAGTACCGAGACCTACCGCTGCGAGCACTCATCGAGCGTCTGTGCTCTACACCTACCGACGCGTCGGTTCGCCGCTATGTTCTCCAGGGCGGCATTCTGTACCGAAGGAACTTCCTCCCTGACGGATCTGTTCTTCTTCTTGTCGTGCCAAAACATCTACGACACACCGTGCTCTTTGAGATGCATGACGCACCTACTGCAGGACATCTTGGCGTAACCCGCACGTACGACCGCGTCCGCCGCCGCTTCTCTTGGCCTGGTCTCGCTCGCTCCGTCCGACGCTATGTTGCTGCCTGTGATACCTGCCAGCGTCGGAAAACACCTCAGGTGCTACCTGCCGGTCATCTCCAGCCGATCACTGTCCCTGTGGAACCATTCTTTCGTGTTGGATTAGACCTCCTCGGTCCCTTTCCCACGTCATCCTCTGGGAACAAATGGGTAGCCGTCGCAACTGATTACGCCACCCGATACGCTATCACGCGGGCTCTCCCTACCAGTTGCGCCAGTGACGTCGCGGACTTTCTCTTGCGTGACATTATCTTACTTCATGGCGCCCCGCGACAACTGCTCACTGACCGTGGTCGTAACTTCCTCTGGAAAGTTATCGCCGACATTGTACGTTCCTGCTCCACTCAACACAAGCTGACTACCTCATACCATCCTCAAACCAATGGCCTGACAGAGCGGTTAAACCGTACTCTTACCGATATGCTGTCCAAGTACGTTTCAAAGGACCACCACGACTGGGACATTGCCCTTCCTTACGTCACATTTGCTTACAATTCTTCCCGGCACGACACCGCCGGATTTTCTTCCTTTTATCTACTCTACGGTCGCGAACCGACCTTGCCCCTTGACACGGCACTTCCTCCTGCTTCGATCTCAACAAGCGAGTATGCGCGCGACGCCATCGCGCTCGCCGACCATGCACGCCACCTTGCCCGTGCTCGACTGACGGGCTCGCAAACCACTCAGCAGCGTCAGTACAACGCCCGCCACCGTGACGAACAGTTTTCGCCTGGTGCGCTCGTGCTCTTGTGGTCGCCCTCTCGTCTCGTCGGACTTTCACAAAAGCTCCTTTCGCGATACACAGGGCCCTACCGCGTGCTGCGCCAGGTGACGCCTGTGACGTACGAAATTGCTCCTGTGAGCTCAACCGCGTCATCTACTCTGGCATCCAGTGATGTCGTGCACGTCAGTAGGCTCAAGGCCTACTACACTGCTTCCGAGTCCGGCCTTTAGTCGCTCCGGGACGGCGCTTTTCCCGCCGGGGGTAGTGCTACGGAATAGTTTTACCGATGACGAAGAGGCGAGCAGTAAGAAGACGACGACGATGATTGGAGGCTAGCGCGGGCTGTTGTCTCTTGGCCAAGTGCGGCGTATTACGTTGTAAATATACTAGTATATAGCTTTTCATCTGCGTCTTCTTACGTAACAATATACATGTCGAGGCTAATGCATGGTTACAAGAATAGTCATTATGGTTGAATAGAAACTCGAATTAAATGTAAATAAAACAAAGGTATTCTTATTTAAAGCACACAACAAACCTGATGATTCTGAACTTCAACTTACATTTGAAAACTATGCAATTGAATGTATTTCTTTCTACAAGTATTTAGGTGTCCTTCTTAAAGAACACTTGAGCTGGCCCCAGTCTATTAACAAAATTCATGCCAAAGTATCTAGGTCACTCTGTGTGCTCTACAAGATTAGAAGCCTTGTTCCCAAATGGCTGAAATGGCAGTTATACTGCACTATAATACATTCTCATTTTCACTATTCTATATTGATATGGGGTCTACAAGAAAAACTAATCTTATGCGGTTGATAGCATTACAGAAAAAGCGATATGATATGTCGAAAATATCTCGTGTAACGACCATACAGCTTTGTACTTTTCTGAACACTATGTTCTATAAGTGAATCAATTATATGAGTTGAAATTGCTTTCTTACGTCTATAACGAAATCAAGCTCGATCCTTATAAATACCTTGAATTGCAGTCTAGCAGCAATGTGCCCAGAAATCAAGGCACAACCATCACAGAACTCCACTTGTGAGGACCAACTACGGAACCCAAATGCTTTCATACTTAATTCCCAGTCTTCTCAGCAGACATACACAGGTGATAGAAGTTATTCAGAAATGCGCGTCCCTGAACTCTTTCAAGAAGAATGTTAAAGATTACCTCCTTTCCTTTTCTAACAATCAATAGGTTGTGTATACAGAATTTTTTATGATCCTAGGGTTCCTTATTTGTACGAAAAAATCTTTAAGATTGTAAAAGCTTGCACCTTGCTCGTTTTTTCACTTTGTGTAAAACTGTGTTGTGTACGTAACGGTAGTGTATTATGTTCTTTCTGTTGCTGCATGCTCTGAGTGTTTGTTTTTGGGTGCTTGGGTCCCGACAGGCAGAACACATCTGCCTTTTGGCCTTGTATCCGAGACTTTTTTGTCTGAAATAAAGATTATTTATTATTATTATTATTATTATTAATATTATTATTATTATTATTATTATTATTATTATTATTATTATTATTATTATAAGAACACAAAAGACAACGCCGGCGTCGCCCCGGACTATCGAGCGAGCCGAAGGCTACAAAACTGGCCCCCGGAACGCGGAGTTCTACTTGAGACGACCACGAATATCGTGGCCAAGTGAACAACCACAATGTAAGCCCCAAAGTCCCCCATCGTGCCACAACAGCCCGGGGAGCCACCGACCTTTCGCGGATCAGCGTTTGCAGACCAGAAATGTGGCTTGAATCGTACGAAAGTGTCGCTAAATTCTACAACTAGAAATTCGACGTCAAGCTGCAGTATGTATATTTCTCCTTTGAAGACGCCGCCAGGACGTGGTTCAAGAATAGCGAGTCAACTCAGAGAACGTAGGACCTCTTCCACAACACCTTCTTGAACACTTTCACGAGCGTCGTCCGCAAAGAGAGGGCTTCAACGATACTGGAATTCCGTGCGCAACTCCCAAAAGGGAATATTGCGATCTACACGAAGACATGACCCGCCTGTTCTGCCTCTTCTACATCGATATGTCTCAGGACAAGAAAGTTTGCTTCCTGATCGGTGGTGTGAAGCTAAAGCTTTTCCGCGGATTGTTTCGTAATCCACCCAAGACCGTCGCAGAATATTTAACAGAAGCCAATGACATCGAGAAGAAGCAGGAAATGCACACTCTGCAATACAACCGCCAAGGGCTTTCACCGAAGACCAAAATCCAAGCAGTAGGCTCCGACCGGCTCCATGAGACCAACTAAATAGTTGTACGCGAAGAACTGCGCAGGATGTTCCCTTCGACATAGCATCAAGTAGCATCCATTGTTGACATCGACGGAGAGGGTATCCAGCATTCACTTGGAGCCTCTGAACCACTGCGGCCTCAGCCAGACGTGACGACCTACTTCAATGGTAGCCAAGCGTCACGTTCCCTCTAGGCGCCCGCTCCAGGTCTCGGTAACACCGCAGTCGCCGCAGCGCCGACAGTGTACAGGCCCAATTCCGTGGACGGTCCCTTAGCCCCAACACGGAAAATTAAAGAATGGAGGTGCGGTTGCTGTACCCCAAAATGCCGAAAATCATCTGCTGACGATGACCACGCTTCCAGGTCTATCTCAACGACGTAGGAATGACAGGCTGCCATGCCGACGAAACCTGGAAACCGAGAATACGCCGACAGAAGAACACTTGACAACGCGACGTACCAGCCGCGAGTCGACGCGACGCAGCCGAGATCCGACGCCAAGACCGAACTGCAACGCAACACAAAGAATCAGCGACCTCGACGTGCTTCTCAAAAGCTACGCAGTCACCGCTTTAGTGGACCCAGGAGCCGACTACTCCTTCATGAATGAGCCTTTCGCCGCCCAGTTGGGTAAAAATCAGACGGCGTGGGACGGCCCTAGAATTCGGATAGCTGGAGGACAGCTGACAACACCGAGTAGAAGCTGCACGGCAAGAATTACTGCTCACGAGCGGACCTACCCTACCACTTTGGTTATCCTCCAATAGCGTTCACGAGACATAATTCTTGGCATGGACTTCCTGAATCAACAGGGCGCAATCATCGACCTGAAGTCGAAGCCAATAATGCTATCGGAGATCACGCGATACCGCCGGAGAGCTCTTTGTGTCACCAAGCATTCAGTATGCTTGAAGACCTACCAGCATCCACCCTCACTCTAGTATCTTCATTGCAGTCTGTACCAAATCACAGGAAAACGTAGAAGGCGTCGTCAAAGACGATGAACATGGACTGCTAGAATGCGAAATTTGCGACTCAAGGGAATCGCTCGACTGCGTGGAGGAGAAATGAATGCAAAAGGATAGACAGTTGGGCGAGTTGGTACGGTAACATGATATTGGCTTCTAGCGCGAAGTGAAACACAGACACAGAAAGGAGCAGACAGGACGAGCGCTAGCGCTCGTCCTATCTGCTCCTTTCTGTGTCCGTGTTTCACTTCGCGCTAGGAGAAATGAATGTAATGGTGACCAATTTCAGTTAGCAGTACAAATCCCTCAACAAGTTACCAAGGACGTATGCCCTCTTACATGGGCACACGACGCACTCGACAGACTTTGCAACTCAAAATATTTTTTGTTTGCGGGTATTAAGAGTGTCTACCGGCAAATGAATGTCGACGAGAAGGACTGAGAAAAGATTGCCTTGATTACGCCCGATGGCCTCTTCGAATTCAGTGTCACCTAGTTTGGCCTTCTCTCGGCACCTGCAACATTACAGCACGTGAAGAGCGGTGCTCGCAGGGCTGGAGTGGCAGACACAGGTTTTGTCTACTTGGGTGACATCTTCGTCTTTGCCAGAGACTTTAGCGACCACCTCCGGTAGCTGGGAACTGTTTTCAAGGTAATCAAGTTATCCGCGCTCACCCTCAAGCCGGAAGAATACCGCTTCTCGCCCGAAAAGCTCATGTTAATGGACCCCGTCATTAGCAAGTTCAGAGTCCGTCCTGACCAACAGAAAACAGCTGCGATAGCGAAATTCCCGTGGTCCGTCGCCAGGAAAACAGAGCGCATTCCTTCGCCTTGAGCCATGGCATTGGTGGTCACCCATCGTATTTACACCGTAGCCGCCAATCCGATACGCCACCGGTCGTACCGTGTTTCATATGCTGAATGACAAGTGATACAACGAGAAGTCGACAAGATGTTGACTAAAGGCATTATCCAGCCATCAGTAGTCCGCGGGCGTCACCTGTGGTCCTTGTCAAGAAGAACGGCAGTTGGCGCTTTTGTGTCATAATCTTTTCACCAACTTTTACAAGTCATCGAACTGTTCTAACTGCTGTTCTTGCTGTTTCCTATGCACCGGCCAGTAAATTGATCTCATCAAAGAGTCCCTTTGTACAAGGACAAATTACCGTTCTTGGCCATCTCATCAGTGCCGCTGGCGTTCAAACCAACCCTGGCAAGATTCGCGTGGTCCAGAACATTCCTCTTCCGTCTTCCGCCGCAGACGTAGAAAGCTTTGCTGGGCTATGCTCTTATTTCCGTCGTTTTATGAATTATTTCGCCGAAACCGCTCGCCAAGTCACGGACTTACTTAAGAAGGACGTTGCATTGAAACGGAGCCTTGCTCAAACCAAACCGTTCTGCGCCCTCGTATGCTTGCTCACGGCTCCCCCATTGCTGGCTCATTAAGATCCATCAGCCGCCACTGAACTTCACACGCATTCCAATGACCATAGAATTGGGGTTGTACTTGTTAAGTGGCAGCGTAACGCAGAGCGCGTTATTGCATATGCCAACCACCTCCTGTCACCCGCCAGAGGAATGTTCCAATTACCGAACAGGAATGCCTGCCATTTGTTTGGGCAGTCACCGAGTCCGCCCCTACTTGTATGGCCGAACATTTTCCGTGGTTACCGATCATACGCTTGCTGGCTCTCTTCACTTAAATCCGCACTGAACGAGTGCAATGGCTCCAAGAATATTCATTTGCTGTTTCATACAAGTCAAGCAGTTTGCACAAGGACGTCGACTGCCTCTCCCATCATTCTGCCGATCGCACTGAATATGATGCGCATGAAACCGACTCTTGCGTCCTGGCCCTTTTTTATGTGCAAGACATCCGCACTGAATAGCGGCGTGACGACTGCTTACGTGTTCTCATCGATCACCTCAATTCTGGATATTCAGAGCCCACTCTGCGCATGTTCGTGCTCTGAGACGAGGTTCTCTACCTTCGCAGCTTACCTCCTGAAGGACCAGAATTTTACTGGTTGTACAACGCCATCTCCGGACATGAGTTCTGGAGCAGTTGCACGACGCTCATACTGCAGGGCACCTTGGCATTCCGCAGGCTTAATACCCGCTTCTACTGCTCAGGCCTGTACCGCTCTGTGCACCGCTACGTTGTAGCCTGTGAGCTTTGTCAGCACCGCGAAAAACGTGCTGTGCTGCCTGCTGGCCGCCTTCACTCCGTCGATGTGCCCTCAGAACCATTCTTTTGCTTCATTCTAGATCTTCTCGGCCCTTTTCCGGCGTCGATATGCGACAATAAGTGTCTCTTGTCGCGACTGATTGCGCGACCTGGTAGGCGATCATGCAAGCTTTGCGCGCAAGCTGTGCAACGGAGGTGGCAGATTTTCTTTTACAAGACGTCATCCTCAATCACGGCGCTCCCCGGCAGCTCCTCACTGATTGCGGCCGCATCTTCTTGTCCAGAGTAGTTGAAGACCCACTTCCCTCCTGTTCTGACGAGCACAAGCTTTCCACCGCCTACAACCCGCCGACAAATGGAATGGCAGAGATGCTCTTTCGCACGCTGACAGAATTGCTGTCTATCGACGTTTCAGGTGACCGCAGTGATTAGGACAGCACGTTACTATTCGTCACCTTCACCTCTAATTCGCCCCGTCACGAGACCACTGGCTTTTCAAACTTTTACCCTTTGTTCGACCACCACCCTTCTCTGGCCACTGACACACTGATTCCTTCCTCCACGAACAGACCCACTGAATATGCTAAAGACGCGTTCGCCCGGGCTCACACGGCACGCCAGATTGACGACTCCCCGCTCACTGAGTCTCAGGATGCACAGAAGATCCGGTACGACAGCCGACATCAATACGTTTGATTTCTCCTGGCTCCGTTGTCCTTCTGTGGACGCCATGCCGCCGCGTAGTCTTGACTGAAAAGCTGCTGCCGCGCTACACATGGCCCTACACGATAGTGCGCCAGCTTGACGATGTGAACTACGAGATCGCTCCACTGGTCTCCCACGTCCCCACGGACGTTGTGCATGTGTCCTGGCTCAAGCTTTACTTTGCCGCGACTTCACCTCCCTTGTGGCTGGCGCCGAGACGGCGCCTTTACAGGCGAGGCTTATGTTAGGGCGCAACTAAGAGTGGCGCCCGCCAGAAGAAGACGATTTGACGTGTGTGGGCGGAATCGGTCTCGATAACCATCTTTTTTGTGCATCGTTGTCTCTCTTGTAAATATTGTAAATACATCGTTATATGTGACTTCTACAACGTAACAATCTGAACTACCTCTAACCTCTTGTTTCATAATCCGGCTATATATTTTCAGTGCCTGTCCCGGAATGTTTCAATGCGGCGGCTCAAACCACAACACAATTTCAACACGCCGCCTTGACGTCTCGAAGCGATGGCACCAACGCAGCACAGCACTCGTGTGGCACATTTTAAGGCCAGCGCCTGCAGCAGCTGCAGCAGCGTCGCGGTGACGCGCCCCCGCTGGAAGCGCCCCGGCCCCACGAAAGCGGACATGTCACTAGAAAACACCACTTGTCTTAGAGAACGAGCTTGACAACAAACATGGGGATCATGAGGGATACCTGAGCGCCGCCATACAAATAAATGCACAACTTAACGAATTTTGTCCTTCGACTTCCTTCGTCAGGTGCCACCCCATAACCGTAAAGCAGGCGCGTACGCTAGCCGACGGGGAAGAGTAGGAAAGGAAGATAGAAAATTGGGATGGACCATTGCATCTGCCGCATATGGCTGCCATTGAAAAAAATAATAGAGGTGATGACCCGGGTCACCGGACTTCCAGCTTTGGCACTACAAGCTCATTGTTAGCAATAAACGCTATATGTACGACGCAGCAGGCAGCAGCATTAAATATCTAAACCCGCTTAGTTCCGCTGAATCATCCAGCAGTACTTCGAGAGCTTTCACGCCAAACTTGAGCCGCCAAACACCGCCATAGGTGAGCGCGAGGGGACGTGGTGGTTTGTTGCCAGCACCCAGTATGTGTCTTCTTTTGGCAAATATCAGGAGCGTACTTAAAAGGCGAGAGTCACTTGAATCAATTGTTGACACGCGTAATTTAGCTATCCTTGCAGTCACTGGAACCTGGCTTCGCCGAAACATTTCTTACAGCGAAATATTTCATCACGAGGCGAACTTCACCATTTATCGCTGTAGCCGTGCATCACGTGTAAAAGGCGGTTTTATGTTGGCTATTTCGCGCGACATTCCGTATTTTTATATTGCTGTTCGCACTAATCTAGAACCTGCACGGGCGCCCGCTCACATCTGTCATAAAAGCTTTGTGTTTGGGGTCTGGCATTGCCTGCCGAAACATTTCTGACATATTGCTGTCCATTTACATGAGGCCATAGATACTATTGTTGCACGTCATCCTAACGCCTTTATTTTTCTTCTGTGAGACTCTTCCCAACACTTCCTGGTTTTCCGATCCTCCGGTTTGGAAACCGTGTTGATCAGAAAGCTTTGACTTTGTCAATCTTTGTCCGGTATTTTCCCTTTATCAGCTTGTTTCACAACCTACTAGACTATCAAACAATACAGTAAATACGCTAGACCATATAGTAACCAACTCTCCCGATATGGTTTCTGATTTATCGTATCTGCCTGGTCTAAGTAATTATTTAGCACTTTGTATTGAAGTAAAATGTTTTCAGTCAATAAATCGGGGAACCAAAAGGGCCTTTTTAATTACAACAAAGCCAACTTTAAAGCTATTAAAAATGAGCTGTCTGCCTTTCTAAACCTTTTCTTAGATCACTTTGAAAGTCTAACAGCAACTAATTGGAATATGTTTACAACAAAAGTGTATGAACTAATTGACAAGCACATACCTATGCACACTATTTTTTGGCATTCAAAAGCACTTTGTTATATCTCGCATATAAAACTACTCCGTAACAAAAAAAAAACGACTCTATCGCTCTGCCAAGCATTCTCCATGCGAACAGCGTTGGCATGCATATCTGAAAGTGAATAAAACTTGTATCCGCACTAAAAAGTTCTCGTAATAATTACCTACAGAAAATGTTGCCAGCTAAGCTCATTATTGATCCAAAAACATTTTGGCGGATCATTGACTCGGGACCGTAAAATCGACATCACATGACTCCTCTAAGCAGTCCCTGTTGCTGACTGCCCTGTAGCAATAAATGACTCTTTCTGCGTTAGTTTTGTTACAACCACGTGTGCAGAATTTCCCAGCGTGCAGTGTTTTGATTCTCTAGCTATGGATCTAGTAATTGTTCAATCCCATGGCATTGGCAAAACTATCGAATCACTGAAAGTGTCCTCGAGCCCAGGAATTGATCTCATCAATGCTAAATTCTTTCATAGTACCGACAGATATTGTAGTATTATGCTATCTAAGATATTCCAACAATTGATTGATGAATCCACACTCCCGTCCGACTGGAAAGTCGGAATGGTGGTACCAGTTCATAACTCTGGAAATAAAAATACACGCTTTTGGTGAAGGTATCGCAGCCGCAATCTTGCATGTAGTTCAGATTCCCCCGCCAGGTGACACCACTCAGTCATGTTTGGAAAGAAGGAAAGAAATCTGCTCTTCGCCGTCGCAGTATGATCTGGTCTGTCCCTGTTGCGACCCTCCGACAGCTGATCTGCTGTAGTTGAGGCAATTGCCCCCTCCGCCCTTCTTTTCAAGGCGAGTCTTGAGTGGCAACATTGTTGTTTTGTTGCTGCGCGTGGTGGCAGTCTCGACGCTGATACTTTCAAGAATGCCTCGGTGGAATCTTTATCTATGTAAAATAGTCAGTGCTGCTGATGGTGGCTATAGGCGCGGTAAGATGTTCGTCACGGCCGCTTTTTCACGTGGCTGTCATGTGAGTGCTGGCCCCTGCTTCGAAAACCATCTCGGTGGATGGCCTGCAGACTGCAGTGCTCGGCGGAGCAAAACACTTGTAATAATAAAGAGAGATATATACCGAAATGGACGGAACCTTGAGTAACGTTCACCGTCAACTATTTTTGTTTCGTGTCCTTCCTAGTGCGTACTTTTTTTTTCCTTTTTTAGCATTCCGGAAAGTACGGGCTCCCTAAACGAAGGCTTGTGGTTTTGAAGGGTAAATATAGCTTTGCACCTATAAACGGATAGATAAATAAACGAAAGGGAAGGAAACTTCTACTGACCGCAGTAACTCTAAAACAGGTAAATAAAGGACTTGGAATGAAATTGCTACTGACCGCAGTAACTGTCTAACGCAGTCTGCTTACACCTGAAGAGCGGTCAGCAGTGGATGAGGGATGGCGGTAAAACAGTAGGGGCAAAGGATAGTATCATGTAAAAACGAAACATTTACAACAGGGCAACTAAGCGAAAAAAAAAAAGACTGTGTTTAGTGACTTTCTTGAGAAAATTTGTCACCGGCACTGTTGGGTCGCGTGGAACAGCAGGGTGGCGAGGCTCGACTGCTCGAACGAGTCGCAGTGCTTTTGTAAGCTACCTCGGACCACGTGCACGTGCATAGAAATTGTGTGCACTGCTGACACCAGTTGAGTTTCGACCGCATGTGCAATATGACCTGATGGCTATTTCCCCACGTTCACGAGCCGCCCCTCCCTCCCCCCCCCCCCCTCCCACCCTAGCAAACTCAACCCATTATTTCGGTGCTCACAATACGCAGACCCACTTTTGTGGACCTTGCAGTACGCCAAAAAGGGCGCTTTTTATATACGTGCGCGACGAAAAGGCTTTGCGTGTAGCCAAGTAAAGCGCTATTGTTCTCATACATCGCAAAACAGATGTCGTTTATATAAGGGGCGCCACTTCCGTCTTTTTTTTCAGCGACGTTGGCAAACTGCATGGACATGAATGGCGATTAAGGTGGCCAACAAATGTTCATAGGCCATCACCCATGTTTTGGTGGAATAATGCCGGCTCCTGCAATTGCCCAAGCTAAGCAACGTTGATCTGAACAGGATAAGGAGACGACATCTAGGCACGCCAACTGATGATTTCTCCGCCCGCCGTGGAATAGTTCACATGATTACCTTGTGCGATACAGATACGGTAACGGATGCAAGTAATGTCTGCTTCCCCCACATTATTAACAATTCTTCATCACCAAAAATGCATCAATAGCTTAAGGAAGATGAGCAGGTGCTATGCACAGAAAGGTTGTCGTAAGCAGACGCAGCCGGATAGCTCCCCTACTCCCTGTCGATGGCCTGCTTCCGTTCTCGTGTGCGCCGAACGTTGCCTTCTCCCACTTTCGAAAGGCGTCGTGTTTCCTATTGTCTCACAAGCCGGCCGAATGGTTTTTGGCACTCGCCGCCTTGTCGAAGGATGCAGACAAATGCCATGCAATGCTTGTCATCGGTACTTGCAGTGCTCGGGCGCCAGAATAGCGGTATCATAAATAGCTGAGATTTTCAGCCTGTACGGCCGACCGACGAAGCGCACATCGCAGCACTCCCGACGTGATGTCACGTCATAAAACCGTGATTGCCTCATGTCTGATTACCTCATGCGACGACGTTGCGGGAATATTGACGGATATATTTGAGCTTTCTAATGCAATATAATTGAGGTCTGCCTCATGAGCCCAGAGAGCACAGTGCGACAACATACAACGACTAAAATGCGGAGCGCGTGCCGCCTGAGTTGGACCACCACATCTAAACTACTGCTCCGATTTCATTAAGTAATCCGTGCGAAATTACCGAACGTGTCCTTTGCACAAACATTGTTAGTTTCCAATTTCCTTGATACTAACTCATGCTTTTCGAAGGCTCAACATGGTTCCCGCAGATCTCTTTCGTATGAAACCCACCTGGCTTCTTTCACACACAAACTACATACAATTCTTTATCGTCGTTCTATAGCTATTTATTTCCTAGATTTTGCAAAAGCTTTTGAAAAAGTTTGCCCCAGTTTACTTCTCTTTAAATTAGGCAAATTAAACATTGATAGCAAACACCTCTCGTGAATCGAATGTATTCTATCCGGACGCTCACAATTCGTGTCTGCTAATACCTTTAATTCCCGTTGAGGTCAGTTCATTTGCGCCCCAAGGTTCAGCGGTCGGCCTTCTCCTGTTCCTCATGCATACTTATATTTATATTTCCATTTACATTTACATTTAGAGTGGCGCCAATAACAAGATGACAATTTGATGTGAAAAGGTGGAGTTGGTCTAGACAGCCCTTTTGTTTATGCATCGTTGTCTCTCTTACTGTAAATATATGTTAATACGTGATTTCTGCAAAGTAACAATAATAATGCCTAGCGCAATTGCTTGACCCCTAACATTCACTTATTCACCGATGATTATGCACTATGTCGAGAAATTACTGGTCATAATGATGTTACAATCCTTCAAAATGATATCAATTCTGTATCCAACTGGCGTCGAGTCTGGTTGATGGAACTCAAAAAACTAAATGTAAAGCATTACGTGTCTCCCGCACAAATACTTGCCCCACTTTCTATTTTTTCGAGATCTTCACCTCCGAGTACGTAACGTCCTATTGCAACTTAGGTGTTCACATAACTTCCTCCCTTACTTGGTCTCTTGGTAGCAGCAAAATAATTAGCAATGCTAACCGCTCGTTTCGTTGCCTCCAGCGCAACTTTTCATCGGTTCCTGTTTCTTTAAAACTAATCCTTTACAAAGTTTCAGCCCGAAATAAGCTGGAATGTGCTGCTTCCGTTTGGGACCTCTGCACTGATATATTAACCTCTGCCCTCGAGCTAATCGAAAATAGCTCTGCCCGCTTTATTCTCGGAAACTTCAGTCGTACTACCAGTATCACTTTAATCAAAGAGTCTTTACAGCTTGCGTCACTCGCCTGTCGCCACAAGTTCTCTCGCCTGTGTCCCTTCCACACAATATACTACTGTCCCGCCCTGCACAATGACGATATTCTTCCTCCATCATACATTTCCCCTCGTTTCGATCATGCACAAAAGGTGGGAATAATGTCGTGGTTAACGCAAACATGTTATCCGCCATTTTTACCCCGCATCTCACATTTCTGTAACCACATTTCGGGTCAGTCATGTCATTTGTGCACTATTCCCAGTTTCATAAGGTTTCAAGCACAAGTTTATTACTGTGTAACTAACCAAGTGTGCAGTTATGTTGTTTTCGATCAATTTTCTGAATTTTTGTTGTTCCGACTTGTAGTGCATACTTTGTAATCTCTTCAACTAACATTGTATTAGCAGAGCAAAGCCTGTATCGTGTGTTTTGCAGTATGCACCCCTCACCCTTGAAATGCCCCTGGCCCTGAAGTTAATGAAAATAAATAAATAAATAAATAAAGTGATGACATCGATGGATCGCCGAAGACGATATGATGAGCATAATGAGAAGGGGATGACGGTAGTCCAGTGATGACAGGGGTGAAACAGCCTGGCGATGACGTCATGGCGACGACTCTGCGCCGACGATGGCTGACGACGATGGCATGACGAGAGTCGTACGTCGAAGTCAGAATGGCGACTGTGAAACGACCATGACAGCAATACGACGACTGCATGACAACGAATGAATGACGACGTCTGTATAATGACAACGCCTTGACAACGAAGGATATCAATTGTATGATTACAATGGAATGACGATGAGTGTAGAGCAATGTAAGGTAGACACTTTAGATCGTCGTGTGTGACGATGATGCCATGAAGGCAGTCGGATAACCAAGTTGACACGACGACGATGGCACGACCACGATGGAGTGAAGACGACGGTCTAGCAACAGATGCATGATAGCGGCTGCTGACGTATGTATGATAGTGACTGTGGGACGATGGCAGCATGACAAAAGCAGCCTAATCACGATTCAATGACGGCAGTATGATCACAATAGAATAAAGAAGATCGACGTCGATGGAACGACGAAAGCGATATGACAACCACGGCATCACAACAATGGCATGACTTTACTGAAGTGATTACAATAATAAAACCACAGCGTGACAACGATGACAAGGCGAGAGTTGGATGACGAAATTAGAATGACGACAATAGAACAATCGCGACCGCATCACAACGGGGTGTGACAAAGAATGTACTACGACTGTATCACGACAACAGCTGGCCGATGATTATTTTTTGCGGCTAAGACCGTTTCTAAACGCCATGTACCAACTAGCTCGAAAGCAGACGTTACTGTCTGTCAGTGTTTCCGGTAACATTTTTCGCTCCATCGCTCGCTTCGGGGTTTTTAGCGTCTTCTCATTACGCAAGTATGATATAACCGAGAATTATAAACATGTCTATCTGTGTGTACCTGCGAGATTTTCTTCGCGATACGTTCATCTTTGCTCTTTTTTAGACAGTTCTACTTCTAGAAGAAAAAAGCGCAGATGATACGACTGGCTGGGCCTGATATAAACAAAACCACATGCACGCACACATACACATGCACAAGAAAGAAAAAAAACGTATGTATAAGCGAAAGAAACTGCATCGCAAAGGTCTGTCAATTCACGGACAAGTTCTCCGGAAACATTTGAATTATTTGTCTGGTGCAGTTCTTGACGCGCATACGCAAGGAAGTGCATAGGTCTTACGTGCGTAAATAAATAGTGTTTTGCTCACTGCGCATGTTCTGCATGGTTCTAAGTATCTGTGGCTTACGTGCTCTATGTTCATTTACGATGCTTGTCAATTAAGCTTTACGTACGCACTGTTTTTGCATGCTAAGAAATAGCGGTGTCAAACATGGCGACACCTTGGCCTGCCGCACTGCGAAGACGCGTTGAGGCTAATGGATTTCTTAAATCTTGACACCAGCAACGCACACGTTTTCCAAGCGTGTGTGTTGCGGCACGTTAAATTAAATATCTTCCTCTGACGAACCATCTAACGTCATACAAATTGTATGTGCTAAACGCGCACGAACGCGATGTACGCTATTCTAAACTCTCTCGTAGGCTCGCACGTATACGTGCACCCAAGTTTTCCTCTATGAAATGTCTGCATTATTCGGCTTTAAATATCTTCCTTTCCACGAAAACTGAAATGGCGCTCCCCTGAAAACGCGTCGGCATTTGCATTCCCTGCAATATGACACCTATGTGCGCTTTTTAGACAGTTTTAGGGACTTCTGACGGGCGGTGTACATTTTCACAGTATTCCGCCACTAAAACATGCACTAATCTTGCACGGGACGCGCTCGCGCAGGTATTTAACACCGCTGACATCCGCTTATGACAAGCCTTGACAATAAATTTGCCGCCTGAAATCGCGGATACTTTTTACGTTATTCGCAATAGTTCCAACGTTCAAGCAGTCATGTGTGTTGTCTTTCGCATATCTCATTTCCAGCCCCTGTGTTTTCAAGAATCAACTTAAGGATGTTGAATTTAAATAAATCTACATCGACCCTTTTTTCTTTACGACAATTTTCTGATTCAGATGCCGAAGAAACATCGTAATGTGCTCATTACTAAAACACTAAGCTAACTTGAACGTGACTTGTTGTATTTCAAGGCGCATTTAAAGTAAGTTTACTTCGTCATTACTAACATATAAGTAGGACTTTAGGTCATACTAATAATATTTGCAAAATCTCCGACATGAGTAAATTCTAAAGGTGTGTTTTTCTCTGCAATTACAAAAAATCAATAGCACATACGCAAAAAACATCCATCTGGGTAGCGAATTTAAAAGACCCTTCAGGACGGCAGGCGTGGTGGAGCCTCAGACTGCAAGAATATGACGTCACCGTAATGTACAAGTCCGGAAGAAAACACTCTGACGCCGCGTGCTTATCACGCACCCCATCGATCCCCCGCCGCAAAATGATGAGGTTGACGATGCCTCCCTTGGAAGAGTAAGCGCGGAAGACTTCGCTAAATAGCAACGAGCAGACCGGAGCTAAAAATCCTCGTCGAGCATTTGGAAGGGGACGCCGAAGTTCTGCCTAGGGCATTTATGCGAAATTGTCTTCGTTCTCGCTTCAAAACAACCCACTCGTAAAGAAGAACTACTTACCAGTCCGCGCCAACTACCTTCTTGCTCTTCCTTCAGCGGTGCGTCCAGAAGTACTGCACACCCTACATGACAATCCGACCACTGTGCACATCGGATTCTTCCGGACGCTATCGAGGATACAGGAAATGTATTACTGGCCGTGCCTGACCGTCGACATCACCCGTTACGACAAGACATGCCGAGACGGTCAGCGACGCAAGACACCACCTACAAGACCAGCGGGATTACTACAGCCGATCGAGCCTCATTGCCAACCATTCCAGCGGATCGGGATAGATTTGTTGGGACCCTTTCCAACGTCAACATCCGGAAGTGTGTGTATCGTCTTGGCGAAGGACTACTTCACCTGCTTCGCTAAAACTTAAGCTCTGCCGAAAAGTATGCAGCCGAAGTGGCGAAATAATTCGTGGGGAACATCCTGCTGCGACATGGTGCCCCAGAAGTCCTCATCACCGACGGAGGAACGGCGTTTACAGCGGAGCTCACCCAATCCACTCTGCAATACAGCCAGACAAGCCACAGGCGGACAACTGCCCACCACCCGCAGACGAATGGCCTTACGGAGCACCTGAATAAGACCCTCGTCGATATTCTAGCAATGTACGTCAACATCGAACACAGAACCTGGAACGCCGTCCTGCCGTACGTAAGCTTGGCTTACAAAACGGCGGTGCAAGAAACAACACAGATCACGCCATTCAATTTGGTTTACGGCAGGAACCCGATGAAGACTCGCGACGCCAGGCTGCCGCGCGTCACCGACGAGGAGAATGTTGACGTCGCCACCTATCTCTAGCGCGCCGAAGAAGCCCGACAGCTCGCCCGCCTGCGGATGAAGAACCAGCGGAGGACCGACAGTCGACGCTACAACCTACGACGACGGTCAATCAAGTACCAGCATGGCGACCGTATTTGCGTTTAAACCCCAATACGCCGACGAGGAGTTAGCCAGAAACTTTTACGCCGCTATTTTGGACTGTACAAAATCATCCGGCGCATTGGCTCACTAGAATGTGAGGTCGTACGAGACGGCATGTCGCTATAACAGCGGCGCCGCTCACGACCTGAAATAGTGCACGTTGTGCAACTGAAGCCATTCTACCAGCGCTAACAAACTTTGCGACTTTGCATGGCGGAACTTCGCACTATCTTTTTTGGACAATGTTACGGTGGACTTTGTTTCTTTGTTGTTTTGTTACTTTTGTTGAATAAGTGTCCTTTTGTTTTTCGCTCTCCTGTTAGGTTTGTATTATCAGGATGATACTTTTTGACAGGGGGGCATTGACGCGTGGAATTGTGAATTCTTTTTTTTCGGGTGAATGCTTTTTCCCGTTAACAAATGTTATCGCTCAGCACGGGACGCGCCCACATGTATCGGAAGTTTCTCAAATGTTATCGATGGTTCTGTTGTCGCCGTAGCTTGTGTAATCTGATTGAATGGGTGACGTCTATTCTGTAGAACTTTCTGAAAGACAGGCTGGCCACACCGATTACTCTGGAAACTTTGATGACTCCTGTGTAAACACCGACGCGCTTGACCGGCAGATGAGATTTTCGACAACCGCAGACTGGGGCTCGCAGCTGTCGCCCTTCTTTGAGCGTAGCCTCTTTTTGAGGGCGCAAGTTGGCAGAATAATTTTGTCATTTCCCATTTTTGCTATTTTCTTCACTGTCACAACTACGTGACAATATCGCACGCTCATTTTTTGCGGCTTAGAGTTTCCACACTGCCTGTTCATTACTTCGTCATGAGTGCACACTGATGATTGCAGGATTCCTCTATCAAGCAAAGGCAGGAAGGTTTAGAAAGGAAAAAAATCATCACAGAGATCCCGCAGCCACGAATCAATAACGGCACTAAGCAGCTCCTTCTATGTACCGCTTTTCGTGACTTACAAGTTGCAGCCGAACGACTGACCTCGTGTTTACAAGTCTACCGATCACTACTGACTTGCGCTTCCACGCCATTCTCCATTGCTGA
This sequence comes from Dermacentor andersoni, assembly GCF_023375885.2. Lineage (NCBI taxonomy): Eukaryota > Metazoa > Arthropoda > Arachnida > Ixodida > Ixodidae > Dermacentor > Dermacentor andersoni. The sequence continues at coordinate 200,352,900 of NC_092816.1, read as the reverse complement.
GCAAGAAATGTCGCTTGGTGTCTTGATAAGCGAGCAGGAGCACCTACAGAGTCATTGGAAGTTGCCGGTAACAGGGTGAAATCAAGTTGTCCGGCGCCTAATACACAATAGCAGAAACAGCCCCTCCGAAGAACTACACTTTGACAACGCTATGCATGCAGCGGTATTGAGATGCGAACTACGTAATCATTTCTTTGGAAAGGGATGCACTCAGCAGTGTAAAAGCCATAGCTGAAAACCACGAGCGAGCCTAACAAGCTAGAAAATTCCGCCGTTCGCCAGCGTGCAGGGGCACTATAACGCAAAAATATTCCAAACTTTTCTCTTCCAATTCTGCAATCAGCCCACCGTAAATTCGTCAAAAACTTTTTGGATCACCCCCACTTCACCTGTCTGTCATGCGACGTCACGAAAACCGCGATAGCTCCGCATCTGATATGACGTGTACACACTGATTATGCATAAGTTGACTGAACGAAATAAAGATAGTTATTTCTGATTCTACGCCTTATCGTCATTAGCCCTCGACTATTGGTCAAAAGTCTTCGGGCTGCACCCACTTCATCTTCCTCTCACGCGGCCTCACAAAACCGCAAAAAATTTACCGCGTCAAAGTGACGTGTACGCGTTAAAGATACATTAATATGCCGAACAAAAGTGAATTTTCTTCTGAATAGCCGCAGGCTGTCCCGTTCAGAAAGGAATAAAAGATGGCTGCCGCCAATCACTCCGGCACTGGCTACTCGCCCCTGGTGGAGAGCATGGGTTTATTTGCGTGTAATAAAACTTTTTGCGTGGCTGTGTAACGTTTTCGAGAATTTTCGGCACGCTTACGACCTCGTTCTGCCAACGCTTCTTTGCTGAGGATCCGTTTTAGCGTCATTCTTAAGCTTTCGTTGCATGCCGCCGTGATTGTCGACGAGCCAGCTCCAGCTAAGTAAGAGAAAGCGGACCAATCGCAGACGCCGGCACCACGCTCTTCATCCGGTTATCCATATTCAGTGCAGTGGCTCGGCCCCATCGAATCCCTCTACACTTGAACATGTTCCTCGCCTCTTGTGAGTCAATTAGATAAGACAAGCCTTTCAGTGCAGGCAGTTCGTTTTTTCAAGCAAACAAAAGTAACCTCCTATGAACAAGGGGAGCATTTGATTGGTTTGTTCAGACAACCCTGGGGGTGACCGCCCAATGGTTGCGTCGGCGGTTACGCAAATTTGGCATCACGAGATTTGAATAAAAACATATTGGAATAGTCTTACGTTATACAGCCCCAGCTTCATCGTTGGGCAGCTGTGTTTTGCTGCCGCTGTATTATCAACTCTATTGCAGAGTGCAGTTCAGCTGTTAAATACGTTTCAGCATCTCCACCACAACTGCAAGGGCGCTTGCAAGTGCTTTCTGGAAGTGTCTGCTCTTTACGATAACCATTATTACACGGGAGCCTTCAAATGTAACCTCCGATGATTTTCAGGTGACCTGCTGGCTGCTTACCGAGAATGAACTCGATATAGGGAACAATCACATTTGCTACTTTGCATACAACACTACCGAAAAACAAGGAATTACTTGCTAACAGTAAACGATTCCAAACACTAAGCTTCGGACATTGGCATCGGACAGAAACGGTGTTGGCTTGTGATGTTTTTATTGCAATAACACTTACACGGACACTCGAGCCTCGTTTTGCCCATCAGCGCCGTTGTCGCAGCCCTCGCGCTGTCACGGCATTACTAGTGTATTCGAATAGAGGTACCTCTCCTTGCGACAACAAGAGCCTTGGCGATGCGACCTTTGCGTCACCCGAGTGCAACGAACTTTAGAGGGGGTTTTAGCACTCGCTTTTTGCGTCGTGCAATCGCAGCGTTCGACGACCGAAAGGGAGGTTCAATAACATATAATCTAAAGCATGTCAAAATATTTTGTTCTTTAGATACGTGTTTCGTCAATAAAACGGCATAAAGCTGAGTAGTTGGTAAGGATTCATTATAATACAATAATACAAACTCTGAGTACTAACGGGCACTGCTTTTAATCTTAGGCTCTGTTAAGGCACGTTAAGTCATTTAAACTCTTAATTCAGTTTCGTCTGGCCGACCTACCGACGAATTGGGCCTCTCCCTAGAAACGAGATGCTCTTGTGTTAGGCCTGGCAGCCTTCAAGTTCGGCTACAGATCTAAGAAATAGGAATTATTTCTCGTTTAGCACTTGCTTTTTTTTAATTAATTCAGTGGAAGCCCACGCCTAAAACATCATCAATTTATTTTGATGGTTGTATGTTAACGAGGGCTGGGTTTAAGTGATGTAAAATGTTAGAGTCATCACTTCGATGGATGCCGCCAAGTTCATTGACACAAAACGTTCGGGGCGAGTTTGGGTCGAAGCGATACTTTCGTGAAATAGCGTCGCCAACGCGAACGCTGAACTCTAAACGCTATTCCGTTGAGGCCGCAATACGTTTGATTCCCGTATTCGGAAACTCTATTCGTGTCCGCCAGCGTGCGCAAGGTTAGAAGCTCTCCAGACGCGCCAAATACGAAGAGTACGCTTGACTGCAATAATGTCGTAGCCAAGTGGCGCGCACCGTCAAGCCCCACTATGTCGGCTCTGCCACCGAAACCACACCAGCGATCTGCCTTTGCTGCTGGCACTGCGCGCACGAACACTGGTGTTCTCCCGAGCAGCCGTGCGCATCGTCGGGCACTCGGTGGTTTGAGCGGAGCGGACAGTACAGACTCTGACCAACGAACACCGACGGTTTTTCTTTCGGGCTAACTGCGCCCACTAGCGAGGTGCATGGGGCGCGTGCAACGATGTTGGCGGCGCTCCTCATAATGCCAGCGCGGCGTAAACAGCCCTGGTAGCCGTTGGAGCTGCATCTGTTCCACAGCAGCAGTTGCCCCCGCAACATTTGGACACCCTCCGAACAGCTGCCGTGCCACGCTAAACCTTGCGGTCGCTTTCCGTACTTACTTCTTCGAACGCAGCAGGGGCAATATTTTCCTTGCTTTTTGGAGGAGGCGAGTCGCGTGGAGGAGAGCGCGGACATGGTGTATGGGCAATACACCAAGCAATACACAAAGTGCCGTTTTCATTGCTGGTTCGATTAGTGCTACACTTTTTGTTTATTCCCATGTTATTCATTTTATACGTGCTCTGATCTGAAAAAAAAAACAAAGGAAAGCGTACATGTGGATCATCGTGTAATATTACAATAGTTGACATTTTGAAATTTCTCGTCAAGATGTCCCCGTCCCAAGTTACGCAGTTGGAAATGTGATGCCCTGGCCAGCTCAACAGTGTTCTTAATATTCCACGTCAGGCTCATCGCTTTCAGATGCAGCTTGCGTTTCTTCAGCAGTAGCCTATACTGAATCTTTATTACATCGAATATATCACTTACCACCGGAGTGCTTTTAGCCGCTCGCAACAAAATTTGCAAAGTCTATCAATCGTGTTTTCCTCTTTGGTTCCGGAATTAAATATCCACTTCCAGGAGTCGTTTCTTTTATATTTAATGTACGGACGAAAAAGAAAGTGTAAAGCGTTTAATTTGGCGTATAACGCTTAGTTTCTGTAATTTCCATGCACTTATAAGCCAAAATTTCATTGACCTACCAAGTGACATTTTATTTCATTTTGTTTTCAAGATCTGTAGAGCGCGGCTTCACTGAAATTCTAAAGGACACACTTTTTTATTACTTTTTGTTCTCCCTTTTGTTTTCCTTCCTACTTTCATTTAAGCAGAGACGAGCCCCCTATGAAATCTATTGATACGTATGCTCTGCTAAACCCTGCGATATAGAAGTCGGTGCATTAACAGCAAGCGACTTTAATAAATTTGCACAAAAAACTTTTCTTAAGAAAGAAGGTCTACAGTAATTGCATTTGGGTGCACAGAAACCTGTTTTGCCTTATATAAGGGAGTTGCACAACCACCTCGTTCTATAAGTTGCATTAGGGCAGAGCGCAAGAACGCTACATTGAGTCCGGCTGGCCTTCAGGGGTTGGCACTTTACGTCCGAAACGTGGAGGCACATATCAGAGCAAATTAGGTATGAAAACCTTTATTTGCGCATTGATGATCACACATGAGCTTTTGCTGTCAAATTTTGCTAATACTACAAAAATTTAGTTTTTTTGCCATATTGAACTCGTTATGAAAGGGAATGTACGGACTTCGTGTTGACTTCTGCGTGTAAGAGGCCAAAATTATTCAGACCTTACTTATGGCATGGGAAGACTTGCAAAGGGGAAAAACGCCTTTCTCTTGTATTGCTGGTAAAACGTGACTGGGTCATCACTTAGCGCTTTTTTTTTTACCTTAACACACGAAAAGGTGCTGAGTCACCAGCTGATGAACTAGACCCTGCTATACATGAGCAGTGTAAATCAGTCAGCCACTCGCACTAGGTAGGTTCATTCATTTTTATCCGCTTGGCCTAATTACGGTAATCTGTGTAAATAAATCTTTTTGTGTCCAGTACAAAACAGAGACCCCAGTTGTTTCCAGCAGCGTCCCCTCCATGCATCGGACCGCTCCAATGGAGGTTCCTGGATTTTCTATCCTCTGCCGTCTTCGACTCCAGTTTGCTTCGCTTCTACATTATTTTTGTTGCGATAGCCATAATATGGACACTCCAAGCACATTTTTGCCGTTGCAGTGATGTTCCGTATGAAGTTCAAGGGCGATAACACTGTCGCCGTGCGTCGTATTTTGTGTGTGCGAGTGAAAGCACGCGAGGGAAGCCAACGATCCTGGCTCAATATGGCGCGCGCAAACGAAGAAAGCGGAGAGCAAACGCGCCCTGTTCCGTCTCGCAAAAGGACGCCGGGGGATGGGAGGTTGGGAGGTGGGGGGGGGGGGGAGGCGACGTTGTGCTCCGGTAGCAACTGCGCATTTCGCAACCTTGTGCAAGGGCAAGTGACAATAGACAACAACGGCCCCGCGGAGTGGCGCTCCCGCGCCGGCGTGAAAGCGCCACATGCGGGGTAAAATTTCAGCCAACGGGTGTACGTCTCTCCGATCTCTCCTTCACGCCGGCTTGGTTGCCTGCTGCACTGCCCGAGTCTGCGCACGTTTCGTACCGTACACGTGTGTGCAAGTGTGTGGACATTTCGTTCGAAGGACATGTGCACGATGTACACGCTTGGATCTGCTTTTATGAAGATCTGTGTGGTTGACGACTAATCTCGTGGCTTCAATGTGGCGAAAGGGCAGCGTCTACTTAGCCACGTAGGTGACGCGGAGCAGTTAATCGGGAACGACATCGCATGCTTCGCCGGAAAAGTCGTCGGCACAAACTATGCTTGTTTGGTAAAGTCATTTTTGCAGTTTCCCATAATATGTCTGCTATAAATTCGTAGCAGGTTGCCATTATCCCTCAAGAGAAAAGTGTATACCAGCTGTGTCTTACCAGTACTCCCGTACGGGGCAGAAACCTGGAGGCTTACGAAAAGGGTTCTGTTTAATTGAGGACGACGCAACGAGCTATGGAAAGAAGAATGATAGGTGTAACGTTAAGATATAAGAAAAGAGCAGATTGAGTGAGGGAAAAAACGCGAGTTAATGACATCTTAGTTGAAATCAAGAAAAAAAAATGGGCATGGGCAGGACGTAATGAGGAAGGAAGATAACCGATGGTCATTAAGGGTTACGGACTGTATTCCAAGGGAAGGGAAGCGTAGCAGGGGGCGACAGAAAGTTAGGTGGGTGGATGAGATTAAGAAGCTTGCAGGGACGACATGGCCACAAATAGTACATGACCGGGGTAGTTCGAGACGTATGGGAGAGGCCTTTGCCCTGCAGTGGGCGTAACCAGGCTGATGATGATGATGATGATGATGATGACAAATTCGTGTTGTCACTGTTGGCGACCACGGACTTCCATTGGCACTGTGCGGAAACGTGCAATATATATCGCCGCATAGCACAAATACGACATACGTACACAACTTTAACTCGTACATCCCCTACAATATAGTATAGACGCAGCAGCGTAAATAGTGTGGTAATTTTTAAACAGTGGTCGAGAGACGGAAGTTAACAACATTAGTAATCATTTCTGCTTCAGCAATGCCGGCGCGGACAAGACGCGGGCATGTATCTTCCAGTTCCAACTCAATAGATCAGTGCAATAGTGATGCAGGAATGAACTGCGATGATGTTCAATTCATCGTGCACATATTCAATTTCTCGGCACGCCTGAACTCCGACCATTGCTAGCGCACGCAACAGAAGCTGTTTCCATTCTCGGGCAGCGCACACACAAACGAAACACGAGAAAGAAGACAGCAGAAGCGCTGGTTCAACAACTAATTTTTTTTATTCGAAGAAAGAGATTATATACCCAGTAATCATGATATCCGTGTCGATTACATCTAAATATCATCATGTACTCACGCGCGATCATTGCACGAGATCTTTTCGTTTGCCAGTTTATCTTTGTTCGGCGCAGCACAGTAAGCCATATCTGTGGTCGGCCTTTTTCGTATCATTTTCTTGGCAATTGGCTGAATTTCAATGGTGTTATCAAACTTTCCGCGTTTACATTGCTGTTGTGGCAGTTATGAACACAATAATAATTTCCAGTCTTCCGAATACGCGTCATCGCGAACAAGAGACGTTTCGCACGCAGCGCGAGCTAAGCGCGAGCACGACCTTTAAGGGAAGCGACGGAAACGTACACCCTTGGGAGGTGAAATTTTCCGCCAGGAGAGAGACGTACGCTGTAGTCTGAGATGAAAATTGGCGTGCAGACGTCTATAGGCTGTTTCACATGGTGTTGCGTACTACACGGTAGCCTATCGTACTGCTGCCGAGTAGTAGCGGCGCCTGCCTATCGAAGCTCGACCGACGTTACTTATTGGCTAGCGTGGTGTTGTCGGCGCGCTGCAGGCATCCGGTAGACCATGGCGACCAAGCGAGGGCGAGACAATTTCTAGTGCGAAACTTGCACGATTTATTCAAACGTAGATGAAAGAAAATGAGAAGAACATGAAGTGTTTAAAAATACATTTCGGAGCCCCTTAAATAGGCTCTCTACAATCGTGGGCGGGATCTTGCTTCTGTCAACGTCACCTGACCGGCACAGAAAGAGGGCCCCTCCTCCTTCAATTATACCGAGCCTGAAAGGAAGAGGCCGTCCCGCCTCCTGGAATTGTAGACGCCTGTCCGCCTCTTCTGCGCGTTGCGGGTTCGTGGAAGTTCTCCTCTAGGTCCAATACGAGAAAAGGGTCTCTCTAAACTCGCACACCCCCCCACACACACATACACACACAAAGCAGGCCTGTACACTGTGGGGCTTCCGGTAGACAGGCAGACAGTCGAAACGGTCATGGCGAATTAGAAAGTCACGCTTCATTTCGACGAGGCCTGGTGGAAGAAGGACGGGTGAGAGAAACTTCTTTTTGCACGTGCTGCGGGACGCTAACAATAGCAGGCGAAGTCACGCCTCATTTCGACGAGGCACGGTGAGATGGGCGGTTGAAATTCCTTTCATCACGTGGCGCCAGGCGTCAACCCTTACAATGGCGCCATTGTCAGTCAGCGTCACAGCGAATTCTGTCGCTCAGCGACCGCCGCGACCTCGTGAGCTCTCCGCGACTAGATTCCAACGTGCTGGTGACGCCGTCGCTCAGTGGCAGCGATCGGCGCGATGTGGGAGGGACAATGTGCGTGACGAATCAAAACGCCGTCAAAATAGGCGCTTTCCTGTTTAACCGCGCGTTCTTAGCTCTGTGGAGCAATGTCGTGCGCCAGCTTTAGCTATGTTTGGGGCGTACCCACCAGCGTATGCGGCTTAGGAGCTTCATGAATATTTTTCTTTTCTTGCGCTTACACAACTCATTTGAAAGGAGAAGCTGCACGCTATGCAGGTCGAGAGAAGGACGCCGCTTCAACATAAGGCACGTGCGCACCTTGATCGCCACCGTCGTCAACCTCTTCATTGCTACAAATTGCGCCAGCTACTTATACATGCACGCTCAATGGTAGCTCATTCTTCTGCAAATGCAAATACTCATCCAGCAAAAAAAGTTGTGGCTTTCATAGTAACAACGAAACTAGACTGTACTAACCGGAACCACTCCACCCACGCCGCACAAGCCGCACGCTCATACTTGCCGTGTTGTGCAGCGCCTCATTCACCGTATCTGCAAGCTGTCGGAAAGTCTCAACGCTTTTAAACGTTATAAATGGCGTACCTATTCTTTTATCGAATAAACATAGAAAGATTCCAATATTTGACTAGTTTCCATGTTGTTTTTATTTAACGATGCAGGCATGGATACTTCGTGAGCAGGAGGCAACCTTGTGCATCTCTGCGACGGAAATCGCGCTGCCGCAAACTCATGTGAAAGCTGTCCGTGGAAATCTCTCTGCGACGTTCACGGCAGAACGATTTTTTTTTCGCCCCAATCGCGCCATGTGAAACAGCCTGATCGCGGCTCGATCTCGCGCGCCATACATGCAGGAAAGCGGGTACGCAGCGCGGGAGGGACGAGGTGGCGGCGTCGACGCCGCCAACAAGTGCGTACTTTGCACGACCGCGCGCTGTCGCACCCGTCGCGCGCGCCGTAACTTATTAGGCATCTGCAGACAGTTCATACCTTCGTGCACACTGTGTTTTCGCCGCTCTTGTGTTGATGCGATAGGACGCACAAACGTCACTTCGCTCGCTGCTGCTGCCGCACATGCTCACACCAGCGTTTTGGCAGCGAGTGCTCGCGCTGATCGAGTGTGGTGTGTTCACGTTTGCTTGGGCGCACTGACCCCATGCTTGTTAATTCAATTAGCAAGCAAACGTTTCCAAGTTTATACGGTCGATAAACATACACTCCTTACTACGTATAGTTGTCTAATAATTTGCTATCGGAACCAATGCTTCGCCTCGCTGGCGAAACTGCGACTTTATTTTTCTAATAGATCACCTCCGCGTTGCTTTACTTCTTCTGCACACTGCCCTGGGACACTAGCTGCCTAATTTTACTTCCTTCTATTTTCAGCTACATTGTCACCTGACAGCGCTGCCAGAATAGAGGTGATCTTTGTGGACGGGTGTATGAGCACCCATCGCCGCATTTGTCAAAAGAGCGGAGGCGGATCCGGCCTGCCGCCTGCCGCCGGCGGATCAAGGACAGAATTCGCAGCGCTTTCGCTTCGTGCGTGGTTTCCGATTTGACGCTCGACTTGGCTAATAATAAAATCATAGTATAATTTCAATATGTTGAGGTAAACAGTGAAGGACTGTGTAACAATAAGAACTGTTTTTAATACGTTAGCATCCTTAGGAGACTTTCACGCCCTTTCCAGGGGCTATCTCTCTTCATGTAGGTTGCTTTTTTTTAGAGGTAACGGGTTATGTTATAAGAAGCATATAAATGGAGCAAACGTGGCGTTCTTGCAAAGGAGTTCCTAGGCGAGGTGGACATTACGAGCAGGACGAAGAGAGGGGCACAGAATACGGCGCTGACTAACAACCAAGCGTCTTGATTCTGTCAGTCAGCACATATATATGCTCACTGAAATTAGTATATATATATATATATATATATATATATATATATATATATATATATATATATATATATATATATATATATATATATATATATATATATATATATATACATACATACATACATACATACATACAGACATACATACGTACGTTCATATACTGTCTACCGCTATCTTCAATCACAAAAGCAGCAGAAAATTCCAAATACGCAGGGGCAATACCTTGCAATCGATGAATCGATGAGATATGAAGGCTACCTCCTTCGGCAGGAGAGAAATGGAGGGGAGGGAAGGAGAAATGGAAGGGACATACTTTGCCGCTCATAACGTGAGCTTCAGAAAACTAATTACCAAAAGTAGTTTACCTTTTGTATTACTGCCATAACGGTACTTTTTAAAGGGCGAAATGGCCTTGAAAAATACAAGTCGACTTGTCGAAACGTTGGCTCCCGCTTTTACCACGTTCTCGTTTTGCTCATCAAAATCAAAGACAGTCACATTTATTTGCACACTCACCGTTTTTTTTAATTCTTGAAAGTGGGGCTTGATTGGACATATTCATCATCGAATTTGACAGTTAAATCCAGACAATATCAAAAGTGAGCGCCACGGGAGCGCACGAAAGGTGGCCCCGCTATGCCGAGTGTCGCGCGTAACTTGAGCCAAACTTTGGAAATATGCAAATGCCACGCAGCTGGACTAAACCAAGGTAATGTCATTTGCTGTCGCTTCGAGATAGTCAGGTTGTTCTTTTGCACTCCGCCTATTTGAATAATTAGTCTTAATTAATCAACTTTTCAAATTTTATAAATAGATTAAAAGTGTCAATAAAAAGTTGTAGAACAACATGAAAACCTCTTTATACAGCTTTCTGTTACTCAATGCGTCCTACATAAAAGCGTTTTTTTTTTTTTTTTCAAGCATGAGAGATGCACGCGAATACAAGCAAAGTGCCTCGAGCGGGCAGTCGTGCGGCCATCTTTAATGCATTCGTGGGCTTCGTTCAGCTTGGAAAAACACTTTTATGTAGGATGTATGGAGCAAAACACCGCTGTATTTGGAGTTTTTATGTGGCTGTACAATTTTCTCATTGACACCTTTCATCTAATTATAATGTTTGAGAAGTTGACCAATTAATTAAGACGAAATTTTTAATTAGGCAGGATGTAAAATAAGTAGCCTGAGTATCTCCATGCAACGGCATACAACATGACCTCTGTTCTGCCCAGCTACGTGGCATTTGTATATTTTTTATGTTGGACTCAAGTTACGGGGTGCACTGTCTATATCAGATCGATACGCACAGTGGCAACAAGCGCGAGGATGTACGGAACTGAACGCCTCGGCCAGTCGCGGCAGCTGCTAATACGGCACGCTTTGGTTGGCAAGCATGTGGCGCTGTGTGGTCGGGTCAGGATTGGCCGTGGCATGCTTTCATTCAAACTTTGCGCCGCACTTCTTTACGGCGGCTTCGCCGTCTGAGGCGTAGCGGGGCGCGCACAATCTCGATATTCCCTGGATTTGGCCATCAATTTCAATTATAACCCTCTCAAATTAGCTGAGGTTTTTTTTATTTCTAAAAACATGGGCTCGCCATAAATGGGTATGCCACAACTGCCTTACCTTTAATAATTAGTATTTTCAGAGTAACTTAAGCAGCGGCAAATGAAGAGCGATAAGCCATAAGGGAAAAGCAGGAAGATTAACCAGGCTGAGCCGGGTAGGCTACCCTGCGCTGGGGAAGATGGAAAGGGCATTCAAAGAGGAGAAGGAAGGAAGAAGTACACATTTTGCACTGTTACACACACAACCGTTCATCACTCAGTCAGTCACAGGCGGTCATACAGGCTGGTGCATTTCTCGAAATGCACCAGCGCCTTTGTTGCCTTGCACATAGCAGCCGCACTAGGCCACGGGCCCATGATAATCTTCTCTGTGAAAGGACGTTCGTTTAAGCGCTCCAAAGTTGTACGAAGGGCACTCCTCTCGTCTTCGTATGTAGGGCAGTCACACAGGATATGCTTGGTAGTTTCTTCGACACCACATCTGCTGCAATTGGGACTGTCCGCCATTCCAATTAGGAATGCGTAGACATTTGTGAAAGAAACGCCTACTCGCAAATGGCACAATAGCGTTTCTTCTCGTCAGTTATAAGTAGGTAAAAGCTGCAATCTCATATGCGGATCCATGGCATATAGGCGCTTGTTGCTGAACTCCGATGTGTTTCATATTCTTACGATAATATTGTCACTGCTCACTGGAGACAAGAGCAGAGAGCGGTATTTTATCGAGAGAATTGGGACAAGCGCTCAGGTTCAGCGTTCTTCTTGTCTAGCACCTGGCTTGTACACACGAGGTCCTCGTCTTCGTCGTCAGCGTGGTCGGGCACAGATGGCGCCGCGGCATTTGCCCCCCTCAGGAAGGAGCATTATCCCGATGCTCGGCGGGTAGCAACCGGTGTCCAGCGAACCAGAGAGTGTCCATGTCATTCAGAAAAATAAGGTTTCATGCGCACTACGAGCACAGTCTCAGGCAGGTCCTGGCGGCGCCTCGAGCAGAATGGGCTGTCAGGAACGACTTCATAGTTGACGTCGATAAGGCGTCGTAGAACCTTGTACAGTCCGAAGTATCGGCGCAGAAGTTTCTCCGTGAGGCCTCGGCGGCGTACTCGAGCCCAACCCCAGACTCTCTGGCCGGGCTGGTAGACGAGGTATCAATGGTGTTGATCGTAACGTCGGGCATCACGGTCTTGCTGGCTAGCTATGCGAACGCGCGGGAACTGTCTTGCTTCTTCGGCACGCTCTGTAAAATCTTCGGCGGCAGTGTCGGAATCGCTGGAGTCATGAGGAAGCATAGCATCCAGCATTGTAGTCACTTCTCGACCGTGGAGGAGACTGAATGCGTCATTCTTGTTGTTCCTTGCCGAGCTGTATTATAAGCAAACGTTACGTAGGGTAATATTTGGTCCAAGTTCTTGTGTTCCACATCGACATACATGCACAGCATGCCTGCGAGAGTCTTGAGGCGCTCCGTAAGTCCATTGCTTTGGGGGTGATATGCTGTCGTCCTTCTGTGTGCCGTCCCACTGAGGGTGAGTACAGTTCGTAAAAGTTCAGATGTGAACGCGGTTCCCCTGTCGGTTACTATGACCGCTGGAGCACCGTGCCTCAGGACGACGTTTTCGATGAAGAACTGTGCGGGCTCGGATGCTGTGCTGCTCGGAAGTGCCTTGGTTTCAGTATATCGCCTGAGGTAATCTGTCGCAACTATGATCCACTTATTTGCGGCAGCAGAGAGTGGGAATGGGCCCAAAAGGTCCATCCCAATTTGTGCAAACGGCTTTTCCGGCATAGTAACGGGATGTAATCGTCCGGCAGGTTTCGTAGGTGGCACTTTTCGTCGCTGGCAGTCAAGGCACGTTCGAACGTAGTGCTTCACCTGTGCTGCGAGCCTTGGCCAGTAGTACTTCTATTTGATCCGTGCTAATGTTCTTGTGTAGCCTAGGTGACCTGAGGTGGCTTCATCGTGACAGGCCAGCAAGATTTCATTGCGGATAGTTTTAGGGACAACTAGTAAATCTCTCTTCCCTGTTGAAGAGAAGTTCCTCCTTAAAAGAACACTGTTGCGTATGCAGAATGATGACAGGTGCCTTGAGAACAATCCGGGCTTGTTTGTGGTGCGGCCTTTTAAGAAATCAATTAGTGAAGCGAGCTCCTAGTCCTCTTGCTGTTGTTGAGAGATCGTGGCCCCACCAACAACTCCTAAATATCCCGCGAGTTCGTCATCATCTCCGCCTGACGACTCGATCGGCGACCTGGAAAGGCTATCAGCGTCCAAGTAGAGCCTTCCCGATTTATAGGCCACTGTCATGTCATACTCTTGAAGCCATTGGCTCCAGCGTGCCAAACGTTCAGATGGATCTTTCATGTTGGTCAACCAATACAGAGAATGGTGGTCACTTATGACTTGAAATGGGCGGCCGTATATGTACGGGCGGAACTTGGTAACTGCCCATACTACAGCCAAGCATTCCTTCTCTGTGGTGTAGTTCGACTCGGCACGTGACAGTGTTCTACTCACGTAAGCGATGACTCGATCAGCGCCGTCTTGCCGCTGAACAAGGACGGCGCCTAGACCTACGTTGTTCGCATCCGTGTCGGTCATTGTCGGCGCATCCACGTCAAAGTGGGCAAGAACAAGCGGAGTTTGTAGACGGTGCTGCAGCTCGTTAAATTCCACCTCCTGCTCCTCGCCCCACATAAATCTTCTCTAGTTGAGCAGGTGAGCGGTGAGACGATGCGTGCAAAACCCGCAATAAATCGCCGGTAATGTGCGCATCGGCCCAGGAAGCGTCTGACTGCCTTCTTGTCTGCAGGCCATGAAAATATTGCGACGGCTGCGATTTTCTCAGGATCAGGTCTGACGCCTGTGTGACCCACAATGTGGCCCAAAAACTGTAGTTCCTCATAGCCAAAGTGGCACTTTTTAGGTTTTAAGGTAAGCCCAGCGGAACATATGGCTTGAAGAACCGACCGTAGCCGTCTCAGATGTTCATCAAATGTGGCAGAATAAACAAGGACATCGTCTAGGTAGACTAAGCAAATCTTCCACTTAAGGCCTGAGAGAACAGTGTCCATTAGCCTTTGGAACGTGGCTGGGGCGGAGCACAAACCAAAAGGGAGAACTTTGAATTCATAGAGCCCATCGGGCATTACAAAAGCAGTCTTTTCGCGATCCCGCTCATGGACCTCTATTTGCCAGTATCCACTTTTTAAGTCCATCGATGAGAAGTAACGTGCATGCCGTAGCCTGTCGAGGGAATCGTCGATGCGTGGTAAGTGATACACATCTTTTCTTGTAACCCGATTGAGCTTGCGATAATCGATACAAAACCACAGGCTACCATCCTTCTTCTTAACGAGTACCACGGGCGATGGCCAAGGGCTTTTTGACGGCTCGATGACATCATCTTCTAGCATTTCCTTGACTTGCTGGTGGATTGCTTCACGCTCTTTCTCAGTCATGCGATACGGATGCTGTCGCATGGGTATTGCTGTTTCCTCCGTAATGATGCGGTGTTTCGGATGTGGTGCTTGACGCACTCCTGACGTTGTAGAGAAACATTCTTTAAAATCGTCAAGCAGTTCCCTGTGACTTTGTTTCTGTTGCGACGCTAAACCGGGGTCGATGTCGACGACGGGTGTATGTGGTATCCTGTCGGTGGTCGACTCCTCTTTTACAGCAAAGCAGTGTTTAACGTGGTCAATTTCGTCAAAGTATGCAGCAGCGGTGCCTTTACTGATGTACCGGCGTTCATTGGTGAATTTTGTCAGAAGTACTTCTGTGCGACCACCGATTAGGCTGACGATACCCCGAGCGATGGCAATACCCTGATGGAACAGAAGTGCAGTTAATTGTTCGGCTACACCGTCCTTGTTCAACTGTTCTCCGCAACTGACGGAGAAAAGACTGCATGATAGTGGTGGTATGCAGACATCGTCGTCGGCGACACGTAACGGTGTACGTTGGCGCTCTTCGTCCTGGCTCGTGTCTGTACTAGTTCACAAGGTGATCTCGCCGCCCCGTATTTTAACCACGGTGCCATACTCCTGCAAGAAGTCCATTCCAAGATTGAGTGGTCTGCAGCACTCTTTTAATATCATAAATGTGGCGACAAAAGCGGTATTTCCCATCTGGAGTCGTGCAGTTCATTTTCCTGTAGGTATCATTATCTGGCAACCGGCATTTCGAATACAAGGGCCCGTCCATTGCATTTTGACTTTCTTAATCCGGTCTGCCAACTGCTCACTCATTATGGAAAAGTCTGCGCCAGTATCAACTAAAGCTGTCACGTCGTGCCCATCAATCGCTAAGAGTAGGTAGGCACTCAAAAATTCGTCGGCGTTCCGTTAGTCCGGCTTGTTCTGCTCGTTTCTCAGTAATAATGGGGGACTTTTGGTGGTTCGGCGACTTGCAACCTTCCCCCCCGGAGGTGTCTGATTTCAGTTGCTCCGCCGTGGGCTTGGAGAGCGGCCTCTTAGCATGTCGGCGGAACTGCGACGGTTAGGTGAAGAATAACGTAACGGAGACGGCGAGCGTGACCGGAGATTAGCTGAGCTGCCTTGTTCCCGAGTGACACTGTCGTCGAAGCGTGGATGTCTCTCTGGAAATTGTCGCGGAGTGGCAGGTGACTTTTCCTGAATGCCATCCTGGCGATGAGGGCATAAACGATTAATATGCCATGGTTCGCAACAGTGAAAACACAATGGTCGGCGATCAGCAGTGCGCAATACGTCGGTCCTGCGAAGCTGGGGTCGCCTGAAATGCTCCCTCTGTATCCAGGCAGCAATAGGTGGCCGCTGGTGGTACTGCTGTGCTGGTACGGTAGAAAGCGGGTGACAAACAAGGTCTGCGTAGCTGTATGCTCGCGGCTCAAAGCGCGGCTCGGGACAGGGTTCAGGGAGTGGCTCAGGTGATGCAAATACATGCCGGATTTCTTGGCGGACAACTTGAGCGACCGAAGCAACAGTAAACTCCTTCGGTGTCACAGTTTGCTTCGCGATCTCCTCGTGCACAATGTCTCTTATTAGTTGACGATGCGAGGCCTCGTCTGTCACTGTCAGTACTGCGGCTCCTGAAGGCGCATCGTTATTCAGGTCTCGTATTGCCGGCAACGCTGCTATAGCGCCCGCTCGATTGCTGTGGCTTCCTTAATGAACTCTTCTACAGTTGTAGGCGGGTTACGCACGAGACCAGCGAATAGCTGTTCTTTGACGCCGCGCATGAGATGGCTCACCTTCTTCGAATCAGGCATGTTGGGATCCGCGCGGCGAAACAAACGAGACATGTCCGCGGCAAACATCGAAGCACTTTTGTTTGGCTTCTGAATGCGCAACTAGAGAATGCGTTGCGCATTATCTCGGCGATTAGCGCTTCCGAAGGTGTCAAGTAGCCGACGGCAAATTATATCCCACGTTGCCAAATGTGCTTGGCGGTTTTGGAACCATGTCTTTGCGCTACCATCAAGAGCGAAGTAGACATTGGAAAGTATCTGGTCCGGACGCCACTGCTTCACGTTAACTACTCGTTCGTACTGGTCCAGGCAGTTTTAGGAGTCTTCATACGTGTCACCGTGGAAGCTTGTAGGGACTAGATTGTTTTGAACAGTCCTGAGTGGGTGAGGTCGCTGAGAAAGTTCCTTGCAAGAGTCCGAATTCTGGGCACAGACCTTGCAGGCGGCGGCTCGCGCGGTGCACAGGTGTCTCGACGCGTGGATGATGGCTTGAAGGGCTGGATGCAGGGATACTCGCAGGAGTCGTCCCTATCATTAGGCGATGATGCGATACCCAGCAGGTTCACTAGTGTCACGTCTCACTGGAGACAAGAGCGGAGAGCGGTATTTTATCGAGAGAATTAGGACAAGCGCTCTGTTCAGCATTCTTGTCTTGTCTTGTCTTGTGTCCCAGACAGGGGCGCCTACCCACTATGGGAGATTGGCCAAGAAGCAGGTGGTTTTCTGTAAGGTTAGAAGTATAGAGAAACTAGATTTGAATAGTGGAGCGTGGGACGATAGAACTGTAATTTAGACTTGCAATGAAAGTATTGGTAAGAATTTTGATAAAATAATTTAACGTAAAGAAATTAAGTAATAGAAACTATGGATAATTGTAGAAAATCAGCAAGGTACTCTTTTTGTCTCTCTAATAAAATTGTAAACAGCAAGAAAAGCATCCCTGTGGCTGGTTCCCAGTGAAGTTGCCCCAAAAGAAAGAATGTTTGTCGAAGTTAGTAATAGGCCAAGTTTGGTAAATGAGTATTCTAATATTCTTCTTTGTCTTAGAAAGCGGCGGCATGAGAGAAAATAATGTTCGATAGTTTCAGGTGCACTGCAATAAGAACATAGAGGGGACATCGCGAGACCAGACCTGTGTAAGTAAAGATTTAGAGGAGGTATACGGCATCTCAATTTTGTAAAAGATACTTCCAATTGTCTTGAAGGACACCAATTAATATTCCATGGGAAGCCAAGATGGTGGAATTCAGAACACGGTGTTAGCATGGATATTGCAGAATTTTGAGATATAGCGAAATTTCTGTACCTTGCCGCGGTGACATAAGCTGATGTCGGCAAAACAGATATGATAGGGCCGTTAAGGGATGCTCGTGCGAGTGAATCTGCCATTTCATTCAAGTGCGACCCACGATGTCCCGGTACCCAAAGCAAGCATACTTTTTGTAAGTACGGAGGTATCATCGAACGAAATGTTCTTTGAATTGCTGAATTTAATGATGCAGTTAGTGCTGTGCATACAGATAGCGAGTCGATCACAATAACAGCCAATGGGTCTTTTTGGGGTAGTTTTCGTAATTCTAATATAATCACTAATAGTTCTGCTTGAAATATAGGTGTGAAGTCGGGAAGGCGAAGGGAGTAGGACCATTGAAGAGATTCAGAGAAGATCCCTACTCCTGCCTTCTCATTGCAAACAGAAGCGTCAGTAGCTACTACGTTGTCAGTGGTTAGCTGGTGCAGGTGGCCGTGTAAGATATTAATTAAATATCGCCTTGGTAATAGTTTAGCATGATCAGGAAATATGTCCTCGAACTCAATTTTGAGACTCTTTTTCTCTTGCACCTCGCTTGCACAGACGAGGTGGTCGTCTTCGTCGTGAGCATTGTCGGGCACAGATGGCGCCGCGGCAATATTATGGGCACGACCGCTGAGTTGCCGCGCTGCATCCGTTCTCGACAACGGTATCGAAGGGCTTTGACATACATCATGTGCCTCACGGGCAGCTTTGTAAGCACTTTGATTGCCAACAATGTTACAGTGCCCGGGTGGCCACTGAAATACAATCTCGTGACCTCCAACCACCGCTTGATGGAAAGTAATCGTGTCTTTGCTACCAGTTATTCATGTGGCCTGTGGCGCAGAGATTATAATAGTGATTGCAGGGATGGCCTTTCAATCCCATGAATATAGCCCATTTCTTTGGTAACTGTTGGTGCACATGAAGCACTACGTTATGGAGGGCAGCCTGTCGATGTTGTGACGTGGCTGATCTTGAACTTCTTTCAGACTGACATGGACGGAATCTAGTGATTCCGTCCAGTACAGTACAGCTGGTTAGGTTCGAAGAGTCATCTGTGTAAACGTGAACTCGATTGTTGTTTCAATCACGCAGTAGATGTAGAGCGCCTTGATTTAGGGCACACGGTGGCAAGTCGGACTTCTTTCCAACTACTGGAACGGAGTTGGAAAGAAGTTAGAAAAGCGCCAATTTTGGTTGCCGAAAACACCCCAAAGGAGAAGGTAATCTTTCTGCGGGCGTGAAATCGAATGGAAGAGAGCATCGCTAGGAGGCTACAATGCCCGAAAAACTTGCATCTGGTCTACTTTCCGAGAGAGAAGCAAGGCGTTTAAACTGGAGTACGGAAAGGTGACGAAGTCAATTTCTAAGGATGTCTATGACTATTTATGTACTGATGGGATGTTCCTTGTTGATGGCAATTGTGGCGGCTGTTCAAGCGCATCGCGGTAGACCCAGGCATGCTGTAAGCGCTTGAGCTTGCATACTCTCAAGTACTCTGACATTTGTCCTCCGGGTGCGACGGCACCGGAGTGCTGTAGCGCAAGAAACATACGCAGAACACTTTGTACATATGAAGCATAGGGCGCCCCGACGGTGCCCATGCTTTTCGAGCAACGGCCTTGAAAAGGTGACTGATTGAGAGGAATCTCTTCCTTAGGTAGGATACCTGGAGACTCCGGGAGAGGTCGCAGTCGACAATCATCCCTAAAAATTGATGGGTTGTCTTGTAGAAGATAAGCTGGCCTTTAATAGACACCGGATATCTAGTCATCGATTTTCGCGTGAAGGCAACTAAAGCGCTCTTTTCTGTTGAAATTGTGAGGCCTTGTCTCTGGAGATAAGTACACGTCATCGTTGTAGCCTTTCGTAACCTTGCGCGAAGCTGCGACCGTGTTACTCCTGACGCCCAGATGCACATGTCATCTGCGTAAATTTACAGACTGACCGACTGTGGCAGGAATTGCGCCAGCCCAATCAAAGCCAGGTTGAGCAAAACCGGGCTCAAAACGCCACCTTGTGGAACTCCACGGCTGATGCAGTGGTCGGAAGTCTGACCATTCTCTGTGATTACAAAGAGCTCCTCTCAGTCAGGTGGCTCAGAATCCATCGAAAAGTGCGGCCTCAGATTGCAGCAGTCACGAGCGCGTCAAGAATGGCCACGGGAGAAATGTTATCATAAGCGCCCCCCACATCTAAATATAGCGCGATAGAAAGGTGTTTAGATTATTTCTGTTGTAAGACACAATATCAATGAACTTGTCGGACGACGAACGGTCACGTCAGAGACATGTCATCGCGACTGGATGAACATTGTAATGTTCAAGGAACCACTGGAGGCGCGTGAGCGTCATCCTTTCCCTCAACTTGCCTGAATAGCTGGCGTGAGCAGTAGGTCGATATCGTGTCAGTTCAAGGGGAGCCTTTCCACACTTCAGGATTGGAACAAGACGGCTACGCTTTGACTTAGCAGGAACAACTCCATCACTCCATGAGACGTTGAGATGGCGCAGCAGAATCTCTCGCGCTTCATGGTCAAGGTGGCGGATGCCAGCGTACGTGATCTTGTCTGGTCCGGGCGAAGCGGAACCCCTGCAAGACGCTGGAGCAGCCTCCAGTTCTTCCGTGGAGGAAGGTTCATCTATTGTCGAAATTTCCATAGAGGGAACTTTGTACTATTCATGATCTCTGTCACCTGCAAATTCCTCATAAAACTTTTCCCCAACATCCACTTCTCGAAAGCCTTGATGGAGAGTCAGTGCTTCAAAGGGGTGGCGTAGCTGAGGAGAAGAGCCCAGGCATAGGAGAGTTCGCCATACGCGAAAGAGAGCTTTGCGTGCGTCAGACCAGTTACAAAATGACTGCCTCTTTCGTAGTCTAATTTGTCCATGCGACGAAGTATTTTCTTCTGCGTGCGCCTAGCCTCTCTAAGGTCTAGAGTCGACTTCGTGCGTCTATATCTCCTCTCAGCGCGCCTACGTAGTCCTCCAACCCTTTCTAATTCAATGTCAAAGTCCGTGTGAGTAGCTGACCGTGAGAAGCAGCACGTTGAAGCTTGCATTGCGCCCGCTATCACAAGCTTCATGCTGCGTGCAAGGCCTCCCTCGTATTCAGTGTTCAGAGAGGCTTGAAATGCGGTCCAATGAATTGTTCGAGAGATCACGTGAGAAAGCATACTGCTTCGATCTTTCATGGTAACGTCAGTAGGAATGTGGTCACTCCCATCTGTTTTGAAGTCATTAAACCAGTAGACGCTTGAAGTAAGGCATTATGACACCAAAGTAAAATTTAGGCAGCTGCTGTAAGATGACCCTTTCAAAAACGTTGGGCGGCCGTCTTTCAAAAGGCAGAGGTCATAGTCCGAAGCAAAAGATACAAGAGTCATGCCTCTTAAATTGGTGCTTGTACTTCCCCCAATTCAGTGGTGAGCATTGAAATATCCTGTCACTATCCAAGGACTGGATGTCGTCATCAAAACATTTTCAAGCCTTGTGTAGTCTAAACGGCTTGATAGGAAAATGTAGCTCGCGATGAGTGTGAATGAGAGTCTATTTGTGCTAAGGCACACATACTGGTTGTCGTCATGGCAAGGCACGGCCTGAGCGACGTAGGCGAGCTAATTGCGAGCATAAACAAGGGCCTAGCTTATTTTGCCACACGTGGCGGAAACAAAAGATTCGTATCCTCATAGTCTGAGAATGTTTGTCATGTTTGGTTCACAGATGACTAGCACCGGAAACCGATTTACATAGAGAAAATGATGAAAACTGGAAATACGTGATTTCAGGCCTCTTGCACTCGCCTGAAGAACTAAGACATTCCTGGCTTCTTGAAAAAGTCGCTTCGGCAGAAGTGGGCGAGCCATGCTTCTAATGGAAGCTTTCAAGCACAGGAGCGAGAGTTTCTTTTTTAAAGATCTCTATGTACTAAAAAAAGTACACACACCCTGTATGCACGTATGTTTGTATCTATGTATTTTTGCATGTTTGTACCCAACTGTCTTCCTGCCTACATGCGTTACTGGGTACTTCGTGGTCGAATGGATAGCGCGTTGGGCTGCTATGCGAAGATAACACGGTTCGTAACCAAAAATAGTATCAACTTGTGTCACTGAGTATGTGTCAATCTGAACAACTGGGCCCACTGAACACGCGAACGCGTAGCTCATGCTCCGTGCTGCTCCGCGTACAGGACGCCGTGAAAACCAAGCGTACGCGCCAAAGGGCGCAGGGGCGGCGCATGATGCGCGCGCCGTCTGCTGCCGAACCAACCTTAGCTTCGCCTGCGCGCGTCGTGCGGTCGTCTCCCTGGGCGAACGCGCGTCTTGAGCGGCGGTTGCGGTGAAGGCGGTTTTAAGGAGAACCGTTGCGCTTAACTTGTGAGTCATCTGGGTGGGCGCGCATACGATCGAGCTTTCAGATTATTCTTGGCGACATCAAGCCCAGATTTTCTGGCGGAAGCTTCGCGTTCGGACGCCAGCGCACGACAGACCGAATCACATTCATATCGTGGATTGAGCAAGCAATAGGACTCAACGAAACGAGCGCGACGCACGCTGCAGAATGTTTTCGGCGCTGTCGTCCACTGTTGAAACGCCCGTGTAATGCGACTGTTGGCGAATTTGACACGTGGCTGTGTATATATATATATATATATATATATATATATATATATATACATACACAATTAAGGTCATTCAAAGGTATCTCTCCTTTTTTCTGAAATGGCAGCGATGGAGCGTATGTTCGCCAACGTCGATTTACAATGAAGCTTTCTTTGCCCCTGCCTTCGACTTTCCCATTGCTGCTGCTGACGGCACACCGCGTCGGCGAGTGGTTCAGAGCGTGCGTATGCAACTCGTTTGGACCTTTGCACCACGTCGAATGTGTACAATGTTCTCTGGAGCTCCCTGCGCGTCGCCACTTTAGCCTCTTGACAGCCTAGTCCGTGACCACCGCAAAAGTATACCAGGAATTGCCGCGCTTACCTTCCCACTAGCGTGCAAGTCCAGAAGGAAGTTAGAATGTTAGAAAGCAGGGGGAGAGGAGCCAGAGAAGTGGTAGAACCCAGGCAGTCACGAAACAAGTTAGTAACAGCCTTGCCAGTTGTGGCTCACTGTTCCCCTACGAAAGGATATGGGGGTTTAGGGGTTAAACAGCGCGAAGAAAACAAGGACACAAGAAAAATAGCTTCTTTCGTCTGTGTCTTTCCACACGTAACATTCTGGTGGAGGTTAGCGGTCCCCGTCCTCGCCACGGAACTCCGAAGTGGTCGGTACATCGAGCTTGTCACCATGCCTGCCGGTGACGAGACCGCCTCTGCAACGGCTTCAGCTTGTCCGATGCCTTCAATCGTCACGGTTGCCCGACATCACGACCCTGGTGTGTTCTCTGGCCTGGAAGGACAGGATGTTGACGAATGGATGAAGCTTTATGAACATGTCAGCACTAATAATAGGTGGGACCCAACCATTATGCTCGCCAATGTCATCTTTTATCTCAGCGGCACCCCACGCGTGTGGCACCAAACGCACGACGACGAGATAACCAGTTGGGACCGTTTCAAAGAAAAGCTACGGGACCTGTTCGGAGACCCCATTGGGCGCCAGGTTGCCGTGAGAAAGGTTCTTGCGTCTCGTGTTCAGACACCTACAGTGCCATACGTTTCATATATACTCGACGTCTTCGCTCTACGCCGCAAAGCTGACGATGCTATGTCTGAAACTGATAATGTGGCGCATGTGCTAAAAAGCATCGCCGACTACGCTTTCAATTTGCTTGTTTTCGGCAACGTCTCGACCTATCGACGCCATCATAAAAGAATGTCGTCGCTCGCCTTGAACAAGCGAAGAGCCGCCGTATCTCACACCACATCACCCGGCTACCTTTCTCTGCTGCTACGTCGACATGTGAGGGCCGCCCGCGTCAGACTACCACCTGTGACGACGTAAACCGTGTTGTTCGCCGCGAACTCGAGGCCGCTTGTTCGCCAGCTTTCTCAGTGACGCCTCCCGATCCACCAGCAACCACGGTTGCGATGATTCAGGCAGTCGTCAGACAGGAATTTGAGAACATGAGTCTGAACTCCGTGTGCTCAACTTCTCAACCCAGTGCTCCCCAGTTCTCTAGCGGCACTTCTCGTCCCCGGCAGTCTTTTTTTGCCACATCTCGCCGCAACCCGTTCGAATGACGAACCCATGATGACAGGCCGATCTGCTCCCACTGCTGTCGCATCGGCCACGTCGGTCCTCACTGCCGCAACCGACGGCCACCACCTCCTCAGACATACGCCGCCGCTTATTCCCGCTCCTTTGTACCTCCTGTTCCCTATACTACCCGCCATGAACCCACTGCCGCTGATGTTCCTGCCCCGAACCTTTGCTACAGCCGCTCGCCCTCACCTCGAAGCCATCAGTCTCATTCGCCCCAACCCCGTCGCATGTCTCTGCCGCCTATAGCCTCCCGGGTCCAGCCGTAAAACTAGGCACTGCAGCTTCTGGAGGTGAAGCTGCGTTGTCGGCCCTGCCCTCAAATGCTCGGCTCACGTTACCTACGATCCAAACCTTCTTGACGTTGACGTTGAGGCTATCCTGTCGCGGCACTCATCGATACAGGAGCACATCTTTCTATTATGAGGGCTGCATACCAACGACGGCTGAACAAGCTCCTCACCCCAGCGTCGGCACGCGTCATCCGCGTTGCCGATGGCGGTACTGTGCCTATCATCGGAATGTGTACGGCATGTGTCAGCATCGCCGGCCACCACACTCCTGTGCTCTTCACCATGATTGCTCATTGCCCCCACGACCTGATTCTCGGCCTCGATTTTCCCTCCTCACATTCTGCTCTTATAGACTGCTCTACCAGTACCCTTCGCCTTGAGTTACCGATTCTCGCAGAACTTTCTGACGCACCCCAGTGCCGCTTAAGCCCCACCGGCTTTCTTCGCCTGCCGCTAAGGTCAATAGCCTATATTGAACTGTTGTCTTCCCCATCAGTTCCTGATGGCGAGCACCTCGTCACTCCTCTGCCTAACATTCCACTAGAGTTCGACGTTACCGTGCCTCACATTATACTTACTATTGCTGCGAACCGCATTCGCATGCCTGTCTTTAAATTTCAATTGGCAAAGCAAATTCTACCGCAAAGTATTTGCCTTGCCAACATTGATTGTCTCGGCGACCATCACGTGGCAGCGTTATCGACCGATAGTTCTTGCGAGCTCAGCATGCCCCCCACGCCAGCCTCGAGCTCCGATACCAACATAAAGAAAATGGTTGCGACGGACCTGTCCTCAGTGCAGACTGAAGACCTTTGCCAAGTATTATCGTCCTACAGAGATATTTTCGATTTCGACGATCGCCCTTTAGGCCAGACGCTCACGGTCAAGCATCGGATTCTTACTGACGATG
Source organism: Dermacentor andersoni (assembly GCF_023375885.2). Classification (NCBI taxonomy): domain Eukaryota; kingdom Metazoa; phylum Arthropoda; class Arachnida; order Ixodida; family Ixodidae; genus Dermacentor; species Dermacentor andersoni. The sequence goes on along the minus strand of NC_092816.1, from coordinate 200,327,881 downwards.
CTACACCTATTCACCGACGACCGTATCGAGTTTCTACGTCGGAACGCCGAGTAATTCAAAGTGAAGTGAACAAAATGCTAGATAAAAACATCATTGAGCCTTCTTCGAGCCCTTGGGCGTCACCTGTTGTGTTGGTTAAGAAGAAGGAAGGTACTTGGCGCTTCTGTGTAGACTATCATCATCTGAACAACATTACTAAGAAAGAAGTCTACCCGCTCCCACGTATAGACGGCGCCCTTGACTGCCTGCACGGTTCCAGCTATTTCTCGTCTATTGATCTTCGTTCGGGATACTGGCAGATTGCTGTTGACGATATGGACCGCGAAAAAACCGCGTTCATGACACCTGACGGCCTATACCAATTTAAAGTAATGCCGTTTGGATTATGCAACGCCCCTGCCGCCTTCGAGCGTATGATGGACTTCATGCTCCAGGGTTTCAAGTGGTCCAGGTGCCTCTGCTACCTCGACGACGTCATCGTCTTCTCGCCAACGTTCGACACTCACCTTGAGCGTCTAACAACTATACTTCATGTATTTCGAAAGGTGAAGCTGCCACTTAACTCGTTCAAATGTTTTGGCCACCGCAAATTACTTTTCTGGGCCATCTCGTTGACTCTTCCGGAGTACAGCCTGATTCCGACAAAACTCGCGCTGTCTGAGACTTTCCGGTTCCGAAGACAGCCGCAGACGTTCGAAGTTTTGTGGGGCTATGCTCGTACTTTCGTCGTTTTGTTCAAAATTTTGTGGCAATTGCTAGACCTCTCACTAATCTTTTGAAGAAAGGAGTAAAATTCTCATGGGGTACTTCGGAAGCCGGCGCCTTCACTCGTCTCATCATTCTTCTAACCTCACCACCCATTCTCGCCCACTTCGACCCTGTTGCCCGTACAGAATTGCGTACAGATGCCAGCGGTCATGGCCTAGGTACCGCTTAGCCCAGCGTCAGTGTGGCCAAGACCGCGTTATTGCTTATGCGAGCCGCCTCCTTGCATCTTCGGAGCGCAACTATTCAATTACGGAACGAGAATGCATTGCTATTGTATGGGCGGTTGCGAAGTTGTGTCCTTACCTTTACGGTCGCCCCTTTTTCCGTAGTCACTGACCATCATGCTCTCTGCTGGCTCTCATCGCTAAAAGACCCTACAGGCCGACTTGGTCGATGGGTTTTGAGGCTATAAGAATTTTCATATTCCGTGGTGTACAAGTCTGGCCACCTGCACCAACACGCTGACAGCTTGTCGCGTTACCATGTTGACGACTCTGATTCCTCCAATATTACCGGTGCTGCTTGCGTATTCTCTGTATCACAGCTGCTTCATTTCCCCGGCGAGCAACGTCGGGACCCTACATCAGAGCACTCATCAACCGTTTTGAACACTCTCCGGCCGATGCTACTCTGCGCCTCTTCGTCCTCCGCGATGGTACTCTGTACCATCGTAACCTTCGTCCGGACGGCTCTGAGTTCCTACTTGTAATACCTAAACAACTCCGCTCCACAGTTCTAGAAGAGCTTCACGACGCACTAACGGCAGGCCACCTCGGCATATCTCTAACCTATCACCGTGTACGTCGCCGTTTTTTCTGGCTAGGCCTTGCCCGTTCCGTACGACGTTACGTCGCCGCTTGTGAACTTTGCCAACGACCAAGAAGCCTTCCCAGCTCCCCGCTGGGAACCTGCAGCCCCTCGACGTTCCTTCTGAGCCCTTCAATCGTGTCGGCTTGGACGTTCTCGGCCCATTTCCGGAATTTACATTAGGAAACAAGTGCATTCGCTACGCCGTAACCCGTGCTCTTCCGACCAGCTGCGCAACTGATGTTGCGGACTTCCTGCTACATGATATCGTTTTGATGCATGGTGCTCCGCGTCAATTGCTAACAGACCGTGACCGTACGTTATTGTCCAAAGTCATTGACGACATCATGCGTGCTGCTCAATACAGCATAAATTTACCACGTCCTACCACCCTCAAACGAACAGCCTCACTGAGTGTTTGAACCGCACCCTTACAGACATGCAATGTAAATACGTTTCAGACGACCACCGTGACTGGGACCTGGCTATACCTTACATTACCTTTGCGTACAACTCTTCCCGTCTCCAAACTGCTGGCTTTTCCCCGTTTTACCTCTTGTGTGGCCGAGGACAGACGCTACAACTGGACACTGTGCTTCCGTCCACCACGTATTCAACTAGCGGTTATGCCCGTTATGCAATCGCCCATGCTGACAATGCTCGTCAACTTGCGCGCGCTCGTCTACAAGTGTGTCAAGACAAACAGAAGCAACGCTACGACCTCCGTCGCCGTGATGTCTATTTTGCGCCCGGCACCCTCGTGTTGCTTTGGTCACCATCGCGTAAAGTTGGCCTTTGCGAAAAACTGCTTTCCTGTTACACAGGCCCATATCGCGTGCTCTGCAAAGTGACCAATGTCTCCTATGAAATTGTTCTAGCCACGCCCACTACGTCCTCCACTGTGACAACCAGTGAGATTGTCCACGTTGCCCGACTCAAGCCCTACAACTCTCCGTGCACCTTGGATATTTAACAGCACCGTGATGGCGCTTTTGCCCCCGGGGTGTAATATTACGATATCATCGACCGATGCTCAAGAGACGAGCCACCGCGAGAACGACGCAGTCGGCTTGTGCCCTTGACGCGAGCGAGTGTCGGCTTGGCTCTCTGGCTCCAGTGTAAATGGCCTGTAAATAGCTTCTTTAGTCAGTCTCTTTCCACACGTAACACTATCGACGACATTCAACATTTCATTTGGCTATGCCGACCGTTCGATACAGAAAGAAAAGTGATGGTCGACAGCCTGCAAAAGAGTTGGCTGACGCACGGGAACTTTGAAGGTCTCGTTTTTCCCGGAAGGTTTGGGGCAACAAAGGAGTGCAACCAGTGCTTCTTGTGAGACACGGGGCTCATCAACACCTGGTGACACACCCTTTATCTCAACTCATAGGAGGCTCAGGCGGAACAATTGCCGGCCATATATGTCCGGCTAACCCCGCCTGTTGCAACATCATCAAACCCTACCCCCACAAAAAGATTCACAACATTGCTACTCACACCTGCCAACATGCAACGTTTATTCGTCATCGCATGTGGGATCCGAAGTGTCTACTAATATCATAATCACTGTTTCGTACATTAACTACTGCGTCACTGATGCACTTTGGGCCTCCATTACTTGGGTGTGAAAATCTTCTTTCATTCCACGATCCATCGTTTTTCGGCTTTTAAAGAGTGTTCTAATTCACTGAAACCGGAGTACAAGGGCACTCAGCGCAACGATCGCGCAAACGAACAGGCTTCCTATTGCGAAGAAGCCATGTTCCCTAGCGCGATCATTTGCCCATCGTTCGTTTTATATCTCCGATGGTATGACAAAGTAATCTCACAGACGACGCAAAAAAAAATGTCAGTTTCACCTGAAGGCGAGCGAGCGAGCGAGAGGCAGAGAGAAGAGAGTTTATTTAGCAATATAAAAGAAACGAGTTGGGGGTGGCGTCCTAGTCCGTCGGCTGGTCAGGTGTGACCGCTGGACAACACGCTCTCCCGAACAACTTTGCTAGAACCAGCACAGTTTCACATGGATGGATGGATGGATGGATGGATGGATGGATGGATGGATGGATGGATGGATGGATGGATGGATGGATGGATGGATGGATGGATGGATGGATGGATGTTATGAGCGTCCCCTTTGGAACACTGCCAAGCTCTTGCTATTATGCTTTCTAATGTCCTACCTAAGTTAAAGAATAAAAAATAAAAAATAAACGCTGTAAACTCCCACACCCAAATTTTCTGATCCCCTATTGCTCACTGTGCTTTTCTATGTCTCCGCTTTTTGTCGTTTCCCCACTTTTCGTCCACCAATCCTCCAATCGCCTCTTACTAATGCCTATTGCGCACATGTGTACTTTTCCACTGGTCCCGATGAAGCCAAGGGCTTCATGGAGGCCAGTGGTGCCTAAATCGCCCGCTGGGTAGACGTCTTCACATTCTAATAAAACATGCTCCATAGTTTCCCTAGCTTTACCGCAGCAAGCGCATGCTTCTTGTTCCTTCTTGTATCTCGCTTTATAGGTGCGTGTTCTAAGGCATCCCGATCTCGCTTCGAAAAGTAATGAGCTCCCCTTTGAGTTATCATAAATAGTTTTTTGTTTCCTGATTTCGTTTTTTCCTCTTAAGTAGTTACTCATGGCAGGTTTCCTTTCCATTGCCGCCACCCATGAGATTATTTCAGCCTCGCTGACTTTCCACTTGACCGTCTTTGTTGCTGTGTTGCCCATCCTACAGGCCACATACCACACAGCTCCGCCGAAAAACCTCGCCCGAGTGGTCGTCGCTCGAACTATCGGCGCTGCGGTTGCATTTTGCTTGACAGATGGGTGTCGTGTGCTACGTTGAGAGAGCGCAGTGCGATTTCGCTGCCAAGCTGCTCTTTTGAGTTATAAGTTTACACCTATTCGTCCATGCATTTCATCTCAAATGCATTGACTTTTTTTTTTGAAGGCCAGATTTCGGCACGCGGGCGCTCTCAGTCGTGACATCCGTGCCCTGATATTATTAAATGGTCATTGCTTCTAAGTGCCAATGCTGTTAGGGTCAGCTGTGTTTCCATGCATATAATAATATTTGTTAGTAAACGTAACTACCTGGTAATGTAGTTGCATTTGATACAAAGTGTTGGTGACTTGGCGGGCAATTTAATTGTAGAGACGGCTGTAGTGGCCTGTTCCAGGTAACAAGCGAGGATACCTGCGTATGCCTCAGTGAATGCAAACGATGAACGAATTGAACTCACGATAAGTGCACTCGGTTGAAAGATTGGCTTAGCTCAGGTGAAAATTTGATTCTCAAGTATTGAACTGGAACACTATAAGGTTCCGTCGGGCTGCATGTTGCACTCATGCTGTTCCGGCAGCAATATAGAAGCCTCATGAACGTAAGCTATATATCAGTTTTCCAGTGTTCTGATCGAGAACTAGATTATTCACCAGGTTTATATTTGGAAGCGGTGAGAAACATCTCCAAGTGATTTAGTAGACGACATATGACGTGTGTCTGTGGATTGTCACCTAAGCTATAAACACTAGTGTTCTGCCTTTTCAATGATCTTATGGTAATGAATTAAACGCACAACGTTTTCCACCCGACCCGGTGCCAAGCGCTGCAGCAATTAAACATATGTAAATTTTGTTTTCGGGTATGGGTGCCCTGTTACGGGAAATGCGCACTGAAAATCTCAACTGTGGAGCGTAATAAGGAGCCTTGACTATACTTACTGAATTCTCGTTTTCAGCCTAGATTCATGCGTCATACGAGTCACGTGCATGCTGCCCTCATTTCAACAGTGAGCTGAATGAGGCACTTTGCTTATGTTTGTTAGGAAAAATACTTATCTTGTAGGTCATGTGGGACAGAATTTAAACTCTGTCGGTTCATTCTAATTTTCATAGAAAATTACTCATTTAATCGCTCCACAACGCTCTAAACTTACTTTAATAGGAGTGTGCGAAGCTTGCTCAACGTTTTGAAGGAACTCCTATGCGGTGCAGAGATAGCATTTAAGCAGAATGGGCCGCACTTGACAGCAAATTTTCTGCGAACGTTTGAAAAGTCTCCTTCTATTATGCATCTTGCGAAGAAATTTTAGAGAAATGCTGTTATATAGAATTAAAGTTAAATGTTGTTCAGTGTCCTGGTGGCTCCAAGTTCACATTGAATAGAAATAAAACGCAAGATAAGGGCAGTGTGCGGGGAACGCATAACCTATCTGGCCTAATTAGTAGCGGTGTTGCCAACTAGACGTAATATAACTCTCAAGCCGAAACCCAAAGAAACCTCTTATGCCTTCGATACGAGCACCCAAAATGCGCTAAAACTACTCAAACTGCGGACAATTATCATTATGTTGTTTGAAATATGTTTTATCAAATATACGTCAAGAAGAGTTCCAAAATATTACACTAGACATCAAAGTGATTCTGTTTCTCCATAATGAAATAAAACATACAGCCATCGCGGTGTCTTAGCGGCTATGGTGTCGCGTTGCAAATCACGACGTCCCGGAATCAAATGCCGGTCGCGGAGGCCGCGTTTCGATGGGAGCGAAATGCAAAAACTCCCGTCCCCGGTGCGTTAGGGGCTCGTTAAATGATCCTCTGGTGGCCAGAATTAATCCGGAGTGCCCGACTACGGCGTGCCTCATAATCAAATCGTGGTTTGTGAAAGCACGTGAAACGCCACACTGCAATAAAATATGTATATTATGAATATTGATACGTGTTAGATTGTGCGACTCGGAAAGGAATTGCGATAAGGAACTACAACAAGTGCTTCCATGAACTATACTCACAGGCCAGAAAGTTGGTTGAAATGCTGGGTAGTGAGTAAAATGCAGAAAAAGGTCCTCTGTTTCAACTTGGTGTGGTCGCAAGTGCTCTGTGTGTGTTTGTTCGCTGGAGCAGCTGGGTCTGGAGACGCTGACATCGCTCAGCCTGTAGTCCTTCGACGGGCCGATCTTACGACGAACGTGCTCGGGCAGTGAGTAACCGTAGCAGTACACATCCGGCAAAAGACCGCACAGCAAGGCGGGGGAAAGTGCGAAGTAGAAATGCGAAACGCACTGTTTGTGGATGATAACGGCAATGGCCTCTTACTTCCAGAGGAGGATGGATAAGCAGCACGTCTCAGACAAGTGAAACACGAATCCTAGCAAAAAAAAATGAAGTGTTCATACCGCTTAAGAAAAGCCACCGTTACATGAAAACCGCTAACGCCAAACGCTCTCAGGGAGAAAGCAACTTTCCTGGCTAGACAACGAAAAAAAACGGTAATTTTAGCGAGAAAACCGCTAAATTAGCAACGCTGGTTACTATCTTCATAAATAATTAATGAATTCTCCTTTGTTTTATTTTTTGGAGCGTATTACGAGGCACGTAGTAGGATTCCATGGTGTCTTTGGAACGCTAGGCAGTTCCGACTTCTTATTTTAAAGTAGAGGACTCGAATGTGTTGGCAAAGTTTAATGTCTGTAGAAAAGCGGGGCGTTTACCTGCGTGATGTGCATGTTTGCCTGGTTACTTGAGAGTACGAAATGTGACACCACGATTATATTTTCCCTATGTGTGTCCAGTTTAATGCGGGTAGGTTTCAAAGCGTGGCCTAATGAGAAATCCGTAATGCAACTGCTATAACGAAGCGGCTTCACTGCAAGTGGTACTTTCATTGCGCAATGTTGCACTAGCCTGATATCTTGCGTTTGTAATCCTTCATCATACAGGTGCGAGCGCCATGTCACCAGCGTTGATCGATGCGAATGAAATCATCCAAGCGCACATTAATAATGCCTAATATTCACACGGCATTGATAATCTACATGGATAATCTAAAGCTATCACTTATTTAAGTACTCCTCATGTTGTGCCGGTCGTATCATTTTCGCCCTTGTATTTCGCACCATGTTTATCAATAAATGAACCAATTAGCCGAAATGCGTATTTTTATTCTACTTGCCTCGTATTCCTCTCTCTGCCTGCATCTTCATACTGCTTATTGTATTGAACAATCGCAACATCTTGTCGTTCAGTTATGTCTGCTCTTATTTATTCAGAGCAGTAAAGGAAGCCTTCTGTTCACGTTACAGAGACATAATTAAGCACGAATATTTACAGTGCGCGCAGTCAACTACGCTTTCTTTTTCAGCGCCATACGTACCAAAGACTTGCGCCATCGGGGATGTGTGTGAGCAATCTTAGCAATTCTGTTGCGCTTACCCGACCATGGGGCAAAAACGAATGCTCTCCTTTCCGAAGCACACTTCTATTGCTCGTTAGAGCGAACGCAGCGCACAGGAAGAGAGAGATAGAGAGAGAGAGACAGAGAGGCGAAACTTAAATGTCAACTGGTGTGTGCTGCAAGCGCGGGCCAGGCACAGCTCCACTGCGCTTAGAACGGACCCGCTGCGTCGGGCCTGCTGCGCGCTTCCCGCGACAGCGCGCAGGAAACTGCCGACTGCAGCGCCACTAGTTTCAGCGCCCAGCACTTGGGACGCACTGCTCCGTTGAAGGACCAATGGAGGGCAGGGAAGCGGACCTGTCTGTAGTAGCGCTAGGAGTGTCCATCTGGCTTCGTCGCTTTTCAAGTCGAACACACTGAGCGTTTCTGGAGGCACTCTGATCCTCCGCGTGCGGGCCGCACATCTGCGATTGACAGCAGCACAGCACGCCAACGGTGCCAGCGCCAACGTGCCTCGAGCTCGAGCATCAGCGTGAGTGCTGTTGCAATGATGTGGCGGAAGCAACATAAGCCTTCCTATGCTTCTCTCTGCAGAGCCTTCTGTGCTTGAAGCACGAGCACAGATGGCCGACAATCTATAGGGAGTGGAAGAGAAAACAGGAACGTCCTAACTTTGCTCCCTACGCAAAGCAAACGTTTTCTTTTAAATATTCACCTGTGGTGATGCCGTAGAAGCTTACATACGCCCTACGTTCCTCTGCTAACAAATAGGCTGGGGGCTGCAAACTGCGCTACCAACTGCTATACAGCAATGCAAGGTTACTTACTTCGTGCGTACTTTCTTTTTTTTTTCAGTTCGCGCCTTTCGAAAATAACCGAGTATAGCCACATCAATTTAGCAGATATTTCAGTACGACGAAAGCAGAAGAATCGAAGCACTGAAATTTTGCGAGCAAGTACGTGAACGTAATGATATTAGCACTACGACTGGTGACCTAAGGATGACGGTGATTTCTGCAGTGTCGTCGACATCTTTAGTGGGCTATCGATGCCCTTGACAATACTTAGAATCCCGTTACTACGACAAAGGTTGACGTTCGGCAGGTTTGCACTGCTCAGGCTATTTCCTGAAAGTTCAGTTTCCTGTTTTCAAGCTCGCAGGTGTTGTTCTATGGTAGAACTTCTAGCTTGTCTCGGCGTGGATATTACATACTAGTACTTGCTGCCATAACGTCGTTTTTTGTGTCAACCACGACGTACAACCAAGCAGTACACAGGCTTCTGTGTACAGAAGATCAGTGCATACGAAATCGGGAGATGCGGAAAGCGTCCCTATTATTAAATTCAACTTCTAATTAAATTATGAAAACTCAGCCATCACACTCATCAGTACATACACAGAGTGTCTGCCCGAAATATTGAGCAGTCTGCAGCTCCCAAGATCATTTGCACAATTGAAGACCCAACTTCAAATTCAGTCATACGATTGGAAGCCCGCACAACGAATCGACGGCAAGAAAGAGAGAGGCAGAGCATAACCAAAATGAACTTGCTGCGCAGCGAAAGCTACGAGACGTGCCAAGGCACCGCCAGATGCCCTGCGCCCACAGTTTAGTGCGAAATAGAACGCACCTGCGAGGTTCTGCGTTGGTTGCAGTGAAGTTTAATTCCTTTAATAATGTCAACCGCTGCTTAAATGTTTACACGCATTCTGACGTCCTAATTAATGCTTATAAACAAGTTCGCTCACAGACTGGCTCGCTGCGACGCGGAATACTGTATTGGTGTTGCGCTGTGGTTGTTACGACGCTTTTGCTCTGACGCCTATCGTCACAAAAGCAAAAAAATGCGGTATATTACATCTCACGATGACTGTCTACTGTAACGCATTTAGAAATGCATCAACGTAGCCACACAGTGTATTGCCACCGCCAAAGCGAGTTATGTATGAGGCGCATACTGCAGTGGGATTCCTATTTCGTGCGCCGATAATGATCATAACAAATTATTTATTGGCATCTCCTTTGTAACGGGGCGGTGACAAAAAATCAACGCCATTTCACTCTGTGAAGAAGAATGACCAGCGAAGAAGCGTTTGCTCAAGTAAAACTCTTGCTTAGGCTAGTTGGTCCATGCTTGAGGTAGTAAAGGCAAGGCGCCGGTCCTGTCGTTTGTGTTGTTCTTCTTGAGTCCTGGTCTTCTGCGCCTTGCCTTTACTACTTGAAGCTGTATATGTGGGCCCCTTAATGGCGAACTGCACCTCCGCAGCGAGTTGGCTCGGTATTTCACTGTCTTCGGGACCGGCCCGTATGGGGAGTGTTTAAGGCCAGCTTCACCTTCTTCGGGATCGGCCCACGTACGAAAAATTGTTGCTATTTACCCATGGAGACAAGATCCGGCAGAACCTAGCCATAAACAGCTTCGCTGTAATAGTCACCTAGCCTGCTTGAGTTAACCAGGTATGCCATACATGCTTTTCATTCTAGCATTTTTCTATGCGTCCTTAAGAAGATTCGGTGTCACATAGCGTCCCGCCACGAAGCCTGCGCCTGGCCTTAGAAATGCATGGAGCGCTGGTGCGTGAGAACGCCATGAAACACGTCATGCGGCAACTGGACTCCTTCATCAAGCTTTTTTCTGGAGAAGCTGCGTCATCTTTTGGCACTGCCAAGAAGTCCACGCGTGGCGTCTGAGACGAGAAATGGGGTTCGCCGGTGCCTCCAAGCCCTGGGAATTGTTCCCTCTCTCGCCGCACACTCAGTAACGCACATGCTGTGTTAGCGAAGTGAGCGAGAGGCTCATTGAATTACTTTTGGGCACATACCCAATGTATTCGTGGCCCAGCTTGCTAAAGCAGGCCACGAATTGGCGTGGAAGGCGTACAATGAAAACGCGCGAATACCAAATGCATTAGTGGCGTAACCTACTGAAGCGTCGGGTTGCTATCCTCGAGGAACTCTTGTGACGTGCGCTCGAAATCGCTCAGCATGGGAGAACTTTATGCATAATATTTTGTTATCTTCAAACAGCCACTGAAGGGAAACATCAGGTCATTAGCTAATTCGCAATAAGTCGTTCATAATGATCCTTTTGCATAGGCGCCCGAGTTCCGATTGCGGAGGCAGCAGTTACGGCGCATAAGCTCTCACCAGAGCCGGAGGCATCCAGGCTACAGAAGGTGGGCACGTCTTTTCCTCGTACCTTCAATACCGCAATGCAGGACTAATTCGAATTTAATTAATTTGAATTTGATTAATTCAATGGCTGGATTGCTTGCTGTTAAATGGAGAGGTTACGTCCCTACTAACATGTTCTCACATTAAAAATAGCACTTTCACTTTGTCACAAAAGTGCTAGCAAAGACGACGGTGGCAGGAAGTTCCTAAGAGAGAAGAGAAAAAGGGCGCATGCCTAAACACCCTCGCATACCTCGCCACTTGGCGAGGAGAGCGAGAAGGAGAGGGGGACAGGCTGAGTGTGCGGCGATGAATGAGTCACCACATTCTTCAGTAGTTGCGGCGGAAAACGCGAGAAACGTCAAGAAGATTCCCAGGCTTTGTTCATGCTATTGGAGCACGACTCCGTATGGAAGTTCAAGAGACGCCGACGGAGGCTATAAAAGCGCCGTGTTCGAATCGGAGCAAATGAGAGAGGAGACCTCGCCGGTGAAGAAATATGACGCTTTGACTGACCGTCTGCAGAAGGGGACAGCTGACGAGTTCCACGGGCGTCTGCATTTCTGGAAGAAGCCCCTTCTTCGACATTTGCCTCAAGTTACACCGCGGACGTCTCGACGAGTTACTCAGACATCTGCATTTTCGGAAGAAACCCCTTCATCGAGATTTGTCCAAGTTACGTCGAGGACGTCTGGCTCAAGACTAGCACGGTTCAATACGAATAGACACCTGTTACTGCTCTTCATTTTGAATTGTACGTGTTGAACTCTTAGTGCGTGTCGCTCATTGTTTTCCAGGGTTTTGTAAACACCCACCTGAATTGCATTGTGATGTGCATATGTGTACGTAACTGTATGTGCGTATGTGTGAATGTACCTGTCTTTTTTGAAGAATACATTTTGTTGAGTTTTGACAACTCTGAGCTCTGACTCGGTGTTTGGGCCACGACCGGGGTTCGCTTGGGCACCAGAAGGCCTCTTATTAATTGTCCGTGCTTCTGTGAGGTTATTTTCGGAGACGGATAAGTCAGCTTTGGAATTAGGCCCACCGTTGGCGCCTCGTTCACGCGGCCTGAGTCATAGTTATTGCCACAATAAAGAAATTATATTCATACACTCTAAGAAAAATCCCGGGGAAATGGGGAGTAACAGGGCAGTAGTCCTAAAAAGGGCGATTTCGTCCCTCAAGGGACTGACTGCATGAATGCGCGTGCAGTTTGCAAATTTCGGAAAGTAAGTCTTTAGTCACTGGTCAAAAAGAGAGCAGCGGGCGGATTAACGACAACAGCTATTCCCCATGAACTCCGCTGTATTCGTCCGTGTCGGGAAGTGATGCGGTGAAAGCGGTATTATGTATGAATCGTGAGTAGTTTGAAGTTCGTACACTGTCTGTAGAACTGCATGCAAAGCAGCACTTTGCCTTTTCAGGATAAAATTGCGAGAAATGTAAAAGATAGAATGTGCCTTCGTGCACACACTATAAGTAAGCGATTCACATTAAACACACAAGTCACTGATAGATTGCTAGGTTTTCTTGGTCAATAGTACCTAATTTCCTTCAGTTCCAAGGAGATTACAAACTTAACTGAAGCTATGTGTAGCTCAAACCAGGCACGGTAGGCGACAGAGAAATTGGCCTTCTCTGTCGTATTGGGTGCCCCGTTTGAGTTCACTACAAGTATACACCGCGAAGTGCCTTAGTTTGAATCACCCAAAGTTTAATCCAGTTTAATCATCCTAATCACTTGGCAGATTTCGTTTCGCAGTCGCTTATGGTTGCAAATACACTCGTTAGACTCTCCCTGCATAGCATACAAAAATGCCGAGTCGCTTTTATATTGCCGCACCGGCGTTCCGATGCTTAACCTTGTCTCAATATCCTGTCGGCGTTCCAAACGGCCGCTTTTTCATGTTCTCCACTTCAAAGGATTTATCAGCCCCTGACCGAGGTGCTGATCAGGCTTCAGCCAGCAGCAGTGTCTACCGTGTCATACTACCACGTCTTCCTACCGGTAAGCTGGTTGTGGACTCCGTTTTCCTGCATGCTGACTTAAGTGGTCGACCGTACAAAGCCCAACACTTCAGAGACGCCCTTCGTAACGTTAATGACCTGAAGGAAATAACTTCCATTGGTCAATTTCAGATGTCGAAAGTGTGGATGATGACGTGCAAATCAGCAATGAAAAAATCTAAGCTAGTCACGTGCGGGAAATTATCAGTAAAATGTAGACGATGCGTCGTTATTGATCCTGAGCCTACCAAAGTTAAACTGAAGGTTTGGCTTCCTGAGCGTTTGGAAGACGACTACTTCCATGATCCGCTCCAGGCTCACGGGAAAGTGGTCTAAATCAGCAGAAAGCTGGAGAGTACCAGAGATGGAACAAATGCGTACCCTAAATTGTTACGTGGTGTTAACTCTTGCCGATGGAGTCGGCGTGGGGGACTTTCCACATATACTACCTGTTTGTGGAGTGCAGAGCCTTTTGTTGATTCCAGGTCGGCTCCCGCTTTATCTTCGCTGTAACAAGGTTGGGCACATTCGTCGAAAATGCAGAACCCCACGTTGTGAAGCCTGTCGGCGCTTTGGCCACACAGCTGAAGAATGTGTTGTAACATATGCCGATAAGCCACGACACAGAACAAGGCCTCCAGATGAAAGCTTACAAGATCATATAATGGATATACCGGAGGTTCTCGACGCGACTGGAGACGTTAGCTCTTCCGCGGAGACCAGTAGTACCAGGAAGGCCCCTCTACATGTTAATGACAATAGCATCGATGAACTGCCCGTGGAAAAGGAAAGTAGCGAAGAGAAATATGATCAATCCAAGCAAACACGCAATGAAGCTCCTGTTACCACGCAGTCATTTGCTGCCCAGCAAGCGAATGAGGCCGCCGCTGATGGCTAATCTGCTACACCAAAGTATCTCAACACGTGCGCTATCCTGGCAGGGGACAGACTAAGTATCACGGATACGTCAATTCCGCAGCGCCGTACGACTAACAGATCGGCGTCAAGCACGGACAGCAAGAGAACCAGTACCACAAGAAAAGCACGTCCCCGCAAAACATCGAAACACTCACGAAAGTGCCGACGAGCATGGTCCTGAAGGCCTGGTGGGAGTTCGGAGGGAGCCTCACCGTTGACCTCTAGGACCGACCACAATATTGACGCGTGTACTTATCTTTATCGGGCGACCACGTTTCGCCGCCTAACAAATGTAATCGCACAGCGCTGGATGCGCCTGCATGTATCCGAATTTTCTGGAAAGTTATCGATGCTTCCATCCGGCTGTCTGTTGTCGCCGAACCTTGTGTTATCTGATTTCATCGCGTGACGCGAATGGTGTAGAACTTTGTGGAAGGCACGTGGGTCCGAAGGATTAGTCTGGAACATTCGATGACTGCTGTATAAAAGCCGACGCGCTTGACCCGCTGATCAGATTTCCGACGATCGCCGACCTTGTTCGCCGCTATCGTTGTGCTATAAGTGTAGCCTGTTCTTGTGGGCACAGGTTCGCCCAATAAAAGTTAGTTTTTGCCTTTCACAGTATCGCTACTGTATTCTTAACGTCACCACCACGTGACATCTGGTGGAGGTGCTTTTCTTTCATGTACCGGACGCCCCCGACAAACCGTGATCCAAGCCCGGACCGCAAAGACAGCACCAACGTAGTCCCGGACCATCGAGCAAGCCGCCGTCTTCAACAACTGCCCCCGGAGCACGGACTTTTGCCTGAAACCAGGAAGATCACCACCAAGTCCACCCCAATGGCAGCCCCAGCATCTCCCATCGTGCTGCAGCAGCCCAGGGAGCCTCCGACGTTCCGCGGTTCAACGTTCGAGGACCCGGAAAGCTGGCTTGAGACATACGAGAGGGTCGCTGCTTTTAACAAGTGGAACAGCGACGACAAACTGCGACATGTCTTCTTCGCATTGGAAGACGCTGCCAGGACGTGGCTCGAGAACCGAGAAGCCACCGTGACGACCTGGGAGCTATTCCGAAGCGGCTTCCTGCAGACATTCGCAAGCGTTGTACGCCGAGAACGAGCCCAAGCGCTATTAGAAACCCGGGTGCAACTACCAAATGAGACCACCGCGATTTTTACAGAAGAAATGAGCCGCCTATTCCGTCACGCCGACCCGGAAATGTCCGAGGAAAAGAAAGTCCGCCTACTCATGCGTGGTGTAAAGGAGGAACTTTTTGCCGGGATGGTACGAAGCCTGCCGAAGACTGTCGACGAGTTTCTTCGCGAGGCCACCAGCATCGAGAAGACACTCGAGATGCGAAACCGGCAATTCGACCGCCGCACGAACTCGACAAACTACGCCGGAGTTCAGTCACTGGCCACCGACGACCAACGCGAGACTATCCGAGCTGTCGTGAGGGAGGAGCTACAAAAGCTGTTCCCATCATCACAGCCTCAAGTGGCTACGATTGCCGACGCCGTGCGTGAGGAACTCCAACAACAACTTGGAGTAGCCCCTGAATCGCCGCAGCCTGAGCCGCAAGCGATGACCTACGCCGCCGTCGCACGCCGTCAAGGTCCCCCTCCGCGACCGCGCCAGGGCCCTGTCACGCCGCAATTCCGTCGTCCGCCGCCACCGCCGCCAGCACGACCACCCGTCGCCCAGCGCACCTACGCGAGGAAGACGGACATTTGGCGCGCTCCTGACCACCGCCCGCTCTGCTACCACTGCGGCGAAGCCGGCCATGTGTACCGCCGATGCCCATACCGCGACCTGGGATTGCGAGGCTTCGCCGTCAACGCACAGCGCCCGAGGGAAGGTGAACGCCCTCGTGACATCGCCGACTACCTCGCCGCTACTCAGTGGAGCCCTCGACGACCGTCCCGTTCGCCGTCACCAGGCCGCTACCTGTCGCCGCAGCGCCGACCATACACCGGCCCAGCCCGGGGCCGCTCTGCGAGCCCATATCCGGAAAACTAAAAGCAGCAACCGATGGAGGGGCGGTTGCTGTTCGTCGAACTGACGAAGGTCCTCCGCCGCCGACGAAGACGACGAAGAGACCATCTCGACGACATAATAACGACACGCCGCCGTCCCGACGAAGTCAGGAAGCCAAGACTACACCGACGAAAGATGGCTTGACGACGCGACGTTCCAGCTTCAGTTCAACACGACCCAGCCGTGATCCGACGCCAAGACCCAACTGCAACGCCAGACGAAGAACCACCGACCTCGACGTACTTCTCGACGGCCACGCAGTCACTGCCTTAGTCGACACAGGGGCCGATTACTCCGTAATGAGTGGACACATCGCCACCCAGTTGAGGAAGGTTAAGACTGCATGGGAGGGCCCCCAAATTCGGACCGCTGGAGGACACCTCATTACGCCGACTGGAATCTGCACGGCAAGAATTACCATTCATGACCGGACTTACCCTGCCACCTTCGTTATCCTGCAACAGTGTTCACGAGACGTCATTCTCGGCATGGACTTCCTGAACCAACACGGCGCAATCATCGACCTGAAGTCGCAGTCAGTAACGCTGTCGGAAGATCAAGCGATACCGTCGGAGAGCCCTCGTAGTCACCACGCCTTGAGTGTGCTCGAAGATCAAGTGAGCATCCCGCCTCGCTGCAGCATCGTTATTTCGGTCGGCACCGAAAAACCCGCTGACGTAGATGGCGTCATCGAAGGCGACCAACGTCTACTCGACCGTGAAATTTGCGTCGCAAGAGGAATCGCTCGACTGCACGGAGGAAACACGAAAGTGCTGCTGACAAACTTCAGCCAGGAGTTCAAGCACATCAACAAGGGCACGACGATCGCATTCATCGAGGAAATACAGGAAACCAGCGATGCGTTTGTCCTCTCGGATTCTGTCGTATCTACCCCGACGACCGTAGTTCCCGAGCCAGACTTCGACATAAATCCAAGTCTCCCCGTGATTAAGCAGCAACAGCTCAGAAGTCTGCTTCGACGATACAAAGACTGCTTTTCGACGTCATCGAGGATTCGACAAACACCAGTCGCAAAGCATCGCAAAATAACCGAAGAGTGCGCTCGACCACTCCGCCAGAGCCCTTACCGAGTTTCGACGCGAGAACGCGAAGCTATAAGACAACAAGTCGAGGAAATGCTGCGCGACGACATCATCCAGCCATCGAAAAGCCCGTGGGCGTCTCCAGTTGTTTTAGTGAAGAAAAAGGACGGAACCCTACGTTTCTGCGTCGATTATCGTCGACTGAACAAAATCACGAAGAAAGACGTATGCCCCCTCCCACGAATAGACGACGCATTGGATCGGCTCTGCAATGCTAAATACTTCTCGTCGATGGACCTCAAGTCTGGCTATTGGCAAATAGAAGTCGACGAAAGAGATCGCGAAAAGACTGCCTTCATCACCCCAGACGGCCTCTACGAGTTCAAGGTTATGCCATTCGGACTGTGCTCGGCGCCTGCAACGTTCCAGCGCGTCATGGACACGGTGTTAGCAGGATTGAAGTGGCAGACCTGTCTCGTTTACTTGGATGACGTCGTCGTCTTCGCCGAAAATTTCGACGATCACCTCAAGCGGCTTGCGACAGTACTAGAGGCCATCAAGTCGTCAGGGCTTACTCTGAAGCCGGAAAAATGCCGCTTCGCTTACGATGAGCTTTTGTTCCTAGGCCACGTCATCAGCAAATCAGGAGTACGCCCCGACCCACAGAAGACAGCTGCCATCGCAAAGTTCCCGCAGCCAACCGACAAGAAGGCAGTGCGCAAATTCCTTGGCATGTGTGCCTACTATAGGCGCTTTGTCAAGGACTTTTCACGCATCGCTGAGCTGCTGACAAAGCTAACTAAATGTGACGTCGAGTTCAAGTGGGAAGCGCCGCAGGCCGACGCATTTCAAGAACTCAAAAGACGCATGCAGTCGCCGCCGGTACTTCCACACTTCGACGAGGACGCCGATACCGAAATCCACACTGACGCCAGTAGCCTAGGCCTCGGTGCCGTCCTAGTCCAGAGGAAAAACGGAGTCGAACAGGTGATAGCTTATGCTAGCCGGTCGCTGTCAAAAGCGGAAAGCAATTATTCTACGACTGAAAAGGAATGCCTCGCCATCATTTGGGCTACAGCTAAATTCCGCCCTTACCTCTATGGCAGGCCATTCAAAGTCGTCAGCGACCACCACGCGTTGTGTTGGCTAGCTAACTTAAAGGACCCTTCCGGACGGCTGGCGCGGTGGAGCCTCAGACTACAAGAATATGACGTCACGGTAGTATACAAGTCCGGAAGAAAACACTCCGACGCCGACTGCTTATCACGCGCCCCAATCGATCCCCCGCCGCAAGACGACGAGGACAACGACGCCTTCCTTGGGATAATAAGCGCGGAAGACTTCCCTAAACAGCAACGAGCAGACCCGGAGCTAAAAGGCCTCGTCGAATATTTGCAAGGGAACACCGACGTTGTCCCTAGGGCATTTAAGCGCGGGTTGTCTTCGTTCACACTACAAAAGAACCTGCTCGTGAAGAAGAACTTCTCACCAGTCCGCGCCAGCTACCTTCTTGTTGTGCCATCAGCGCTGCGTCCAGAAATAGTGCACGCCCTACACGACGATCCCACCGCTGGGCACCTCGGATTCTCCCGGACGCTATCGAGAATACAGGAAAGGTATTACTGGCCGCGCCTGACCGCCGACGTCGCCCGTTACGTCAAGACATGCCGAGACTGTCAACGACGCAAGACACCACCGACAAGGCCAGCAGGATTACTACAGCCGATCGAACCTCCTCGTCGACCATTCCAGCAGATTGGGATGGATTTGTTGGGGCCGTTTCCGATGTCAACATCCGGGAATAAGTGGATCGTCGTGGCGACGGACTATCTCACCCGCTTTGCTGAAACCAAAGCTCTACCGAAAGGCAGCGCAGCCGAAGTGGCGAAATTTTTCGTCGAGAACATCCTGCTGCGACATGGTGCCCCAGATGTCCTCATCACCGACAGAGGAACGGCTTTTACAGCAGAGCTCACCCAAGCCATTCTGCAGTACAGCCAGACAAGCCACAGGAGGACAACTGCCTACCATCCGCAGACGAATGGTCTCATGGAGCGCCTGAACAAGACCCTCGCCGACATGCTAGCAATGTACGTCGACGTCGAGCACAAGACGTGGGACGCGGTCCTGCCGTATGTAACCTTCGCTTACAACACGGCGGTGCAAGAAACAACACAGATCACGCCGTTTAAGCTGGTTTACGGCAGGAACCCGACGACGACGCTCGACGCCATGCTGCCGCACGTCACGGACGAAGAGAATCTTGACGTCGCGACCTTTCTCCAGCGCGCCGAAGAAGCTCGACAACTCGCCCGCCTACGGATCAAGAACCAGCAGCGTACCGACAGCCGACATTACAACCTCCGACGACGCTTCGTCGAGTACCAGCCCGGTGACCGTGTTTGGGTTTGGACCCCTATACGCCGACGAGGACTGAGCAAGAAGCTTTTGCGTCGCTATTTCGGACCGTACAAGATCATCCGACGTGTTGGGGCACTGGACTATGAGGTCGTGCCAGACGGCATTTCGCTATCACAGCGGCGCCGCTCACGACCTGAAATAGTCCACGTTGTGCGACTCAAGCTGTACTACCAGCGATAATGAACTTTGGGACTTCGCGTAACTGACCTTTGGACTTACTTTCTTTTCGTTGTTTTGTTACTTATGTTTAATAAGTGTCCTTTTGTGTTTTGCTCTCTTATATTTGTAGCATCGGGACGATGCTTTTTAAGAGGGGGGTATTGACGCGTGTACTTATCTTTATCGGGCGACCACGTTTCGCCGCCTAACAAATGTAATCGCACAGCGCTGGATGCGCCTGCATGTATCCGAATTTTCTGGAAAGTTATCGATGCTTCCATCCGGTTGTCTGTAGTCGCCGAAGCTTGTGTTATCTGATTTCATCGCGTGACGCGAATGGTGTAGAACTTTGTGGAAGGCACGTGGGTCCGAAGGATTAGTCTGGAACATTCGATGACTGCTGTATAAAAGCCGACGCACTTGACCCGCTGATCAGATTTCCGACGATCGCCGACCTTGTTCGCCGCTATCGTTGTGCTATAAGTGTAGCCTGTTCTTGTGGGCACAGGTTCGCCCAATAAAAGTTAGTTTTTGCCTTTCACAGTATCGCTACTGTGTTCTTAACGTCACCACCACGTGACAATATCATTAAGTCCAAATAGTGGGTAGTCACCATGGCCCTGTCCCAACAACTTCTCTTCGCAACTTGGAACGTACGAGGCCTTAGGTGCTTGCAGAAACAGGCGCCGCAAACCGGCTTTTGTCGAGGAAGCGCCTAGACATCGTGTCCGTGCAGGAGACGAAATTGAGAATGATGACTAGACAGAAAGGGCGTTGCAACCTTTTCTGTCTTAGTATAATGTCTGCTGTTTCATGCGTTCTTGGTTTATCCGCGGGCTGTTTCCTGCTTCTGAGAAAGAGCCTATTTGGTTCAGCATTTATTTACCATGTAGAATTTGGCCTTTACTTTTGTGGGCGCCTACCTATCTCCGTCAAGTCGATTTGATTACAAAACACTACAAGACACCCTTTCCTCAACTTCCAATCCCTGGGTCATCATTGGAGATTTCAACGCCCATCATACACTCTGGGGAAGTCCGATGATCAACGCAAGATGATCAACGCATGATCATCTTTCGCCTCCAGTAATGAACTTTGGCTGCTGAATGATGGAAGTCCTACCTTCTTACGCGGCTCCACGTACAGCAGCTGTCTTGACTTGGCTTTCGTCTCACGAAGCCTTGTCAGATGTGCAGGGTGGTTTGCGGACATAAAGACGCACGGAAGTGACCATATCCCCACGTACCTCAAAATCAGAGGATTTTCCCCTTCCAAAATACGGGATACGATCCAAAGAGTGGACTGGCCTAAATTTCAGTCTATTATGAAAGAACACTGCGACGCCAATCAATCTTTCGACTTCGAAGAGTCAATCAAGAGCGCGTTGCAAGACACTATGCGTACTCTCACATGCTCTTCGAAACTGAATGAATTTATGTGGAACTAGAACGACTTCGAGCAATCCGACGACGTGCTGAACGAAGGTACTGACGTACGAAGACAATGGACAATTTACGGACCACCAGGCGCATGCAAGAGAAGATACAGCGCCGGTTAGACAAGCTCGAATCGCAACGTTGGACTGCCTTCTGTGGGTCGCTAGATCCACGCAAGCCTTTATCGCAACTATGGAGAACGGTACGCGGTCTCCCGACACTCCCCGAACAGCGATTCCCATTCAAGGTGCTTGCCCTCTTTCAAAAGAGATCGGAGATTGACGTGGCAGAGGATTTCTGCGCCAGATTATCCGGCCAACTCACAGCTACCAACATTCCATCGCCTTCGAGTAGCTGTCCGCCACCACTTCATCACCGGATGGATCTACCTTTCTCAATCCACGAACTTAAGGCAGCATTAGCTTTGTGTAGCCGCACATCAGCGCCAGGACCTGACGGAATTTCCTACCGAGCTCTGTGTCACCTGGGAGAGCGAGTGAGAGGAGTTCTCCTTGAGGTGTAAAATGAATCTTGGAGAGATGGCACACTACCAACAACCTGGAAGACTAGTCGCCTTGTTACACTGCTGAAGCCTGGCAAGTCGCCGTTGGAACTGTCATCATATCGCCCGATCGCTTTGGCGAGCTGTGTGGGCAAAGTAAGGGAGAGGATGGTCCTAGGACGCCTGGAGTGGTACTTGGAGTACCACAACACCTACCCAGATGCCATGGCGGGCTTTCGACGCGGTCGATCATCGATCGATAACGTCGTCGACCTGGTCACCTACATTAAGCATGAGAAATGCCGTAAGCGTCTCTGCGCTTCTTTATTCCTCGACGTTAAAGGGGCGTATGACAACGTTACGCATGAAGCCATCCTCTCTGTTCTCGCAGAGGTAGGAGTGGGTGGTCGGATGTTTCAATGGATACAGAGCTATCTATACATTCGATCCTTTTTTGTAAGCAATTAGGAAGGCCATACTTGTCTACATTATAGCTACCGCGGCGTCCCCCAGGGCGGTGTACTTAGCCCTGTGTTATTTAATCTAACACTAATTGCTCTCCTTGAGCACGTGCCAACTACACTCAGGCTATCAATGTACGCGGATGACATCTGCATATGGACGTCTGCAGTAACACGCCTACAGTTGCGAGCGAGAATTCAGAGAGCCGTCACACAAACTGTTATCTACCTCCGTAATCGAGGCCTGGAAATTTCCTCCGAGAAATGCGCACTAGTGCCATTTACGCGCAAACCCATGGCAAACTAGAGTGTAATGATAAATGGCCAAATAATACGACGGGTGCGATCGTACAAGTTTCTAGGTGTCATAATCGACAGGGACTTGTCATGGAGCCCACACGTATCATACGTGAAAAAACGGTTGACAGGCATCTGTCACCTGTTCAAGTTTTTCGCTGGCAAGACTTGGGGAATGTCGCCAAGAGCCATGTTGCAACTGTACAGGGTGCTTTTTCTATGAATTCTGCAATGCAGTTTGCCAGCAATAAACAACACAGGTAAAACAAATCTACGCACAATACAAAGTCCTCAGGGTCAAGTGCTCCGGATCTGTCTAGGCCTGCCTCAGAGTGTTTCAACGGTGGCTACGATAGCAATCGCTGGTGACCACCATCTCACGACCCACATTGAAATTGAAGTACTCAGGACCCATATAAGGCATCTGGCCAGGACTCCTCGTCACCACTTGGCCTCCCTAACAGCGAACAGACCACACACATCTTTCAACCAAACGATAACCGCATATGATGAATCTTTGCCACCTTGTTTCACTCCGGCGGCGAGACCTTCGATTCCTCCATGGTGCCTCGCTCAGCCAAAAATCAACCTCACGATACCTGGTATCTCGAAAAAAGCTGATCTATCATCGCCAGCCCTTAGACAGCTCACGCTACTATATTTGTACGAGAACTACCATGACCCTACGCATATTAAACTGATGGATCTGTCCTTCCAAGCAGCTCCGCGGCGGCAGTCGTCATACCAGCGAAAGCTACAACAATCAAATTTAAGACGACCCACACGACAACATCGACGGCAGCAGAGCTCGCAGCGCTCTTCACTGCCCTTCATCACATTGGTGATGAACCACCACACAAGTGGACAATATTCTGCGATTCGAAGGCGGCACTACAGTCTCTACTGTCACCTTTACTACGCGGACCGCTCGAACAACTAATATTCCATATTAGAGACGTTACAACATATAAATCATGCAAGCCATGAAATAACCTTTCAGTGGCTTCCAAGTCACTGGGGGATTATCGGCAATGAACGGGCGGATCACGCTGCCCGCTCAGCCCATACTGAGGAGCGCCACGTCCCAATTCCTCTTTCTATAACTGACGCAGCACGGAAGCTCCACCTGCTTGCTCGGCAGTGCACCGCGTCGCAATGGAATGAGCCATATTTAAGAAATACGCGACAGTACTCACTCGATCCCACACTAAGTCTTCGAGCGCCATCACAGCTTCGCCGTAGAGACGCCACGCTTCTATATTGACTTTGGTTGGGCGTTGCCTTTACCAAAGTCTATGCATTCCGCATAGGGATGACTGAAAGCCCAACCTGTGACCACTGCGGCCATGAAGAATCAATTGGCTATATTCTGTGCGCCTGCCCGCAGTACAGTCCACAGAGGGATGCCTTCGCCACGAACTTGACCAACTAGACGACCAACCGCTTTCCGAAACAAGACTTCTACAACATCGAAAGGACCTACCGTCCCAGAAGAAGGCCGTGCAAGCGCTATTGCGCGTTTTGCGATCTACCGTCCTGTGTGAACGACTTTAACTGGAACGCCTTTTGTGTGTGTGTCTCCACGTGTGCGTGTTTTTTTTTCCCTTTTTTTAGAGTTTTCCTCTCTATCATCTTTCTAACCCCTAACCCCCATCCCCAGTGTAGGGTAGCAAACCAGAGACTCATATCTGGTTAACCCCCCTGCCTTTCCTCTCCATTCTCTCTCTCTCTCTCTACCATGTAGACACTGAAGGTCGATATATATGTTTGTGATATTGTGCGGCACGGTATGCAGTGGCGAATAGTCAACGTCTATGCACTTAATGACGCTACGAAACGAATTATTTTATTTGATGCTGTGTCTAGTCTAATGGACTGTGATCGTTGCACTGTTTTAATGGGCGATTTCGACTGTGTCTGTGATCCGAGTGACCGAAGCGGCATCAACACTCAGCTGAAGAGAATTAGTGAAGTTTTCTTTCACGTAATAGAAAATGCAGGGCTCATTGATATGGGAGTGTCGGGACAGGGATCTCGCTCTTATACACGAACTCAAGGTAGCTCTTACGCCCGACTTGATCAGATTTATGTTTCTTCATGACTCCTCTCCCGAAGACTGTCCTGTATTACCATCCCATTTTCGTTCTTTGATCATTGTATGGTTATCGCAAAGATTGGTGAGAAATATGTAACCAATTTGCGACCACAACTCAGAGCTCCTAAATCGTCAGAAATTTATTAATCGCGTGCGCATGGCCCTAACAACTCTTTCTACTGACTTGCGACTATTTGCTGCTTGGGAACTCTTTAAGCGAGAGGTTCATACAGTGGCTATAGAAATTGGATCGGTGAAAGCATTCTGTAGGAAGAATGAAGAAAACATTCTCCTTAATATCCTATATAGCCTTTATCAGATGGAATGCGAAATGCCAGGCACTTACACTGTAGTCATAGAAAATCTTACATAGCGTAGTCTGGACACCTGTGTTTACTCTTCGCTATACATTAACATTATGGCATCTCCTCCCAATGTAAGAATTGCTGCTGAAGAAGCGAATTGTAGAGCTACGCGGGCGGGTTCAACGAGGCAACGTCGGGCTCAGCAGATCGCTTCACTTCACTTCACTTTATTTCCTTAAAGACCCTCATGTGAGGGTATTACATAAGGGGTGGGACACATATAGGTTAACAACAGTGTACAGAAGAATTTTGAACGAGTTATACAAAGAAAAATGGTTATTGTAATGCAAGCGCACGCGTAATTTGGTTAAGGAACATAGATGGGCATGTGATGGCAGCAAGTTCTTGGGGAATGCCGTTCCAGTCGCAAGCAGTCCGGGGGAAGAATGACGAAGCAAAAGTTTTTGTGTGTGCTCGTGGTCGAGACACCTGCTGCTGATGTCCGGTGCGAAGAGAGAAACGTGGTGGGGGAGGGCAGATGTAGGGTTCCTGTGACAGCTCGGAATAAAAGAATTTATGAAATAAGCCCAAACTAGAAATGTGGCGACGAAGTGCAAGAGTGGGTAAGTTGGACTGCGATTTCAAAGATGATATGCTGATATCAAAAGAGTACGAGGAATGAATGAATCTAGTTGCCCTGTTTTGAACTGATTCAAGTGAATTAGCAAGGTATACTTGTTTCGGGGACCAGATGGGCGATGCGTATTCTAATTTTGGTCGAACTAGTGATTTGTATGCGAGTAGCTTAACATGCAGGGGGGCAGAGTGGAGATGACGCTTTAAGAAGCCAAGCGTTTTGTTAGCAGATGAAATAATATTCGCGATATGGCTATTCCACGTAAGATCATGACTGAGATGGACACCGAGATATTTATATGATTGGACAGGGTCGATAGGAACGTTAGAGATAGTGTAGGGAAACAGGAGAGGATTACTGTGACGGTGGAAAGATATATATTTGCATTTGTTTATATTAAGTGTCATTAGCCAGTCGTTGCACCAGTTTTGTACCAGATTTAGGTTATTTTGTAGGGATTGTTGGTTAAAGGTGTCAGTAACTGTTTTGTAAATAACGCAATCGTCGGCAAACATCCGAATATGGCAATCTAATTTCTTAGGTAGGTCGTTAATATAAATTAAAAACAAAAGAGGCCCTAGGACGGATCCTTGGGGTACCCCTGAGGAAACTGGTAGTAAGTTAGACATTTGTTTATTAATGACGACTGATTGGGAGCGGTGAGTCAAGAATTCTTTAATCCATGCTAGTATGTCACAATGCAAGTTTAGGCTGGAAAGTTTCAGAACTAGGCGGTTATGGGGTACCTTGTCAAATGCCTTAGCAAAGTCGAGGAAGATTGCGTCGGTTTGGAGGTTAGCGTCAAGGTTGGCATGCAGGTCGTGAACGAAAATGGCTAGTTGAGTCTCACAGGAGTAACCTTTACGAAATCTATGCTGTGATGAATGAAAGAAATTATTTGAGTCCAGAAACTGCATTGTTAAAGAGTAAATGACGTGTTCCATGAGCTTGCAGGGTATGCTGGTAAGTGATATGGGGCGGTAGTTAAGTGGTGAATCTTTTTTACCCGACTTGTGGACTGGGACGACCTTCCCCACTTTCCAGTCGTGGGGTATGATACCTGTAGAAATGGACTGCGAAAATAGTAAGCATAAAAACTTGGCAGACGTGTGGCGAGTGTTTTTCAAGACCTTTGTGTTGATTTCATCAAAGCCGGTAGATGAAGAAAGTTTTAATTTATCTATAACAAGGGATATGCCGGTTTCTGAGAATGTAACGGCTGGCATTGCAATTGTAGGGTCACTGGCTGTCATGAGGGGTGGTGGTTTTTGTTCTTTAGTGAATACAGATGCGAAGGCAGAATTAAATATGTTAGCGCACTCAACGTCTGAAATAACACGTCCAGAATCGTCAGTCAGGGTAACAACGCGCGGAGATTGGGGGTTTAAAAGCTGCCAGAATTTAGTCGGGTTATCTGTAAGTATGTTTGGCAAATCGATGTGGTAAAAGGAACGTTTAGCGTTTTTTACTGCGACCAAATACGCCTCTTCAGCAGCGTAATACTTTTCCCATGCGCAGTCTGTTCTGCTCAGTTTAGCACTTCGGAAAAGGCGTTTTTTTTTATTTTCTAATCTTCCCAGAGTCTTGGTAAACCATGGCTTGTGGTGGTTAGCGCGGAAGTTGCATTTGGGAATATATTTATTAGTCAATTCATTCATTTTATGTTTAAACATTGACCAGTTTGTGTGGATGTCTTGTTCGTCAAATGACCCCTGATATGATGGAAAAAAGGCCTCCAATTCCGCGTTGAAGGCCTCATAGTTTCCTTTGTTGTAGAGAGAAATTGTTTTTTGGCAAGTTGCTTTTGTTATTGGAGTGAAGTTAAAGCATGCATGGATGACTTTATGATCGCTGATTTCACGGAGATAAGTAATAGCGTTCAGGCTGTCGGGGTGGCTAGATAGTATGAGGTCAAGAATGTTAGCAGTATCTCCGGCGATGCGTGTAGGCTGTGTTACTAGTTGGGCTAGGTTAAAAGTTAAGCAGACATCCATAAATTCACGGGATTCATCCTGTCTAAAAATAGGATAATTAGGGGAACACCAATCTACGCCAGGATAGTTAAAATCCCCCAAAAGAAGAATGTGTGCCTTAGGGTGTCTAGTTTTAAGTTCGTTTAAAATGTTGGGCAGTTTACGGGGGAATTCGGGGCTATTGTGAGGGGGTCTATAACAAACGCCAATTAATATAGATACTGGTGTGGCGCGACAAAGGAGCCATAGTATTTCAAGGTCTGATGGGATATTGATGTGGGAACACTGTAGCTTATTGCTTGTAGCAATAAGGACGCCACCCCCTCGAGAGTTTGTGCGATCAGTGCGGAAAAGATTAAAGTTAGGTAGGTTACAAAGAACTTCAGCGTCGCTTATATTATCAGTCAGCAAGGTCTCTGTCAAGATGAGCAGGTTGCTGCCCGTTGAAGACACGAGGCTGGACACAAGATCGCTCTTTGGAAGCAGGCTGCGTATGTTGGTGTAGATAACCGAGAGGCAAATATTCTCTCGAGGGGCGGTATCGCAATGATTAGGTTTGTGACGATGGCGAGGTAAGCGCTATGCTATTTCCGTAACCGTTTCTTTGGCAGCATCGAACGTGTAGCGTTTCTTTCCGAGAAACAAAGTTTTGTACCGCAGGGAGAACGGTCCGGTTTTTGCTTTTGCGAATGCGACAAGGTGTTTGCGTGCTGTACGAACAGGAAGGGAAAAGTCTTCTCCAATGCTAAAATTGGTGCCCTTTAACTTGGGCCCGTTTGAGAGGACAGTTTCTTTTGTTTTAGAGGACAAAAATTTAACTATAATCGGCCGCTGACGGCCATCTACGTAGCGGCCCAAACGATGTGCACGCTCAATTTGACATGGGTCCAAGGTTATCCGTAATTTGTCCCGACAATGGCGGATTAGCAATTCTTCCGATTCAACGAACGTTTCGCGCAGTGGAGAAAGCAGCACAATCCTCTACCTGCCTTCGACGCCTCGCGGATCGTTCAGTTCGTTGTCATGGGAACTACACAAAGAGACGGTCTCCTATTGAGCCGCTCCTATAGCTTGCGCTGTGACAGTGCAGCGTGTGCTGCACAGGCGAGTAACATTCTTTTGCTGAAAGAGTTGGATGCCATTGCAATAGACCATTTTTTTTTTCTTTGGGAGTTCCAATACAGTTGTAACCTATTAAAAGAAGCTTGATCCTAGTATATCTACCTGATCACTTGATGTCGAGAACTGTGTGTTCATTGTCATATTCGATATTCCTTTGCTAGATTGATTATCGAAAAAAATGGCCCAATTCTCTTTAAAGATGCCTCTGCCCGAATCGCAATAAATAGTTGAATTGTCTTACTCGACCTTTCTCTTAGTACTATGTTTGTATGTTGTAACAAGTAGTAAAATATTGACCAATATCCCAATAACGCTCCGGACAAAGATAACACGAGATAACTCATAACATTCACTCGACGTTCACCTTAATTTGATGATTCTGCTGCTTGACAAGTAATGAGCGATTGGCTGCTATCTGAACAATGCTCCTGGTAAAGATATGTTCAAATACATTGTGATATGTACACGAATTTCTCCCTACATTAAATACAAACCACTCACATGTACAACAGTGCAGTGCAAGATCTAGCTACATTCAGGCGACGTGGAATGGGCTTAGCTTTGACAAAGGAAGTTCCTGACAGTTGCTCTTTATGTTTCTCCCATATCTGCATGGAAGTCAATGAGCAGGACACCCGCTGAACTATAATAGTTGTATTTGAGAACGTCCTTCAAAAAACTGAAGGGTAAAGGAAATTCAGAGCCCATTCTAAAAAACGAAAGTTGCTAGCGTAGTTTCCTATGTGCTTCACATAGGAACATGTTTCACATAAAAACATGTCACATGTTTCACAAAAACTTTAATGCTCAGTGAACAGGTGTAAGCACACGTAGAGAGTGCCTAGGGCCTACTGTTTTGTTCCGGAACAGGTAATCTCGCTGGGCTGAGCTCACCTATTTTATGGCCACCAAACCAAAAAGCATCTTGTGAGAAGATGCAAGCCAGTCCTTAAGGGGCGTGCGCCGTTGGCACAAAATTCCACTGATATGCAACGAGGTATATGTGTGCCAAGGAGGCCGTTGCTTCAGTGATCGAGCATGCAACGTGAGCTTTCGATCGAGGCTAATGCCACGTGGCATTTACTACCACAATGTCCGTTCTAAGCCTCTGAGACAATGCTTCGTAGCATCCCAATTCTAAATAAGAGTGAAGAGTCGCTTGAGTGTGAAAAACGATCTTCTTCACTCGTCTTCTTCTAGTTAATCTTTCTGGCCTAATATTCGCCGTCTTGTTCTTACTGAATCGAGGCTTTTCTGTGCCCTTGTTCCCGGTCTGTCTTGGTAATGAGCACATTTCTAACTCCATCCCATTAACGTGCGGTATCGTTGCGGGGTCGCCACTGAGGCCCCACTTGTTCCTAATACACATGTCGGTGTGGAACTCGTTGCTGGACAAGTTGGTTGAGATCCGACGAATACATTGCTGCGCTAACAGCAAACAAAGACATAGAAGAAAAGTAGGAAAAGGTAGATCGAGCACTGGCCTATTGTTTCCTACTTTTCTTCTTAAGTCTTTATTTCCTGTTAGCGCAACGCTGTATTCATACATAAATGACTTGACATGCCAGATTCGTATGTTTTCGGACAACTGCGTCACTTAACCTACTACCACTCACCCTTCTGAGCAGCAAGCTCTTCAATATGATCTTAACTGTATGCAGGTTTGTTGCGAACAGGGGCTCGTAACACTTAGCATGACACTAAACACAATTAAATGTAAATCAGCATCCTCTTGACGTCGCCTTAACTCCTTATTTTTTCATTACGTCGTCGGTAATGTGAATGTTTAGAGTGCCAGCCCTATGAGCACTTAGTCATACAATCTAACATAGTGCGCACATATCACTAACATAGTGGCGTCTGCTAAGAAAACAAACACTCGACTTTTTAAACGTCATTTACGTCACGCGCCTAAACAACTAAAGTTGCTGACTTACAAAGCCATTGGGAGACCAAAACTTGAATACGCCGCTGCCATCTGGAGTCCGCATCAGGTGAACCTTATAAATACACTTAAGACAGTGCAGAATCAAGCAGCTTGATTTATTCATTTATCCTATTCGTATCATACCATTGTGTCATCCTTAAAAGCAGAATCATCTCTATTGTCTCTCGCACTTCGTCGCCGCATGCCCCCCCCCCCCCCCCCCCTACCTCTAGCCCTGTTCCATAAGCTTTATTACAGCACCCGTGACCGCCCAAGCTTTATCGCCCCAGCAGGTCCCATATCTTATCGTACCGACCATGCCCTTCAAGTCTCCTGGCCACGCAGCCACACTGCTACATTCTCCGCCTCCTTTTTCGCACGCGCAACATCCGATTGGAATGACCTTTCCCACAGCGTTGCCGATGTCACCTGCCCGAGAAGATTCCTTGAAAATGTAACAGACGACACGTTGCAGAATTGACAAGTAGTTGCCTTTGTTAAAAGTGTTTCTGTAGATCCACCCTTTCTGTAACACCCCCAGAGGGGTCCTTAATGTAGTAAAATGAAATGAAAGCATTTTAGAAGAAGGATAATGAGAAAGACTGAAAAATAATGAGAACTCTGGAGCTAGCTACGCATCTTTTACGTTGTTTGCACTGAACCATGCTTTCTGAAATCCTGTCGGCACACCTTATATTCACGTGCTGTCCGTTGGGCGCAGCCACCTTGTTTCTATATACGAGTTCTGTTTCAGGAAATTTAGCTGCTAGTAGTGCCTTCCCTTTTGCGCTTGTTTTCGATGTCGTTCCAAGAGCGTGTTTGTTGTAGTATGCAGGACTTTTCTACGGTGGCGGCTTTGTGTGTGCTTCTGAACATGCGCGCGGAATTCGTCTGCTATTAATGCCTAGCAAGATACAAATACTGCAACACGGGGTTTTAGGTCTCTGGTACAAGGCGCTCAAGGAGAGCGCGCTTTAATTTGAAACGTGGACCTAATGGCTCCATTGTGCCTAAGACTGGTGTATGTGAACACCAGCGAAAACTCGCAACAGTCGACTGACGCCTTGCTCTGCTCGGCGTATCACAAACTTTGAATAAAACCGAACGTGGGCTTGACGGTCCATCCATGACTGACGCTTCCAGGTCTCTGCTGCTCCGTGATGCAGGTCCCTAGCGTTTTCCTATGTGCATTTCCACAAGTTTAGTGAGCTTGCCTCCGGTCACAAAATCCTCGTTCGTCTTCAGTGCAAAAACATCGGCAAAGTTCTCGAGGGAGCGAGTGCGTTCTGCCCCTTCGTTTCCCGCTTATCTTTTACAGCGAAAGCTTTACTGGCCGCGAACTTGCGATTTCGCCGTGGCGGTGCTCCGAGGAGGCACATGACATCACAACGCGCGCCTCGCCGCGGATATTTTGCTCTTTCTTTCGCTCCCTAGTCACTACCGCGCATGCGCCATTAGTAGCACCGAGCCACAGGTGTCCGCCGCTGCGCAGCGCCGCGCCTTTCCGCGCCACCGTTTTGGTATGACGTCACACCACGTTTCTCGTCGTTGCGCTCGCCTCCGCTCGCTTCGCCAGCTGCGTCGCATGCCTGATAACATGTCGGAGGATTGAAAAAGAGAGCTCCCGTGCGCCGCAACCACAGTCGAGGCGGCAGTATGGACGGCGACAATTCTGATAAGCAAGAGGAGTCCCGGAATCGACATCGGAACGAGATGAAGAGGAAACGAATCTCCCAGGAAACAGACGAACAGCGCGCCGAGCGACTGGCTAAACGCCTCAACATAGCTGGACAACGAGACTCACCTGGACTTGCACTGAAGATTAACCAAGGCTAACCATGCTATGATTTAGCTTTTGCTACCTATATCCTGGCATAGCCGAGCTAAGTCACTGCCAGTTTTTTTCAGCGGCTCGCGTCCTCTTTCGTCTTGTGGTTTGCGCGCGTGTGCTCTCCACGCTCTTGTGGACGCAGCAACGCTGCCAATTCCCCAGGGTCGAAAATACCCAGCACGGTCCGACGGGAAAAACCATCCCGCTCTAGAGTCTCGCTCTATTGATGCTAACTTTTTTTATTCCGTCGGTCAGAAATTGCGCGTCATGGGAGCGCTGTTGTTGTGCCGCAGACACTTGCATTCCTCGCGAGATTTGCTTAGGTCTATTTTTCTCTTTTTTCTAGTTTACTTGCGTACCATTCAGTTTAATATGTGCAACAAACTGTTTACCCTGCTTTTCTAATTTTCTAATTTATTTCCATGTCCCTACTGGGCCTGCAGCATGCTGTTGATGCAGCCTTAAGAAGGATGCTGACCATACCTCGAATGTGAGTTCGGTAGCCGAACATTTTCGCTAGAAATGAAACAACCAGAAAGCTCCGCTTTGGATCAGCTACAAAAGTTTTCATGTTGAACACGCCACAACGTTCAATGTTAGATTCATTTCTTATGCATCTTGTTTGAGTTAGCGCTGCGTTGCTGTGCTCCGCAGAATTCGGCTTCTTCGCGTTTTCTTTTCTTTTTTCGCGAGAGGCGTCTGCAAGGCATTAAGCAAACTTCAAAAGCACTGTGTTTACGTTTACAGGAATACGTGCAACTGTTCTACCAAAGAAGTCACTGTAAATAAATTTATATAAGTAATAATGCTTCATTTATAACAAAACAACAAACAACACTGCAAGCTGTTGCAATAACTAACGCCTTATAAGCTGTAAAACTAACCACACACATAAAAACAGACTGACTCATTTGATGACATCGCGTTTTATTATATAAGTAAAGTGTACAATGTGCTTAGGACAAAACCAAATTCAAAGTCCGTTGATACTGAGTAGAATTATTTTGTTTCTTAAATGAACAATGCCTATTTTTTAACACAGGAAGGCTTGATGTAGGCAGATTGGCTTGTTGACAATGCGGCACATTTGCTTACGAAATGAAGCCAAAGTACCTCAATGAAACCAAACTTCAGCCCCTAGTGCGGTGTTCTAACTTTCATATGAATGCTTTGAAATCGGTGACAGGCATGTGCAACAACCTGGAAGATAGTTTTCGTACCTTACACCGCCTATAACACAGACATCACCGCTCCTTTGATTGGGATTGAAATGCTTTGACATCACAGACGTTTTAATACAGCTGCAGCCTACTACGACTGCAACTACATGTGAACTGTGAACTACTTAATGATCTCTTTCTAAAAAAACAAGAGTCAACATGGTAGTAGTAACATTTATTCGAACTCGCAATATACCACTTATTTTTTACATTAAGCACGAGACCTTAAAATGAATATTAGATGTACAACTTGCTCAGACGCTTCCCGTATTGGTGCTGAACTCATCAGCAGTAGCCACTTTTTCGCATCTGCATCCCATTTCATGGGGCTCCTCTTCAAACCAAGAATTTTGACCGTTTGATTTAAGAAGTGATTAGTGCTAAAATTTGTAGCCGAAATCGCCGGCGCCTGAAACATGTACAATTAAGTAATAAATTCTACTTCCAGCGTCAGGCTCGAACAATGATAGTCAAAACATTCTGAGTAGTTATTCGTGGGCCGTCAAGCACGTAAACATTTTGACAGGTTCCAGAACATTGAATGGAAATTTGAACGGACGTCTCCTCGCTCATCGGGATCTCTAGACACATTTTCCCGGAGTAAACGAACCCTCGGCCGAAAACTAGTGAATTTCTCGCTAAAATGTGCCATGTGTTGAATGAGCTGGTGAAGCCCTTTCATATCGGAGTCACTCGGAGCCCTCCGGGGGGGTAGAATAAAAGTCTGCATGTGTAGGAGTAACAAATGTGTTTAGGCTTCGTTGTCACCCATTCTTTGATAGATTGTGTTAGAGCTGCGACAACATTGAGTGGTACTAAATCAATGTCAGTGGTAGTCAATTATTGCCTGCGTTAAATGACACCATAGATTTTTGGATTGGGACTGTGCATACCAAGCAGTGCAACACAGGTTGACCTAATCCTCTGCAATATTTGAGAAAACCGTAACCAGCAGGCGAAACAGACTTCCTTAAATAAAGTAAAACTGATGTTTTCGCACCAGGAAGGCTGTTATCGCAACTACTTCGAAATCAATAAACTTCAGGCAGATTTTACCCATATTGCAGTCCCTTTGTTGAAGTGTCCAATTCAGGCAAAGAAAAAAAAAGATGGAGTATGCGGCATTTTGTTGCACCAACATACATACTAAGTCCTCAATGGTCCGTAAATGCTCTTACTACTGTGCGAAGCACTGTTCTTGAGTGCTGCTTACGGCTCCGTTTTCAGTTGTGAATAATAACCGTGCACATGGCGCTGAGTTCGTGCATAACCTATATTTTGCTATACAGATCCTAGGAACGTCCGCATGGCTTGCTATTTTGTTTTATACTACTTCGATATACTGAAACATCTTGTTTGAAAGAATGTCATTTATTTGTGGTTGTTTGAGCATCCAACAATTCTGCATCAATTTATTTCAATGCCTTTGTAAACGGATAACTTGCAAAAATATTTATTTGAATAGCTATCAAAGTATGGATGAAGACTGGAACATTCGATCTTGTGCAGGACGAGCTCTGAAAACACGAATTCGTTCAAAGGAATGGTCCGTCCCCGCCTTTCCCAATTATAAGCTTCATCACGATAGAAACGTTTTTTTGGAAGCATAAACACTTCAGCCTGTTTCGCTCATGATTTAGGAACCAACCCATGAGTTTTTGGTTGTCGTATTGCTTGAACCTCGATGTATTCTGGGGACAGGTTGAAGACAAGAATAACAGAAGTTCTCAATTATACCTTCACGATTAGATACCACGCGCATGATAAACACTAATGCTCACGTGAAGGGAGAAATACATGCCCATGAATTCTTTCTCGTTTCAGCTAGCGGCTGCTTCCCAATCTCCCCTTGAGAAAACAAGCTCGATATATTAAACATTCTAAGACAATGGCTCCATTTCGGCGCATGTGTCAGTTTTACGTCCGCGGCTTGCGACACCGACGAAGTGCGTTGGCTCGGTGACGGCCTTCGCTCGGCGTCGCCGTTATTCAGGATAGGAGGGCTCCGAGATGATTGCGACGTTTTTTTCATTGTCATCTTCCATCACCAGCCGCCGTTCCGTCAAGCCGTTCACTTGCGTCGGCCGAAGCAGGACACTGCATTGAAGGAGCACTGCTTCCAGCCGCTCCTTTTCCTCTGGAAGTCTGGCACGGCGGGGGGCTGGTCCACCTGTTCGCGCTGCATCTGACGGGCCATCTGCTTGGCCATCAGGTAGTTCAACAGCAGGTTCTCCAGCCCACCGCTAGCCAGGGCGCCGCCGCCCATGCCACCCGCGCCCAGGCCACCAGCACTGCCCCGCAGGCCGCTAT
The DNA here is from genome assembly GCF_023375885.2 of Dermacentor andersoni. NCBI lineage: Eukaryota > Metazoa > Arthropoda > Arachnida > Ixodida > Ixodidae > Dermacentor > Dermacentor andersoni. Next base: position 200,292,247 of record NC_092816.1, on the reverse strand, counting down.
CGTCTGCCACCTGCACGCAAGAGAACAAATACTGCAGCAAACATCGGCAAGAAAACACTTCTCGATAATTGCTTCGTGTGCACAGTTTTAAATTAGTGCACGCAATTTTTGCAGATGCTAAACGCAAGCACTTTGAAGGACCTCGGAATGAGCCGAAGTTGAAAAGCATTTAACAGAACAATAAAATGGGCTATAGTTGTTAGCGTACGTTATCGCTACACCATAAAATACTCCAAATACTGTACAATCGGCTACAGGGTACATAAGCCGCAAAAATCAGCGCGCATGCGAAGTACTCACGCAAGCCCGTTACCTTTGATCACGTGTGCCGGTGTAAAACTGCCTAATAATGAACCTGCGAGGGAGTGTTATGCCACAGTCGCTTCCGACGAGAGAGTATCGGTATTGACATGATACGGCTGCAGTTAGAGCCGTGATAAGCAGCCGATGTTTGTGTTTCACGACGTTCTCGCTTAACATGAATCCCGTCACACCTGAAACTCCTGTGATGATTACTAAAGTTTTGTTGCCGGCCTAGAGTGATCGATGTGGAGGAAGTGTGTGTGTGGGGGGGGGGAGGGTGCGGTGGTGTCGGTGCGTGGCAGCTGGGTAGCCGGCTTTGATAGGTCTCAAGGGCTGCGGATAGATTTGCGAACTCTCTAGTGGACGAAGTCGAGACGTCGCGAGGAGGCGGCTGGCGTCTACTGGCCTTCTCAGTGCGAGGAGCCACCTGTAAGTTTCTTTAGTCCTGCCATGTCGCAATGTACAATAAGAACGGTACAGTACTTGCCCAGAGCGTATGGCGATATAGATAGCATGGGATATGGATAACATGGGATATGGATATGGATGACATTGATAACATAGCATACAGATAGAGATGTCATGGACGGTTGGTGCCTGTAGCAGAAGTAGAACCACTATAAAAAGGAAACGGCCTTTATATAAAGTTTACGACAGTGAAAGAGAAGACAAAACAGAAGAATGTGCAAACGCGATGTCGAGATTTACAGAAAGAAAGTCTGCATTACTTATTGATGGGTGTTCCGTGGAAGAAAAGCAAAAGCCGAACATTTGGGCTTCCCGGCGGAGTCAAGTGGGGACGCGGAGCATTTATTCAATGTTCGCGACTATCCCGCAAGATTTGAGACGGTTGGTAACCATAGCTGAGGGCGCTGTGAGCGTGACGATATCCCCACGTGGGTGCTAACTGGCAGCCTGTACGACGCCGCAGTCGGCCGCTCTCCTGTGCCCAAGGAGCGAGCTGAGAGTCCGCAAGACTCCCCTGGGTGTCATGACCAAAAGCAGCTCAGTGGCACAACACCTGATGCTTCGGTCTCGACAGCGCTGTGTGCTTGAGTCACCGCTTGTGCCTACAGGAGGCACTCGTATGTTCTTTGTTATTTATTGATTTCTTTTACTTTTTATTTAGAGAGACCTCACAGGCCTGCAGTGAAGCATAGGGTACAGTTTATCACAACATACAATCGGTATTCGCGAAATATCGCATAAACTCTACAAGTCTGGATGTTCCGTGTCATTCGAGCCATATAACCCGTAAAGTCCCATCATTGTCTCTAGTGCTGCCTGATTTCTTGGTGCGCTTGAACTCTTCAGCCCCGGAACAGTCGCAGATTCCTTAGTCAATATACGGGCACAGCACTGCACTGCGTTGTCATTGAATGCATAGTTTCACCATTAGGCTGCGAGGGTAGCTGGGTTGTTGATTAGCCCCAGTGGCTTCGTTGCGTTGAGATTTCAGTCACCGAATGAATTCAGAATTCAGTCAGTGGAAAAGTTATTCCTACAAGCTGCGTTCGGCGCGTTTGACATGAAAATGGCAGCTGCTTACGTCCTCTCTATATATAGACGAAAATTGATTCAGAGAATGATTCGAGTGAGCACTACGCGATTTGGAGGAGTTGTTGAGGGAATCACGTTCAAGGGAACAAGAACGTTTCGTCGGTTATCTAGCGCCGTAAAGCAGATGTAGGACTGGGGACAACAACATAAGCTCAAGCCCTAGTGCTAACAGTTTTATTCAGTGAGTGAACAAAAATTTCTTCTTTGTCCAAGTGTATCGCACTAGTCTGCGCACAACGCCATAAAACAACATGAAAAAAGTGCGACTCCCAAGAGGTCGTTGTCGATGGGACAAGGTAGAACGCAAAAAGTTTGGTTAGACTGAGATATTTGTTGCGCTATTCACGTTTTGACAAATGAAAGTAGCTGTGGTAATCGCGCTGTGGCGGTTTATGGTCAAATAAATAAAGTGTCGTGTGAGAATATCGAGTATACCAACATAAACCTTTGTAAAAGTAAAGCTTTTTTCTTGCTGTGAAATTATGAGATTTGTGTAGGACGAGAGTTTCCTCGAACATTGCTTCGGGCGGGGGGGGGGGGGGGGGGCGGTGGCTATGAGAACGTATTTTGTTTGCGAACTGGTCAGTCATCAGAGCTCTCGCTTCGTTGAGATAAAGCTGCAGCAAAGGCGCTTTTAGGTATATTAGCGGGAGCACATAAAATTCTTGAATACGCACAGGAGCCTTCGAAAATCATCTTCATCAGTGAATATTCAGAATTTTTCTAGGGATGAAAGGTAATAACAGAGCTTTGAAGTTTGCATATTCCGAACAGAGGCGCTCTGCAATTTTGAATCATCGTTATTTTATAAGATGAAAAGTGTCATTCTGACAGCATTCACTTTAAGTATTGTCTCCTTCAAACTCTCTGGCACCGGCAAAACAAGTGTGCCTTGGACAGAGTGCTGACGTAGTCAGAAGGTTGCTACGAAGCCAACGACAAATCCCGTGGGAACCCAATACATCTGTCCGCCGGTGAATGCACTCGTTGGCCAGCTGGCGACTTTAATCAACCTATTCACCTGAATTCAATTTCTAGTTTGCTAACGAACAAAAATCTGGTGTTTATGCGTCAAAACAACGATATGATTATGAGGGATGCCGTAGCAGGAGACTCCGGATTCATTTTAGCCACCAGGGGTTTTTTACCGTGCACTGTCGCACGGTACACGAATGTTTATTCATTTTCCCCCAGCGAAATGCAGCCACCGATAGGTAAACCTGCGGTCTTATGCTCAGCAGGAAAATGCCACAGCTGCTAAGCCACCGCGGTGGTTGCATTTCTCCGAGGGCTTACGAAGCCTGCCACCGCCACAGATCCACACAGCAGGATGTACGATCATTCGGGCTGTGAACTGGAGGACCGTGATCAGGTGGCCAGTCGTTTGTGTCTACGTGGCTGCCAGTACACTGTCGCTCGCCACTCGACATTTCTTGTGGAACACTTCAAAGTGTGCTACCCTGCCAACGTTCGCCCAGCACGGACGCGCCTTGGAATGAATGACGCTAGCAGAAACACCTGGTTGGTGCACTAAATTAGTAAGGATTATCAGCGGTGTCAGCTGCGTTCTTGCCATCACACTCGCAAAAAAGCAATCATATGTTACCAGAACCTACGTGTAGAGGACGTCGGCGCATAAGCCTAGAAAACGGCTAAGCCCGACAAATTGCATACGCGTACTGTTCATGGTATTTGCGCACTCGTGCACTGCTGTTGCAATACCGTCATGTGTGGATCATGTTAGTGTAGCGCCACCGTTAATGTGGTTGCGATAAAGCGATGTTGGCTCCGCACGTGGAGACGACTGCGCTCGGCACCAGGCGAGACTCGCTATATTCGGCGATTTCTCAGCCGTGTTCAATGCGTCCGCCTCTCTGGCCAGGCCGGTTTCCTCAATAACTGGGGCTGCTCATAGCCGCCACATAATTGATCACCACAGACATCCTATACTGAGCATAAACAAGGACCGGCTTAGCATTGCCAGCCACCACGCCCCGCCTGCGTCCATACACCAGCTGCAAGGAGGGTGGCGTCCACCGAAGCTCTGCAAACTTTTACAAATCAGGCAATGTCGTGCGCACAGCCCTACAACATGGCTCGCGCAAGTAGATGTGCAGCTGTACGACAGTGGTGTGTCGTAGTAGCCCTGGCGGCGCCGGCTACTCAAGCGACAGATTCCCGTTGATGTCTCTCGTCTTGACTTTCCGCCACCAGACAAGAACCTGTACGTAGGCCCCAACACCATCTTTCTCCAACGCGTTGACGTACCACTTCCTCAACTAATGAGGCCTCTCATCGCATTCCCACTCTCACCTTGCGAAATATTTTATTAATGATAAGCTTTGTAGTTTAATAACAATCTACTACGTTCATGTGCTAGACTATTTTTATTCGCTCTCTTGAACGCAATAATAATGATTATTTTTTCTCTTTGTTGAGCACATCATTAAAACTAAGAGCGTACCATAGTGTTGTCGAACAGTGACAGAACCAAAGCAATAGAATATGATGCTGTTGCACATTTCCAGCAGTATCCTATATGCAAACTACTAACTTTGACAAACTAAGGACGTAAATTTTTCTTTAAAGCTTGTTTGTGGTCATGCGCATCTATTCTGGGCTCAGTATATCAGTTTTGTGTAGCCATCTTTGCCCTTTCATAGCTGATTTTCTTATAGAACTAGAGGGCCAGCAGATTTTTTCTATGAGGTTACATAACTGTTTCGTGGCTCGCATTCCTCCACTTCTCTTTATGCAATAAACTAAACATTGCCCCTGCATTCAGAATCTCTGCATCCCTAAGCATTCGCTTGCCGCAACAATTATGCTGGTAGCGCGGTTCATCAAACAAAATGCCAGCAAAACATCACTTTCACTCCGCTGCGTTGCAGCACAGAATTGTGTGGCCACTTACTCTGTACCTACGCTTTCGTGGGCGCTGCTCATCAAGTCAGGATTCCGAGAATTGCTACTCATATCATTCGGGGGTGCGTTGTCACACTCTCTTGTCCCGCTGATTTTTGGAGGGAGGGGAACCATCGAGAATCAGCTCTTACGTAACCGAGTGTATGGGGTTGTCGGGGAAGGAAGGGAGGGGGCGCTAGTTAGCTCGCTCGATAGTTCGCCGTGGGAAAACGAGGGAAAAGGCCCGTGCTGTCGGGCAAGCGAATGGCGGGAAAGAAGTGGAGGGAGCAGGATTGGACGCTGTCGCTCGCTCGCTTGCTCGTCTCGCATATCGCTGGCCGCCCGGTGGTGTGCAGCCTATCGTGGACGATGCGACGAACGAGAATAAGCTGCGGATTATCGCCCAATAAGCATGTATATTGAAGACGCAAGCGAACGTTCTGTCGAGCGCTCATCGTGTTGATGCCGACACACCAAGAAAGAGAGCAAGAAGTTGACGCGCTCACTATACTGGGCTGCCACGAAGGAAGTCCGAGAAGGTGCCGAGGAAAAGGGCGCGCAATCTAAGGCAACCAAGCTGCCGGCATGGGCGGCAAAGGGGCAGATTGTCGCTCGCTCGTTCGTTCGTCTGGGCTATTCGCTCTCGGGCAGCTCACGCAGTGACAGCCCATGATTTGGCAAGTCACGTGTGTATGCGCAGTACTATCATGAGCAATATGAAAGGCAACACAGAACGCGTGGCAAACAGCCTCAAAACAGACTCGGAGCGATACGCGGATGGCGCTGTGAAAAACAATGGGGGAAAGGAGGGTGCTCTTCTATTAACTGTTGGCACTCCCACCACGCTGGCATTTCTACAAAAGAGTAGCTTACGTTATGGATCGTCCGACAGCCGATAAGACGATAATCGTCGCCAGTGACTTACACCGATTCATTTTCTTTTTTCTCATTCCTTTTTTTTCTTAGCGCAACCGCTTGATAGAACTCTTAGAACAAGTTTGCCCTGTATATAAAACCGACTCTTTATTTGAATCGACGCACCCGGTTGTCAGTGGCACCTCGAACAGCGGCGGCGCTTGAACCAATGACGACAGAGGAATAGAATAAAAAAAAACTTTTAAAAAAGGAACATTGATAAACTGTCTCTCGTGCGACTTTGTTGCACGAAGTCCGTTCAGAAAAATTCACGTCGCACACTGCAGTGGCCCACGCAGAGCAGTCAACTCTGATTTTGTAGCCTCAAGATGCCTGGAGTGCCTCTTAAACAGCGGGAAGGTATAATAGAAATGTCTAAAAGAGGTTATACGCAGAGCAATATTGCTCTCGTGACAGGCCGCCCATTGAAAACGGTGAACCCGGTATGTATGTAGATTATCCTGGCTTACCGAGACGAAGGACGCATAAACGATGGGCCGCACCGCAGACGACCCCGATCAACAATGAACGACCAAGACCTTTGCATCGAGGCTGCCGTCAGCGACAAACCATTTCAAAGTGCAAAGGACATTCGAGGTGCTCTTGGCCTGGACAACTTGAGCGACAGCACGGTAAGACGAAGGCTTAGAGAAGCAGGACCGCCAAATCGCATCGCCGCACAGAAACCTCTGCTCACCGCAGCCAACAAAGCAGCTCGCCTGAGGTTCGCTACTAAACACCGCAGCTGGAGTCAGAGTGAGTGGAAGTATGTAGTTTTCTCTGATGAGTCCACGTTCTCGAGCCGCTGGGACCAACGAAAGAGAGTGTGGCGGACCGCAAACACATTCTTTAGTCCGCAGAATATCCAGGAGGTGGCCGCCAGCGGACGCGTGTCTGTGAACGTGTGGGGGGCGATTTCCCACGAAGGCCTAGGCCCACTGGTGAGAATTGATGGGAGGTTCACCAGTGCTGAGTATTGTACTATGCTTGAGCACCAGATGATCCCCTATGTGTTTCATTTCATTTCATTTATTAATACTGTCAGTCTCATTCAGGGGCTGTAACAGGAGTGGAAAAAAACAAAACGAAAACAGCAAAAATAAGTAGTACAGAACATATTGAAAACCATAGTTATACATTAGTTAAAGAAAAAAAAAGATCATCTCGTGAAATGCACACACAAACAAAAACAAAAATGCATCACTCAGAAATCAGAACAGCAATCTTATACAGCAGCAATCTGACCTCATCGCCCTATGCTAGTGCCATAGATGAAATTATCTAAGTGGCGTAGAAATTCAGCTAAAGATGTCGACCGAACAGCAGAATCTGGAAGAGAGTTCCAGTCCCTACAAGTTCGGGGAAAATAACTAAACTTGAAACAATTATTTTTATTGTCGGTAATGGGATAAACTTACTATGACGATGCCTTGATGTTTCATTAGTTTTGATCTCAAAGTAATCTGATTTATTTATTTTAAGATAATAATTGATAATGAGGTAAAGAGTTTTTAGTCTTTCATATCTGGTTCTGGTTTCAAGCATAGGTAGTTGGGCTTGTTGGCAGAGTTCTGTTGAAGAATGGTTCCGGCGGTATTTATTAAAAATAAACCTTACAGCGAGTCGCTGAATCCTATCAAGCTTGTGACGATTAGTTGCTGTGTGAGGATCCCATATTACCTTAGCATATTCGATTATCGGTCTGACTAGGGTTTTGTAAGCGAGGCACTTTACATCCCGAGTAGCACTGTGCATAGTGCGTCGCAGGTACCATAGTGTTTAAAAAGCTTTGGAAATGACGATTTCAATGTGGGTATTCCATCGTAGATCTGATGTAAATGTTATACCTAGGTATTTATACTGATCCACTCTTTCAAGCATATAACCGTTGATTTGATAATTGTAATCAAGAACATTTTTCTTTCTAGTTACTGACATGAACACAGACTTTTTAAAGTTTAACTCCATCTGCCAGTCGCTACACCATTTCACTATTCTTTGCAGGTTTAAATTTAATTTAATCTGATCATCAACTGTATTTACGGCATTGTACATCAAACAGTCGTCTGCAAAAAGTCTTAATGGAACATCAATGTTACTTTGTAAATCATTAATAAAGACCAAAAATTGGAGTGGGCCTAAGACGCTACCTTGCGCTACACCAGAAGCAACGGGAAGTATGTTGGATTGACAACCTCTAACAGTTACACACTGTTCACCGGAGGATATATACGCAGAAAACCATTGTGTCAGTGTTTGATTTTTAAAGACCGCATTAATCTTATATAACAATTTTTGGTGCGAAACTTTATCAAATGCTTTTGCAAAGTCAAGGTCGATAATGTCTGTTTGACCACGTGAATTTATTGTTTCTGCGAGGTCATGAACTATTTCTATCAGTTGGGTAATCGTGGACAGTCCCTTTCGAAAGCCGTGCTGATGATAATACAGGATATCATGCTGGTCGAGATAGCCGAGCAGGTGTTTGGATATGATGTGTTCAAATAACTTCGAAACTGTACTAGTGAGCGAGATCGGGCGATAATTACTAACAGAATTATTTCTGCTTTTATGAACCGGTATAACTTTTGCTCGCTTCCAATCAGTTGGAAAGCATCCGCTACTAAAAGAAGACTGAAAAATTTTGGACAAGTATTTAGATACCCATTCAGCGTATCTATATAAATACTCATTAGGGATACGATCTGGACCTTGGCTTTTCTTAATGTCAATATGTAATAGCAGATTTAGAACACCTTGCTCGTCAATCTGTAAATCAGTAATAGGAGGTCTTTCAGTTTCAACATTAAAAGGAGGCAGTATACCATTATCACGTATGTAAACAGATGAAAAATATAGATTGAAGTCTTCGGCACGCTTATGGGCGTTCTCCTCGGTCTGAGCAGGGCGCAGAACTTTAGACGGATTTATATAGCGCCAAAATTTGCCAGGTGACTCGCGAAGAAATTTTGTGAGCGTCACATTATAGAATCTCTCTTTTGATTCCTTAAGTAGTCTCTTTAAATCCTGACTCATACGGCGAATACATAGTTTATTTTCGGGGTTTGGGCTGGGTGAATAAGCCTTACGTTTGCGTTTAAGTCTTCGTTTGAGATGAAGTATATCTCTAGTTATCCAAGGATTCTTTTTATTCGTGCGCTTAGTTTTCTTAGGAATAAAGTGATTAAGGCACCGTTCTGCTAATTCCGAAAAGAATTCCCATAGTTGGTCCGTGCTAGCACCTAAGTCATACAGTTGCATAAAATCTGAATATGAATAAGCGAGACAGTCTATCACAGCAGCGTCATCAGCGTCATAAAAATTAACGAAACTTTTTTTGGACGAAGTACTTATGACATCTGGTGATGCCTTTAATGACAACAAAACTATCCTGTGATCTGACAAGCCCTCCAGTGTTTCACATTCGCAGACAGAACTTTGTATTCGTTCGGAAACAAAAATTAAACCAAGTATGGATGATGTTGTAGGACATATCCTTGTGTAATCAGACACAACTTGAACTAAATTATGACAAAAAGCCAGTTCAAGTAACTGCTCACAACTAGGCACTTCTCGTGTTCCAGGTAATTGCGAACACCAGTCAATGCCGGGTAGGTTGAAATCTCCAAGTAACAATGTCCTACTATCCTGAGGCAGGTAAGTGTCCATAAATGTTTGTAGATTTACCAGGACGTCTAACGGAGCATTTGGAGCCCTGCAAACCCCACCAATGAAGACTGTTTGTGTATCTAATTTTAACTTGACCCATAGCGCTTCTATGCCATTCACATCTGGAAGTACAGAAAATGCTATGTTGTCTTTGATAATTAACGCAACTCCCCCCCCCCTCTGTCTTCTCGATCCCTTCTTACTATATTATAGTTAGGAGGGGTGACTTCAGTGTCGAGTACATCCTTGTGCAGCCAAGTTTCGGTGACTACTATTAGGTGAGGTTCATGTTCTATGATTAGGCTGTCTAATTCGACAAGTTTATTTAATATGCTTCTGGCATTCACATTTATCACTTTGAGCTGTTTTGACCCTTTGTTCCTGCGTCAATTGCCACTCCCCAAAGGGGTATGGCATTTATACCTTTGTTTCGTTGAACGGGCTGCACCCGGATGGGTGTTAATTTTTCAGCAGGACTTGTCTCCCATTCACACATTGAAGGACGTGGCGCGCCTTTTGGAAGAGCGAGGGGTAATGCAACTTCAGTGGTGCGCGAAAGGTGCCGGCATGAACATTTAAGAGCACGTTTGGGTCCGTATGAAAGTGAACCTTTCGAAGAGGTCGCTAGAATTCGTGAACTCCGACCAACTACGGGAAGCAATAGAATATGAGTGGTAGCGCCTTCAGCGTGATACCGCATTCATCGAGGCTCTCTACGCGTCTCTGCCCCAAAGAATGGAGGTCGTCGTTCAAGTCGACGGTGGCATGACGCGTTATTAGGCCACCAACGAACAAAACAAAGGACGACCATAAGCTGCGATGACGCTATTGCCTTATTTCATTTGCTTCAATATCTTTTCAATATTCGGCAACCACCAATAAACTTATTTTGAACTCCCCCTAAAACAATTTTTTCCCGGTTTACAAGATTTACCATAAATCAATATCGAAGTCAGGAACAGTGCAACCTTTTCTAACGATTCGACGCAAAAAGTTACCAGTGACGCAATATCGAACAGTGTTATCACTGTCTGCTGGCGATGCGAAGTTCCGCACTTGGCAGACGCACGGCGGGAGCGCGAACAGTTGTTAGAACAGCTTCCCCCTTTCCACATTGTTTCCGACGGTGGCCGCTGCGTATCACCCATATAGCTGGGTCTGAGGGTGTTTTCTACGCGTTCCTGTGTTCCCTTTCATATTGCTCATAATAGTACATGCCCTGGTCCGTTGCCTCAATGCGCGACGTTACCACTTCATTCTCGCCGAGCCTGGACCCTCTGGAAAGTCGCCCAGGTTTGGCTCAGGGTCGAGGCTGACTCTGCTTTTCCGCGACTGGGACAGCCGCTGGAATTGGTCTGATTGGGGACCGTGGCTGGCCCCGCAGAAACACATTTTTGGAGGCAGACGTTGCTTCGGAAATAAAGGAAGTTTCGTCTTCTCTTTTTCGCCAGCCGGCTGGGGTGAACGTGGCTGACCCTACGCTCCAGCGTCTAGGAGGGCCAAACCCATGAAAAGAAAAACTAGCAAACACGCAATCATCCGCGACGTGCAGCGATGCGTCAGAACGTGGTCTCTTTTATTTGCTCGCGGATGAGGACTGGTGCGTGGGTCACCAAGCTCATATGACTTGCGAGGATGACGATGATAGTGGGAGGGCCTGAAGATACAGTGGTCGCATTCCTCTGCAGGAGCATGTGCTTGCGCACTCTGCTTTACCCTTATAAAGGAACTGCGGGGCCGAAGTGGCGTCTCCTGGGCGGTTCGGCACCGCTGTGCATAGCTATGCTGTGACCTTACATGCTGTTTGTGCGTGAATGTGTGGCAGGTAAACTCGGGCGCCTTGTCGGACGCTGCTCCGGGCTCGCTGCCCTCAGGCCGGGCCCGGCGTCCTGGGCCACGGTGCCTGGCGCCGGTTTCCGCTCGACGGCTGTGCCATAATCCTGTGCACTGGAGCGCCATTCCCTGCACCCTCCTTCCAAACGTAGCATCCCCCTCCCCTGATTCCGCTCTGAGTGATGCTCTGGGTGGTTCGATTGCCACCTCATGTCTTTTACGTATGTTCTTCTTTTATTTGTCCTATTTCTTTTTTCTCCATCTGTACAGGTTTTTCTCAATTGTTTTCTGTTCCTTCTCTTGTAAAATCTCTTTTCCGCCATTCTGAGGGACGGCTGGCGTTGCTGCTGTTGGTGGGTGCTCTTAATGTATTGCACTAGTCATACGTTTTCTTTTTCGGTTACTACAGCAAATACTACTCCCGCTCCATCTTCTTTACTTTCTTCCCCTCACTCCTTTGGTCATTAGTTAGGAAATGTCACCTGCCCTATCTCGCAATGGGTAGGTATTTCCTTTCCTTCCTCAGTGGCTGTCCGAGTGGCAAGGCATTTCCAATCTGGTGGCCATTGACGTGAGTTAATCATTACATGCATGAAGACTCTTTCAGCTAGCTTTCCTGTCAAAGGATCTTCAGGCAGGTGCGAATACATGGATCATCCGACAAACCTACTACCATCGTCATTGGGGCTCTTAGATCATGGCTCTTCACGGCACTTTTCAGGCGCCCCATCTCTGGATTCTCATCTGAGAACACGCTCTCCGCAGGGACCTTGTGCCCTCCCTGACCGGACCTTAGGACACTAGAAGTTACCGTGCCCACATGCTATTTTTCCAATTCGTTCTTCTTTCAAAATCTGCGCTTTCGGTTACATTTAGAGACCCCTTATTTATTCAGTATCAAATGGCTTTACACCAGTTTTTGCATACCTGTAGGAACGGGTTTCCCCACATTTATTTATTTTATTTTATGACACCTCGGGACCAAAGAGAAAACAGGTACTGTTCGCTTATATAGACGATGACCGTTGATATTTGCTGCAGATATTTTTTTTTTTGTGTATGCCGCTTCAAGATTGACAAGGAAGTAAGCCTATGCGCAAGGAGAAACTAATGAAATGATGGAAAGGTCATTTATTAGTGCGATAGCGTTTTTACGGACGCTCGAGACGCGCCCGAGCCGCTGTTGTCGCTCGCGTCGGCGTCGCGATGCATTCACGGGATGCGGGACGAACGCGTAGCGAATGAAAAGGTCCCCAGAAACGCGCAGTGCGCTTGGCTGCAAATGGTGGCGAAGCCAAGCGGACTCGGACTCCGCTGAATCGGCTCCACCGAAACCACGGCAACGTTCCGCTGCTAGCGTGAGCTTCGTGTGCACACACGTTAGCGTACCTTCCGAATGCATACTACACCACGGTGCTTACACTGGTCTAAGCGGAACGAACAGTAAGCGTCCAGCTAAATCAATTTAGTCCCTTGGTTTTTTTTTTTTTTTTTTTTTGGAGCGAAAAGCTTCGCTACTCTAGTCAACACAGCGCTTGGCTCCGTAAAGGCCGATCCACACGACGGACCAAATTGCTCCTTTGGACCGCGGTCCGCGCATCACGTGATAGGACGTCACCAGTTCGTGCGTACCGCCGTTGGCCCGCGCAAGACCGCGGCCCTCGCGGTCCAACAAATCGCCGAGGCTTTTCCCGCTTCCGTTTTGGCGGCGGACCGCATGCAAACCGCAGCGATTTTGGCGTAGCCAACGAATGTTGTCCGGCAACAGAGTGTCTTCAGCCAAATCCAACCATGTTTTCGGCTCAGCAAAAGCCAGTCAAGCCAGTCGTTTCATGTCCGCCGTTCCGCCTACACGTGCGTGCAGCAGATATATTTTTTAAACACCGTGTCCGCTTGGAGTGACGAGGAGGTTTTTTCATTTTGTATACCTCGTTGAAGGCCGATCCACACGACGGACCAAGTCCACGGGCCGCTCGGTCACGTGATGCGACATCACGGCCCGCCGCGGTCCGGTCCGGCGCAGAGCACATCAACACGGCGGACCGCCATAGCAGACGGCAGAGCAGACCAACCAGCTACACTCTCTGCCAGAGTGTTATCATTGTTATCATTCCGGTTCGAGTGCCACACAGCCGGGAACTGCTCAACGAGGGATACAAAATAAAAAACCTCCTCGTCACTCCAAAAGGACACGGTGTTTAAAAAATATATCTGCTGCACGCACGTGTAGGCGGAACGGCGGACATGAAACGACTGCCTTGAGTGGCTTTTGCTGAGCTGAAAACTAGATTGGATTTGGCTGAAGACACTCTGTTGCCGGACAACATTCGTTGGCTACGCCAAAATCGCTGCGGTTTGCATGCGGTCCGCCGCCAAAACTGAAGCGGGAAAAGCCTCGGTGATTTGTTGGACCGCGAGGGCCGCGGTCTTGCGCGGGCCAACGACGGTACGCACGAACTGGCGACGTCCTATCACGTGATGCGTGGACCGCGGTCCAAAAGAGCAATTTGGTCCGTCGTGTGGATCGGTCTTAACCGAACGAACGCGCCGAACAACCATCTCCGATCGCACCCCAGTTCTCATCTTGGCCTATGCGTCCGCCCTGTTGTCAGACTAAACGCGGCAAGCAACAGCCGCGTCAAATCAAGGAGGAGCTTTGCGCCAACCCTCACTATCTTGCATGCGTAGTCATGCGGACGACAATTAAAATTTGGAGTCGCATATCTTGGAGCACAAATGTGCTAGAATACTTCGAAGTGAAGCTGTGCAGAAGGACGACTGCCTCTAAACTTTGAATACAAACATACACGCTTACTGCGGTAAATAAAGAGATAATTATTCAATTTTAGTTCATTCGGCTGCTGACAGCGATAATTATCATCTCACTTTGTGTCTTCCTTGCCACATAACTTATTCGCAAAGGTGGTCGCCGCGTGCCTCCCAGTGCCTAATTTTGAGAAAACCATAAAGCTTAGTTTTACACAACCAGCATGACGAAACTGGGTCATTAGAGGTGATACAATGCCGTAGAATTGTGTGATAGTTTTACAATATTTGTATTATTTTCATCATTACATTGTTACACTTTGTTTTCCCCAGACCCTCCGTTTTCTTTATTCGTGCCGAGTTTTTGCATTCGCGTTTTCTTGCGCTAATGCCCGTGAAGCTGCTTTCTGTCGTATAGTCGTAAGTTCAGAGCTGATTCTTTTTTTCTTGGCAGGAGTCTAGGTGGGCCGTTCCCAGCGATAGTGCAATCTTCGGTTCACTGTCGTTAATTTTTGGCCTTACGGGTACTAATTACACCCATGCTGCTATATTCCTACTTTGCGACTGTTTCACTCTCCACGTCTTGTTGTAATGTACACTTTGATAAATTTTCCACTCGCTACCGCACTCTGGAGGCAAAGGACATTTTATTTCACGAAAACATCAGATATATGCACAGAACCTACGTACGCCAAACACGTGTAAAGTCTCCAAAGAAGGCCTTGTTTCGAAAACTAAAAAAAATCCGTAGTCTTAACGCACACTGTCTCATCGACGTCTTCACTGCGTCTCCGCATCTCCTGCTTTGCTCTCAATAACAGTGGCAGGGAGTTCTTCTTTGGTTCAAGGCTTTGTAAGCTACGTCTTGTCTATGACTTAATGTTGCGTTAAAGGGCGTCGACGAAATTGAAATACGCCACTGGCAGGCGTGTTTGAATGGTCTTGCGAGGTGTCATTACAAGCCTCGCACTTGTTTGACGCCGGATATGTTAGACGAGGTTAGCTGTAACGAAAACATAAAGTGGAGAGACGCCGCGCATAGGGCGAGAGAAGCAATGGAAACATGGGGTTTGGATGTGCCGTTATATATAAACCGCAATAAACCGTAGAGCTATAAAAACTAATATCATGGATACCATTTTAAGCTCATAAAATTAAGGCGGTGGGGGGGGGGGGTGACGGGGGGAGGAGGAACGTGCAGAAATCTCACGCTCATGAGGGTGCTCAAATGCATGTGTTACTGTCCTAATCGCCGACGACATGAAATACTTATTTCTGCCTTCCTACTGTCGAACTTGAGAGCTGCCCAGGCGGCGCCTGAACAGCAGGTTTCCCCGATGCTAAGACATCACCCCAAGCAACGTTCCCCATGTGCGTGCCGGTTCAGTGTAACGCAAACAAGTTTATCGGTGCAGAGCTCCCTTAGGAAGAAAGCATTAGACGCGGAATTTTTCTTTCACCTGTTTACGGTCTACTGCAAATATGACCGTCGCGTGGTTGGGCACTTTTTTTTAAATTTTCTTAGTACAATTCTTTAGGCGGCCTGCACAACAGCACGTCGTTCCTGAAGAAATTCTCGATGTTATAAGTTAGAAGTGACAGGCGTCATCTCAGACAAGAACTTATGCCACAGTGTTTGCAACATTGTGCTTTTCTCTGAAGTATGACACTGAGCGGAGGAAAATGAGCAGGCAATTAGAGGTAAACCTTTATTGGCCGCATAAATCACCGTGAAGTCTTACTGTATGTTTCGGTTACGGAGATACACGGGAGATAAGAAGGTCGGCTTGTCTCGTTTACCTGGAACATGAAACGACGGAAATTGTGAGAGATTCCGGTTCATCGCGATGCAGCACCAGAAAATGCACGATCAAGATGTGAACACAACTGTGCATCATGCCACCAAACGCATGCACTATTCAATTCCCCAGATAATTTCATCTTTACATGCGTTGAACTACCCGCTTGAGTCCCTTGCACCGTAATGCTGCCCCGTACCGGCACCTCTTAAGCAGAGACACAGCTTAACAAAAGACGAAAAACAGAGGCAAGAGAAAATGAAGTTTCATTCAACTTGCGAAAGAGCGAGCGCATTGTTGGGCGCGATAACATTCACAGTATTTGGCTGGCTGCATGTGGCCGCGAAGAATAGCAACGATGCTTGGGCGATCTGTTTTAGATAAAAACGGATTTTTCTTTCTCATATTTCTTTTTTAGGCTTTCACCCTTTCACACCATCGTCGATGCCCTACAGGAGAGCTGGCAAATTAGTGCACTTCGTGCACTCTACACTCTTCACTCTTAAAAAAGTTAACACCCTTTCGGGCGTATCTTGTCTCACAACAATAATCGTCATCTGTCTTTCCCGCGTTTCCATTCTTTAACGCTGCGAGCCCGGTACTTCCCAGTCACGAATGGCATGCGCATTATCAGTGTGACGCAGCATTCTCGACAGGAAAGTAGCGAGCGCCGAGTTTTCAAGAAAAGAAACGCAAGCAAGACAGATGAGGATTATTGTTGTGGGACAAATATACACTCCAAAGGGTGCAACCATCGCAACCCAAGTCGCATGTAGACTATTCCTCACCGGGAGGCTACCACACAGCACCACTCACCTATTAGGATCCAACCTAACGCAGAAACACATGATCATCTGGTGCCCGGGTCACGCAGGACTCGAGGGCAATGAGAAAGCGGACGGCGCAGCTCATGCTTTTGTCAATCGAGCGGCCGACCACTCTGACGAAAACCCCTTTTTACCACGAGACATCCTTGAGCACCAGCGGCGCGAGCGCAGAAAGTACAGTCCACCACACCCTGACCTATCCAGGCAGGAGTCTTATGACTGGCGCCGAATACAGACGCACGCATTTCCAAACCTTTATTTGAAAAATGCCATTCACCCAACGCTGTACAGCGTTCGCTGTCCGTGGTGCGGAGGCCGGCCAACTCTCGCCCACATTACGTGGGACTGCCAGAACAGGCCACCCGAAATTAATACACCAAAAATAGCCGGCAAACTTTCCGGAAGGGAGCAGTGGGAGACTTGGCTCGCCAGCGAGGATCGGGAGATGCAACTAGCGCTCCTCGACCAAGCACGGCGGACCGCTCAAGCCAGTGGGGCCGTGGACTAGGGGCTCCACCCACTCGCTTCCTGCTTTTTTTTTTTTCTTTTAAATAAATGTTTTGATATATATAACAGTGTAATAGCCGTGTCACACGGGCAACTCGGATCTCCCTCAAACTTCCTTCCCTTAAAGAACCGCAAGGGAGTTTCACCTCAAAGGAGTTAGCTCCGTGTCACATGGCCTATAAGCGAGCTTTTCAAAGCTGCCGCTGGAGGCCCATTAGGCGCTGCTTACCTCGTGCGCAGTCATGAAAGAAACACGTTATATATTGCTAAAAAGTGTTGGGAAAGACGTGAATCACTCATTTCACATCGCGTTGACCAAAACAACAAAAAATGGCGCAGTCAGGGCAAACGCAGCAGCCATTCCGAGAACGCCCGGTTCGAGAATCGAATGTAGCTGCTCAACTCAAATATATTTGGCAGTGCTCAAATACTATATTATACACAATAAAAACATTTGTAATTGCTGGTAAAAATGAAATTAATAAAAATGAGGCTTATTTCTTGTTTCGAAATTCAAGCACGCTGGGAACAAGAGTATTCCCTTCCGTCTGCAAGGGAGATCTTCCATCTCCTTTCGCTAAGAACTTCCTTAAACTTCCTTTGCTAAAGGACTGCCGTGTGACACGGCGCGCATCTCCCTCGAGATAAAGACGTCCTTAGTTGAAGGGAGTTAAAAGGACTTTAGCCGCGTCCGTGTGACAGGGGTATAAGACAAAGGAACACCCTTTGGGGTGTATATTTGCCACACAACAATTATCGTCATCTGTCTTGTCCGCATTTCCTTTCTTGAAAACGCTTTGCAAGTTACTTTCCTGTCGGCAGTGCTATGTCATGCTGATAACGCACATGCCGTTCGTTACCGGGAAGTACCAGGCCTGCAGTGTTAAAAAAAAAAAAAAAGGCGGGCAAGGCAGATGACGATTATTGTTGTGTGGAAAATATACACCGCTAGGGGTGCCATTGTTTTTAGAGTGTACTCTGGCAACAGAGGAAAACATTACGCAGTACAAAGAAAGCGGGATAAACGAGGGCGCAAGAACCTTACCATAGCTGCACTTGGAATGTACTCACCTTCAAAACACCTCTAACCCTTAAACACCTCTTCACCGCTAATACAAAATTTTAAATAGGCTGCAGGTGCTTCACAGAATGTCAACACATAAAAATATGGACACGACACTAAATAAACAAATAATCAGAAAATAAAAGGCCGAGTCAAGTCCAGTCATTTCCTTAGGCAAGCAGCCCGAAAAAACTTACAGCGACGGAAGCGAAGGTTGACACCGCGCTGTGCCAGCCTTTCTTCCCTTTGCCTTGGGGCTCCTTTCCTCAAGAATGAAATAGTGAATAACACAGCAGCCCATCGTTCTGTACTAATGTCCGAGAGGCCAACACATAAACACGGACTTTATTGGACGTGCTGACATCATGTGCTTCAGAGATGCGTAGGTCACGGCATTACATAACAAGTTTGCACATTCCTTGGCTACACGCACTGACACGGCCCCTTTTGTGTGAGTGCTTCGCTCGCTTTTTCTTTCTTCGGCACTTTAATTCGTTACTACGTTACGTATGTAGCTTTCGGGTACACTTAACACCTATTGCTGCATATTTTAGAAATTCCTATTTACTACAACTTCCGTTAACTCCCATAAATACCAACCCGGTTATGCCAAATTTTCGGGTGTGAGCCCGAAAGGTAGCCGAAAGGTAGCCGTCCAGACTGATATAATTATGCTAAAGACACCATTCAGGTAGTCGTCACGCATGATGAAGTGATAATATATTCCTAGGGGTGGGCAGCGCGACCCCTAGGAATATCGACGCGTGTGCTTGTTTATCTTCATCGGGCGACCGCGTTTCACGGCATCACAAATGTTATCGCACAGCGTAGGACTCGCTTGCATGTATCGGAAGTTTCTCGAAAGTTATCGATGGTTCTGTCCGCTGTCTGTTGTCACCGAACCTTGAGTAATCTGGTTTCATCGCGCGATGGGAATGGGGTAGAACTTACTGAACCACACGCGGGTCCCAACGGTTACTCTGGCACCTTCGATGACTGACGCACAAACGCAGACGCGCTTGACACGCTGATGAGATTTTTTTCAACGATCGCCGACTGTTTTCGCCGCTATGGTTGTTCTTTGAGTGTAGCCTGCATTGGAGGGCACAAGTTCGCCCAATAAAGCGCTAGTTTCGTCAATCACAGTTTTGCTGCCTTCTTCACCGTCGCTACTACGTGACAATATACTGACACAACCAACTCGCCTAGCTCGCTGTGATAATTGAAGTCGTAGTGCCATGAATACTTCGGTACCTGCTTCTTTTTCCAACATGAGGCCATTCAAAAGTTATTTTGGGAGTTAGGTGAAATTTCAGCTTTTGTGACAGCACACAGGTTTCCTCAGCACGAGCAAGCAATAATTACTCAATAGCCTGAGCATACACAAAATAATGTTTTTGCGTCAGGCACACCAACAAATATCTTCTTTTACCTCTGCATTTGTGGCTTTAAAGATAAATCATCTACAGCTTTGTCTCGTAGGTATTTGTGTGCACTAGGCATTATATATTTTGTCTTCTTTCAGTGAATTCTGTTAAGACGAAGCTTCAACTCGTGATCCTTCCCTTAAAAGATGAGAAATGAGAAATTGTTGTTCTCGGAAACTACTACACCTATTTTTAAGTGACTTGCAGCATTTAAAAGGAACAGCCCAAATCGAATAACTGGAACGTGTATTCCAATTGATCCCGTAAATGTTTGCTTTTTGCAACGAAAAGAAAACTGAAAATCGCGAAATAGAAATAAAAACCTCATGTGTCAAGTTTGCAACTTTCAACACCACAAGGAAAAAGATATCCCCTTCTGCAAACCGCATCCAATAAGAAACGTAAATCACACTACATTTATGCATTATACACCACTCTGCACAATGTGGCATTAATTTTGCGTAGTAACTTCTGGAAGCTTTCATAGACGTTTGTAGTTTTTTGCAAGCTATACGCCCATGGGAGGGGGGGGGGGGGGGCACAAAACGTATCCACTTGAGATGCTCTAATAAATGCAGTATACAGATCTTAAATATCCGTTTTCCGTATAGAATAAGGGATATAAGCTTTGTGGCAGAAGGGTGGTGGTGGTGGTGGTGATGTTGAAGCAGGCGGGATTAGCCTGGCATACATAGCCGGCAATTGTTCCGCCTGATCCTCCTTCGAGTTGAGATCAGGGGGTGTGTCACCAGGTGTCGATGAGCCCCGTGTCTCGCAGGAAGGCTATCAGCAGTCGTTGCGCTCTCTTCCTGAATGCCGCGGGCCCTCCGGGGAAAACAACGTCTTCAAAGGTCCTGTGCGTGAGACCACTTTTTTGCAGGTTGTCGACCGACGCTTTTCTTTCTGTGTCAAACTGTGGGCATAGCCAAATGAAATGTTTGATGTCACCAATGTCACCACAGAAAACACAGAGTGGGGAAGCGCGAAGCCCAGTCTTGAATAACCAAGCTGGGGTGTATGCGGAGTCGGTCCTGATGCGGTATAAAAGCGTCGCTTGTTCGCGTGTAAATCCATGAGTCACACAGGATTCGTGTGGATTCTTGTGCATCTGTCTAAAGTGAAGGCGGATTGCATCCTTAGGGTTTTGAAAAGCTTTTGGAGCTTTCACTTTTGGGACACATGTCAGCGCTAAGCGTGCAAGGGCGTCAGCTTCCTCGTTTCCATCAATTCCTACGTGTGATGGAATCCACTGAAACCTTATGTTAAATCCTTTGCTCGTTAGGTCGTCAATCAGTGCCAGAGACTGCCTTGTAAATTTCTCTAGAGGTAGGCCCCGATGTAATCTTTGTAATGCTGACTTGGAATCCGTCAGCACCACGACATCTCGTGCAGAAAAGGCACGTAGTTTCCGCAAAGCCACGGTGATTGCGGCGCTTTCTACTGTTGTAGAGGAAACTACGCGATCCAGTCGGCCAGACCATGACACATCAATGGATGGTATGCAGAATGCCGCTGCACAGCTATCTGTTTCTGCGCACACCGAACCGTCTGTGTACACTTGTAGATGGCTTTGAAACACAGTGCTCAAGTGGCCCAGCACAATAAACTTGGCTTCGGCAGTTGAAGTGGTGCGTTTCGTCGGTAGGTGGGGTATATTGAGGCTGTAGGTAACGTCCGGAAAAGACCATGGCGGGTCAAGGCAACTTCGTTTAGGCCATTCCAATCCTAAAAATCGGAAGGTGTTTAGCGCCGCATGGAAATGTGAGCGAGTTCTTGATCTTAGCCGCCGGAGAAGCGCCGTGCCTGCGCGTGACTCACCCAGCCTTAATAGCTGCGTCAGCAAGGCCTGAGATGCCAAGAGGCGGAGTGGAAGAGAGTCTGCCTCATTAGTGACTTTCTTGTTTGAAGCCGCCGAATTTTGTGGCAGAATTTTTTTTCAATCTTGCTGATTTTCGGCAATCTTCCTTAAAACATTCTAGATGCTAAATAAAAATTCTGCTTCCTACAGTCACTAGCATATGTATGTCTTTTTCTCAAATGCAACAGATGTCGTTGAATTTGGTCGATAGGTTGTTTCATATGGCATTTTTGCGCCGTGCTTACGGAAAACGGAGCTTGCCCCCTAGCCAAAGCTTCCGCTTCAGACAAAGGTTTGCAAAGAAGAACAGCTGTTGAAGGTCCCATATTATTTGTCCTAGCGGGAGTCAATTTATTACGTTGTGATGAAAATGCTTCCTAGCAAATACTGAATCGGGAAAAAAGCTTGCTTGAGTGGAGTCTCACAGTTTACATTTGATTGTGAATTCTCCATTCGTTCTTCGTTTTCTTTTTCAGTCTAAGAATGAAATGCACGTGTATTTATATCACCTGTAGTGCCGACAACTCGTTTATTTGCGAGTCATAGTTGACGGCTTCCGCCATGCTTCTTTGGTTCTGGTCGTTGTGTACACTGAATACGCTGAAGTACGAATAAAATTCAACTTATAAATATACCAGTTGAAGCCTACTGGCCTAGCCTTTAAGCTTATAAACGAAGATGAGACTATAGAATTGACTAAGACATAAAATTTGGCAGATGAAATTATATCGTATAACAAAGAAATTGGAAATGATATGATTGCGAACTATTAGTTCTGCTATACGTAAGATTAGTTTCTAAGAAGTTTACGTCTCGTGCAGGCCCTATGTGCCAACACTCCTATTGATCAAAACAAAGCCATACCTTTTCTTTGTCGCAGTGGACAAAATTAACACAAAAACTATCTGCTCACTTCATGGAGTAACATTATGCCTAACTAGTTCGGTCATGTCGTGCTTGTTGGTCTCTTATGGTCAGATCACGAAACCTGAGTAACAGCTAGCGGTGCTCGTCGTCGAGACCACCTTGCGAGTTCATTGCTGATACCTGTTCAGTGGCTGAGCAGCATATGTGCCTGCTTTCTGCGCTGTAGCTCACGTGATGCGATCTTTCTCCCTTTATTAGCAATACCAACGCTTCATGGACGCTTTGGAACTCACCGAAATCGTCGAGAAAAGCGTGCCTGTTATCGCTTTGCGTGACTACAGGGCGCGTATTCCTAATGTCCTTTGCTAAATCCACCCCGAACTATAGTCTACATTCAGCGAAAAAAATATCGAACTCTTCAATATGGTAAAAGCGAAATACGGGCATTAGAACATACTGCCAATAATTTCTGATATCGCATCACCTTACTCATCACGCACACGTGGCAGTGAAATGTTGCAGCAGCGTTCCACTGTGCCTCACGCAACAATCATGTCTCACCCGGGAAAGGTGTGACAGAGACGCCGTGTTTTTCATTAAGCGACAACCTTTAACCGACCCCGCTATTTACGTAAGGTCCGGAGTAAACAAATACAGTATGACTGCGATGCGATAGGTGCTATTTATAAGCGCTCGTCTGGCGGACCTTTGCGTTCACCGCACGCCAGGCTCACGTTGATGCGCCGGCGTCACGCACACTGCAAGAACGTCGTGCATTTTCTTGCCACTGTACTCTGATTACTCCCGCGTATTTATTTCTTTTTCGAGCCTCCCTCCTAGCGGTTTTTTCGGCGCACGGTAAATGGCAGACTCTGGCTGGCTTCGGCTGACCTTTAGCTTATATGGCCTTTCTTTTCAAGGCGTGGGAGCAGATTGCAGCACACAACTAGCTTGGTTTCATCACTGCTGGTAATAAGTAGTTATTTACCGCGGAGTCCAGGAACATGATTACCGTTCTCAAAATTCTGTAAAGCGCTTGACCACTAACGTCAACCCTACGTAGGAAAACCTACGACAAAAATTTACTTCTTGTAAATGTCCAAATGTCCCGCGCCCCGCGAACATTCCTGCAGAAATCACACACACACACACACACTCACACACACACACACACACACACACACACATATATATATATATATATATATATATATATATATATATATATATATATATATATATATATATGTGTGTGTGTGTGTGTGTGTGTGTGTGTGTGTGTGTGCTATAACGAACAAAAAGCGCCAGTCAGTCAGGCGCATGGTGACGTTCAATATCGCTAAAGCATACGATACGATGGGGCACACTGTATCGGTAAATCGGTTAAGATCCTGTGGTGTTCATGGCTATACAGTAATGAGCATTTACGCATATGTAGGTGGAAGAGAACTCTATTGCAACAAAAGCGGCTTTTCTTCTTCTACGTACAAACAAATTAGAGGCGTACCGCAAGGCTCAGTTTTTCACTGCTGCTTCTTAATATTCGCATGAGCACACTTCCCCGTCATCAAGAAGCAAGAACTCATGCTTATGCCGACGATATTGCGTTTTTCGCAACTGTAAACGACATCCACGTGCTACCTGGTGGTATTGATGTCTTCACGTAGCACGTGTGGGTTTATTGACCTGTTGCCTTCTCCCAAAAGGATCACGTACTCGTGATGCTTGCGGAAGAAACGATGTTCCACATCCCCCGCCAAGGCTTGTGAGTGGTGGCGCTGGCTAACATGCCAGGGTTAGTTCTAGTAGTAACACATAAATAAACCACAAAGTGGATGGGAAGACAGCGCCAGTGGTAGCTCAATTGGGAGAGCATTGCACGCGTATTGCGAAAACGTGGGATATTTCCCAACCTGCGGCCAGTTGTTTTTTCATCCACTTTCAGTTCCATTAGTTTATCAATTCTTTAAATTCCTCTGTGTTGTCCTTGGTATCTATGTTGGCTTCTTATGGTACATATATATCAGGCACGTACCCAGTGGGGAAGGGGCTGGGGGAGCCCCCCCCCCCCCCTCATCCCTGCCCACGCCACTACTCCTCACACACATTCCTAAAGCGCCGCCAAATCAAACCTGAGACTTGACAGCTATTCAGTGGTCAATATCTTGCTGCCTTTCTCACTCCTTTTGGATGGCGGTAGTTATCGGCATTTCCTACGTGTGACGGCCAATTTTCTCATCGATTCGGTGCCCGCGCGATTAACTCGAGATACGTTCAGTTGTCACCACCTATTCAAAGATCATGCGCATCGCTATTGATTCGTTAGTTCCGCCTTCTTTGTCTAGACTCATCCAGAGACCAGGAAAGGGATTCAGTTCGTAGTAAGCTGGTCTGTATGCTCTTAGAACCAGTTGCAGACGGAGCAAACGCCAGCTGCGTTTAACTTTGACTTTTGCTTCATTATTTCCTCGAGTGAAGGCTCGCCGCGACGGTGGCAGATCCTCAGAACCATGCACCCGCGATATGGGTTAGATAAGGTGGAAAATAAAATCATGCGAAACAGCATCCATCATCAAACCCTCCAATAACCCTTAAACTCTAAAGCAATATGATTGTAACCGGTAACCTCGTCATGTTTATCGCAAACTGTACAGCACGTTTCGTGCAATATTGGCAACTGGAAACAAGAATCGCCTGCAGTAGAGAAAAAATAGGCGATAAACTAAGGGAGAGAGCCAAGGCAACAGCCAAACAAGAAGGAAAAGCGAAAATTATCAAATTTAACCATTGTTTATAAAATATTTACCGATCAGCATCTTTTTATTTAAGAAGGAAATAGAGAAAACACCACCGGAAGTGGAGAATGATTTTGTGTGTTTTGGATGACGCTTCTACATTTATCAGTGGAGCCGCCTGCTGTGCCTATGTACAGGTGTTTTTCTAACCTTGCGCGGTGGGCGCAGTACGTCTAGAACCGCAGCGTCCTGCGCTCTACGCGGCTGTACGGGACTAGCGGCCACGCATCGTTATGCAATTTCCCAAGTAGCAATACGAGTTGGTTTTGGCATTTGGTATAGAGCAGTAAACGAGGAATCCAAAGGAACTGTGATTGTTCAGCAAATATATAGATCCCTGTAATTCTTCCAGAGCTAATTCAAAAAAGGTGCTATAGTCGGATACAACTGGAGTCTGGAGTGAAGCGCCACCCACGCCCTCATAACCGCCAGCCACTGTTCCTCCGCGTGGCTCACGTAATCCGTACTGCAAACTTTTCCCGTTACCCAAATAAGGCGCTAACCACAAAAATAAAATTATCAGTGGCATAATTTTATACGTTTTCCGTCGCCTATTACAGTAGAATGGCGAAAGCCTAATTCTTTATTGAACTGAAATAAAATGCTTAAATCGCTGTCACTATTTACTGTCAAGTTTTACTTGAGTTGGCCGTGAAATTTATGACTGAAATGGGTTCAGCACTATAATGAACTGGGCCGAAGACTTTTGAATATTTAATCAGTTAATTATGTAGTTTCACATGCCAAAACCACGATCAGATTATGATGCACGCCATGGTGGGGGACTCTCGAAATTTCGACCAACTGGCGTTCTTTAACGTGCGCCTAAATCTAAGTACACAGGTGCTTTCGCATTTCGCCCCCATAGAAAATGCGGCTGCCGTGGCCGGGATTCGATCCTGCTACTTCGTGCCTAGCAGCCCAACACCACTAAGCCCATAGCCAACACATAGCCACTAAGCGACCACGGCAGGTAGGGTTTCGAAGAGTGAATTCCTCAGACTCCATACACTTTCTATACACTCTGTTGCACACCTCATTGCTTCCGTCGATGAAAACACTCTTCAAGAACAGCAGATGCTCCGTAGGTATCACATACGACGCCATTTTGAAAAGGCCACAAGACGACGATCTTGTTTCTGTGATTGGCTGGAGGAGTAATAGAACGCTGCGGGGTCCGTGTACCTTGGTTGCGAACTGCTGTTTCCTTTTTTCTAAGTTGTATGCCACCGTAAAAGCCTTAATTTTATACTTTCGCTCGTTTAGTTGTTCTTGGCAGTGTTCTTCCTGCGCTTCTTTTACGCGCGAGTCCACTCGATGTGGGTCCTTGTTTGCCAAGTAAAGAAAAGGTTTGTCTCACAGGCGTGCCTATGAGTTTCACCTTATTTCATTTCTTTTTCGCGGGTTTACGCGTCTTTATGGCGAGTGGCGGGCATTATTCACATTTTTACTAGTAAAGGTACCCCCGCTTCTTATTTGCATTACAAAGATACCTTGGGCTTCTGATCTTCCTGACCACTCATTTGATAAACTGAGAGTCACGTTGCTTGAATCTGGATTTCGTTCAAGTTATGACAGAGAAGCCCGCGAATCCTTCCTTATATATAAGTTTGATACCGTCGCGTGTGGTATGAATAAATGTGTAGGAAAATTGAGTAGCCTGTCCTTGTAGCCCGTCACTTGTCCCTTCGTCTACTAGTACGTCGCTATTCCTCTTTTTCTGTGTCTGTGTTTGGTTGATAACATAGCACATATTGAGCACATTGAGCATGTTTTGTTGTCACGTGGCGATTGGCTTTTTACAATTCATTTCGATGCGTTTTTATGCTTTGTATTTTAGATGATATATTTGCAATCGCCATCGGTCGATACACGTGTCAGCTGTCATTTGAACGATTCGGATGCATTTTGTTCGCCCTTTTTATTCGTTTTTCATGTAAGCGTATCTTCATTTGGTTGATAGGCACATGTATATTAACTGTACTGACACCATGCAATGTATTCTGATGAAGGCCGGACCCCGGCCGAAACGTCAATAAACCACTTCATACGCGCGTCTGCTTCACTATATATATATATATATATATATATATATATATATATATATATATATATATATATATATATATATATATATTAAATTAAGTTATGGGGTTTTACGTGCCAAAACCACTTTCTGATTATGAGGCACGCCGTAGTGGAAGACTCCGGAAATTTCGACCACCTGGGGTTCTTTAACGTGCACCTAAATCTAAATACACGGGTGTTTTCGCATTTCGCCCCCATCGAAATGCGACCGCCGTGGCCGGGATTCGATCCCGCGACCTCGTGCTCACCAGCCTAACACCATAGCCACTGAGCAACCACGGCGGGTATATATATATATGTATATATATATATATATATATATATATATACAGGGCTTACGAAGCTAAACTATCAGTGATTCAAAGGAAAACATACTGTACAAATGATACTTGCGTAAGCTGTTCATGCGCTTTTCGTGTACACAATTTTAACTAACAAGTAGCGCGGATGATGCATCGTTATCAATAATTATTTGTGAACTACTTCATATCTTACAACTATGGTAAACATTTGTATTAGGTACTTGAAGGCAGTCGCAATCCCTAGACGTATCCATTTTGTTGGATACGCCTATAGGGCACTTGTATACAGAGCTATTCATCATTGAACTCACCGCTCAGTGCGGGGATTTTGAATTCACTGGTGGAATTATATACTTGCAAACACAAACCACCTGTGCAAGAAGCAGTTGCTTAGTTAACATAGCCTTCTTTATTAAAGTTACTGATAATTCGAAGTTTGATGGTCTTGTATATGTATCTAGGAAGCGGTGTGCATGTTTACTGACCCATTTGCACTACAGATCGAGGGTAGCAGAAATAGAAATTCTGTCCACCCTGGCCACAAAAAGAATACATCACTTGAGGGCGTTAAAAAAATTATGGGGTTTTGCGTGCCAAAACCACTTTCTGATTATGAGGAACGCCGTAGTGGGGTCTCCGGAAATATCGAACACCTGGGGTTCTTTCACATGCACCTAAGTCTAAGCACACGGGTGTTTTCTCATTTCGCCCCCATCGAAATGCAGCCGCCGTGGCTGGGATTCGATCCCGCGACCTCGTGCTTAGCGTCCCAACACCATAGCCACTAAGCAACCACCACGGGTCTGGAGAGCGTTCCGAAAAGCCGTGAAAAAATTGTGTCGCGCGTTGGGTGCCTTATACAGAGAGAAAACCATAATGGTAATATCGCAGCAGGAATGTTTAAGCTCGCTGCACGAAAGCAGAACACTAACATGTTCTCCTGTTAAAATTAAATTCTTAGGTTTTTACGTGCCAAAGCCACGATTCGATTATGAGGCATGTCGTATACTGCTATTGAATTGGCTAGTCAATTCGCAGACCAAAAAAACAGGAAGCGTTTGGCAATCACGAACACTGGTTAATCGATTGCGCAAGAACGAACTGGATGGTATAGGATAACACGCATTTTGAATACCTTTCATAAGTTGACACCTAAATATTCACACGCAGACGCCTGTGTAAATCTGTTCGCTGAGAGCCTTGCTCATTGCTCAGGCGACTGTAGTTATAGCTGACACTATCATATAAAAATACCGTATAGAGCAACAGAGAAATTCTGACGTGTCCAGCGAAAATGAGAATTTTCCTTTCTCTACTTTGGGCGCAGTTAGCCGGGTGCCCTTGCCTACGCAGTGCATGTAAATATAATCACAAACACGCATTTAGGCAGCGGCACCGACATTAGCGCAGCCCCATGGCAGTTGCAATAAGGAGCCCTACAACGTAAAACTATTCCAAACTGCTTTTATTCCAACCTCGCGAAGCCGACAAAACCATTGAACCGCAACTTTGTTTGAACACCTAATCAAACGCTCTCCTCGTTTATAGAAGGCTGCTTTTGTTTGCTTTAAAAGCAAATAGTGTTACCTGCTTCAATACGTTTCTTTTTTTTTGTTATCTAATTGGATGACAAGTGGCGAAGGGTACGCAGAAATTGATATGTTTTCGGCGGGGCTGAGCCAGCTCAGTGAAAGTAGATAACCGGATGAGGAAGGTGGTGTCGGCGTCTGCGAATGGGCCGCTTCCCCTGGCCTAGCTTCTCGTGGCTGGTCGAAAATTGCAGCGACTCGCAAGCAGAAGGATGAAAACATGCCGCTAGAACGGAGCGAAGGAGAGTTGGCAGAGCTATGTCGTGCGCGCGCCGAAAGGGATCGACAACGTTGTACTGACGCGCGCGAAAAAAAAAAATCATTATGCGCAATTAAGTCCACTTTTCCCGGCACCTCCGAGTAGCCAGTGCCATAGCAAGCGGCGGCAGTAATATTCTGTTCATTTTGGAAAGGCGCAATCCTCGGCTATTCCGCAAATAGGGATGTTTTGGTTAGCTTATTTAAGAAGAAGTTCATTCTTTCTTTCAAAACACAAAAGAAACTGAAGCAAGAGCCCTGCATCTGCATCTTGAATGCATGACGTCATTTCGACGCGGTGACAGGCGATGTGAACACTGCCCGAAAACTTTTGACCAATACCGGAGGGCTAATGCCGAAAAAAAAAAGGCATAGTATCGGAAATGGTCATTCTTCTTGTGCTCACTCTAATTGTGCGCGACCGATGCGTACACGTGATGTCGCGTGACAGACAGGCGAAGTGGGGCATCGCCCAAACAATTATCACCAATTATGGAGTGCTGATTGAAGAAATGGAGCAGGTCCAGTTTGGGGCATCTTTACGTTTTAGCGCCCAAGGTATCGAACGCCGCCTTCCCGTCTGCGGCTCCGCTGCATCGCACAAGTAAGGCTGCCTAGCTGAGCGGTAGCGATGTCGCAATACTACTGCTTCGTGCGTCAGATTAGCTTAGGCCCACGCATAAACACGCGCACCTTAAGGGCCAGATTTATGCAAGCAGAATAAACATGCCGGCGCTACTTGCATTTATTAACGAGGTATGGAAACGAACGTCCCTTGATGACGGCGGAAGCCAGGGGAAATAAGATTTCGCTGCTGTCTGCCCGGTGGACTGACTTAGCCAGTCTGCGATAAAGCTGAACGTAGATTCACGTACCTTCGTTCATGCATGGGCCTGGCTCTGAAAAGTGTTTCAAGAAAGCGTGATCGTTATTCCATCTTTTGTCGGGCCTCCAGAACTAGTTGCTAAATGCGCGTCTCTTATACGCTCGGAGTGCTAG
Organism: Dermacentor andersoni; assembly: GCF_023375885.2. Classification (NCBI taxonomy): domain Eukaryota; kingdom Metazoa; phylum Arthropoda; class Arachnida; order Ixodida; family Ixodidae; genus Dermacentor; species Dermacentor andersoni. The sequence continues at coordinate 200,261,918 of NC_092816.1, read as the reverse complement.
TCGACTGAAAGATCACTGATATATGATGAACAGCGTGCAAAGGATCAAGAATAAAAAAAAATACCGTGGATGAAAGCCGTTAAACCAATTCTGCCGAGTGATAGCACGGTTTTGCTTCCTTTGGGAAAGGACACAGACGCTGTTCGGCGTCGCAGCAGCAGCAGCGAGAGAATTGGCCTTCATGCTGCGTCTCGTTTCAACGCTACAAAATAATACGGCACTGACTCAGAATGTGCCAAAAGAGAGAAAAAAAAGGAGGGGGGGAGGGCGAGAGGGTGAGACATTGCGTACATTGCGAAACTGGCTGCCAGAGTACTTGCAGTAAAAAAACAAAATTTTGTGAAGAAGCTTTACACTCAATTTCTGAATTTCAGGCAAGCAAAGCGCAATCTCGCAAGGACAGCGAAAATTTACGGAAGCAAGACATTGCGGTCAGTGCAGTCGACAAGAACGCAATGTCTAAAAAAACGTTGAGCGCCATGCAATTTATACTTAGGCTGAGCGTTGGTCAAGGGACAGCAAACATGTGGTCAGCTGTCGGATGAGATATTCACCCAGACTACACTCTCTCCACTCTAACACAATTTGCCACAATTTGCTAAAAAAAGACGTCTCATAACTGCATTGTGCTAATATACGGGGTGATCATTTTGAAGTTTTCCGGAATTTTCAAAAATCACGTCTGGCCGATAGCATAATTCTTGTTCCTGAGTTGAATTATTGCAATAGGCGGGCATTACAAGCCCCACAAATCTAAACAAATATTGAACTAATTACCAAAAATTCACTAATTAAATGCCTAAATAATTAATTTACGGCACATATTGTAATTCACTAGTTGCAGCCGGTAATTTCACAAGACGTATCCACTTTAAGTAAATTTCCAGAATGGGACCAGTTTCTACATAGTAGTGTGCGACGAAATACATGTTCCAGTTACATTTGCGCTTCAATGCATAAAAGAGCGTTTTCTCAAATAAGTAAATGATTCAATAGTGCACATATACTGCGAGTTTCATGGCGCATATCTCCTGAATCGTGTTATTATGAAAATTCATTCGAAGTGTAGACGCCTTGAAAGCTCAGCGGCTACAATTCGTAATGTGCAGCATGTGCCATGCAGTAAACAATTAGGAGTGTTAATTAGTGCAATTTTTGATTTGTTGAATATCAGCTTTGATTTCTCGTGCTAGTAATCTCCAACTCTCTCCGTAATTCAGTTTTAAGGACTACAATTGTGGTTTCTGTAAGAGGCTACTTGTAAAACTTCGGAAAACTTACAAATCATCACCCCGCCTATAATATCTTTTTTGACGACCTTAATGTAAACACACGTACCATGTTGTAACCAAGAGGTGGCTTCTGAAAATTCATATTTAGGAAAGAAAATGACAAGACTGAATAAGTTGGTGTCATATTGGTCAGCAACGGATAATAGGGACGTCAAAGCAGTAAATATTAGACGCGCGTTTCGTTTGAAGTAGAAATGGCTGTAAGACGGTTCGTAGCCGGAAGTATGGCTTCCGAGGGACAGTGGTGCACCTGTACCACGCTAGAAGCGTACGGTGAGGGGCTAGTTGGTATGACATTATGCGAACAACGAAAAACTGCGCAAAAAAGAACAAGACAGAGAAAGAAGCACACGACACAGGCGCAGACTAACAACTGGTTTAATGCTCCAACGCCACTTTCCTACCAACAACAGAACGCATGCGCACAAACCGCAAGGACCTTGTTCTTTTTTTGCGCAGTTTTTCGTTGTTCGCATACTGTACCACGCTCCCAGACAAAACCGCTTATCAGCTGTATATACCTCCTGAAATTTGTTTAATGGAAGCACAATTATTCAGCGGGATTTAACCGATTTAATCTTGTTGTCTCCGCTATTCTTTCTTTCAGCATGGCGGCCACTACATAGTGGAGAAGCAATCGCTCTCCGCATTTAATTAATAATGATTTATTAAGTAACTTTTCAATTGCTGGTTTTAACGCCAACGGCGCAACGCCAGTACTGTAGAAGGAGGCCACAGGAAGCAAAATCCACTTCCGTGGTTTTCAAAATGCCTTCTGCTTTCGAGATGTTCATCGACAATAAAATTCGCATTTTGTCGCTACCATGTCGCCAATGGGAGCAGGAAGAGGGCCATAACTGCCTACGTCACCCTTGTCACCTCGTTCGCTTTCTTTATGTGAACGGGTTCAACGCCCGAGCGCGCGTCTTGTGGAATTATCCGGCGAAGCTCATGTTTCGGCGATGTACCGTTGCTTGGGGTAAAATCGCGCGACGACTGATCAGGCGGGCTCTGGAGTTCATCGCCGCAAGCGACATGGCAGCGTCGAGAATCGGGTGGGCAGCGCTGTTTGCGCGCCCAGTTTCGGCATTGCAGCGACAAAGCTTTTGGCGATGAACATCTGAACAACGAATGGGCTTTTTAAAACCGCACGGCTTAATTTTTTCCCTTATGGCGTCCTCCTCCAGTACTGTCATTGCAACATTGACGTTAAAACCAGCACTAAAAAGGTAAATAACCAATTTCTGTGTATTGGCGAATGATCAGCGACTGCCAGTCGTTTATATACTATAGTTTCTGCCTTGCTGAAATAGTGAATAGCGAAGAAAGCACCATGATATCGAGTAAATCCTTTTATCTTTCCTAAATCTCTTTTCGTGAGAGTAGTCACACGGTATATCGAAGTATATATTATGCTGTATGGTGTCCCAGCTAGCGTAAGCCAAGCTGTTCAACGGAAAAAAAAAAACATTAAGAAAAATACAGTGAAAGAATGTTTTTAAGACCTTCGGTTCTCGGTCGTAAGAGGTCTGATGACCGAACGTAATATGACTTATAATTGCACGCTTCAGTGTGTATTCTTAAAGCTTGGCTAACGTTAGCTGGGACACGTGGCTTACGAAATTCTTATTTTGGAGGAGGATTATTCTATGAAGAGTGACAGGAAGCGCCTTATGCATATGATACGAACAGACAAGAATAAAGACAACTGTGCACAAGGTTTATAGTGTACACAGTGTTGCGTTCATAGTCAGATTATTTAAGTATTGCGGGTAACAGACAACGTTCGCTGTAGTGAACACTCCTGAGGCAATACTTAACAACAATCTCATAGAATACTCAATAGCCCACCCAGGTAAATACCACATTTTTAATAAAGCAGGAAGCTGGCATGCTAATGAACACGGCCACAAATTAGACGAAGCAACACTATGCATTCCACCAACAAACTTCCTTTCACCGCGTGAGAGAAAATACATGTGGTCATGCCTCGCTCCCAAAATTTGAATGTATAGGTTCCTCCGGAATTAATTTCTTACGCGGCAGGCTATATAGTCACTAAAGATCTCACGGAATATGCAAATATTCCTGACATGAAAACTTAACCTCACAAGCAACTTGATTTGTTATTTATCGTAACTTCAAGCGCAACCAGCTTACTCACTTAGTTACTTTCTTTATCACACTCTTTCCCCCACTCAACATCTCTTGAATATACCGCAAGTCCTCCCACACCAATCCACCAGCAGCGGCTCTTACTTCCCGACTTCCTCCATCGCATCCTATGCCCTAACCTCTCTTTTTTTTCGACCAGCAACAGCCTTGTCCAACACCCCTCACTCCATCTCCCGCGCACACACCATAGGTTCTCCAGTTTTTCTAAGCTCCTGGTTTTCGCGGATAGCCGCCGCTGTCGGCAAGCCCGCGTGACTCCACTCCGAAAAAGCACTATAGGGAACCACTATTCTATACACCCAATTACACCATAGATTTAAAAGTGGCCTATGTGAACATATGTCATCCTATAGTAGCGTTGGCGGGCCTGTCTGAAGCGCTCTACCGTACGCTTAATCTTGTTTATATCACACAAGTCGGCCAAAAGTGAAGTACTTCGCGCGTGCCTATTTCATCGTTTGTCACGCGTGTGGAGGGCGCTGTCACCAGATTGGATAGCTTCCAGGAGAGCAATATGTTGCCGTCGCGTGTTCTCAGAACACCAAGAAGTACAATAAAAGCGAATCGCAGCAACATTACGTAGATTACGCGACTGAACCGTGAGAGAAAACACCTATGCAAAAGCATGGACTGCACCATCTCGCCGTTTACATCGTACGCGCGCGATCCGTAGTTCATAACAGTGAAGATACTCGCAATTCCGCGTCCCCTTTGGCAATGGATGCTGATGCCCGGTACTAAAAGACTAGCGTATTTACGTAAAGAAAAACAGAGTAACAGGGACCTCAAATTGTGATTAGCCGCTACGTGCAATCTGCCGGGAACATCCAAATTCAGCATTATCTACAGCGGTCCAATACGCGCGCAGCAGGAATTGAAACAGTAGGAAGAAACCTCTCGGAAACAGCCATCTATTCCCGAAAAGCGTGTCACGGCTCTCGCCAGGTATTGAATCATCGAATGTAGAAACGCATCTCGTTCTAGAATCGCTTAAGAGCAGCAAGACTTCGGTGATTAGCTATGTGGATTGTATTTGGATCAGTTAACTGTTTCTATAGTACTAGGCTTAGTTTTTGTTCTTTTTCCCGGTAGGCGAGATGAATCACTGCCCAATTGTCGCTTTCTTTTGTTTCTTTTTCGCTGTATTCAGCGATTTCTAATATGCTCTTGATGGCCGGCTTGCGACTTGTGTTGATTCTGCAATCAGTCTACAACCAGGAATGTCACAAATTTGCAAATACTTATATTCTGCAGCTTTTTAATGCAATCGGCAGTTGCCTTTTGGAATTCACTGTCATAAAGTACGAAAATATTCCCTTCAACACACTCTTTCCGGCGGCTTCTAAAACAGCTTTTACTGACAACGTACCCTACCACACATCTTTATGTGCGTGTGTGTGTGTTCATTACTGCGTAGCAATGCTCTATTGTTTTTCTCGGTTTATGTTCCTAGATTATTGGGGGATTCATTTTGTTGCATTGTTGGATTACGCTCCATTGACGTTATATAATCATTATATTCCTATTCAAACACTTTAATGTCCGTCCTTTCATGTGTATTATTTAAACATAGAATTATTTTTGCTCATTTGTATGTAATCTTCAACTACCAGATGGTTGACTAATCACTGTTAATATGTTGATTTGTATTATCCCGCTGTTCTTACCTTCGTTGCTAATAGTATATGCAACATCTTTATGTATGTTAAAACAGGAGGTCCCCCTGACTGTTTTTACTTTGAGACCTCCTTCTGTATTACGTTTCCTTTGTAATTGCAAACATCTATATTAATAATAAATTGATTGAAATAGATTCAGTTCTACTTTCCTAAAAATAAAAGAGGAAAGATTGTATTTCGCGAAATTTCAAATGGACAGTCACGTGTACGTGACAAATTTTAATGTTCGTTTGCTACGTTAATAGTGTAATGTATTGACTAATCCTATTTTCTTTTACTTGTACGACCTCGCGCTAAACGTGAAAGTGACAAGAAAACAAAATTTGCTTACTGTTCGTATGTACTTCTGAAATTGAACCGGGAGACGTCATTATGAGTGATTGTCGTGGGCAACGCGTAAACAAGTAGTCAAGTAAGCACTCAATCAAGGCCATTCCTTTGCATTGGAATCTGCAGTGAGTGATCAGCTGGTTGATATTGGGCTGCCGACAACTGCCACAAGAGGCGTACTAACGGCTGGCGTCTGCATAGACAAGAGCATGTAGGCAAAGCGAGTTAGAACAGTTGTGGACCTACTGTAAAGCATTTCAGGCCTACCTCAGTTGAAAGCAGCTGAAACTGAATCAGTGCAGGCAGAGAAATGTAAAAAAGAAAGCAACAAAATGAAGTAGATCAATGCCAATTGGAGAATGAAGAGCATGGCACCGCGACATTGCAGAATAATGATTCGTGTCCACGTTGGGAAGCATAGGGGGCCAAAGTTTTTTTGTCCATATATATATATATATATATATATATATATATATATATATATATATAATATTGTTGATTACTGTAGGCCGAAAACGCGCGTAGTAGATGAAGTGCAGGAAAGAGGACGTCATTCCTCGCATAATAAACGTTCGCTCCATGCACACAGCGAACTTCGAAATGCCACTGGTTAAAAAAAATGTAGAACCTTTATATCAGTATATATGAGCCTTCGTATACATCACCTGATCTACATCGGAGATTTTTTTTTTTTTTTACTGTACCGGCCTGCACAAGAGAGAGGCACAGCGACTGGCTCCGTCAGAAATTCCCAGAACGCGGCGCCTGTGCGCTTCTTAGCGTTGGCGACCCGTAGGCGCGTTTCGATCTGTTCGGCAGCGCACCAGTGAAAATAAATGCTACGAATTTCGCCGTGCTGCCCGTTGCAGGACAACCACGTGAAACACACGCAAAGTTTTGGTTGCCCCTTTTCATTAATGTTGGACGCTACGGATATGACATGCGTCTTTATAGATAAGGACGTAGTGCCTTCTGCGCTCGCACGTGTTTCGTCTGGACGACGACGTATCTACAGCTGTGATTGTGTTTCTCTAGTTTCCGGTTGTTGGCTGCTATAACACAATATCCGAACGGAATTATCGTTCTGCCGTAGGCTTTATTAAAAGCGAAGCTTTTCTTCGCGAATCATGCCGGGAGTTGGGACCGTGGCGGCTGCGACGGGCTGTTCTCTTGTCGAATGATAAGACAGCCAATCAGAGCAGATTACAAGCGCAAACAAACGAAAAGGTTTGCCATTTCAAGAAGCTATGACGGAGAAAAGAATCGCGCAAAAAGAATGGGCCCTCATTTAGCGCTCCCTCGTGATGCGATATCATTTTCCGGGGATGTAAGCCAGACGCCACGTGGGAAATAAAAGAAGCTCACATAAATGATTCCAACTCTGCATTCGAAATAAAGTTTTCTCACTCACTCACTGCATCATGCACAAACAGCAGCAATGTCACGGCTAACTTATTATCCGTCATCCAACGGACGCAATTTTCTCCAGCTTTAATACACGTGATACCTGTATGTCTTTGCCTGGGGAGGTATCTCTCTAAACTCTGTTTACTTTGGAAACTTACATTGCTCATTCAAATGTAGGAGAAGTCTAACATATCAGGCTTTAGCTAAGTACAGCTAAAGTACAGTTAAGTTTCAGAACGCTGACGCTCTGTGTTGCGCCTGCACTCATTAGATCCTATATATGCACGCACTGTGCGGAAGAATATCGCAAAATATCTTGCAATCGAATATTGTAAGAAGTCATGGGATCGATAAACATGGCCTGCTATAAAGGAAGCTTTGGATACGGCTGTCACCTTGTCTTATTTTAAACGCTTCCATGGGTCGTCAGAGTTGCCGATAGATACGTATAGTTCTTCCGTGACATATATGTTTAATAATTGAGTGAGGGTTTCTTATCAATAAAGACAACGCAATGATGAGTGGCATGAATAACAATCAAGAATGCTTTCACAAAAAGAAGGCTAAATGTTTACAGTCGAGAACACACTCAGAAATTGTAGTCTTGTTTAAAGGGACACTAAAGTGAAAAATGATTTCTTCTGCATCAGTAAATTACCGGTCTACAACATCAAAAACACCACTCGTACAACGATAAGACGTTTCGTAAGCCAGAAAAAGCGCAAGAACGAAATACGGGTGGCGACGCCTACATAAGTTCCCGCACCTGGGGGCTGTGACGTCTTGGATTTTGATGGCATCTTCTAGGGCCTACTAATTAGACATAGCGGTACAGATTGACTACATTGTGTTCTAAAGAAACCAAATATTAAACATGGCAAGTTTCGGGAACCTTTATTCAGCCAACGCGGCCCAAATGCGAAAACATACTTTGGAATCCCTGGCGTCACGCTGACGTACCGGCGCTGGGGTTTCGGCGCGAAATTCAAGCACTGATACTTGGACCTTCATTTTCTCATCTAATAATCAAACTATCTTTTTTTAAACGACTGCCTGCAAAGTTCTCAAACAATGCTTCATTAGTCTAAACTGATTTATTGTTTCGCTTTAGTGTCCCTTTAAGAAGCCCTCCATATATAAATGGGAATAAGAAAATGATGGAATTGTGTATCTCGAAGTCATTTCAAGATCACATGCGTGCCTCAATGGCAATCAGCAGAGCTCATTATTACGTTCTCTAGTTGTGACATGCTGCGCGTAGCATTAAGGATCCCGTTCGACTAGGTTTCTTTTATTTAGGCTGCTCGGCTAATCGAGGCCTTCTTGTTGCGCGGCAGTAGTGAAACGCGAAATTCGTCGCAAGGATGCCGCGAGACACCAGGTAATTTCCCAAGTATGAAGACTTCACGAGGCACACCGAAAGCAGTTGAACATTACTCCTTCAGGTACAGTAAACAATAAGGCAACGAATCCAACCCTGGTAGTAATTAAGACCGTCAAAAAAATTATGAATATCCGATAACAACCGGGTGCCTTCACTCGGCATGCGCCGACTTTCGCCATTAGCATTACGCAAGGATTAAAAGCAACAATTTCGCGCACAACAAAATGCGAAGAGAGGTTATCACTCTGCGAACGCGATTCGCTACCAATCGGCCCCGAAGATAAAGTGAGAGTGTTAGCCTGTGGGCTAACAATTTCACGGGATCGGAATAGGCACAGCCTAAAGTTAACGTCCAATCACACTATTTGCAAGTTCCTACTGCACAATGCCTTACGCGTTTCAGAAACATTGCGTCCCGAAGCACCACTGTAAATATTAGAGATGACCAAGCTGGACCTGTTGGCGTTCGCGAGTTGTGCGAACAAAGAAAAATGAATACTCATGATTACCCTTGACATGGGGTCCTGTCGGAGAATACAGTGAGGAGAAAAGCAAGTATTAGTACAGGTTTCACTGCGACTCACAGCTTTGACAAAAGCAGCTAGAAGCAACGGAGTAAAAGGATAAGTGTTATGACAAGATCAGTTGTGTTTTGCTGAAATGATATTGAGGTACGGGAAAATAGGTAAGGCTGTAATGACGATAACAAACAAACCACTTTTTCAGAAGTGATTCCCGCATACCAAGCGACTCAAAGAGCACTGGAAATGACTGACCAAGTCATAATCGAGACATTATGCGTTGCTTGCCATATTTATTTGTTAATGGTCATTGATCCAATGTCAAACATAATTGCAGGTTTGATTATATATATATATATATATATATATATATATATATATATATATATACATAGAAACCTTTCGGGACACTGCGACGTTTGGCAGCCTTTATTCGATCTCAATCCCAATTTAATCTACGTGAAAGCTTAAGGCTCAGTGCCACGATTAGTGGACCTTATCAATTTGAATACAGCAATCAACTGTGTTCGAGGTGTTAATAACCAAGTACATTACGGTGAGAGGCGAAACAAGAGTTGCGCTTCCCACAACGATATGTGTGCGTTTTTCTTCACAACCGTAGCATATACAGCTTCGTCATTGCAGATACTAGCGCATTTTCTTTTTATATTTCATGTGCATATCAGACCGTTTATTAGTAACATGTGTAGTTGTTGCACAGCGAGAAAAAAAAAGAACAGGTAACCATAATTTATCTTTTAGAAGTAATAATTTTGATATTTAATGTCATAATTTCACCTAGGGCGACATCCCTGTTTAAGGTAAGGGGTCACAGATAATGCTAAGTAGGGCTCATCATGGAATTGGGAGCCGCCGTGTTCCTTTGTGCATAAAATGCTAAAATGCAGCACGTTCACGCCGAGAAGGCGCTATGTACCGTCGTGGAGGCGAATCGCGTGCACGAATACGTCTTTGCCAACAGTTCCATGAGTGTATCTTAGCTTTCTTTTTGCTACGTTCGCGTCTAAGCTCATTGCAACGGCAAAAGCTGCAAGTTTTCAGGCATTTCAACAACATGCACTCCTTAAAAGAATCACCATGGTTGTTGGGATCTTTTTCGCCGAGCGAAGTCCGGGTAACTGTAGCAAAACGTATTCCCAATGAGGGCGTCCGTTGTAGAGGAGTGCCGAAAAAATTCGGAGGACGCTTAAGCTTCGCCTTTATGTAACGCGATAGCATTGAAAGATCCCTGACGGGTTCTCACGCTTCGCAGCGACTGCAGCGTATGTAACCGACCTGGAAACGCTTACCGCGAACGCTATGAACAAAGGCGAACTTTGCGGTGGAACCACGGCCCCTTGTGTGGGCCGCGATGAGGCGGAGGCGAGCGCCAGCTGGAGTCAACGCAAGCAACCGGGCGCGCCACTCCGTGGCCCCCATTACACCCAACGCGCCTGCGCGCCCAAATTACGGACGCCGCGGCCGGTTTGTGAACGCCGCGGTCGGTTTTTGTGTGTGAAGGGGTTTGTTTGAGTTTTCGCGTAACACAATTATTTTTTCTTGTATAGTCAAAAAACAATCCGAGAGCTATGAAGTGTGTAGGTTGTGTGCAAGTCGTAGTTTACAATTTTTATACGTATTCATGGCTTAGAAAATTCAATTAGTTCCGTCCATTCCTTGCATCATATGAAAGGCCTGGTTCATACGTGGTTCGCAAATCTGTCGGCTGGATTTCCTGCAACATGGGCTCCTTAACCCTGCCGCGTTAAGAGGAGCACAAGTACGGCGTACGAGACTGGCGTTCAGTCGGCTCGTGTGAGGAATCGGGCAATGACGCACTTCTTCAGGGTCGTCGTTCGCGACCATTGTTTTGCCGTGTTCGTCACGAGCGAAGAGGATCGCTTGCTGCAGCTGGAACAGTGATAGCTCGAAGCACGTCAATCACCGACAACAGCGAGTTTTTAAATCGGGGTGCCCAATCGTTATCGCACGCAAACCACCGCGCTTACATAAGCACGCAGAATGAGCACAAAACTTTTTAGCGTATTTGGGCATGAGAACGCAGGCGCTGGAATGGATTAAGATGGCTGATGATGAGGCAGCAGGCCAAGTATTTCTTTGCCACGTATAGGGCAACATCTATGTCGACACATGTTCGTGAAATGGGCGTGCACAAGTGTGATAAGGCCGGTGTCCAATAGTATGCAACGTTGAACACTGGGACCGTAGTTCTGCCATCTGTCGGCGCTCAGCTCACTTCTACGCGAGGTTGAGCGCTCACGAATTCGTCAGCTTTGTTTTACGTTGCGCTGTGCAGCGCAGATACAGTTCATGGTCAAATTATTTAGTTTTGTTTTTTTGTGTGCATTTTAGCCGCAGATTACCTAACACGCCATGATTTTGGCCTTAATTGCACTGATGGGCCATAATAACATTATGAAGCATAAATGATAGCACGCAAGTCATAGCAAAAAAAATAGAGCGCCGACCACGCAGTCGTTGAGATAACCAAATAAACCCGCAATGTGTGATAAAATGTTCTACAACGCAGACATCGCACTGAAATAGATGATAGGAGGGTGTTCTTGAGATGTGCACTGGACAGTCACACCGGTGTAGGAAACGAACGGTACTGTCTCTATCACGTCATGCACTTGATCACTGTCATTAGGACTTTCTTAGAGGAACAAGAAACAGTCGAAGTGGTACATTTATTTGCTAACAAAGTTGACAGCCGAATGCAGAAATAAAAACAGTGTTATAAGCTTACCGTGTATGATGATAGCTACGACGGTGAACGAAAAATCAAATAATGCGTAAGCACTCAGGACAGAAAGAGAGAACAATTTGCGCCTGTCTTAAAGACTAATTTGAGAGAGCACAAAGGTGCAACAAGCGAAACAGCGGCCCGGGAGAAATAAAGAAAGAAAGCCTAGGCACAGGCGTAAGCAATGGTTTTAGTGAACAGCTTGTATACTGAACATTTTTCCTTGGAACAAGAACGTTTGTGCATGCATCTTTACTCTAACACAATAAGGTGCATGTAGTGGCTGCAATAAGGGCAATCGTTTAAGCACCTAGCATTTCATCCATGAAATACGACAGGAAAATGATATTTTGGGAGGCATTGCTATCCAGCTCCGCCCCCGGAGATCAGCTCAGGCTCGTCCGCAGGGCAGAAAGGATGGCGAGTGCCAGCGGTGCCTTGGAATAGGGGCCCGACCACTCGGCGTTACCCCGTTTTAGGGGCAACGAAGTTCTTTCTACGAATAAAGTTTTGTTCTTCTTCTTCTCTTCGTTAATACTAACGCCCACTTTACTCTCGCACCGCGCTAATTATTTTCAAGCGTAGTTGCTCAGTGACACCGCTTGACTTACTTCTCGCCACATGAATACATTTAAAGAATTTCACACGTGCACTGTAATATATTTTTCACCCTTAAAAGTGAAAAAAGGTGCAAATGTGTGTAGAACTTCTCACCTTACGGTGTTATTTATATAACGGACACCCTAAGGGACTAAGTTATAGACACATTTACACCCATTTAACTTTTAAAAGCGTAAATTATATTACAGTGTGCAGAGAAAGTATTGCCCCAGAGGGGCGCGTGCCACTGCTGCAACTGAGGGGCCATCTGTTGCGGCACCAAGGCTTCCCGTGGAAGTAAAATCTCGTTCACACAAGTATATAATAGACCACGCACTCGTCATCTGCGGGTTCACTGGGCACATCGACTTGCTTCCCTGTTTAGATAATAGTTAAAATTGCAATGTGCACGTGACAATCGGTGCAATCGAAATAAAAGAGTTATACCCCGCCCGCATTCCGCATACGCGAAGTCGTACAAAAACGCAGGCATTCCTTACGTTGAAATTTTTGTCCTGCATGAGAGAAAAAAGAAAACACCAAAGCTTGAAGTTATAAGATTGTTCAAAATTTCGCGGCCTCAGCCATGGCCTTAGCATAAACACACATTCCTGGCGCATTTTAAGAAACCATTAGAAAAAGAAGAGACTAAAACGCATGTAAACATAAGTACAAACAGGGTAAAAAGCCCTATTGCCTGTCACTTTAGTGTTAAACCACGTGGACTCATTCAAGTTCTGCCATCAAGCAGTGGTGCACGCTGCTTCCTTCATTCTCGTTCGTCAGACTCAGTAAGGCAATTAAGATGTTAAGGTAGTAATTACCAGAACCCGCAGCGGTGTCTCCGTGGTAACTGCGTTGCGCTGCTGAACACGATGTCGCGGTTTCGGCTGCCAGTGGCTGAGGCCATATATCACTTATCACAAGTGTTAAAGGAAAATTAAAGCAATGAACTAAATCACACATTCCGCTTTAGCTACATCCGCAGATGTCATGCGGATGTAGTGGCTTAAGTTACCATAGGTGGCCAGTTCAATTATCGGCACCATTCGTTTTCATTATTGTACTTATTTCTTTTTCAAATAAAATTCGCAGAGACTCCAGAGCGAACACACAGTCACCGGCCGCGCATTGCAGCTCGAGTGACATGTACCTTCCCTTGCATGATCTACCAACACCAGTGATACCATTGAGCGAATGCTTAACGATGCACTTTTCAAGCATAGTTGTTGGTTTATACACCGAGATGGGGCCCTACAACGTAAAGATATTCCAATTTGTTTTTATTCCAATCTTCTGACGTCGCATTTGCGTAGCCGTCGAAGCAAGCATTGGGCGGTGACCCGATGCGTTTGAACCGCCCATATCACTTCCTTTGTTTAAGACAGGTCACTTTTATTTGCTCTGAAAGCGAATAGCATTGCCTACCTTAACAGGATTTTCTAATATAGCTGGCTAACAAGAGGCAAGGAGTCCGCAGAAGTGGAGAGGGCATTAGAGGGCCCGACGCAGCACAGTGAAAGTAGATATTCGGATGAGCAGGGTTGTGGCGGCATCTGCGATCGGCCCGCTCTACCTGCCTTAGCTTGCAGTGACTGGTCGGAAATCGCAGCGGCGTTGCAACTGGAAGGTTAGAAATTTCCCTAAAACGCATCCTCGCTCAAGAAGAGTCGGTTGAACCACAATGTTTGTTCTTTTTTGTTTTTGTTTTTTTTTTGTTCGGTGTAATGGTGCATCTAAACGTGATCAGGCCCATCGCCCCCTACTAACCTTTATAGAGTTAACTAACTTAGATTCACGTTTGTAGCATGAACATTCAACATTGTGTAGTAGCGTGACTTTCAGTGACCGGCCCTACTGTGTGTGATCAGTACTGTGCCCTAACGCTTCTTCCTTCGAAGATGGGAAGTGGCCGGTTCAAACACCGTGTAGTGTATATTGTGAACCGACTACCGGTGAAACGGTGATTACGTGCAGCTGTACTTGGCGTCTCATCGTGGAGAACACAATTACCCGCATAGCGAACTAGCTATGGATGTGGTTGATAATTGTGGAGGCTGTTCGACGCGGTGTCACTTTAATTCCGGCTGCAGAGTTCTACTTTAGTCTTTAGATTTGTCCTGTTGCTCTTCCTTTCCTCTTTCCTTTTTGCTCCCCTCCTTCCTATCTTCCATTTCTGTGTTGCTGTCACCTCCCTTCAGAAGAGTAGGCAGGCGTTGTGCCCCTTCCGGTGGCAGTGGCCAGCCTGCTCCTCGCTTTCCCTTTCCTGTTAACTTTGTATATGTGTTGAAAACAAATTAAAATAATAATAATAATAATAATAATAATAATAACAATAATAATAATAATATCAGATGGGAGCTTTCCCGGTTTGCGTGACGTCGCGTTACCGACAGGCTAAGTGGACGTGACCCGGAAAATTCTTGACCAATTGTGCGGGGCTGATTGCAGAAATGGAATAGAAACACTTTCGTATAGCTTTGCGGGATGGCGCCCAAGGCTGCGATATCGTGAAGGAACACGTAAAGGATTGTTTGAAGAACGTACAGCTTTCTTATACTATAGGTTGTAGGACTGAAAAAGTTGGATTTCATTCCCGTCATGCGTAATGTTGGCTGTTACAATGCTCAAGCAATAAAGTACCAAAGAATCACAAGCATATCACAGTAGTCCAGGTATTCCTTTATCAGTCGCAGTGCGCGCATAGCACTTGATATTCGCGGGCCGAGCTTCTCAAAGTGATCGTCGGCTCCATTTTCATTTAATAAAGAAGTTCGGCACACAGGTTCGCCGAGTGTTTGTCGGTCAATAATATATATCCACCTGAATATCCTACGGTGTTATATGCCATTTTCAGCTAAATAAGCCACGAACCAGTAATTACGCCCGACAACAACATAAGCTGCACACGATGCTTGTAAAAATTGCTTCGGTAAACATACGGAAGAAAATGAAATGACTAATTTCAATCTCGATTTTTACAACCACAGAGCCCTCTTGACGTGATATTCGTGCACCGCTAAAAAAGAGCTGGCATATGAGCAACAAAACAAAAAGACACTTTGTTAACTGTTGTTGCCTTGCGTACATATTTTCACTTAACAATAAAAAAATAAAATAGGTTTAAAACCGCATGCCCAAATTTTTTGGCACTGATGACGACCTTAAGTGCAACGGAGAGCGTTATATTTACTGCTAAATCTCTTAGTGCGACTTTACGGCAGAACAGTGCATTTCTCGGCCCATTCGACCTAACTTCTGCCAAACGCCTCACGACTACGTTTCATGAGTAGCGTGCGAAGTTTTCTGTACTGTCAATTGACACCACCAGGGCCGAATGGGCGAAAAAAAAGAAAAACTCTCAGTATTACGCGGTGTCTGCGGTGTTTCTTAAATACCTATTCGCCGACGGTACAGTTAGTCGCCTTGAGCGCGTAACCTTATTGTTGAAGTAGCTTGCAATTTTGTGCCCGCTGCGATACACAGTGGAGAGCATCCGTACTTTAGAAAAAGAACAGCAGACGCACACGGTTAATTACTAGCATACCGTGATTAAACTCTAGCTCTTCTGGTCAGGTTGTTGCTCAACGCTCACTTTAGCGCTACACTTTATGGGACCGGCATCTGCTCTGTCCGTTTCCGCACGTATGCGGGAGCTGGCAATATATGGCGCTCCCTACTGTACTAAAGTGCAGCTGCCTAGCGTCAGTTCCTGGCGCTTGAAGATGACGAAAGCTGCCTCACTGTATTTTCGCTGTTCTCGTAAATACAGCCGACTCAGTGTAATCGCAAACGCCACACTGCCGAGCACGGCGAAAACTTAGCTACAAAACGGCACTCGATGCGAAAGCGTGTTTCCCCATTTCGTGGCGACGCGTAATAGCCACACGGGGCCCGCTTTCTGATATCTCAAGTGACAGACTCTGACGAGAATTTCGACGGGCGAAAGCGGATTTCGTGTATGGCACGTCGGCAGCTTCCCTACGCAGCGGGGTTTAGAAGCGGGCGAAACGAAAGTGCTGAGGGCAGAAGAAACCAAAGAAGAAAGTGTACGTCCTTCGGGAGCATGCATTCGGTATGCACACAGTATGCACTACGCAAATCACTTGCAAGAATGCTTCCAAGAGAAAGAGGAAGAAAGCTCCCGAAGAGAGAGGCGCAGACGAGGCCGATAGATGAAGAGAAGTACTGTTTTTGTACGTCTCCAATTTTGTTCCCCCATCGCGACCTTCGAAGAAAATGCGGCGGGAATCGAGAGGTAAGCGGGCTGATGTTGAAAGGCCGGGACAAGAGCTTCCGAGAGAGGAAGCAGGACCTGAAAGTGGAGGCTCACCGTGAATAACGGGTGACGAGAACTGGAGCGAAGTGAGCTAACGCAAGATGTAGAATGAGAAATCCTTAGCGAAAAGATATGCTTGATCTGCACGACGTTTTATTGGTTGGGCTCGTTCTTCCAGGTGACTTCGATTTACTTCACTGCTCCTCTATGTAGCTGCAATTTCGAGCGCTCGTATGCGTGTGCTTTTCAATGATGTCTTCTGATGATGCGATGTAGGGTCTTGTCTTCTTTGTCCGAGCTTCTGGCTGTTCATTCCTGAGTAACATCTCTCGAGTCGCGGATGCGTCTCCTTCTGTAGAAGTCTATGGGCTAAATGCTGAGACTATGTTCAAGCCATTATTCGGCAGTTTCCTAAAGAGTGGCGTGCTTTAATAAATAACTAACTGGAATATTTCGTGGGCACGAGAATCGCAACTACAGAGCAATACAACGCGTAGTTTTTTACCACGCCATGGCTGCTGTCTTACGCGCATTACTGTCCTTTTTCCTACGTTTGGGCGCTACGCACTACCGCCGCTCAATTTACCTGCATGAGAATTGGAAAAAAAGCGATGTATTCTTGTACAGTGCTAACCGCATATTGATCCTATAGATCTTGCTCGTTCTATAGAGCTTCTCGCAAGAAGCGCGCGCATTCTTCATGTGTCTTGACGAGTTCGCAGGCAATAACAAAAATTTGTAAAGTACACTTACGCTCATCAAATCGTGCTGCGGAATGAGAACAAGGGATAAACGAAAGTGAGTCAAGGAAATGTTGTTGCAAGGTGCGATTTTAGTAGAAATATTTTGCGCCACTTCAAGTGTCAAAACAATAAGTTGTTAGCCGTTTTACGCGAACTATTTATTATACGTTCGTGATCGATCAATTTATTGGGTGGGTATTCCGTATTTCTCGGAGGACTAGAGCCTGGCACTGCGAGCATTGCAAGGCTGTGCACTATAGCAAAAAGGCACTCTTTTCTTTTTTTCTTTTTTTTTTGTCGAGAACCAGATTCCATGTTTGATGTGAATCATCAACCTGAAACACTTGACAGGCAGAACGTGAGTGCTTGAGAGGTTGCTGCGCATAGTATTACAGTGTTAACAAATCGTGAATGGCACTATCGCATTGCGAAGTGCTTCGAAAAACTTATTTAAGAAAAAACGTGTTTCGTTCGGATTTATGCCATTACAACACGTCTATTTTCGATAACAAATAGTGTGACAGAACCTTGTTTTGTGTGCGTGCGTGCGTGTGTGTGTGTGTGGGTGTGTGAGTGTGTGCGTGCGTGTGTGTGTGTGTGTGTGTGTGTGTGTGTGTGTGTGTGTGTGTGTGTGTGTGTGTGTGTGTGTGTGTGTGTGTGTGTGTGTGTGTGTGTGTGTGTGTGTGTGTGTGTGTGTGTGTGTGTGTGTGTGTGTGTGTGTGCGTGCGTGCGTGTGCTCAGAGAGCGGTTTTTCTTTAGCTTTTTTTTTCACTGTGGCTTCGTGCGCGCATGATGTTACAGAAGCAACAATTTATTCAGGGGGTCCATCTAGTGGCGGTCCGCAGCAGCAGTTCAAAATGGAGAAACCATCAATGACCTCCTTGTCTTGCACATAACTAGCAGGTGCAAGTATCGCTGTTTTAAGGCACCAGGCATCACGACGTACATTCAAGACGAGCTTAGAGAATGTTTTATAGAATAACAAACTTATTTGCTACAGCACGTGCCAGGTAGATACTTCGCGACGTGCACCCGTGGGCGTCGTGCCACTCGCAAGGCCCACGTCGGCTCTCTCGGAGTAACGGAAACCGATTTCTACAGCCATTCTTTTGCGAACTCTAAACGACGCAGACGATTGCGGAAGCCGGAAACACGTCATTGCCACGATTTTCTTTAAAGCCACCCATACTGTATCTTACATGAAATCGGCACGATGCGTGAACTTGACCTGGCATTTGTCCATCTGTGTTCGGAATGGCAAATAGTTTGAAGAAAGTTTCTGTCGAGGTTTAAGCGATTTATATGAGCCTTTCTAGATGACGGTAAGCATTAAGTCTACACAGATCTCGTAAGTACTGCTTTTTTAAAGTACTAAATAGCTTTCTTAAATAATAACGTACTCTGCAAACATTAGAATTTGCGATATGCCATGGTTGAGGCTCTTGAGTGAACAATAAATTTAATAAAATAGACCCCATAGTTATTGATTCCTAATAGTTTAACACGCGCAAAATTTACACGACCCCTTTAATGAGTATATGTTTTTATGTAGCATTTCTGTATACCTTCCATTCGCAACCAAGCGGCTAACGTACAGAAACATCTGTGTCCTGTTATGGCAATATAAACATTCTATATCGACAATTCGTAACACGGAATTCCATGTTATGTGTGTACAAGGCGGTAACTTTAGCTTTGCGAATGATAGCAGGGGAATTCTTGTTTTGGCAATCTATTCCTTGTAGAGTCGCAAAATGAACTTGTCCAGTTTTGGTAGCTCCTGAAAAGGTGCGTGCTGATACTTTCAGAAGCTGAGCCTCTTTTTCTAAGAGCGATAAAGAAACGCAATAACTATCTATACTATTGCATTGACGGGCTTCGGCACTCAAGGCCTTAAGTGACTTACTGAAGCTTTTTAACGACGTACGAATGGCGCGACCGTCTTTGAATGTTGTCACGCGTAGCACCGCGTTACTGTCTAAAATATCCCTTTTCCTTTTCCTTTTTCTTCTTCTTTCTCCTTTTATTGCCTTTACCCCTTTTCCCAGCACAGGGTAGCCAGCCGGTACTTACACTGGCTAACCTTCCTGTCTTTCCTCCCCTTTTGTCTCTCTCTCTCTCTTGCAGATGGCTTTTGCGCACTTTACACAATGGCACGAGCGCAGCACTCACATGCAGCCTCCTCTAAGACTGCAAAAAATTAAACTTAAAAAAACACGTGTGTAGATACACAACGAAGATTCTGCAAGGAGCGCACGATGTTCGTTTATATATAAAAGAGCGTACAGAACATTTTAAGAAGCGCGAGAAAATGTAAGACCATTTGTTGTATGCAAAAGGTAAAAACAGGGGAGCGCTTACAAAACGTCTGTCCTCTTCCTAGGAAAAACAAGAAGAAGAGATTAGGAGCAAAGGAAATGAACGATATAATACAAATTTTAGGTACAACGTTTGCTGATCGGGAAAGAATATGCGACAAACGGCACGATGTCGCTACAGCAGCAAATGCCGGCGAAGCTAACCACAATATTAACGTTTGCTGAGACGTTTTATTGCATCCGTATTCGAAACTGCCTCAACTGAACCTAAATATATATTGTTCTTCCTTTGTGGTTTCCTTGTTTCCAGCTTTTGCTACGGTTTCGCTGAATTACTCAACAAACGGACGGTGATTTTCTCTTCAAATTGAGCCCGTGAATACATACAGCACTCTCATACACGTTGCTAGAGAGTGCTGATGTTACTGCCTTCAATGCATTCGCAGCATAAATAAGTACAATTAAGATTGTCAAACATCCAGCACTCCTACATACAGTGCTGTCCCCCATTCAGCGTAATACGGACACCAATGGTGGGTTCATATTTCAATTCTTCTTCTCTATGAATAATTCTTATTTCTGCTTTGCTACTCAAAGCCATTTCAATCTTCCACTATTTCTATACGTCAGGATGACGAAAGACATTATGCACAAAGAGGGAAAGAAAGCTAGACTATGTGTTTGCCCCTGTATATACGGCGAGCCGTTGGCGCACACATGTCAGGGTTACATAGCACAGCTGATCAGAACAAACGGCAACACTTTACTATGCTAGAAATAATATAGAGCATTTAGCCATTGTTTTTTTTTACCAAAGAAGCATAAAAGGGAAACCATTTCAGGTAACGATGTAGTACATGTCTTTGATTGCGTTTGGACAACAATTCTATCTTGTGCGTCAACAGGAAGCCAGTCACAGATTACATAGCTTCCAATGTTGCTGGTGCATAGCGTCAATTTCTTAGGCAATCTAAACACTCGGTTGTTCTGGTTATCCCTTGGTTATTTTGTTCATTCTGTAAAGAATACGTAAAATGAATTCAGTCGAGGATTCCCGAATGCAATCTTGTGAAGAAACAAGGCTGCTGTAGTATGTAAAAATGTTAGAATATACGTTAGAATCGTCGTTAACCAGGCGTTAGCATACTTCTCATTTTTTTAGTGCAATCGTAGAGTTGCGTGATCAATAGGCATATCAAAGCAAATCTACTCATTATGAGAGCCATGAGTTTTTTTATTTGTCACTCCTAGTTGTGTCTGGTAAGATGTGTACGTCAATTAGTAAAACATCCAAAGTACTATAGACTAGTGCAAGGGCCTCACCCCCAACTTGGCAGCCCAACATTTTTTTTTATCGAGGAGGGTGGGGATATTTAAGGTCATTCCGCCTTCTGAAGGTGGATGACTAGCGGAGCTACAAACATCGTGATATAAAAACTTGTGGTAAAGACTTTATTGCGTCACTCATAGTCACTTAGTAGCGGCAGTCCCAATGGCATTGTGGTCGCTCTGATATACACTGCTATGATATGTGATGATCGCTATGATATACACAGCAATTGAAGTGAGAGGAAAGGCACCAAAGGAAGCAGTAGGCAAGCTCTACCAAGTAACAAAGGACCTAATAAAGAAACGACAAAGAATGAAAGTGTCCAACTCAAGAGGTAAGATAGAATTCGCGGAACTGTCAAAACTGATCAACAAAGCGAAAATGAGTGATATTTGAAACTATAACGTGAGAAAGACTGCGGAAGCCGCAAAAAATGGACGCAGCCTGAAGTCAGTGAGAAAGAAACTTGGCATAGGACACACCAAGATGTATGAAAGATAAGCATAGTAATATAATTAGCAATCTCGAAGACATAGTAAAACAAGTAGAAGAATTTTATATTGACCTGTACAATACCCAGAAGAGTCAGGATACCTCCATTAGAAACAGTAATGAACAGGATACAGAAACTCCTCCTATAACTAGCGATGAGGTCAGAAGGGCCTTGCAAGACATTAAACGCGGAAGAGCGGCAGGAGAACAATGAATAACAGTCGATTAATTAAAGATGGAGGAGATCTAATGCTTGGAAACCTGGCGGCTCCTTAACCAAGTGTCTATCGACTGCAAAGGTCCCAGAAAACTGGAAGAATGCAAACATTATACTAATCCACAGAAAGGGAGACGTCAAAGAATTGAAAATATATAGGCCCATTAGCTTACTCTCTACTTCAATGCCAAGGTAGCCAAGAAGCAGGCTGGAGACAAGTCAGTTGGGCAATATGGCATAGGCTCTAGGAATAGCAGGGAACAGTTATTAGTAGAATTTGCAGAACAGAATAATATGCGGATAATGAATAGCTTCTTCCGCAAGCGGGTTAGCCGAAAGTGGACGTGGAGGAGCCCAAATGGCGAGACTAGAAATGAAATAGACTTCATACTCTGCGCTAACCCTGGCATCATACAAGATGTGGACGTGCTCGGCAAGGTGCGCTGCAGTGACCATAGGATAGTAAGAACTCGAATTAGCCTAGACTTGAGGATGAAACGGAAGAAACTGGTACATAAGAAGCCAATAAATGAGTTAGCGGTAAGAGAGAAACTAGAGGAATTCCGGATCAAGCTACAGAACTGGTATTCGGCTTTAACTCAGGAAGAGGACCTTAGTGTTGAAGCAATGAACGACAATCTTATGGGCATCATTAAGGAGTGTGCAATAGAAGTCGGTGGTAACTCCGTTAACAGGTTTCCAGTAAGCTATCGTAGGAGACGAAAGATCTGATCAAGAGACGCCAATGTATGAAAGCCTCTAACCCTACAGCTAGAATAGAACTGGCAGAATTATTAATCAAGAAGCGTAAGACAGCTGACATAAGGAACTATAATATCGATAAAATTGAGCAGGCTCCCAGGAACGGAGGAAGCGTAAAAGGAGTGAAGAAGAAACTAGGAATAGGCAAGAATCAGATGTATGCTTTAAGAGACAAAGCCGGCAATATCGTTACTAATATGGATGAGAGAGTTCAAGTGGCTGAGGAGTTTTATAGAGATTTATACAGTACCAGTAGCTCCCACGACGATAATGAGAGAGAGAGTGGTCTAGGGGAACTTGAAATCCCACAAGTAACGCCGAAAGAAGTAAAGAACGCCTTGAGTGCTATGCAAAGGGGGAAGGCAGCTGGGGAGGATCAGGTAACCGCAGATTCGTTGAAGGATGGCGGGAACATTGTCCTAGAAAGACTGGCCACCCTATATGCACAATGCCTTATGACCTCGAGCGTACCGGAATCTTGCAAGAACTCTAACATAATCCTAATCCATAAGAAAGGGGACGCAAAGACTTCAAAAATTATAGACCAATCAGATTACTGTCCGTTGCCTACAAAGTATTTACTAAGGTAATAGCACATAGAATCAGGAACACCTTAGACTTCTGTCAACCAAAGGACCAGGCAGGATTCCGTAAAGGCTACTCAACAATAGACCATATTCACACTATCAATCAGGTGATAGAGAAATGTGCGGAATATAACCAACCCTTATATATAGCTTTCATTGATTACGAAAAAGCGTTTGATTCAGTCGAATTTGCAGCAGTCATGGAGGCATTACGGAATCAGGGTGTAGATGAGCCGTATGTAAAAATACTGAAAGACATCTATAGCGGCTCCACAGCCACCGAAGTCTTCCATAAAGAAAGCAACAAAATCCCAATAAAGAAAGGCGTCAGACAGGGAGATACTATCTGGCCAATGCTATTCACAGCGTGTTTACAGGAGATATTCAGAGACCTGGAGTGGGAAGAATTGGGGATAAAAGTTGATGGAGAATACCTTAGCAACTTGCGATTCGCTGATGATATTGCCTTGCTTAGTAACTCAGGAGACCAATTGCAATGCATGCTCACTGACCTGGAGAGGCAAAGCAGAAGGGTGGGTCTGAAAATTAATCTGCAGAAAACTAAAGTAATGCTTAACAGTCTCTGAAGAGAACAGCAGTTTACGATTGGTAGTGAGGCACTGGAAGTGGTAAGGGAATACATCTACTTAGGGCAGGTAATGACCACGGATCCGGATCATGAGACTGAAATAACCAGAAGAATAAGAATGGGCTGGGGTGCTTTTGGCATGCATTATCAAATCATGAACAGCAGGTTGCCACTATCCCTCAAGAGAAAAGTGCATAACAGGTGTGTCTTACCAGTACTCACCTATGGGGCAGAAACCTGGAGGCTTACGAAAAGGGTTTTGCTTAAATAGAGGATGACGGAACGAGCTATGGAAAGAAGAATGATGGGTGTAACGTTAAGGGATAAGAAAAGAGCAGATTGGGTGAGGGAACAAACACGGGTAAATGACATCTTAGTTGAAATCAAGAAAAGGAAATGGCCATGGGCAGGACATGTAATGAGGAGGGAAGATAACCGATGGTCATTAAGGGTTACGGAATGAATTCCAAGGGAAGGGAACCGTAACAGGGGGCGGCAGAAAGTTAGGTGGGCGGATGAGATTAAGACGTTTGCAGGGACAACATGGCCACGATTAGTACATGACCGGGGTAGTAGGAGAAGTATGGGAGAGACCTTTGCCCTGCAGTGGGCGTAACCGGGCAGATGATGATGATGACGAGCTTACTCTCAGTATTATATGAAATATTTACTAAAATTATCTCCATTAGAACAAGGGCAACACTGGGCTTTAGCCAATCAAGGGAACAGGCTGACGTCAGGAAGGGATACTCTACAATGGATCATATCCATGTCATTAATCAGGTAATTGAGAAATACGCAGAGTACAATAAGTCTCTCTATATGGTTTCATAGATTACGAAAAGGCATTTGATTCAGTACAGATACCTGCAGTCATAAAGGCATTACATAATTAAGAAGTACAGAACGCTTACGTAAATGCCTTGGAAATATCTACAGAGGTTCTATAGCTACCTTAATTCTACACAAAAAAGCAGAAAGATACCTATAAAGAAAGGCGTTAGACAGGGATACACAATCTCTCGAATGCTATTCACTGCGTGCTTGGAAGAAGTATTCAAGCTATTAAACTGTAAAGGCTTAGGAGTAAGGATCGGAGAATATCTCAGCAGCCTTCGGTTTTCCGATGACATTGTTCTATTCAGCAACAATGCAGACGAGTTACAACAAATTATTGAGGACCTTAACATGGAGACTGCAACAGTGGGGTTTAAGATTAATATGCAGAAGACAAAGATAAGGATGAATAACCGGGCAAAGGAACAAGAGCTCAGGATTGCCATTCAGCCTCTAGAGTCTGTGAAGAAGTACGTTTACCTAGGTCAATTAATCACAGGGCACCCTGATCATGAGAAGGAAATTCATAGAAGAATAAAAATGAGTTGGATCGAATACGGCGGACATTGTCAGCTCCTGAGTGGAAGCTTACCATTATCACTGAAAAGGAAGGTGTACAATGAGTGCATTTGATCAGTGCTGACATATAGGGCAGAGACTTGGAGACTGACAAAGAAGCTTGAGAACAAGTTAAAGACCGCGCAAAGAGCGATGGAACGAAGATTGCTAGGCATAACGTGAGGAGACAGAGAGTGAGCGGATTGGATCAGAGAGCAAACGGGTATAGACGATATTCTAATTGACACCAAGAAAAAAAAATGGAGCTGGTTAGGTCATGTAATGCACCGTTTAGATAACCGTTGAACCATTAGGGTTACAGAATGGGCACCAAGAGAAGGGAAATGCAGTCAAGGACTGCAGAAGACTAGCGATGAAATTAGGAAATTCGCGTGCGCTAGTTCGATCGGTTGGCGCAGGACAGGGGTAATTGGAGATCGCAGGGAGAGGCCTTCGTCCTGCAGTGGACATAAAACAGGCTGAAGAAGAAGAAGAAAAAGAGGAAGAAGAAGAAGATGATGATGATTTACACTGATCGGCATACTCGCGACTGCAAAAAAATTTTTTGAGAATGTCAGTTCGATTCATGTACACAGCTGGGAGGTCGCTTGGGCCGGATCGATGTGGCGTCGCAAGCGATATGTCTGCAACACGACATGCGTAAACCACTGCCTTTTCCGTCCCGGCAAAACCACATTGAAATCACTCAGGACGACCACAGGGTTGGTGTCATCGCAACTAACCCATGCAAAGTGAGTAGTCATGATCCTTGAGGGCTACGAGTCACTGCATTTTTGGCTTGCTTACGGGGGTATGAGCCCTTGATGATAGCAGTTTTGGACATTCTGTTCTGTGCATATTATGCGTCATTACAAAGAATGTAAGCGCTGTTCACTTTTCTGAGTGCTTGGAGCATCTGCCTTACGGCGCTATGAGCCATTGCATTCTTTGCTTGCTTAAGGGGGTTCGAGTGCTTACGGGAGCATGAGCCTTTATTTATGACAGCTTCTTGTGTGCGGGCACGAAAATTATATATTACCAAGCACCCGTTCCGAGCACCCGTTCGGTGCTCGGATGCCGCGCACCCGCACCGGTGAATTTTAGCGCGCTGTGTGCTTTCCAGTGCCCCTACTAGATGGCTAGAGCCAGGGTGTGCGCAAGACCCGCGGTGTGCACTAGTCGCCGGTTGCGCCGGCGCCATTTTTGCCACAAGGTTTGGTCCCGTGGAAGGGCTGGACCTCATCAAAATTTTGAAAAAGAAATAGTGCTGCCCTTACACGAGTCTATAACGCATCTTACCAGGCTTCGTACTGATATATGCTGTATTTAAATACTTAGTTATTTATCTTCTAATACCTGAAGGGTACGAAGCTGGGCTACTTCATGAGGGCTACGGAAACAATTTGTCCAACTCTTAGAAGGTATGTGGCATTATCTTAATAATTGACATCTTCAATGGCTTTCCTGGAACGAGATGCACCTGTTATGAGTGCAGTATCTGGTTCTAAGCCATTCCACTTTGTGGGCTTCAGTAAAAAGTATGCTGGCTGCTGAAATGCCGGCGTATAAGTAACAGTTATGCCAAGCACGGTTAGCTGACCTTTCACAACTTTTTTTTTCTGTAACAGTCATAGAGAGACTCGACCATATCTGTGACGTGAAGCAGAGATTGGAAGGTAACATTTTACTTGCATAACATTCCTAGCGCCAGAGGAACAGGACAGAAGGGAGACGTTGAAAACACAATGCGCTAGTTGTGTTGTCGACATCTTCATTCTGTTCTCGTTTCCTGGCGGTAAATATGTTATCCGAGCGAGAGTACTAACGTGCAGAACATAAACGAGAGCTAAAATTTTACATTAAATGCCTAAATCATATCGCTGTCTGACTAAATCGACCTGCGCGGATGAGATAAACTTAGGATTAAGTAAGAAAGGCTCATTGCATCGTACGAAATTATTAGTAGCTTTTTCAACCGCGACGCTTAGAAGTGTCTCAATTTCGAACTCACAGTTTCCTCGTCGTCTTGATCCTGAAAAAAGAAACGATTGAAAAGTATAATAACGCATACACAGGGGTGTCTTAGTCCCCTATTATTTCTCATTTGAACCAGGCAAGAAAAGAATCGATAGATCAGGTTGTATTCTCAGAGCTCACCTTGTGAAGGGCCCAGCTCGCGAGGCGCATCACTAGCCTCACGATCGAGGGACGCTCATATGACGTGAACACTTACGTGGCCGCACCGGAAAACACCCGGCGTGGTGTGATACACGGAGTGGACCCCGGAGCGACACCGGAGGAACTGAAAACCGACTTGTGGACGCGCACACAGGGTGTCACCATCCACAGCGCCCGAAGACTAGGCAAGACCAAGACAGCCGTCATCACCTTTGACGGACCCATCACATCGAAACACGTCATCTACTGCGGAGCCGAGTACAAGTGCTACCCGTACCGGCCCACAAGACAAATCTGCTACGTTTGCTGCCAACAAGGTCCATGCTCCGACGTGTGCCCCACACCGGACGCCAAGGCTTGCAAACAGTGCGGGATGCAGAACCCGCCAAAGGATCACCGGTGTACCCCGAGATGCCTGATCTGCGGAGGAAACCACGCTACCGCATCGCGGGAGTGCCAAGACCGACTAAAGAAAGCCAGGAACCTGCGAGGCAAGGCCAACGGCGGCAACAACGGCGGTGGACGCGAGAGCAGACGCCGCAGCCGGGACGACCGCGGCAAGAAGCCGAGATGGTTTAGCTCGGAGGAGGAGACTTCGCGGAGCCGTTCGAGATCCCGGGCGTCGCGGAGCCGTTCACGGAGCCGGTCACGGTCCTTCCCGCCCCTGCCGCCCCTGGCCATTAAGGGAGGGAGCCAGCTGCACCAGCAGCAGCAGAGGAAGAAGACGAAGAAGGAGCCTACCAGAAAGAGCGGCGGCGTCAATGTGAGCTGGGGAGCCGAAAACCCTTGGTTTGCTCCGCACTCGGGTGGGGTAGCTAACGAAAAGAACAACACAAACAGCAACCGCGAACAGCCTAGACAGGAGGACGCGTAGAAAATAGCGCTGAGACGCGAATTAGAGCTATCACGCGCTAGGCAGAAAGAGCTAGAACGCCAAATAGCAGAGCTAACGAAGGCAGTGCGAGACCTTAGGTCGAACAGCCCTCCGCAGCCACAGACAGTACAAACCCAAGCCCCATGGCAAGCAGGCAACGAGGATTTCGCCACGTTTAAAGCAGAGATTCAGCAAATGATGCAGCAGATGATGCAGCAACAGCAGCAACAAATGCAGCAAGTGCAATTACAAGTCACAGAGCTCCGAAGCAGCATCCGCAAGCAGAAGTTTACCAAGAACATTAGGGAGAAGGCCTACCACCGCCCCGCGCTGGCATCCCTCGCCGACACATCCGCAAATAATACCGAGGCTTAAACATGGCCAGTACAACTTTAAGCAAGCAAGAAACCTTAGATATATGGCAATGGAACTGCAGAGGCTACCGTAAGAAGCAGGGCCTCTTCCAACAATCCATTCACACACAACAAACACCGCCCGACATCATATCGCTTCAAGAGACGGACACCAGACCAACACTCGCAGGATACACGTGTTACGAGACTCAAGAGAAAGGAAGAACGGCAACCCTAGTCAGCAAGGCACTCATCGCCATAAGCCACGACAGGATAGCCGACACCGACGTAGAGCACGTGATTAGAAATTATACCAAAGAAGAAAAGAAAGAGGGGCAGTATATTTATTGTAAATGCATACAGCCCCCCGAAACAGAGGAAGGCAAAATTCTACGAGCTTTTCCATGGCGCACGCAAACTAGCGAAAGACAGCACGCTAATCATCCTAGGAGACTTTAACGCCATGGACAAAAGCTGGGGATACCAAACAGCAAACCCAAAAGGCAAAACGCTAGCGGAGGCAGCAGAGAACACCGACTGCAACCTCCTCACAGACCCAGACACTCCAACCAGAATCGGAAACAGCGTTAGTACCGACACCTGCTCCGACCTCACGTTCTTACGAGGAGCGGAACAAGCAGTGTGGGAGAACCTTTTAGAGAACCTGGGTAGTGGCCACTACATACTCAAGACGCAAGTAACTTCGGACAGGCTAAGGCGTCAGCTGGGATCAGCAAAAATTACGGACTGGAGCGCTTTCCGAGAGGCATGCGATGGGAATCTCGCCGAGAACAGGATCCAATCGATAGAAGAATGGGGGAAAATGCTCATTGAAAAACAGCGCAAGTACACCAAAGAAATCGCGCGAACGACGCAGACGCCCGAGGTAGACGCCATACTGCTCAAGCTGTGGGAAGCTAGACGCGGGCTCACCAAGAGGTGGAAGAAACAAAAATACAACAGGAAGCTAAAGATAAAGATCGCAGAAGTCACAGCGAAAGCAGAGGAGTACGCGGCGCAATTGTCAACGCAAAATTGGCAGCAATTCAGCGACTCCCTCAACGGAACTTTGAACACAGCGAGGAGGTGGCATATCCTCAAGGCTATCATAGATCCGACCAAGACCAAGACAGAAAACAACAATACCATCTACCAGTTCATCCACCAGTTCGAGGGACCAGACTCGGAACTCCTGGAGAAGGTAGGCGTTAAATGCTTCGGGGGCACAAACCCAGCAGCTTACGCAGAGCGCTACCGAGGAAGCGAAAACGTTAACCTGGACAGACCTATCCCGCGAGAAGAGGTCTACGCAGCGATTCAAAGCACAACCAGAAACACGGCCGTGGGTGCAGACAATATAAAAAACGGCCGTGGCTTAGCTTGGTTAAGCCTGGTGATGGCGAAGCAATAGTGTGTTATTCTCGGATCAGCTGGTAGTATGGCTGGTGGTAGTCTTGGGTTATGCTAGTGTTACGGCTTACAGTGAATCATCTAAGCACCAGCACGTCCAGGTGCATCTCGGACTTGAGCACGCCGTTGGCGAACGCCCGTATCGAGCTGAAGGACGCGAGGTCCAAGTAGCGCATGACGACGTTCTCAATGCTCGACACCCGCCGAACGTCGGCGGCTGCGAGGAGGCCGCTGCTGATGTCGCGACACGCGAAGATGACTCGGGCGCCGCGCCGCGCCCCTGGTGAGAGGAGCGGGAGTTAGGCCGCCGTTGGTGGCTACCGCCTCGCCTCGCGACGGCGTGAGATGGGGCCCCGTTTTTACACAGCTGGTGTGACGTCACTCTAGGTCACGTGGTGTGACGTCACGCAGCGAGGTCACGCTAAAGGTCAATGGTGCCTACCACCACCTCGCCACGGAACGGGCTGAAGTGCGACCTAAAGTAGTATTGCTTCGAAATAATAACGCACTCACCCGCAACCTCAGTGAAGAGTTAGTCGCAGAATTAACCGACTTTCTCAACAAACACTGGGAAGCTGAGACCGTCCCCGAGGAGTGGAAGCATGCGGAGGTAGTGATGATTCCTAAACCGGGAAAGAAACTGCAAATTGAGAACCTCAGACCGATCTCGCTCACATCGTGCCTGGGAAAACTGTACGAACGACTGGTGACGCTGAGACTACAACAGTACATGGAGGACAACGAACTCTATCCCCACAACATGTTTGGATTCAGAGCAAAATTATCGACCCAAGACGTACTGCTTCAAATCAAAGAAGAAGTACTCGGGAACGTCCCCAAGAGCGGGGAGAATATAATAGTGGCATTGGATATCAAGGGAGCTTTTGACAATGTAAGCCACGAAGCTATCCTCACGGGCATGAACGACCTGAACTGCGGGAGGAGAGTCTACGGCTACGTCAAAGCCTTCCTTTCAAACAGAACGGCAACAATTGACCTCGGAGGGCTCCGATCAAAGAAGTTCCTTACTCCAAACAAAGGGACACCTCAAGGGTCGGTCATCTCCCCCACGCTTTTCAACATAGCAATGATTGGCTTGGCGAAACAGTTAAAAGAAATCGACGGCATACACCATACCATGTATGCCGACGACATCACCATCTCGGTTAACACAGGCTCACTCAGACAGAAAGAAGAGAAGTTACAAGAGGCAGCCACCTGCGTAGAGGACTACGTCAGAGCAAGAGGGCTAGCCTGCTCCACTGAGAAGTCCGACCTCCCGAGAGTTTGGAGAAGAAAGCAAAACCGCACCGTCCCCACCAGCGACGAGTTAAAGCTCAACGTCTACCTCGAGGGGAAGCCGATACTGGAAAAGACGCTCATCAGAATCCTGGGGATGTGGATGCAGTCAAACCAACGCTGCACCCACACCCTCGCCCTACTCAAGGCATCGACCCTACAAGTGACCCGCATGATTACGCGCATCTCACACAGACGGCACGGCATGTGAGAGGAGGACACACTCAAGCTGGCCAGAAGCTTCGCCGTCAGCCGAGTGGCATACAGCCTCCCATACTACAATCCCATCAAGAGTGAGGTACAACAGGTGGACGCGATTCTACGCAAAGCCTACAAAACCGCACTCCACCTTCCCCACAACACCTCAACCGAAAAGCTCCTAGCCTTAGGACTACACAACGCCTTCGACGAATTGAAAGAGGCACTAGTCTCTCAACAACGCAGACTACAGCAGACCCCATCTAGCAGGGAGCTCCTGAAGAAACTAGGCTGCGCCGATCAACTTCAAGAGATACAGAGGACCGAAACAATTCCGGACGAGTATCGCAACACACTAAAAGTAGCACCCATATCCCGGAACATGGATCCCAACCTACACAAAGCACGCAGAGAAGCGAGGGCTGAATACCTACAAAAGACACTAGCACCCCAAGAAACGACTGGTATATGTGGACGCAGCCACATACGCCAGAGCAGCGGGGCAGAGGAAGAGCAACCCGGTAGCAACGGTGATTGATTCGAACCTACGCGAGATCACCAGCGCATCACTACAAGGCTGTACGATAGTCGAGGCTGAAGAAGCGGCCGTCGCTCTAGCGGCAGCGGAGGGATATCGGTCTAAACGGTCTCTAACAATCCTTACAGACTCGCAAACAGCGTGCCGCAACTACCTACGCGGCAGAATAGGGCACGGAGCGCTCCGCATACTCCGCTCCGGAGACCACATAACACCACGACAAACAAAAGAAGAACCAATTAGGCATACGATAGTATGGACGCCGGGACACACGGGAGTGGCAGGGAACCAAGAGGCGGACAGGATAGCTCGAGGGTACACTTATTACCGAGCATCCAACGTAGGTGACCTCGAGGAGACCGAACCTGTACCCCAAGGCTATTCGGCAATACTACATTACTACAAGAGGTGCAGAAAGCGGTATCCACCACCGCACAACTCCCTTAGCACAAAGGACTCTGTCACGTGGAGGCAGCTACAAACGGGCTCGTACCCGAACCTAAACGTACTCAGCAAAATTTATCCCACACAATACATTGACAAATGCCCCTGGTGCCACGAAACACCCACGCTGTATCACATAACGTGGGCATGCCAGAAGATAGACGTGGTAGCCGTTATACCCAACCCGAGTGCGGAGCAATGGGAGGGAGTGCTCTCCAGCGATCGCCAGGTCGACCAAGAAGGTCTGATTCGGCGAGCACAACTGGCAGCAGCATCCAGCGGAGCCCTGGACTAAGGGCAACCGACCGTTGTGCTAGAAAATGGACGATTCCATCTGAAGACCGCAGAAGACCAGCGAATCTAGAGCTGACGAAGTTTTTCACTCACTCACTCACTCTGCAACAGTCAATCCTAAATCATGTGAAATAGAGAGACTCGGCCATATCTGTCACGTGAAGCAGAGGTTGGAAGGTAACATTTTACTTGCATAACATTCCTAGCGCCAGCGCAACAGGACAGAAGGGAGACGTTGAAAACACAATGCGCTAGTTGTGTTGTCGACATCTCCCTTCTGTTCTCGCTTTCTGGCTCTAGAAATGTTATCCGAGTGAGAGTACTAACGGGCAGAACATAAACGAGTGCTAAAATTTTACATCAAATGCCTAAATCATACCGCTGTCTGACTAAATCGACCTGCGCGGATGAGATAAACTTGGGATTAAGTAAGAAAGGCTCATTGCATCGTACGAAATTATTAGTAGCTTTTTCAACCGCGACGCTTAGAAGTGTCTCAATTTTGAACTCACAGTTTCCTCGTCGTCCTGATCCTGAAAAAAGAAACGATTGAAAAGTATAATAACGCATACACAGGGGTGTCTTAGTCCCGTATTATTTCTCATTTGAACCAGGCAAGAAAAGAATCGATAGATCAGCTTGTATTCTCAGAGCTCACTTTGTGAAGGGCTCCCTAAGCTTACCTCTGTGTTCGCACAGTGTATTGCGGAATAATTAAACATTATAAAAAACTATTCCTTCTTTTCAAGCAGAAATAGAACTGGTGTCGGAGTAGATAATCAATGACCTAGCAGCAAGTGGCCTAATTCACTACGTAGAATTTAATTTTTTTAATAAATATCCATTTTAGGCGTAGCGGTAAGACTAAGGCAGAAGTTAGAACCCACCACTGCGCTACCAATGCTTAGGTTGTCAATGCTGTGACGTGCCTATATAGGGCTCCCCGCGCGTGCGTCACGGCTTGCCGTACGAACGGTAATTTACCAAAGTCGCGTTCCTGTACCTCGTGTTTCCTACAAACTTGCCCCCCCCCCCCCCCCCCCCCATTTCGCGCATACTGTGGCACACTTGCACAAGTCAAGGCACCTGCAGTTTTCTGTTAGACAGTTCGCCTGCAATGCTCTGAAGAAATGCATGATTTACAGTGGGATTAGACGTCTTTCCACCATTGGGGCTTGATGAGACGCGTGATCCTCTCGCGCCGCTGCCATTCTCTGAAAGGTGCTGCACGTGCCACGGCACGTATTCTTTGTGAGACAGCTGCCTATACAGAGTGGCGCAATGCGCCTACAATGCTGTAGCATTAAAATGCCGAACGAGCCGTATGGGCTTCAAGGTGCAGTTAAAAAAAAAAACCCGGTTATCGAAATTTTTTCAGCTTACCTTAGTAACCCTTTTCCTATGGACGAGGGCACGTATTTACAATAAGCTCTCACGATGTCATTGTTCGCATAAACAAAAAAATTGCAGCCTATCCTCTTGCTTCGTATACCACTAGTCAAGGCGGCCGGCCAATGGAAAAGAACACATGCGAACGGAAAGATCCGCTACATCGGACCGAGGTATTGCTGCGGAAGTAAGCCCTGCTTATAGACCACACGTGTGACAAACATCATGAACGAGAGTGTCTGGCTAAACGCAACCTTTTTAACTCAGTCATCACATGCCATGTGTTGCTCAGTATCATACCTTTATGGTGAAGCAGCGCACTGACACGGACACGGCGAGGACACACAAGAAAAGACGACACTCGTGTCAATGCATCGCTTCACCAGCAAGTTATGATAATTATTCACCAATTAACCCAACTTTCCACATTACTGTAGCTCCGCATCTGCGGCTTTTTATCCTGCGTACAAAAGCAGTATTGCATGATCTCGGCCCTAACGGTATCTTCCTGTTACATGAACGTTAACTACCACAGAGGGAATCGCTTGTGATATTCGCTACTCCATCGAAATCTAAAGACGGATAATGCCACTGCCTGGCGTAAGCTCCAGAAAGGCACTTACACGAACCTACACATATTACATCGCATACACCTCACAGCCTACAGGGACGAGTGCCTGTGCTACGAGGCCATACAAACCGTATACCACATTACGTAGGAGTGCAGGCTACACAACATAGAACACTACGGCACGAACTCAACGAGGGAGCGATGGGAGGCACTGCTGTCGGCCCTCGACGACCTGCTCGAGCTCGACCAGAGAGTTGAGAATGTGGCAGGAACCAGTGGAGCCCTCGACTAGGGGCCCGGACCATTAACCACTATTCTGATTATTGTGTTGGGCTGCTGAGCACGAGGTCGCGGGATCGAATCCCGGCCACGGCACGGCGGCCCCATTTCGATGGGGGTGAAATGCGAAAACACCCGTGTACTTAGATTTAGGTGCACGTTAAAGAACCCCAGGTGGTCGAAATTTCCGGAGTCCTCCTCTACGGCGTGCCTCATAATCATAAAGTGGTTTTGGCACGTAAAACCATATAATTTAATTTGTTTATTCGGATTATTATTTTAATAAAGTTTGTCTGTCTGTCTGTCTGTCTGTCTGTCTGTCTGTCTGTCTGTCTGTCTGTCTGTCTGTCTGTCTGTCTGTCTGTCTGTCTGTCTGTCTGTCTGTCTGTCCGTCTGTCCGTCCGTCCGTCCGTCTGTCCGTCCGTCCGTCTGTCCGTCCTGTACGAAAGAATGGCGCATATCGTGTAACCGCGAACTATGCAAAGCGTAGTTTTCTCTGCGTAGTAGGCTCTCTCTTTAAAGTAAGATACCCTTCAAGTCGTCTGCTTCTGTTCGCCCTTGCACCTTTGTTCTGTTTCAGGTAATCGCGAAGTTATTACCACACATGGTCACATTTTTGATCCATTTAATAAATTAATATGCTGTAATGGAGATACTTTACGAATCTGATTGCGCCAATTATTAAACTAAGAAAGCGACGGTTTTTGTTGCTGTAGACTGCATTACTGAAATACTTTTGATACTCTTCGTGCTACGAAACTCTCCTCCAGTGGTTTCATCGTGCTTGTTCCAGACATTCCTTGCATGAATGCTTCGATCTAACAGCCGGATAAATGAAGTGCAATTCGTGTGGAGGAATATCTTGCTCATGCTCAGCCATCCTGTCGCGCGGACTCTCGACAAAGAGGGGTGTCTGCAGATTTGCACCCGAGGCCCACGTGCGATATTAGTAAAGGGTAGACAAAAAGCAGCTGAATATAAGCACGCCTATACGTTTGAAATGCCATAGTCGGCGAGCAGTCGTGTGAGCAGGCTTCTCAGTGAGAATGAGAGCGAGCCACAGCGACTGAGTAGCTGGCCGTTCCCGCTCTGGCGTGGGCGCTGTTTGCAGCTCGAAATCTCATCCTGGCCCACTAGGCAAGTGCCGCACATTATCCGTTTAGAGGCGCAGCTTTAGTTTATTTCAAATTGTGCCCACTTGGGGCCCTGCAAACTGAAGGACGCCGACATGTACTTGCCTATACACTTTATTTGCCGCCCAACAAGGATCGCTTCACCGTACGGATGAAATTGAGGCTGCTTCCGTGCCGAACGTCGCGGCTGTTTGCGCATGCTCCAAGAAGAATGCGCGTGTGGACAGACCGGCACAAGTGTCTCTGGAAGTGACCCGGACGGGCCCGCGACGAAAGCAAAACAACGAGCGGGGAGGGATTCAAGAAGGGTTCCCAGAACTGGAGCAGCAGTCGAGACGAAAGAGGAGAAGTTTCAGTACACTTCTCTAGCACGGCTGCTCATAGCACATCGGCTCACTCGGGAGCAGAGCTTTGGCCAAACAGAAGCGCACATTCAGCGATAGAAGACCGCCACATGCGCAGGGCACCTGTTTGAGTAGGTGCCGCGAGGAAAGCGTATAGGACGCAGCGAACACCCCCTCCGCTCTCGGACGTCGAACAACACCGCGACTGGCGATACCTTATTCTCGCCAACAAAGTACACGCACGTTCCCATGCCTCGGAACTTCAGTATGCGCACTGCGTCTTAGCGGAACCAAGCATCGGAACGAGCCGAACTTGGCGGGACACAGAAGCATCGAATCAGCAACCGAACGTCCGCGCGGGCGGTGTCCCGTCTCCGAGAGGAGACGGTCGGCAAACAGGCGAACAATGGACACGCCCGCCGGGCATCGCTGGCTCCCTGTGTCATTCGCGCGAGCTAGCGCCCCGGAGGAGCATGGCTTCTTCGCGTCGAGTCAGCAGATGCTGCGTTTGTGCCGGGCAGCGTTTAATGTCGTCTGTGGTGAAGTCGCTCCCTTCTCTGTAGTTTTGGAACGTCTTCGACGTGACCCGTATGTACGCGACGCCCATTCTTGGTTCGTGGTGGGCATTGGCGTGTTTACCCGGACAACCGCAGGTGAACGTACATATCTGGACATGTTGATCGCAGTCATCGTTACTAATTGCATTTCTACTCCTGACACGGTGTAAATGAAGAGAGAAATTTAATTGACATCATGAAACACAAGAAACTAGTCGTGACACCGCCAGTACGAATTAATATACACAACAGTTGATTAAATTAATCTAACGCTCGGCACTAAAAAATAAAACAAAATTCACTAAAGAACAACACTGAAATCTTCTATCCATGGGAGACCAGCATGGAAATCTTTTTCTGGACATTTACAGCATCTTAGCATGTCCTGTTATCTTTTTTTATTATTTTAACTTCTGTTTCTTTTTCATTTAACACGCAACTTTCCCAGATGCCGCCTCACTGACTGAATGAAATATGCTTCGAATACCGCAGCCGTTGTAATTGCATCGATCGCCGAACAGCACATTGTGCGAACAAGAGGTTCAATAAACCCAGAATGAGGTTGCAGAGCCGAATAAATTAGGTTTAATTTCCCCAGCGTAACACGTTCAGATAAAACAAATGGAACCACCTATGGTGTGTTGAAGCTTATTCGGACGCGTCGATTGAACTGATAAAGCTACTCAAGTACGTACAGCTACGGACAACGTAGAGATACATGGCCAGTAACTTCCGATTTCGTTGATAGCGTTTTACCTGTGCAGAAATTCCAAATGTATTTTTCAAAATCTTTTTTCGTTCTCATTGTCTGACCGAACCGCGTATGGAATTATTACTGGATATCTCTGCATCACTCGATCCAGTAGAGACGCCCCCATTGTTGGGTCGACTCTCACCCTCCCACCAAGCTGACGTCACATTATTATATCTGTTATTAGTGCGTGTCACGCCCACGAGGCACGGGTCCTCCGATGGAAGCAAAATTTCGCATAAAACAGCAATATGTCCGCGCACAAATTCCTTGTTGTCTGTGGGAGGGGTGAAATACACAGATTCGATGTCCGCGCCAGTCTCAGCTAGAACTTTAGGAGGTGTAAATAGACATTAATTACAAGTTTAACAATGCAACAAACCTATTTTATTCTATCTCTCAAGTGGTGATCACCTTCACAGCTTCCGGTTATGTTGACTGCAGCGTGCACAAATTTGCGCTACACTTGCGTTTCTTTTTTCATATGCGCGGGTGTAGTATAGGCAAAAAAAATGTATTTAGGTTAGAAAACCGCAATTGTAATATTTTTATATATGCTGCCAATTTCCTTGCAAAGTCATACTCATAAAAATAGTTATTGTAATTTCTTTCACTTACCACTGCTTGAAGAATGTTCATTATTTTATGCACATATGGTAATTAAGATAAGAGGCGTACACAGCGGGCGCCATCTACAAGCACTAACATCGCCTTGAATTGATATAATGGATATACAACAGAGAAAAGTGCATCTCTTTGACTAGTTTGTTCGGCATAGGCGGTGTGGACGTGTGTGGAGGGCCACTCTCAGCAGCATCTTCTCCTTTCAGCGCTCACCATTATTCCAATTACGCCGGATATAGTCGGACATGGAGACTCGGCGCCGGAGTCAAGTGCGCGGCGAGTGCCAAGGTGCACGTGCAGTCGACAAAGGGAGCGGGGGATTAACGAGCAGTGCGTCGCCGTGAACGCAAGCACGTCACGATGGCCTTGGCTGCACGAGGCAGCGGGAAGCTGGCTGGCAGAGGTTCGCGCGGTTACGGACGACAAGTCGTGACGGAGAGAAAAGTGTCGGAGAGACGGCGCAGTGACGCCGGCGCGCGGCGATTCCACGCCGAGCAGCGCTTTTTCACGAGCGCGCGCCTGTTTGCGGCACGGTCGATGGGCGCGCATGCTGCGAACAGGTGCGAACGGGCGCGTGGTAAATGCCTGGATTACCGAGGTCGACGCGTAGAAGTTCTCGTGCGGACGTGTCGTACCCGTGGCCTTCGCCAACCGTAATTTCTTGTAAACGTGCGAGCACCCGGCATCTCCGATAAACGGTTACCAACTAACATGGACAGAAGGGGAAAGCAAAAACGAAACACATTGTTTATTGTCTATGGCTTGTGTTTTATTGAGCAAGCCTATTCATATTCGATGGTCTTGTGCCGCGAGCTCCGCACACAAATAAGCAGGCGCCTGGCTGACAATGTAGTCGGCCTGGATAAACGAGGCGCGACGTAACTTTCATATTGCCACCAACTCGGGCTTGGACAACGGCGCTCCCACCTGGCGCGGCCTTTCCCGTAAAATCCCGATCATTCAAAGAACGATGTCTCTTCACTTTCACTCTTTGTCATACTGGCAGAAGTGTGTGTGCAGAGCATCGGAGTTGATCACGGAGTCTAGTTTCCACTTTTGGTCTTTCGGGTCTTTTAAGTAATTTTGTTTTCTCGCCTTATAGTTGTCATCCGAAGAAGGTACTGCAGAACACGTCTCTAAAGAACAGCTGTAAAAATAATGGGGCATTTTACAGCTATGGTACATTATGACGCGATTCCCAAGTTTCTTTGCGCAGGTTGCGATCCGTATGCGACATTTCAGGCGGTTCTAGTGCTGCTTAGCGAGACCTGGCGCCAGCATTGAGCCGTTGCGACATTTATCTTCTCTAATCTCGATGTTCGATCTAATTGATTATCAATCACTCCATCACGTCATCTATACAGGGTTCGGAGCGGCCAGCTGCAATAATCACGCTGGCTCCGGTTCACGAACACGGAGCTCATCTATATGCCCCTTACCGTACGCTCTTATATATGTTCTTTGCGGTGCAGTCGGACAACTGCACGGAGGTCCGACTAAACCGAAAACTTACCAGGGATTACTCTCAGAGTACCACAAAGTTCAGTTTTGTGTCCTCATTTTTTTTTTTTTTTGCATCCCCGAACAACCCCTGTCCTTTGAGGCTTGGGTACACCGGCAACACCGACTGAAAGCCTCGCCTCAGAAAGAACTTGGTCTCTAAAGCCAAGTTGGCTGCGAGCGAAGTGGCCTCACCTCAGCACTGGTGGCGACGAGAAAGAGGAGCACGCAGGCTGTGAGGAACACGATGTGCTTCATGGCCGTCGTTGAGCTGCTGGCGAAGAACAGACCCCGGCGTACACTCTGCGAACGAAAGAAACAAAGCGTACGTAAGCCGTTGCCGCCGGGGAGTGAGCAACAAAGCCATCACTTTTTTCTTTTCCGAGCCAGGTCAATGCGGTATTAGTACTTTAAACTGCTGTATCCCGCGAACAAGTATTTTTGGACCAGATGCAGCATGTCTCTTTAAGCAACAGTTTTACGAAGAGCCTTCTTGAAGCCAAGAACTTACCACCGTGATGGGTCAGTCACTACGGCGGGTCTCGGCCGCTGCCGAGCCCGACGTCGTGCGTTCGATTGCCGTCCGGAGCAGCAGCCGCATTCCCACGGAGGTGAATGCAAAACTGCCAGTGTATTTAGGTTTAGATGCACGCTATAGAGCCTTCGGTGGTCGGAATCAATTCTGAGCGCCTTCACCTGCGGCGTCGTTTACTGCGAGGCTTCGGAACTTTTCGTTGCAATTAGGGCAGATGAAGGCGCGTGCTGGGCGCGCCAGCTAGATTATTACGTCCCAATATCGTGATCGAGAACCGATGCAGCAGGCAAATTTTACTCACTTGCTCACTGCTTCACACTGTGACGGTTTTCTTTTTTTATATGCATGATATATAGAAAACATTGACGCCTTTAGATTACACCAGCTACTCATTTTCTCAAAGAACAAATACATACTCAATGTGAAATAATAAGCCGGCACTGAACAGAAAAAAGTAACAGCAGCAAGAAAGTCAGACCGTGAGGGGACATAAACGCACTAAAACAGTGCACAAAAGAAATCACCTTAACGTGAACATAAATTCATGTCACATAGGCGTAGAAGAGAAAAAACCCACTGAACAGGTCACACCTAGAACGTAAAATCAGCTCACGTGAACACAACGTAGACAAATCACAAAAGAGGTCGCGTGAGACGCAGCATACATGGGAATCCGCCGGATTTCACAAACTAGCGATTGTATTCACTAGACCCTGACTTGCGACTTGATCAGCCAACCAGGCTCTCCCATTGTGAAAAACTTTTAGCGCGCCGCCACCGTTCGGGCGTCTCATTCACGAATGCTTACTCACTCCTCATCGAAATGACCTACAGCGCCTGCTGTCACTCTTGAAGATGTTATGAAACTATGGAACAAACTCTGCGCCACTGGCAAACCTATACGATTCTCAAAGATACGCTATGCGTGCATCGGCCATTTAGGCGGCAGATTTTGATCGGAGGTTAGAGTCCTCAGACTTTCCCCGCAGACCTATATGATACACGAGGCTACCAAAGCGCCAGTGACTATCCGAGGGATTCTGGCTACACTACTTATACGTGAGTGAATATTTATACGCGTCCAGTGCGCACAATCACCATTCCTTCACTCTTTCTGTCGTCATTTCCATTTCTCCCCGTGTAGGGTAGTGAATAAGACGCTACCTTGCTCAACCTTCTTGCATTTAAATAATTGCTCTCCTCCTCTCTCTGGGGAAGCCGACATCAACAACTTAATTTCAAATTAAGAGCAATGCTACGAGAAAAATGAAAAATCGTGATGCACTGCGCTTGTGGCAAGTGTTTCGAACTTGTCAGGTCGGCAGGACTACAACTATCACTCGTCAGGTTGCGCCGTGGGCTCGTGCTTAGAAGGA
Source organism: Dermacentor andersoni (assembly GCF_023375885.2). Lineage (NCBI taxonomy): Eukaryota > Metazoa > Arthropoda > Arachnida > Ixodida > Ixodidae > Dermacentor > Dermacentor andersoni. Next base: position 200,220,404 of record NC_092816.1, on the reverse strand, counting down.
CGGACATCGATAAATCAACGTTCCACTTATCCTGTGCGTGTGTTTTCCTATCAAAAAGGGGCAAAAGTGAATCATAAAGAGCAAAAATCAGGTCATACAGCTCAGTCCTATTTGGGCATTGCTGTCCCGAAGGTATCACGAAATACTTCGAGTGCGTGTGCACACCGCTTCACACATCCCCACTGTGGGCTCGCGCAGGAACGCTTCGCTTTCGTCAGCGCTGACGTGCTCCACACTAAAATACTTCCACTCAGCGTTACACAGAGAGCTCAGTTAGCGGGTTCATTGTTTCCAGCGTCATACCCATAGACCTCACGAAATGGCAAGGCTCTTCGCCGAGTGGACAAACTCTGATGTGACAGCCCCATGGAATGCTCTATTTCACTTAGGCTTTACTTATGCGTATGTTTTATAATACAAATATTTATTTCGCTAGATAAGATCACTGACTTGACCCAAGTCGAAACCAACGGACAAACTCGTGAAGCCTGCAAGCCCGGCCTTAACGCCAGCCATAAGGAAAAAAAGGAACTAAAAAAGAACATAAATCGGTACAGTGCTGTCTAGATAACTCTATTTTCATAGTAAGCACGCGATCCAGGAAATTGCTTCTCATGAGAAGACACATTCTTAAATTCTTGTGTTATGTAGAAACACTGCTTTTTTTCATGCGCCAGTTTTATGTCAACCGATATTTCTTTTTTCCTACTCTATATTACCTGGGTGGTTCATTGTCCAGTTGTCGCATACGTAAAAAGAATTGGACAGACAAAACACCCTAAAGAACAGGCAATTAAAACGGACTTATATTTCAATCTGAAGTAACACATCATGCGTGCAATTATTTGATGTGCAACCTATTCGGGGGGGGGGGGGGGCGAACTGCTTTGTGGTACGGTGCATACAGGACCAGTTCCTCTACTTTAAATGAAACTTTCTTCGAAAAGATAACACCTTATTCACAACAATGTTCAACGTGAACGTCGCGGTCTATAAATAAAGCTTGTACAATGCCCCGTTTGGTGCCAACCGTATCGCGCGTTCTCAATATCTCTTTCGTGGAAAAACGGGAACGCGAGTATAACCGCTTGTTCTGCTCCCGCCGAAAGCGTCACTTGAAGCACGAGGATAAACACAAAAACGACGATACAATTCTCGCCATCCGTTCCCCTCCGGGGACGTGTCCATAGTTTGCTAGCCAACGTGTTTCGTTAGTGTCTTACGTCGGTCGCTCACTTTTTGCACAGTTTTCTTCGGCCGTGTGCAAAAACTAGGAACTACTTTCGGCTCGCCAACAGGTTATCGCGCAGAACGATGGCGCCAATAGAAACTCGTTCGTTACTTGATTTTTTTTAGGCATCAGAAAGGAAACCCACTTGATGCACATTTATCGTGAACAAAAAAAAGATTGTCATCCACCTGAATGTGCCACGACGCTACAAGGGAATCCTATACCGAGAAACGCGTAGAGGTTTCCTCTGTAGTTTCGTGCTACATTCGGGTAAACGACAATAATTCCTTGCATATTTTTTCCTACACCTTGCACGATTCTGGCGAACTGATTTTTTACATTCACCTTCCCTGAGCTTTCAAGTGTAGATTAATTTGCCCTCACGATGGGCGATGATTACCTCATATAGTACAACGACCGTCCCGGAACTGCGTTAGTTGCGGGTTACAGTTGAGTTGAGTTAAGTTGAGTGGTTGTAGGCTACTGGTGGGATTGGCCTTGCAGTAGCTGCCGGCAATTGCTCCACAGTAGCGACATTTAAACACATAAATCATATAAATCAGACACAGATCTCACAACTACACATAGTCCCTACTAAGGTCACCATGTGGAGGCCAAATCCGTGTCCTGCAGGTAATTTAAAAGAAGGCGAGAAACCCCTTTCCTATCAAACTGGTTCCCGCGCGGGAAAACAATGTCCTGAAGAGAACCGTGGGGAATTCCTGTCTTCTTGAGGGACCCGAATAACACACTCCTTTCCGCATTATCCTCCTGAGACCCGGGATGCATTTGGGTGCACAAATTTTTCCCAAACTTTCAGAATAAATCAGTACGGTTATGAAGGTGAAAAGTGTTAAATGTTTTTTCAATAGCCCTGATAGTTTGAGCTCAACGCGATGTCCAATATATTGGACACTGGGATGCTACCCGGTCTTTCTTCACCCAGCGCGCACGTAATGACTTACCGCAGATATTGCGCTCAAACTCGTGTGCAAAAATATTTTAATAACTCGAAAGGCAAAGTAGTGAATAAACTATAAAAAAAGAGCATTCCTCTGCTCAACAAAAATTTTGATCTTGTGTTCGCTTCCTGCGGGGAATTTCAAAACACCTGTTTGCCCTTGGTGATGCTGAAGAAGAGCCGACATTTGGTGCAAAAAACTTTGTTTTCATGTCGCAGCCCTGTACTCTGCAACGGGCAGCGTTTGCTGTGTCTGCCAGTATTTAACTGTGGGTAGTGCTCTTGGGATTGTCGAGGAGACAGTCGAGCCTGCTTTGATGGTGGATGCCACTCGGCTTCGTTCTCACTCTCCGTTTCATCCTGCTTCTTCCCTTGAGCCACGAGAGTCTCAGCAACAGATTGGTGGAACTGCATATCTTTGAGTATACCTTTCCGCTGTTTCTTTAGGAAGCGTATGTTCCGCGGGTTCTGCACCCAGGAGTTGTTGAGGGAAATGTCGAAGAGGCGAAAGTTGGCTCTGATTGTCCACTTGTTGACGCCTGCTTTTATCCTGTAGTAACTTATCATTCGGTCTGCCTTGCCCACAACGCCCATGTTGACGTTGTACATGCGAACAATATCTGTTAGAGGGATATCGATATGTTTTTCCCTTACGAGACCACCTGCGACTGTAGGTGTCTTGCAGGTCCAGGCCATGGGTTTAAAAAATAAGTTATCGGCTTAATTCATCAGACACGCGAGGCCGGTCCCCTGAAGAAAAAAAAAAGACGCGATTTCGTCCACAAGGCGCTAAATGCCAACAGTACTTGCCTGCTGTTCATAACAAGGCCATCGCAAAAGCGCGGTAAGAATAACCGGGTTGAGTCCTAGCGTCCAACGTAATGGACAAGCGAAATCAAAGGAAGTGTAAAAATAAGTAAGCATGCGAACAATTCGAATTTCGTATTCTGCGCGTACGCTGTTGTATTAACTTTAATATAAAATCAAAGATATGCCCTAAAAGCAGGTAGAAATACGAGAAACAGTGCTTACTTCTCCGGCAGCGGCCGTGTAACGTCGCGCCGCTGAATGCCGCCATTGTGGAATTGTTTCGGCGGGAAATTGAACAATGTATTTTCATCAATGCTGCATAGATGGCGCAAGCAGGTGTCCAATAAGTTGGACAGCACGGTTTTATGAGGATGAAAGCCTTGTCACAGGAGTAATGTGTCATATCTCAATGTCCAATATATTGGACAAATCCCCATAGCGGGGTCTCAGGAGGTTATACAGAGTACAGCACATAAGGTAATGTTCTATGTCACCGCACACACCACACGTTGAACATAATGGAGACAACGCCAGGCCAGTCTTATACATCCACGCAGGGGTACGAGCAGAGCCCGTACGAATGCGGAGCAGTAAAGTGGCTTGGTTTCTTTTGAGACCCTTGGTCACACATGGCTTGTGAGGTGAGCTCCACCAAGAGCTGGAGTGGCACGAGACTGCTTCTCTGAAGAGTCGCTTGTCCTCTTGAGGCACTTTTATCAAAGGATTCCCAGACAGCGCTCTATGGGCACGGCTGTCCGCCATCTCGTTGCCAATGATACCTATGTGCGAGGGAACCCATTGGAATCGTATGGAGAAGCCTTTGATATGGAGATTGTGCACCGAGCGTAGGGGGTTTAGACATAAGGCGTCAGTAGCGAACCCATGCTCTAACCTTTGAAGGGCGGATTTCGAATCTGTAAGAATGACAACAGGTTGAGGCGTACAAAACCGTAGCCTCTTTAGAGCTGCCTCAATGACAACCCTTTCGGCTGTTGTGGAGGAGACGACTGCAGTGAAGCGAACCGACCAATCATACTTCAAAGAGGGAATGTGCAAAGCAGCTGCACTAGATCCTCTGACCTTGTCCACAGGGCTATCAGTAAAAATTTGAGTATGACGTGCATATTCAGTTTCAAGATGCTCCAGTACGAGCGAACACGTTGCCGCCAAAGGAGAACTCCGCTTAGCCAGAACGCTAGGAATTGTCAACGAGCAATCGAGGCTCGCGAAAGACCAAGGTGGTTTCAACCTCTTAGTTCGACCTCTAGCGTCAAGACCCAGATAACCAAGAGTATTAAGGGCCACGTACGCTCGGGACTCAGATCTCTTTCGAAGTCTCTGTAGAAGGGCTCGCCCGGCTATCGTCTGTTTGAGGCTGCCAATGTGTATCAATAACCTTTGTGAAGCGACTAGGCTAAGAGGTCTCGATAGAGACTCATAAAGTATTGCATGGTTAGGAGCAGTCTGCGGAACGCAGACTGCTCCTAACAATGCAATAAGAGCCCTCCTTAGGCCCTTTCTGTGTAAAACCTCAAGTCGTTCCAGCTGTGATACTGAGAGGGAAATTAAAGGGAGCTGGTACATTATTCGACTCGTCACAAGTGCATCGTGCAGCCTGATCATTGAAGAACGGTGATTTCCCCATTGCTCACTTGCAACTCTACGGATCACATTGAGACGCGGAGATAGTGATGTCACAATAGAGTGCATAGCTCGTCGCCACTGTAGACGGTAGTCAATAATGACGCCCAAAAAGCGCTTGTGCTTCAATTGACGAAGGCAAGATTGATCAAGGTCTGTCTCCAGCCGCGCATACCATCTTCCTCTACCTGGAAACATGATGAAGCCAGATTTTTCCACCGAGAGAGTCAACCCAACACTTTGAAGGTAATTTTGAACTGAAAGTAATGCCTGTCGAGCTATCAGAGCTAAACGCTTGTGTCGATATCCACTTAACCAAATACAAATGTCGCCCGCATATATCGACATATGGATATGCCTGCAATGTTTTTGCACTTCAGCGGGAAGACCAGCCATTACAACATTAAACAGCGTCGGGGAAAGAACACTTCCCTGAGGTACCCCTCGCGATACCACCCTTTCGGTGCTTATGGTACTTCCTAACCACACTTGAATTTTACGATCACTGATAAATGAGTGAATGAATCGCAGAAGATAGCCCTGTACGCCTATGGCCTGCAAGCTATTAAGTATTGAGCTGTGAAGGACGCTATCATAAGCCTTTGATACGTCTAGGAAAATAGCTAGTTTTGAGAGGCCGAAAGCTCTTTGATGTTCAATGTGGCTTATCAAGTCCAAGAGGCTACCTTGCGCGCTTAAACCTGTGCGGAATCCAGTCATGCATGTTGGCAGAGCCCTTCTATCTTCGAGCCCCCATGATAAACGCTTACTTGCCAGCTTCTCCATGAGCTTAGCCACACACGACGTCAGTGATACAGGATGATACGAGGCCAAGTCTGTCATTTCTTTGCCGGACTTCAGCACTGGAACAACACAAGCCACCTTCCATGGAGGAGGAACATCGCTAGTCTCCCATACTCGATTGAGATAGCTTAGGAGCATCTTCCGGTGTTCTAGAGGTAGGTTCGGCATCATCTGGTGGGTAATGCCGTCAGGACCTGGCGCACATCAACGCCGCAGGCTGCTGAGTGCTGTCTGTAGCTCTCGAAGTGTGAACGGGGCATCCATAACAGACGTAGATGTTGCAGGCAGAGCACATGGATGAATTCTTGAGCTCGCAGGTACAAATGCATCTGCAAATTCCTCTGCCAAGCACGCGAGAGGTTTCTGCTTGAGCAGTACAAGCGCTTCGAAAGGCTTACTAGGACGAGAATCACAAGCAAGGGGACAATCACCGAACAGGATGCATTTTGCCTTAACTGCGGAGGTTTCTTTCTGAGAAACCCACACTGGCTTGCTTTGTAGCTTGGTACCGCATTCGGCTGGAGGATCATCTTCGCTTGCATAAACCATCCTCCACCTTGCGCGATGAATTATTGTGCATCAAGTCAGAGCCTTTGAGGACGTTCTTAGTCCTTCAGTCACGAATTTCATTTAGCTTCCGAATTTATGCATTTTTTCTGAACATACGACGCGAACATTGTTTATTTATTTATTTATTTATTTATTTATTTATTTATTTATTTATTTATTTGGGGGGAGCAAGGGGGGGGAGGGGGAGGGGGAAGGGATTGGTAGGTGCAAGATTCAGGTCTTTTCAAGCCGGATTTCCCAATTACTAAAATAATTCTATTGGGATGCTAGCTTTATATCGGATGAAAAACCAGAAATTATTGTTGGAATCAGATGCGCGGACCAGTTATTACTGTGATGAAGAGCTTTTCACGCAAGAAAAAAAGAACACTAATTATGAACATGGATACGCAGCACCTTGTCGGACGTCTGTTCAAACCTTGTATTGAACATCGTAACGTACCTTTAGATTCATTTATACTCTGTGCTCAAGTGACCCATCACATTGTGTTTGGGTAACAGAGGGTTACGTTTACATTCAGCACAATGTTCAACGTATTGTTACGGGGGCATGTAAAAAAAGGGCAGATTTACAATATTTACGCATCGAAAGCGAGTGGCCCTGCCACAACGAATATGGTGGGCCTGGCTACAGCTAGTCTTCTTTCTTGTCTGCCCGACTACAACTCCTTGACGATCCTACACAGGAAAGGCGCCTCCTAAAATTATGCTTCTTGTCATCGCTTCTGGAACCACTAAATAGTAAGGTATGTCTCTATATGGAGGCTCCATGACTGATGGAGTTACTATCCTTATAGCCCTCTAGTAATTCGGCCCATAATATTGCAACGCCCTCCTGAATGTTATTTCGACGCATTTTTCTACTTTTTGTCCATGCAAAGTCCACGCCTGGTGAAGTCGTGCACAGAGTCCGGAAATACAGCCGATAAATTTAGAATTAGGCTGACCGATTGCAATAGATGCACTGATCATACCGGGTAATCTGTTTGCATTGCTCGGCTGCCAATAATACGTCGTCAGCGGCATAGAAAAGAAAAGAAAGGCTCATGTGCGCGAAAGTGCTGAATATTATCGGTTTAATGCCCACTGCCGCTCCTGTGCGGCTTACGTTTGCCATAAATCCTGGCTTCGGGTAATTATTTTGTGCTTATCTCTGCAACGGCTGCAGGCATATATTATTTTAGTGCGCACTGTGCACCCTGATGTAGCCTTCCGTAGTTGTGCCCGACCTTGTCAAGGGAAATCTCGTAAACTGCCAGCCATAAAACCTTGCCATTATGTGGATATCCCCTAACGGGCCGAAAACGTTGGACACTGTCGTTAGTCGTAAAGGGTGACTTCCCCGTTAACCCACACATCTAAGTTCCTTAAAAAAAAAAGCTTTTTGTACATGCATTGTGGGGCCAAATATAGACATCCTGCAATGTAAAAAGAAGACACATTCGGGGAAAAATAAATAATTCCGCTGTTTTAATTCGAAACGGCCATTTGTTCCACGGGTGACATGGGTGAGTGTTGTTTCCCGCTTGTGCTGTGTTACGCGGCAAAGGCTACAAGCTTGCATTGTAACCCGGTGCCCAGGACCACCAGTTGGGCATTATCCATCACTATTACACCTAATAAGTTATAGTATTTGGCAAAACGCCATGTTTGAAATACGAACCTTGCGGAACAGTAGTCATACAACGAATGTCGCTGAAGCCAGCGTTTTGACAAGAGGAGTTGTATTCGTCAGGGTAGGAACTGCTTTTACGGAGCACCATTTTTGTGTGTGTGTGTGTACGCGTAGCTTACTGTTCCGGGCCTTGAATTTGCGAGACGTGTAAGATAAGGGAATAAAATTTGGCAAAAAAGGGAAGCAAGAGCATTTGTCTTCTCTCAACCGTCCAACAAGTATAGTTAAAAATCGCAAAGAAAGAACGCGTTTTGAGGAGGCAATTTAAGCCCTCCATGGTTCTCGTATAGCGATCAGCCTTACCACTTTATAGGTATATATGGTTTGAAGCAGATGCACACACGCTCAGACACACGCGCACTCGTGAAAACGGACGGTTGCTAACATAGGGCGAGAACTCGTACGCCTTCGACACATCCACACGCTCACGCAGTATCCCGGGATGAAAATTTGCTCATTTTGGTTTCGCATCTTTAGGCAAAAGAAGCGAAAACGACGGCACAGGGATACACCACTTTCGCTCTTTCTTGCCTGCCGTCGCAGAACACGCATGTTCCCGCCAAACGACTGGCTAGATTCCGCGCCTAGATTTGTGCGCGCCCGCTCCCAGGCACATATTTGAGCGACACACCCGCGCGTTTAAGCGCACGTAGAGAGATGGAAAGGGAAAGTGCACCGCACAAATGCCGTTACCGAAGCCTCTGCGTGCTGCTGCACACCCTGCCGACGGGAGCAGCTGGCTGCCGACGTGCAGCGCCGCGACCCGGCGATCGTTAGGGCCGGAATGAGCCGGCGGCGAAGGCAGCGGCGCACCGACCCGTGACTGCGCCAACGTAGACAAATGAAGTCGCCGGATCGGCGACAAGACGTCTTTACGACACCATCAAAGACGGGTAAAGAAGAAGCTACAGGGCTGGCCTAATGTCGCCCGCCGCGCTGGCGAAACTACACCGTGCCGGCTACAGCGCCGTCACGCTGAACCAGAAAGACGAAAGACGCGCTCGGGTTCCCGCGTAGCTCTTGCTATGCGCACAGAGCTCGTATATCTGACAGCCAGGTACACGTTGCCGGCTGTCAGCGATAAAGCCCACAGTGTGTCGCCAGCAGCGGCGCGGTTATGACATCCCGGCTTCGTCCTTTTTTTTTCTTCTTTATCTCCTTTATCCGCCGTCACAGTGTCCAGGTTACGGGTGAAGCATACATCCGCACGCTGGGACAATAAAAAGCGAGACGTTTAATGAGTTTCCGTTCCTCCGTGCACACTTTCTTTTTTCATTAAAATGCCTTGCGATGTTCCACGTGGCCTGGACTATAGCAGCCGCACAGCTATTACGTAGGAGGCGCTAACGACGCAATGCACGTTAGGCTCGCGTACAGCAGAAACGAGCTGAGTTTCGAATACTCATTCGCCTCAATCTTCCTATCCTAGTCACGGGCTCTACCTAACCCCGCCTTATTCGACTCCGCTGCGGAAAAGCTCGTGTTTTTTTCCGCCCTCACGCACAGTAACCACAGCGTGCACATTTATAACATCGCGCTTGCTTAAGAAGCAGAGATAAGCTTGCCTCAGAGAACACCGCCTAATGTCGCTCGTCAATCATTTCTCGGGGGCAACGAAGAAAGGAAGGAACGCGGGCGACCCAAGCGTAGTCGTCGGCCAAAGTTGTCGCCCCTGTCACGCGCCGACGGCGCTTTAAATTTCGCAACTTTAGTTTCACTTCTTCATGGGCCCCGCCCATTGCGCAGGGCAAGGTGCGAACGGCAGAGCACAGAAGGCGGGTGCGAGAGGGAGCGCAGCGACGCTCTCGCGAGGGTCGCGAAGCGGAACAGAGCGCCGTGGGAAGGAAGACATTCATCATCAGAGTCCCGCTACAACTATACTTCCCGGTCGCTGCTGCTGTGTTGCCTTCCTGAAAACATTTACTGGCACGTTATTTTCCATGTCTGCCTTTGTCCCTGCAATAACGCCTTGCAGCGAAATAAAAACGAGGGCTCAGAGTGTCGACAAAGAGGGAGGCCGACGGGACGCCTAAATTAAAGAAATTACTTTGGAAGAATGGATGCAGTTTAGCGCTTATTTCGCTGACGGTCGTTAGAGCTTAAGCTTGTCGTGGAGCTCTAGTCTACAGTGCAGCCGGACGCTGTGCCGACGCAATATCGCCTGCGGGGAAGCGCTCAAGTAACTGAGGCGAAAAAGCTTTTGCGTGGATTCCCATTTCGTGGCTGGGATTACAAAGAATCGCTACCGAAGGCCCTGACACATCGCCTTATCCGCTTAAGCTTTCCTTTTTTCTTTAATCCGTTTTAGTGAGCAGCATCGAGTACTTGCTTGGACCGGTGGCTGAACAAACGGAGTCGCTTGGCAAGTCTTGCTCACGCCGTTGGTAAGCGAAGCGTAATTTTATAAGTGTTTGATTCACTCGACGAACAGTGCACTTCCTCGACCTTAAAGGAATGATATGGCTATATACCGGACAGCGCACAAATCTCGCTTTTGCGTCTGGCGACTGTCACTGTGAAGTTATTGAACTGAACTTCTACTAACATTTCAGCAAGCCTAAAATGACATTGGTCGCCATACTACCGCAGGTACTAAATAAATGCTGAGCTCACTGAATTTACACCTAATAAACACTTGGCGGTGTTTAAGTAGATCCTGATTTCTAATGGCCCTTTCAGAGATCGTTGTTTTTAGATTGTGACTTTCATACTTTTTTAACGCACACGCAGACGTAAAATAATTGGCATCCCACTTGCAATAGCATGTGCAGCTGACAACAGAGGACGCAGTTAGCTCGGGTATCTGCAATATAGCGGTTCTCGGTAAGCCCTGCAATCATCGTCGTCGCTTCTCGCTACACAGGAGTGTTCCGAAGGACAGCGTAATTTGGGGCGCCAATGACGCTTTCCCGTAGAGTGCAGGAGTATACAGCGAATAGCTGGTATTATGACTTCAATGATTTGGTCTCTACAATCGTGAAAATTGACTACTTATTACATGCTACTCCGGAACGTAGTTATTGCGACTTCTTTTGTTTTGCGGTGGGGGGGTTGAACAGGGAACGACTTTAAAGACATAGATAGAAATTTGCTGCTCAGCTCCTCAGAGATTTATTGCAAACGTAACGCGCTCGCAAATCCGCCGTAATGTTTAATTTTGCGCTCACACCTTCCGTGAAGCTGCCAATACAGAACACCAGAAGTTGCCATCACGACCGAGAGCTGGATGATGCAAAGAAAGCAGAAGCCATACCGCTTTTTAGCGCTATTATTCCTAAGTGTCCTCTGGTACTACAGCCGCCGAGGTACCTCCGCGGCTATGATCTCGCGCAGCTGAGCACAGGCTAGCAGGTTCGATCCTATGGCTGCAACAGCTGCATTCGGATCGGAGCGGAATGAAAAAATTTTAAAAAGAAGAAGCGCGCGTGTACTGCGTATTGGCTGCATGTTAACAAAGCCCGGTTGGCGCAAAATAATCAGCGGTCCCTCCACTACGGCGTGCCTTATAACGAGATCGTGCTTTTTGCCGGCAATATTCTAGAATTGATTTATCGCATGTCATTTTGCTTTTGCCGCGAGAGATTCCAAGAATGCCACCTCTTAAAGCTCGCAATAGAGAATCGTTGCTTCTTCAAGCATACGGGCGCCGCCGCTCATGCAATAAATCTAGCATTTCACGGTGCGTCGAGTCACGTTACAAAATTCCACATAAAATCTTCTAGCTTTGCCGACCCAGGTGGACAGAGCAGACCTGCAAGTGTGTACTGTCGCGGAGTGTATTATCAATATTACGGCAGCAAAATGTTGCGCAACGATAGGCGCCGGTAGCACTAACGCTTATTTTCTTTTTACGATTCAGCATGCGCCCATACAGAGCGCATCACAGTTTCTTTGTCGTTTCTTGAAGAGATTTTGCGTTGTTTTAAGGTCTCGCAACGTTTCTGAAAGGCTACTGCGTGGTGTACTTTCAGACCTATTTCATTCATGAAATATGTCGTTTTCTGCGAAAGTAAATCTGGAAAAATTTGCAGTACGTATAGGGACTAATGTAGAGAAAAGAGGCAAATTCAATTGTTAAATAATTTTTCATTCCCTTCGCGATTCTTTCAGCTTGCTTTCTTTTTTTCTTCTCAAAGCAGTATTAAGAGACGTGAATTATGGGTCTGTTCCAAATAGCAGCAAACACCTATACTCTGCCGTCTTCGGTGGGCAGCCACCATACAAGACCCACATGCGTCCTCACTTGGGCGGTAACAGGAGACGGCTTCAGAGGGAAAGCGCTCAATCACGTGACCGTGGGAGACACTTCGTCGTCTTGCGAGGAGATCTCGAAAGTGAGCGGCGCCACGGCATGCGTGGCATGCCGCGGGCGCCCGTGACCATTCGCGTGGCTGCGGTGTCAAACCGTAGGTGGAACCGTTGTTCGGGCTCGAGACGCCACTACATGACGAGAAAGCAAACGTGCCCGGGTCGTTAAACTGCAGAAGCCTGTAGACCGTCATCTGTTACGACGCCGATGAAGCTGCATTTCAGCCTGAGGTGCAGTAACGCAGCGTTTTGGGCGTGCTGGTATGACATGACGAGGCTTATAGTGCAGGAAAGGACGAGGGCACAGAAAGGCGTGGTGCCCAGCGCCTGTGCGTACGATGTCTTTCAGTGTCATCGTTCTTTCGCGCACCATAAGCCTCAATCTAAAGTACACCGGTCATGCTGGTTCGGTGGAAGTGGCTCTCGGCCATTAAGCACTACGTCACGCGTTTGGTTGGCTGCCGCATTTTTATACGAGAGAAATGAAAAAAACTCGCTTACTGTCCTGCGTGTTAAATATATAATGCTCGCTTGTGAAAATTAACCCGGGGCCGCCCACTATGCGGCGTCCGAGATTGTTCAACTGCAGGACGCTAAACACTGCAATTTATATTTTGTAGACTGAAATAAACTTCGTAAGCAATATATGACTTTTATATTTCTTGAAGTTTCCATGGAGAATTACTCATAATAACATTCCGGCTCTACTTGGCGACCAAAATAAAACTCCAGGACGTCTCGTTAGGCACCTGATGGTCAAAGGCAGCGGACACAATGGCAGAGCAGCCGGACGGCACAACCTGTACCAACTCGTCCAATTTTTCTTCTCTAAGTTCATATAACGAAACTGTGGGCAGTTGCTCGCCAAACCTAACGAAGTCTAGAACTAAGTACATCTTCACAAAAGAATTAAAAACTTGCCGATTCTTTTCTTGTAGGGTTATCTAGAAAACAATATTTCTTGATAACAATAAAGAACAACTGAAGCCTAAAGCTGAAAAAAAAAATAAGTAAAGCGGAACCACACAGATAGAACTGACACGTACGACACACCGTTCCAATAGGACATCTCGAGGCAGGGAGTTAAACCGTGGCAAAGAAAACGGAACAACTACAAGCGACGGTCCTCGAAGGTCGAGCTGTATATTTACTGCTGTTCGTACTTACAGCAAAACTGCACTCACCGATTTTTCTTTTTGTTTCGTTCTTTTTAGGTCTCCTCGGTGTGAGGAAAAGCAGGCTCGAAAGACGTGACATCTAGATGGCACTTCTAAAGTCCAGCGTGCCAGCTCGCAGGTGGATGCCTGTCTTGCGTGAAACGTCCTAACAACGTCTCATAACGGTGCGCACTTCAATGCTCTTAGCTCTGGCAGTTTCCGCACTTACTTAAACCGTTGGGCGCCTTATCATGTGGTCAGAACTAGAGTTATGAACGCTGTGGCGGAGTTCGTACGTATTCTGCTGCTGCTGTGGCAGCACATATTTGGGCGGGCAGCTCAGTGGTCTGGCAAGAGGCTGCATCACTCTGCCCCTTGGGTCTCAACATCTGACGCCAAGTGCCATCTTCTCAAATGTGGATAACTCAAACTCCGTCGTTTACTATGCAGGTTTAATCGTGCCGGATACAGGGCTATAAGCTTCCGGGAAAAAAAATTTAGTGACTACAAGGTAGCACCTAATTACACTTACAAAACATATTCACTCCCAACGCCACGTTCACCTGTCAGCCTCCGCCAATGCTGAAAATCAAAGCCAATAAACAGATGCACTAGCGGTAAAACGGAGCAGCAGAGGTGGGGGGGGCCGATTTTCAGAGGAAGTATTCGTCCAAGTATTCACGATAAGCGATGTGTCGCCAAGTCAGAGCAACACCTCCGCTGCAAGAGTGGACTCTCGAGCTGGCCCGGGAGCTTAATATTGGTTCTCCGATACTTGTGCGGATCGTACTACACAGGGATGGCGTTCTAGGCGAGAGGCAGGTGCGGGTTCTTATTCACAATCTTCGTCGGAACCGGTGCCAGGAATGTGCTCCCAAAAGCAGGAAGCGGGAATTACGCTCCAGGAGAGGTGGCTACCCGCTCGCACGCGTGTGTCGCCTAGCGGCGGTGCCGGAGCGAGATTTCGGAGCGAACGCGGCAAATAATGGAACGTTCTCGGAGGGGCCAACTTATGAATATGCGAGAGACCGGTGCAGTAGCTTATTCGCGTGCTCAGCACGCCGGTGCGAGGTGACTGGAGGGTCTTTCAGCCGCGCAAGCGTAACGAGCTGCGCCAGAGGTCATGCCGTACAAGGAGAGGGATTACGAGCTGAGCTTTACGCCTGATGCCACAGGCGGTGACACGATGTATGTCTACGCCTGCCGCGAGCTACTTCTTTTCAACTAACATATTCAATGCCTCAATTCCCCACTGATAAAACATCCTCATCCCAACAACTAATTGCAAACGTTTTTGTGGCATTCAAACTGCAAAGAAAGCAAGAAGTTATTATTCATGTTGGTTTTTAGCAAATTAGTTCATCGTATATGCACGTATTTGATGTGTTTGTCCACAGACGGCGACGCAAAGCGTACTGAAAAACAAGATGAAATCAACAGCAAAAAGAACGCAGGAATAGAAGAGGTGGCTTGTTCAAAGTGTTCGTAGGTGCCGCTCTAAGGGACAATAACATACAAGTAGAGGGACTGGTGGCGCACGAATTCGTGGCTCCGTGCCACTCGGATTACGTCAGCTTACCTAAGAGATCTGGGTCAGAGTATGCTTGGAAATTCGCCGACTTGGTCTCGCCTTTTTCACTTGACTCAGGTAGATTGTCCTGGTTATGTCTCCTTATGTTGAAAAGCATTTATCTCTCGCCCTCAATCTCTTTCTTCGTCTCTCTGTTTTTTTTTCTTTCTTGCATTCCCGCAAACCGGGAACGTAAGTGTGGAAATTTATCGGAGCCTAATGGCGTGCAGAGACGGCGGCTTCGAATTCGTGCGCCCGCTTCGTAAAACGTGAAAGGGAGTTTCCTTTTTGTTTTTTGCTACTATAATGAGAGGGAGGTGCACAACAGATGGAAATGGCACGTTATGTTACCGTGTCGTGCCAAGGCTCATTACGTGGCGGCGTAAAATCAAAATGTATGGAAATAATTGTGCCGCATGATTGTCCGAGAAGGCGAAGATGCGCGTGATCGATACGGCCTGCCACTACTCTGGAAAACACAAGCTAAGGTTTTTATACCCGCCTAGACTTTGACGGCGTGTGAACTCATATAGAAAATTTACTGTCAGTTCGTATTCTAACGTACCTGTGCCAGTCACCCTCAATCCACGTGATGCGTCTCGTATATGCAGTGCGGCTGGTGTTATTCTCTTTAGGACAAACTTCACGCTGTTGCCGCGCAGTAGGACACGTCGTGTAATCATGTCGCAAGAAGGAAAGGATTTCGAGAAAACTAATTTAAGACAATCACGAAGGAGAAACACCTCATTGTACAAACTTGCGTAAGTTAGCCAACGTTCGAGAAGGAATCAAATCACAGCGCTAGACAAGCGTTCAATTGCAATCTGCAACACAATGGCGGCACGTAAAAAAAAAAATCACAATATCATCCAGTGAAATACGTGCCTCGAATTAGCTGCAACTCTTAGAGGAGATATGGGTCTGACATTGGTTGAAATTAAAAGCAAGCCTCTTCAAATCGAATGAAGAGGGATCGAGCAAACCATTAAGAACGAACAAAACGGAAACGCTATCGAGAAAAGAAACCATCTTCAGCGCGGCAATAAACCGTCGGGTCTCTCAGTCCGCCTAGGTCGTCTCTTACTTATACCGACAATTTTAATTAAGGTTCGTAGGAGTAAAATCACTCCACGATATCTCCGGATGAACACCGCTAGTTTGTTCCTTCTTATCGCCGCTGTGGCCGACGCGTGGAATCCGTGCTATCGCCAAAACATACGTGGCTGGGCGCACGCACTAATCCCTTCCGGACCTCTTAGAAACGTGCAGCCTCTGTGTTTGCTCCGCTAACGCGCGCTCATCTGCGGCGCGACTCCTGCGCGCGTTCGCCTAATTGCATTTTGCGCGGACAAGGCCTCCTCGCAGCGCGCAGGGCAAGTGTTCTCGCTTGCCGTCTCCCACCAAGCATCCGAGGAAGCATCTGTCTTTTCGCGGGGCTTGTGTACAACGTCGCGTGGCAGCTCATCGTGCGAGCCTCCTTACGCGACATCGAAGAGAAAAAGAAGAAAGGTAAGGCAAAAAAAAATGAAGCCCCGAACAAACAAGCCCGCACCGAGCAATATTTTGCCATCGCCAATCGCGACCACACACAGCCGTTATCGCGGCTCCAAAGCTGGTGATAGTTTGCTTCAGTCGAGGCGTCAAGATGGACGCTCGCCTCCGTTTAAAAAAAAACGGTTGTGTCGCAGAAACGAGCGAGCAAGAATAAGAAAACATGAAGCGGGGACGGCTATCGACATGACGCCGAGCAATTCATGCGCATAACCGCGCAGCTCATTGTATACCCGCAGGCCGTGTGGACCTTGTATGTCGTCTTTTCTCGATATTCTTTTTTTTTTTTTCATCGCGTACACAAACACACCCACACCAGAAAGCGCATGCGCTTACGCATCTCGAAGAGTTAGGGCGTCTCCGCACCGGCGCGGACGCTAGTTTCTCGGAAAAACCGGGAAGCCACGTGTGGGGCCGCCATACAGAATCGTGTAAAGCCACGACGCAGGTCTTATCGCAAGCACGCAGGAGAGCAGCTTCACCTTAAGCCTGACGCCAGTTTAGCACGTGGACGACACAAACGCAAAACTGATTCGACGATGCAAACCACTAAGCTTCGCTTCCATCGATACCGGGGCGGGAGACGATGCGCCTTTACAAGTCAGTCTGGCCGCGCCTTCCTCCCCCCGTAAGTCAGCGTTGTGTTCAAACTCGAGGGACGGCTCGGCACGTGTTAGAAAGCCACGGCTGGGCGAAACAACTGAGCATGCACTCTGCCGCACACTCGTTGCCAGAAGCTTATCGAAGACGCGTGTACACGCGGGTGTGAGACGAGGGAAGACACGGATTATACCGTTATCGCGCCCACAAGGCGTACAACAAGAGATCATCCCCGCCCGCGCTTGCACCGCCGTTTAGCTTCCTCGCATTTTTTTCTCCTTTATATTGTGCCAGCAGCGCTTGTGGCTTGCTCCCGTGCGCGCGCTGTGGCCGAGTTTATATTCAAACAAAAGTTCTGGAGAACTTTTCCACGGGGGCACTGGCTTAGCCAGGCTTTCACTTTTAGCAGCAGCTTCTGCTCGCCTACAGCATCCAGTACCTGAAGGACAACGCGTATAAAGGCTCATACAAGACTCACTTAGTTCGCTGATGCGGATCGAATGGTTAGTTGCTTGTGGTAGCGTTGCGGAGCAGATAATTAGACACCCCACCAAGGAATTTCAGCTTGAAGGTTCTGGTGACATGGAAGACAATGACAAGCACCCATGTGTCGCCAGTAGAGAGAAACGGTTGAGATCTTAGCTAGTGCGGTGTCGCAGTTTTCTCGCAAACAGTAGGAGCAGGGCAACCCTTCTTCTCTCGGCTCTTTCAAATCCAAATGATTGCCAAGCGTTTTGCATAAACAATGCTTTGTTGCTCACCTCAATGAGCGGGACTGTGCGCACCTTGTGATAAATACACTCCCTCAACATTACACATTCAGATGTAACGTGCTCACTGATTAGCCACGTTCATTTTTAGTGCTAACGTTCCAGAACGGCAGTTAAGTATTGACCATTGCACTCAAATCTGGCTCGTTATTTTGGTAGTGATAGCGTTAGCGTAGGCTATACCAGGAAAACGCCTATTCTTGTTGCAGACGGGGTAACGTTTCACGATGATATGAGAGAGATTATGATACATGAGGGACTTGTTCGCAGCAGAGGAGATCAGACTGGTCGCTAACTATTTCACAAATAGCGAGTGCCGCCAGGGAATTTCGTAACTAGTACCCAATCACCCGTGACCGGTGATGAATCGAGAAAACCCTGTTTCTGTCGGTGGGTGCAAATGACAGCTCACGCAGGGAAGGTAAACGGAGAGTGCCGATTAATTAGCAACCCGTGCCTAATGACGCCCCACTCGTAATTGGTTGGCCTTCAACGACCGCCTGCCGCAGAAAGTTCGAGGCATGGAGAGCTCCAAATGAGACCGGCATTGTGCGTGCAGCACGTGGTGCACCAGTGATGAGCGCCGTGCGTGTTTGAGCCCGCGAGGTTGGCGAGGACGCAGTACCGCGTTTTGATTGGCCTGCCTTCATTTATTCTGTTGTTGTTTTGTTTGTGTGCGTTCGAGCTCCACGACGTGAATGTAGGATTCGGCGAAATCAAACGAGCCGAAGTGGCCTACGTCGACGAATGTTTACGTACATCCCTATTCTCAAAGCTGCCACGTGCCACATAAGCACGCGGTATACAAATACGCTTCAGTCCATTAACGTTGACGAGCAATCAGTCGACACGTTTCACATCCTTTTCACGGACGACATTGACAGCCACGACGCGTCCGGAAATTCTGCAGAAGAAGACTGCTGCTCGCAGATCCGCGTCTGTTAGGATCGCAGACGAGTGCGAGACAGCTAATTTAGGCGTATTTTCCCTGTACCGCGCAATTCGCATGCAATGTAAATAATCGAGGGAGGAAATCAAGAGATCGTGCGCCAGATGTTTGGCGGCAGTGCTTATGGGACACACACACGTGCGGTCACTGTGCCATCGTGTGACGTGTCGCATGAATGGACCCCTTAATTAACATTTCTGCGATTGCAAGGTGCTCAGATTCTGAACAGGCTTTTCTCAACAGTTATTGCAGAGTACCAGTGGTGGCTCAAGTAGGAAGGAAGCCTACCTGACTATAACTTTCGTCTGCACACGCGTCAGTGAGGCTGAAACAAGCGTGCGGCACGAAATTTACGCTGACGAGATGCTGGGCACTCGCACAGATCGCCGAGAAGATCCCGTAATCGCTCTTATGAACTGTTAGCGTCGCTAATCTATGCGGTTTTCCATCATTAAGCTGCGCGCGTCGGGATCAAGTCTCTGTATACCGAACACCGGAGAAGCGCCGCAAAGTGGCGTAGCGGAGTCACCCCCACCGCTTAATTACGTGCAGTAACGACCGGGATTAATGGCTTTGCTCGGCAATAAACGACCCCCCCCCCCCTCCCCCTTCTGACGCCCGCACTTCCTTCGAGGTCTTTTGTGTTGGCGTTTTCTCTTCCTTCGCTGAAGTTCGACTGCGTGACTCTGCGAATTAGTGGCTAAGCTCTCTGCTCGTGTTCTTTTCTTTCTTTTTTCTCTTTGGAGGCGGGGGGGGGTTCTTGTTTTTTTTTTTTTTTTTTGGTTCCGCCATTTCTGGTCGATTAAGGAGGAAACACGAAGTTTAAAGGTTATCGCATTGGTTCGTTGTTGCTCGTTATGTTCCCGGTATGTGCGATTTTTTTTCCTACCAAGGGTGATTATTTCTCGTGTTTCTTACGAATGGGCGCAATTTCTCAATAGAAACAATCTGTACGCGTTGTTACAAGCCTTTATAGATCATTGCCAGAACCTTTGTATATGTAATAAATCCAAGAAATATGAATTCGGCAAAAAAAATTTTGGAACAATGTTATAGATTCCAGCCGAATATTGCGCCATTAGTTGATACATGATAACCAGGAAACATGTGGAACCGTACTTGCGGCAAAAACCGAACAAAAAAAGCTCACTGCGAAACGACAATGAACAGTTCCTAAAAGCATTCGCTTAAGTTATTCTGAAACAGAATGTACAGTTTCAAGCCAGATGCAGGAAACTATCTAAGGATATAAAAAATGCACAGCACAGACAGAGAGATCGTATGAAAAGCAAATATGGAGTTTTGTGGGCACCCTTCATACGGTATCGCGTATTTGAAATGGAAAAGTTAATTCCCAAAGGAAAGCTTCCCTTTCCCTGCTTTCCCCCCTTTCCGGGGAAAAACTGCTCTGCTTAGATAGAGCAAATATCGGCAAAATAAAGCTATAAGGCAACCGCGTCATTCAGCAGCAAGACGCTGCTACATTCGAACCGACTAGCGACCGTACGTTGCTGCATCGCTTCAGAACGGGCACTATATCTGCACGAAGGCTTTCGCACTTGTTTTTTCTCGTGGTAGACACAGTCGCTCCACTCACCTGTCCCTGTCGTCGAAGCCACAATGGCTTTTCCCTACAGCCCTCGGGGTGCAAACAGCAGTCTGTAAAGATGTATGCATTCGCTAGCATGTGCATATAAATAGTGTCGCTACGGAAAGGGCTCCCAGGGATCGTTTCGATCGCCTGCAAGAATCGTCTTGGGGCACCAGACGTCGACGGCGTATTACACTCCGGAGACGAAACGTCGGCTGGCGACACGCACGACGGGAAGCATTGTAAGAAAACGCGGAGTTGTGAACACAAGAAACGAGAAAGAACAATAAACGAACAGCCTCGATAACGAGTGCGTACGGTCGGATACGAGGCAAGTGCGTTTTCGCTTCTCGTCGATACTGCGGGCGCGGCTCGCGCGGCGGTTTCGCGCCGCACTGTGCGCTATCTCGTTTCCGCATCCGGGCATGAGTGCATTGCAGACGACGCCAGCGACGACGCGAAGTGGAGGATGCGCGAAACGCGGCGCTTCCGCTAAGAGATGCCTCAACGTTTGCGATTATTTCAGACGGGAGCGACTGCCTAAATAATGCGATGTGAATTCTCCGTGCTGCAGCACAGGCACCTATGGAGGGACGTTAACGCCAGGTGAATACGGTTTGCGTATCGTAGGAACTTACTGTCAGATTTACATGTCAAAACGTCACCTGGGCCCTATGGTGTACTTAGAAAAGGCTTTTTTTTTTCATTGTACGCGCAGTGGCGCTCCAAATATTTCTACGTCTTGTTCTCTGGGTCCTTGTGAGAGGCTGTTTTACCGCATGGCTCGAGAACCGCCAGAATTAAAGCATTCTATAAATCAAGTGATAAAAATATACATCTGAAATTACCCACGTACACAACTATCTTCGACATTTTGTCAAATGCATGGACATAATGCACCAACACATAATAACTTTCTCGAGAAAACTAAACGATTAAGAACTGCACTACATGGTTGCAGGCGGGGTTATACTACAACCGCATAACTGATTGAAGTGACACGAAAGTTCGCGAAAGCCTAAACGAAGGAAACTACGTAGATGTCATATTCACTGACTTCTGAAATGCATTGAATAAGCTCTCGCATAATAAAACTAAACGATTAAGAACTGCACTACATGGTTGCAGGCGGGGTTATACTACAACCGCATAACTGATTGAAGTGACACGAAAGTTCGCGAAAGCCTAAACGAAGGAAACTACGTAGATTTCATATTCACGGACTTCTGAAATGCATTGAATAAGCTCTCGCATAATAAACATTTGCTAAGTTCATTTATTTAATTAAATATGACGCGCTACTGGCATGGATCATAGTGCACCAGCTATACTGATATCAACTTGTTTCTTTATACTAAGTTTGATCTACTCGTAATAAAAATTCTGGCATTCCCCAGGCATATCTTTAACTTTATCTTTAACAGATACGGACGCCTTGATTCACCTACTACTGTGTTACAGCGTGCTGGTCTAGCTACCCTTGAAAGTCGAGCAAAGCGTTTTCGGCTCAAATTTGTTTACCAACTATTCCATAGATCATTCCGTATAAACCCCGACTCTTACTTTAAATTTCGTGATACCAGACCGACCAGAAGACGGCACGCATGGGAACTTGTAGAATATCCGTTTATTAATAATGCGTTTCGTTATTCTTTCTTCCCACGCTCAATTCGTGAATGGAATGCACTGGATGTAGTCACAAAACAGCAGCCAACACTAGCAAAGTTTATGGATTTAATTGAGCATGCTGCATGAGCCTAATATGTTGTTAATATAAGTAACCAAATTGCTTTCGTCACGCAATCCATCCCGATTCAGTTTGTGCTAGGAAAGGACTTGCCTACACTTTTTGTTCTGTGCATTCTGTATTTGAATGATGCCTTCTACCCTGCATTTTTTTTTTTATTTTTCTGCTGGTTGATGTACATTGGTTTCGTTGTGTGTATTATTATGTATGAATGTACTACTGCTATTCTTGAATAGTCGCCAATCATTATGTACTCATTTATTGAATGTTTTAGTAGTGTTATTTGATGTGACTTGTTGCTCACCCCTGTAAAAATCCCCATGGGGGATTGACAGTATTCTATAAATAAATAAATAAATATGTTCTGAGGCATGCGTTCACGGGCCTCGATTGTTCTTGCTATTTATCAGTGATATCGTAGATAACATGTCTGTAAGCATAAAGCTACACGCTGGCGACTGTGCTCTACGAATCCATTAATACTGTTCACGAATAAATATGGTTAAATAACATTTCTTATGAGTAATTTCTTGTTGTAATCAATGTCACCATTCTGTAAACATTGAGAAAACCGTTCATACGAAAATCACTCACAAAAATAATTTTGTTAGATGGCAACAAACTGTTTTTTTTTTTCTGAGATTGAACTGTACAAATACATTCCCCAACGGATTACCAAGAAACTATCTTTGAATGCACATCATTAAACATTGAAGCAACCTATTTCTTCGCAAATTATTATTGCTACGAGTTTGATGCCAAGAAATTTACTGAATCAGATTAATATATAAAAGCGCTAGGATTGCCTTAGAGAACATAGGACATAACCAGTCAGGTGTAATGACGGCCTGGTAGACGGCTGGCAAAAGGCAAAAATGCATGTTGTATTTGTTGAAGCGGAAAAAAGGGCATCCAGGTATGCGGTACCTTGCATCAGGGTGGATTCAAGCCAGTGGTTTACGCCGTCGTGCCTTGTGTGCACACTCTCGTCTCTCCAGGAACAGTGGTCTGGTTCAACGGAGAGAGTAAAAGATTGGCCATAGCCTCTAATATTCCACATCCTCCGCGTCGCTGTACAGATTGACGTCCGACATTTTTGTTTCGATTCGGAGAATAGTCCTGTCTTCTATTTCCTCATCGGTATGAAATCCGCTTGTCCTATCCCTACACGCCTAATACATAACGAAAAAACATAAAATCAGCGAACATTGAAAATATTGTTCATAATATGCTTCTTCATGTCGTCTCCAATTAAATATGAAAAAAATCACAATAATAACTATCACTACCTTGGATTTTCTTTTTACTATTGCAAAGACAGGAATCAATGTACACAACCTAGTTCTATTTTTGTTGACGCAGAAACTGCGACAATCACGGTACGCACCCGTACATCCCCCGTTTCACGATAGACAGGCGCATTCTTATGTTGTCCGCGCGGCACGACAAGGCCCTGCGTGCGTGGCACCCTGCGCTGAAATGCTGGGCCCTCACTTGCCCGGCACTGCCCCAGAGTAGCAACAGTTATTTTGCGGGTTCACTACGCATAAACAAAACATTATCAGCGTGCACGACCTCCGCAATTTGCACCGCTAGTGTTGCCTGCGACACCACTTAACATCCTTTGTGCTGCTCTAACAACAAGCGTGCAGTGCGCTGCCCATTTCTCTTCGCGATTTGGGGGAATACTCAGGCGGATCATTTTAAATGGCTTGAGGGTGTGTCCATTTGGAGCGGTGGACGAGGGAGAGAGAGTTATTTGTGAAGCTGTTGCTCCTTGGCAATGCTGCGCATCAAAGCGGTGAGGCATTCGTGAAAGATGGCCACGCCGCGTATGTGCGCATCCTTGCGTGGGATGTTATTTACGCGATAGCGTTAAGGAGCTCGTGTCCAAGAAAAGCCGGTGTCGTCGGCGTCGACGTCAGCGACGTTGGCTGTGAGCGATAAATCCCAGAAGGCACTTCCTAAATAAAAAAAACATCTTGCAAGATGGGCTGGTGGGAATCGAACCAGGTTCTCCGGAGTGTGAGACGGAGACGCTACCACTCAGCCACGAGTAAGATCGTTCGAAGTGGGGCAAAATCGCCTCTAGTGAATGCGGTGTTGCCTTAGAAACTTGCCGTAGAAAGTTATACTGCGACGTATATCGGTAATTATGACAATGTAAATTACAGAAGTCGCAGTTTCACGAGTAGCGAAGTACGTTTCCGCTACATTTCTACTGCGTTCTGCGCACAAGCAGAGCCATCTTGCGGCAAACACAGAAGACTGCCTCCTCGCAATGTACGGCGCTGCCCCGACACGTGGCGCGCCACTCGCCCCATGATCACGTCCGCCTTCATGGCGCGTCGCGGCCCGGCTCGAGACGTTTGGCTCGCGTAGATCGTTTCATAGGCGGTGCGAACGGGGTGCAATAACGCTATCGCGTTCCACTCTTGAAGGCGAAGCTTAAGAGTCCTCCAAATTTTTACGCTACGTATGACGCAGTGTGGCGTAATTATTTGGGACCCATATACTGGCAATACCATTATTAAACTAGATAGAATAGAGAAAAAAGCTGTGCAATTCATCCAGAACAAGTGTATGGAAGAACATCCGCTAGTGGCCTCAAGAAAGAACAGTGTTTCCCCGTCAGATAGCCCTATGATAGAGATCACAGTATTTATATATAAACGAGTAAATAGCTCAATGGAAATGAATAATAAATGAATGAATAAATAAATATAACAATCTTGCCGAATGCGGAAAATGTGCACAAGTAGTAATGTGCACAAGTGGTAATGTGCAAAGTACAATGAGTAAATCAGCGCATGGATCACGTTCTTTTGTGTTTTTTTTCTAGACAATTACTTCAACAAAATGAGATACGTACAGAATAAGAGTTGTAGCGCAGTGCATCAATAACTTCCGGCATGCTTGCTGCCTCTGGTTAGGCCCACCTACGCGCGCGAATGCCACCCCCGATTTAGCCTTTCCGGAATACCTCGCCTAAGTTGGCGCCATTTCCGGCGCTTAATTTGGGCCCCGAGGCTGCCTCGCCGTCTGTCCCGACTACGGTTTGCTCGATACTGGTTGCGCTCCTGCTAACCCAGAAACTACGCGTTGCCCCCTACGATGACATAACGACCTAATCCACCGTCGGCCACGGCAAGTAAGGTACGTGGTCTCGGTGCGCCCACTTCGAAGGCTTCTTCTCGGCGCATGTATATAACAAGGGTCGAGAGCAGCGTCGCTCAATGTGTGCCGTTACGTACAAATGCAACCATCCGTTCCTCGTAATTTAAAGCCTTTATTTGTTTTTCCCGGGAGGGTAGATGGGGAAGTAAAAGGGAGTGAAGTGGACTTATGCGTTTTCATCAAGCATATAACCCGTCTGTACGCATTATCGAAGACTGCTGTATTCTACTTCCGATTACACTAGCGGTTGTAATTCTTCTGCGCGAGGCAACCAAATTATGAGCGACAACATATGCGGTTACCAGTTAATTCCGGTTGGTGGGCTACGCAACCGCTGGCTTTTTTTTTGACGATGAAAGGCGGATTTCACGTACCGCTTTGGGAGGAAGCTTTAGCTCGGGGGCTCCTATCTAAATACGTGTAAAAGGAGAATCCGTCTTTATCGGCAACCACTGCGCCAAATTTGAAGGGGTTCGGTGCATTTAAAAGAAATACTTAAAATCTAGTGACTGTAGGTTTCGAATTTTTGACTTAGGTCGTCATTTCCTTATGAAAACTTGGCAAAAATCGAAAATTTTCAAAAGAAGAAACTATCAAGTTTACAACTCTCTAACTCATTAAGCAAGAATAATATCACCATGCAGTGACTTGCATACGATAGTACATGTAAAGCGGACAAAAGTGATATGTTACACATGAATCTAAAAAAAATCAGTAATATGGAAACACAGCTTTTGAAGTGCCCTTGTAGACAACGTAACAAATTAGCGTAAGATATAAATTGACATATGGAATTTGTCCGCTTTGAATAATCTAATGGATGTCGTTTACAGAACCGCAAAATCTGTTCTTGAAAGAGACCTATTAATTTGCGATCATTGTGCTTCTATTTTTCTTAAATTTCGAATTTTCGAAAATTCTTCCAACAAAATTCTAGCCCTAAATCAAAATTCCGCTTCCAGCACTCACTAGAATTTAACTTTCTCTCTCAAATGCAATAAATTTCATTGAAGTAGGCCCAGGGGTTATCTGGGCCAGGGGTTATCTGAGAAAAACGTTTCTGAGTTTTACATGTATTTGAATCGGAGTTGTGCCCGAGATAAAGCTTCCTCTTAAGAAACAATCATTTGGGACCTTGGACTCGACAAACATGTGAACTGAAAGTCACCAGAGCCCTGCAGCAGCATGTAATGATGATTGCACAGGGCGCCCGGCTTTGAATGCGTGGTGAGCGTTGGTGCGAGCGTATGCGCGTGAGATCTATTCATTTATTTTCTCGCAAGATGTGTGCAGCCTAGCTATAACCTCCCCGCCTTTCGTTTTCCCTGTATCTCTATATGTGAGCCAGGTTGTTCTGCACGGGCGCGAGTTCGACGCTCCTTCGTGTCCAGAGGCGGTGGTCACACTGAAAATACATAAAAAAAAAAAAACGTTCCAACTCCATAACCGGAAGCCTGCATAACCGCAAGCAAGACGGGAAGGCTACCTTCTTCAGTAATCATCTGCGCCGTGAGTCATCGTGCGCCGCGTAAAACAGACTGGCCGTCGGCAAGGCCAAAACACGCCCCGCGATTTCCTTCTGCTCGGTTTCCGCATCGCGGCAACGTCAGCTGCCACCGGACAATTTCGCCGTTCTCAGTGGGCACAATATCACCCTGCTTGCGCTGTCTCCTGTTCCGCGATTGCAATGAAGCTTCGTAATCGCGGTTCGTTGAGTGCTCCTTAAAATACGGCATTTCGAGAATCACTCCCCACGTTTGCCTTCTTTTTTTTTTTTTTTTTGCATGTTTGTACCTGTTGAGCCGTGCCACTGGCTTTAGACAGAGTATTCGGTGAGACGAACATGACTACTGTGCGAAACTGAGCGCTGCTACACACGCTATCGTATATTTAGCGTTCTGGCATTCCCTTTTATTATTAATATTATTATTATTATTATTATTTATTTATTTATTTATGTATTTATTTACTTGCATTTCGTGCTGCTTGTAAAGCACCCATGAAATCTCTACACTGCCCGTTATTTATCCCTTAAGTTAGACTTAATGAGAGCACCATTCCGGGCCAAATTGGTAATCCATTACTCAAGTATTATTGCGCAAAAAAAAAAGAGACACAGACGTAAGAGAAGAAGACACACCAAGCCGGCATCACATGGCTCATAACTATGTCCCACGAACGCGCAGTTCGTTTTCAAGTACCCGCATGCGCAGTCTATACTGCTTCACATGTATAAACCGATTCAGTGGTACAATAAATTTAGTTGAAAGATTACGCTTGGTGTGTCTTCTTCTCCTACGTCCTTGTCTTGTTGCGCAATAATACTTGATTCAGTTAGACACCAGCGCCATACGGTGTCATTTGTTTCACTGGTGAAGAGGACTTCAGGAAATAAGAAGTTATATTGAAGAGACAGCCTCTTAAACACCTCATTAGCGTAGAAGACGTGGCGGCGACATACAAACGCAGTTCCTGCGTCAAAGCCTTCGCTAGGCCTTCAAAGGAGGTGCGGTTGTGTCCGGTATGTAGGTGTCAGTGCGCGCCTGCGGGCTCGCACAGGCTGCGTCGCCCAACATTGCAGGGGCCCGATGGACTTCGAGCGGCTAACACGCGAACGCGACTGGCCACATTGGCCGGTGGACACGCGCAGCCACTCCCGCAAGAGGATGAACGCGTACGCACACAAAGGACCGTCGCAGGCGTCAATTTTTGTGTTGCACCGCACATCTAATTTTGGAGGAGGTGGGTGCAAGCGGTGGCGAGTAGGGACGCACACGTCGAAATCAAGAGAGACAGGGAGTGAACTGAGCACGACGAATACTGCACCTAATAACGACAGCAGAGCAGCGCCCAAGTGATTGCTGTACGCGGTGCCTGCCAGTTAACCAGCAGAATCGGCCACAAAAGACGTTCCCCGTTGCCCGTGTATGCTAATGCACACCTCGGGACTCGCGTCGAGGAGCAGGAATTTCAGCAATCATGCCTTGAGCGAATGGCGCAGCAAATGGCTGACTTGCAGAGGGCCGTCGAGAAAATTACGGGCGCTTGGCAAGCTGCAGATAAGTGAGGGGGCAATTACCGCGTATGTAAGCATTGTTCCTGAGGTTGAGTTTCATAGCGGTACGGTGCTAGAAAGCGTCATGTTTTTTGCTTTTTCTGTGAGGTGTGTAGTCGGTCTCAATTAAGTACTTATAGTCGCTAATGCATTTCTCTCTCACTTTATCTTTCATTCACCGTCCGCTACACTTCATTCAATGGAGGCGGTCATAAGCTCATTCTTTTTCCCACGAATTACTTCCACAGGAGGTGGAGCTATCCGTTGACTTGGGTAACAGCGCCAGCCACTCGGGTTGTAAGGTTACACTTGGCCCGTTACGTCATCGCGAATGCTTAAGTGATGAAACCATTATACATGTCCGGAGAATCGAGATATTGTAGGCTGATTGGATCTTAGGCCCTCTTTCGGCAGCAGCCTGGATAAAATCATGTGTTTCTGTATTTTGCAACGTTAGAATGCATATGCAGACTTATTAGCGTCAGCACACCTGCACAGTTTTTCTTTTAGACGTGAGATTTGATTACCAGGCTAGAAAATCCTTTTCAAGCACTCAATTGTATTCAACGTTATCGTCTTTTGAGGTATTTTCTTCATTTGCATTCTGCTTTCGCATCATGATATATATAGCTTTTGTGCGGCTCACATGCAATACCTTGTAGACGTCGTATGCAATATAATCTTTGTAAAAGCTCGTAAACCTCGTCATTAATTAAAAGTAATATCAAATACATCAACACATATTTAAGGACCCCCCCCCCCCTATATATCGATAGCTTTCATGCAACAGTCTGAAAAGCGTAGCTATCCCACTCAAAGCGCTGTCGATAAGATCGAAAGTTTGAACAGAGTACTTGAAACCACACACACAAGTAATCATTCGTGCCCACAATACACCTAACCAGTTCGAAGTGCGAAAAATGATTCTCAAAGGAATGAATGTCACATGGTTTTTGGAAAAACTGCGGTGGGCTTTCCTGCACAGTGGCAAGCCGCTCTGCCTCAAGGACGGCAATCACTCGCGCCGGAATTAAGTTGAAGGCCTCATTCTACAAGTGTGTATAAGGCAATCTTGCACACTATACGCAAACTTTCAATCCTCGACCGTACTATAGCAATAAAATCTTTCCTCCCGTTTTGTCCCCTTTGCTTCGTCACTGGGAAGCCAAATTTGCGCTATTCAAAAGTGCCTTTCACTTTACGTTTCAGGGCTATGCGCTAACAAAACGTCGATAGCGTTTGAACAAGCAACGCAAATCGCCGTCACACACTCGTAGTAAGTGCACCGCAAACCTCTCGCAGAACGTTGTAGCAAAAGGGAAAAAGGCCGACGCGCTCGGCTTTCAATGTTTGAACCGTGAATGCAGCTCCACAGCTACAGCACGTAGACAGGCGGTGCTTAGAATTGCTGGAAAGCTTTGTATTCATTTCACTGATCCTTTCTGAAAGTGGCGTCATTGCACATGTCACCTTGCGCTAACTACGCAACGACATTGCTCTAAATTGCAGACTAGTATTCCGTGGAACCAGTCGGACTTTATTCAGCAGCCGTATGACGAAGGTTTCATACATTTACCATGCCAGAGTATTTCACAAACTTGAAGTTCTTAATGACATAATGAAGGTGACGTGCCATTTCATCACTCTGGTAACTCTGCTGATGTTAGTTACCATGCTTTTTTTGCTTAAAAGCAATTAATAATTACCCGGCTCTTGGGCACAAGTCAACAGAAGTAGTTTTGTACAGATGACCTTCTTTTGCGCGGACACATCTGAGTAATGGTCTATCGAGGTTACCGTACAAGGGGGTCGTGTGCGTATATTTTTACGGTAGTATAGAAAATGTATTTCTAGGAATCTGGTTGTCTTCAGACTCACGTGCAAAGCAATACAAACTCAATTAAATTCAGTAGAATTTTAAATTCGCAAGCATTCTTACGCCTAGCCAACGAGAAAGCCCGTCCTTCCGTCACATACTACAATCGCTTTCAAAACAGGGCCCGCAGCAGCGAACGAATTAACCTCCTTGCTGCCCCTTGCTGCAACGCGAACTAAGCGCCGAGAACACAGCGCTCACGAAGCTATCAGCGCTCGGAGCACTCAGTCCCCATCGCAGATCGCTTTCAAGATGAGGCCCCCGCTGCCCCGTCGAAGGCAGCCTCCACCGAAATTTGGTTGATCACGGTTCATAATGGTTTGCGTCAAGAAGAGGCAGCGTTATCGACCACGTCTACGCAGGAGGTCTAGCAAACGTAACACTGTTGAATTACGTCAAGTACAACAGCTCGCATCGGCCAGTGCTTACATTGCACGAAGCAGCGGCATCAAGAAAACACACCAGTACATAACATGAGTGAACACTCCTACTAATCGCGTCTTCTTCGTGGTCTCACTCTGGTCTCAGTTAACATTTCAGTGTTGCAACCGCGCTTCTTCGTTTCACGATTCTTTCGCGGTGTTTCTCGCAATTGTACCAAGCACAGCAGCATACGACGACGAAGCAGCAGGTGATTGGTAGCAAATGCTTACGCATACATTGGATAAAACCCACTGGAGATGCTGCATGTAATGTTTTATTTAATAAAATGGATGTGTTAAAGATAATATTCAATTGATTGGTCTCAGCACATTGTGCTTGTCGACCAGCCAGGCAGTAGATTTAAGATATAAATATGCATAACAAAGCTTGTGCCACCTGGCTAATGCACCAAAATCACATGCTTCATATTATTTTTCTAAATTCAAGCAGCCATCTGCATGGAAGATATAAAGTAAATGACGTTCCAGGTGTGTATTACAGCATCTTACAGAAGACAAATTTTAATACATATAAATCAATGACATCTTATCAAAGACAAAAGTAAAAAAGAAAGAAAGAGAGCAAAAAAAAAGTGTATCTAATGTCAAGGGAATTAAAGTACATGAAAGAATCCTTATGTAACATTATACAGGGTACGTGTTTCACTTAACTTGAACAAATTAAAACTATGCAAATGCGACATCGGTTGACGAAACCAAGGTAATATTTTTTGCCTTTGCTTGGAGATTGATTATTTTTGCATTCTGCCTAATTACATAATTAGTTTTAATTATTTAATCAACTTCTCAAATAACATAGTTAGATTAAAAGTTGATTAAGAGATTGAAAAGCACGATGCGATCGCACACAACTGTGGTACTGCCCATATTTTACTGTTTTAAAGTTGCCATAAACATTCACCAAGGTATACAGACTACTCTATTTGTAAAACAATTACTAAACCATCTGTAAAACTCATTTTGAAAGTCCAAACAGTTAAACTTTTCCAACTATATCGTGTGCTCTATTGCACCAAACTCGTTGGTGAGGTCTACGAATAGCACCCGTACTACGTTGTTATCTTCTAATGCATTGTTTGATGAAATCCGCAAATTGTTCTAATAGTGTAATCGAGGTTTTATTTTTTGTTGATCCAAACTATGCTGCATCACTTAAAGACAATCTGTTGCAGAATGGTTCCATGGCGGACGCCATGTGTTTTGCATGATATGAGCCAACGAAAACGAAATTGCGATTGGCCTGTTGTTTGCGCGCTCTGTGTTTTTCGCATTCTGATATTGTGCTATGACTACCGATGCCTTTACGTCGTCCGATATGTCACCCGTTCCGAATATTCCATTTCTTGTCTTGAGGATAACTTTCTTCGGGTAAATAATGTTGTAGAACAAATCTATACAGAGAATTTTGATCACAGCCCGGTGGTTGATGCTTTTTCATCTGACACATTATAGCACCATAGGTTAGATTTAGAAACAAACCGCAAATACGCGGAATGTGCATGGCCACGTTTAGGCTGATAGGCGGTATCTTTCATTCGTCACAGTTCCGCTGTTACACTTGTGAAGGTCGTATTGCATTTATTGCATGGGGCGTGCTAATCTTTCAGGGAAAAATTTTCTTTACTACATCTCAAACGGGCACCTTCCTTGATTTGTCCATAATTTCGTTCGCCATTTCCCGACTATTCCTGTTATCATTCTTTTTTCAAAGTAAACTGCCGCATTAGGCGCGTTTGTTTTGCACGACGAACCTTTGCGGTTACAAGGTTTGTCAACGATTTATATTTATATCTGCATTTATTCATCCCTGTACACAACGGCAACACACTCTGCTTCAGAGAGATGGCTCTTGTTCCTTGTGTGCGGTCGCAGATTTTACTGTTCTTCGCAGAATGAGTCAGCTTTTCCTGGTATCTAACATTCGAGTCTCTCTTCATTCCGTCTGCCTCATCTTCTGAGACAAAAATCAATTCATTCTGTTATTAGAAACAGTCGGTTGTATTTACGCCGAACACGATGCCACATCACACTGGGAGGGAAAGTGTCACGCTCAGGGTGTAAACTAGCAGTCGTTCGTCTCTCGCATAAGTCACAAATCGCCGCCGTGGCACCAAATCAAGAGCACAAGGGCGCAAGGGACCCAACGTGCGACCCCGCAGCTAGTTCTATTGTGTGAGTCATGAGTCTAGTCAGCTCTAAGTTTGCCATATTTATTTTCTTTTTCGCATGAATGTCGTGTAATGTCTGCTCTAGCACCAAACTATGTGCTTCATTACCTCTGCTTGCACGTTTTCGCAGATTCTCGTGGAACACAGTACCACTACCTGGCGTAAACACCAGAGCTCTTCTTCTTATTGAAGCTGTCCGGCATACCACTACATATGTACACGTTGTATAAGCGAGCAAGCTAAAGATATGCAAAAATAACCCAAGATTGAGGGTATTAACTGTTTGGTCAAAGTCCCTGCAAAAATGTTTCGTTGAGAGCCTAGTAATTCCGGCTTTTAAATTTAATGACAACCGCTTTGGCACCGCCCGTTATTGACGCGACTGATTCCATTTGCGTCAGTCTTTATTCGTCGGAAACAAAAACGGCACCCTTTGAACACAACAAGTTGCATTCACGGAGATGTCCCCTTCTCGCTGTGTTTGCAACCCCATCCATCTTGCACGAGCGCGCCCGCAGTGGCAGGCACATCGAAATGGCTTCCCCCTTCAAATTATTTTTTTTTGCTTTCAATAAACGCCCACGGACAGCAACATCCAAATCAATATTACATTGTGTTTTTTCTTGAACTTCCTGTTTGTGGCCATCGCTATAGACTTCAGCAAAATGGAGTGCCTAAATTATTGGCCCCATTTCGAAGCCCGCCCAGTTCTTTACGCATTTAAATGCGGCCTCATATTCTATACACACGAGGCAGAAAGCGCTTGCAGCCCGTCCTTTCAACAGCGCGGCCATGTCGGCGCGCCACATAAAGTTCTACAAATGAGTAGCGGTTTGTGCATGCATTATTTTACTGTGTCTGCAAGACCAACTAAGATCCATAAACATGAGCCTTCCCTGCGGTTCCAAAGAGCCAGCAGGCACTTACGTTTCGTATTACTTCCCAAGCCCTCTCTTTATTTTGTCTCTGTTACTTGCAACTACATGGATGCCGACATTGTCCCGATGAAGACCAAAAAAGAAAGAAAGAGGTGGGGGGCGGGGGGGAGGTTGTAGGCGTGATGCCCTGTTGCGCCGGCCAAAACATAACGGAATATGTAAAAATGCGCAAGCACTATCGTAAATCCCACGCATTTCACACTGGCCTTTCCATGGATGCAATCGTCGTTGTCCCCAGCGGTGCAGAAACGAGCTTTCGCATAAGTGGGCCGCGAGGAATGATTTCCCGTCCATATGTTAACAGCGTAAACGCATCGCGTTTCAATCGCTTTCATTCTTTGTTGTTGTTGTTCTCGTTTTACTACGAATATATTGTCCGAACACTAACCTAGTTCCACTACGTGTCTGGCACAATAATTTCTCGCGCAACTTTCGGTATAAAACGAAGCGTTCTTTGCCTCTTCCTTCGCCTTTTCCATTGCTGCTGCTGCTGCTGCTGTGGCTGCATGGCACACCGCGTCGGGGAGTGGTTCAGAGCGTGTGTATACATGACAGGAGCGCGGGAGAGAGAAAAAGGCGGCCCAAGAAACTCGTTTGGATCTTTGCACCGCGTGGAATGTGCACAATGCCCACTGGAGCTGCCTGAGCGCCGCCACATTAGCCTCTTGACAGCTGTGACTATCCGTGATACCCCACAAAAGCGTTGCAGAAATTGATAACGTGCAAGTCCACAGGGAAGCTTGATAGAATGGTAGAGAGGAGGAGGGAGAGGAGGTAGATAATGGGTAGAACGAACGCAGTCGCGAAACGAATAAATAGCAACCTTGCAACTCTTCACTCGCATTTCCCACACAAGGGGGGAAGAGGGTAAAGGCAAAAGGTGACGTGTGAAGGCCAGGAAGCGCCACTACTATATCCACGACAGCGGTTGCAGGCAAACGGGATAAATACCAATTCGAAGAACGGTACGGTACGTTTCTGTTATTTCTGAAAAATAACCGCCATGCGAAACTGTGAAGCAGGCAACTTAAGCAGGGCGTGCAGGAGCACATCCGCATTAAAGTGCACGGTAGGGTTTAAGCGACACTATGCAAGAGGTGACAGGTAAAATCAACACTTCTGTGCCCGCCGAGGTAGATTTGCGGCTATCACATTGTTCAAGGTCGCGGCACCGATCCCGACCGCGGCAGCCGCATTTCGACAGGGGCGAAATAAAGAAATAATGAAAAACGCTCCTGTACTTAGATTTAGAGACATGGTAAGGAACACCACGGTGTCAAAATGAATCCGGAGTATGTAACTGCGGCGTGCCTCTTTTGACGAATGTAGCCCCATGATTAAACTAAAGTTTAATAAATTTGCCATGATGTGATGTTCCACGTGAGGTAATGAATATGATCAACCCTCCTCAAAGGTTATGAAGTATGGCGCACAAGAGCGCCTCAAGCAAACACTTCCCCCAGGATGTTCTGTGCACTATGCAGACGAACAGTGGTGCACGCAAGGTAGCGTTTAACATCAACTTACCACTCTCGTGCTGGACAAAACGTATAGAAATTAAACATTTCATGTCAGCATCACAGCTAATTACCGTCAATCAAAATAGCACAGAAAGCTTCGCCTACATCGATTCCCAGAGTGCGTGGGATCCGCATATTTCTATTCCTCCGCGATATCTGCATGCGCGGCTTGTCTTCCAACTCGACGCCTGTTCGGCGCGATTAGGGCGTCTCGGAAATCGGGCAGCCGGATAATCCTGGTTGTAAAATAACTCCGTTTTGCATTCCATCTGCTCATGTTTTTCTGAAAGCAATACGCACAGCCTGTTCAACAGCGCTGTTGATTAGCCAGAAAGCATCATGTATTGCTGTTTGCGCCACATGAGCCGCTCTACGATAAAATGAATGGCAGTCATTACTCCTGTCTTGCAGTTCCCGTATTTTTGGGGGGAAGAAATGCTCCCGCACGAAATATAAAGCCTGCTACGCACGTCTCCATCCCACGTGGTGCTCACATGCTTTCGCCTAGAACTTTAATCCAGCAATCAATCTAGTTGGCGGCGTCTTCCGCTTCTCGCTTCCGCTGCACCGCCCTTGCGTTATTTCCTGCACTATGCGCAAGGCATTACGGTCCACTCCGGACACTATGAACGCAATAACTATTCGTTCGTAAGCACGTCGCTCACAGCTTTGCAGGTTTGCGACCTTTACGTTTTCATAAGTGTATTTGTCTCCGGAGACGCTCCTCTGATGGGAGTGTTCATTAATAATGTGATGTGTCAGAGTGTCTTGCACGTGATGGAATATGTACAGCAGTCGCATACTTAAAGGGTGACAAAGCGGGCACGTGCGTCCTCCCCCCCCCGCTCCCGAAAAATGATTCTGTGTGAGTGCACAGTCTTCTCATCTGCCTCCTTCCCCTCCCCCTCCTCGATGAAAAAAAAAATGTGTGAGTATGCGGCCTGGTCACCTCCCGTCTAACTATGCGGCCTACCCAGCTCCCCACACCAAAAAAAAAAGCTTACGTGTTAGTATGCGGCCTGCTCGGCTCCTCGTTACTACTTCGCCCCCCCCCCCCCCCGTCTTAAAAAACAGAATTTTCGTGTTTCTACGCGGCCTGCGCTGCTCGCCATTACCAACCACTCATCCCCCAACCTTCCGAAAAAAATTCTGGCTACAACACCGATCTCGAGTTGGGGCTTGTCAGTGTAGTAAGGAAAAAAGAAAATAAGCTGCAAAATGCATACTATTCTGAGCATTTGAACATGGAGAGTTTATTGTCGCCGACTGAATTTACGTGTAGCATTCATGCGTTTTCCAAGTACAAGCAGTGTCTAGCTAGTCTGATAAGTGCAGACCTTTTCAATAGTTCTTTTCCAGTCTAAATTGTTGTACTGGTGGAAATTAAAATTAATGCCATTTAAATAGCGGCCTAACGCAATATGAATAAGCCGCGTGCGTTCTTTCGCTGCTCTGTAGTGCTCCTGAAGAGCGCAGAGAAGAATTCCCTAGTGGCATGATCCTCACACAAACATTGCATCACTAGAAAACCAGCCTTTTACTAGACCTAATATAAAGTTGCGCATTCGCAGTACCTGTCAGCCACGACGGGTAAAAACGAATAGTTTCAATGGAATATTATCTGATTCACAGCTGTTTTATGCGTGCAATCAACAAGAATGTGCTTCTTGTGGATTTGTTACATCATTTCGCCTCGAGACTTCTAAATGCGCAAGCATTTCTGTGCCCACCCAGCGAGAAAGCCCATCCGGCCGTCATGTTCGACGATCGCTTTCAAGCTAGGGCCCGCAACAGCCAGGGAAATCCCCTCCTTGCTGCCCCTTGCTGCAACGCGAACTAAGCGGCGAGAACACAGCGCTCACGAAGTTATCAGCGCCCGGTGCCCTCAGCCCGCATCGCAGCTCGCTTTCAAGATGGGGCCCCCGCTGCCCCGTCGAAGGCAGCCTCCACCGAAATTTGGTTGATCACGGTTCATAATGGTTTGCGTCGAGAAGAGGCAGCGTTAGCGACCACGTCTACGTAGGAGGTCTAGCAAACGTGACACTGTTGTATTACGTCAAGTACCACAGCACGCATCGGCCAGTGCTTGCACGAAGCAGCGGCATCCAGACAACGCACTATCATATAACATGAGTGAAGGCTCCTAGTAATCGCGTCTTCTTCGTGGTCTCACTCTGGTCTCAGTTAACATTTCAGTGTTGCAGCCGCGCTTCTTCGTTTCACGATTCTTTCGCGGTGTTCCTCACAATTATACCAAGCACAGCAGCTTATGACGACGAAACTGCAGGTCACTGGGAGCAAATTCTTACGCATCATTTAGATGATGCGTAAGCACTGGAGATGTTGCATGCAATTGTTTCCACAGCGAAGCTGTCTATGGCTAGGATCTCGAAAAATATGTCCGAGATGTTGACAAAATCAAATCCTCATGTTGATCGATCTAGGTGACAGTGCAGAAAGGGTCCAAGATCAATGGCACATATCCCTTTGGGCTCAGAGGCCTGTAACGCATCGTTGTAGTACCCTTATCACATGTGGGAGCCAAAGAGGTACCAGGTAGAAAGGGAAGAACATGTTCTTGAAAAAAATCTTTTGTACAATTTTTTCAAAAAGGTCTCTGAAAAATTCTCCGCGCCGGCCGCGCAAACGCGCTAGTGCCACTGCTCGCACGTTCGTCGTCGCCGTCTTCTTCCACAGCTGGATAGTAGAGGTCAATAAGTTAACAGAAAGCAAGCAGTTCGTATTATGTTTCCACTGAGAACCACGTACGATCCCCCGGACGTGTGTACGTGAAATAATTTTGATGGAAGAAGAAGAAGAAGAATGGCTCCGTTGCCGCTCATTATTCAAGCGTAGCGTTTCTCTTCTCTCGTCGTAATGGGGAGGCTGCATTTGCCCAGGGTATGAACCATTCCTTGAGGGGGTATGAGCCATTCATTGTCTTACGTAACGGACACATTTAATAGAAGAGGTGATGCGCGAACGTGTGTGCGTACCTGTTTTGCCGCGATGACTACAGATAAGAAGAATGGGTACGTTCGTACATTTGTTCAATATTCTGGGTACCTCTGTGTCATGCGCTAAACAGTTTCGCTGCTCATCGCCTTCGTAGACTGCAATGGCTCATCAATTTCCTTTCATTCGCACGGTTTACCAGGTAGCATAACTCTGTTAGGCAACATCTATTAGGCATCACTATCTTTTTCTTTTATTTTTAAATTCAGCTTAGCGGAAAGTACCTTTAGTCAAGTATAATATTAACGGCACCTCTTTTTGACGTAATAGTGTTATCGTAACTAAGGAAAATAATCCCCAGCCTTGTCAGTCTTTAATATCCCTCTGTGCACTTTCAGGGACGGCTCCCAGTCGCCCGTTACCCTTGCGCTGGCTACATGCTGCAGCGATTATAAGGCTGTGAATTGTAAACTTCCGGTTAGTACTTCCTTCCTCCCCCTTGTGCTCGGCGTAATGGCGCATGGTTACCCTTGCGAATGAACAGAAGAAACAATTGCGCGTGACAATTCATCACGGAGCGCACAGCTTGAATAAAGTACATATATCGAGAAGCCCGGCGGCGTCACAATGATGGGCAGCGTTTTCCATTTTGAACACAATAAACCAAGCAAACGCGACACATTCGGTCTGTGCTCAGTGTTATCCATGTATTATCTTTCGTTTGCGTTTAGAGGGGAAAGGGAGGGGGGGTGGAGGCAAGCGGCTGCTTGCCGAAGTGCGCGCGCTCCGCTGTTGATACATTGCCGTGTCCTACATCATAATTACAAAAAAGAAATACTTTTCCTAATCCACGCTGGACTGGATTTCGAGAAACCCGAAAACAGCTCGAGTCACCTACGAGATTATCGGGGCAGCAAACTTTGCTTTCACAGCTTCCAGCGCTGCATTCACCATTGTCGCCGCAAGTGTGTTCTGTGCTGCGAAGCGCGCACGCCCGAATTCCGGCCTCCCTGCAATGTTGTGTGGACAACAGCTCTTGCCACTCGCGCTGCAACGGTCACCCTAATAGCAAAACCTAATAAAAGGCGGACGTGTTGTCGTTCACTGCTCCGCCGAGGGCGTTGTGTCACCTCGAAACGAGCCGCCCGCGAAACGCCAGAGGACCGCTGCTATCTCTCGTCCATTTCCAGAAGATTGATTAACGAGGCTTTGGCGAAAAGTAAACAGCCGCCATTGGGCCGACAGATTTCGGAGCCAACGGTTGGTTATATAAACTTTCTTATCCCGGCTTCTTGCTTCGACCGTACGCCAAATACTCTCGCTCTTTGTGCTTCTCAAAGCAAAATGAGAGTCAAAGTTTCCAAACCCGATGAAATAAATCTTTCTTTCTTTGGTTTTTATACTTCGTACTCACTGATGTCAAAATAGCACAGTCAACTCGCAGTTCAAGCCATTGTTTGCTTTCCTTTTTTTTGTTAGATCATGTTCCTTCTTTCTTGGGAATTGGAAAGGCACGGGTAGGAAGGGGGGCTCAAGGCAGCGTTGATATTGCGACCGTTTCGAATTCTATCAATCACGAATGAAAATTGAATACAAACGTGAAAAAAAAAGAAACGTAATAATAATAAAAATAAGTATAGAAAAGCCTGTCAGAGGAGGACGGCGGCTTTCGACGATCTTGCGTTGCCGAGGCGCCCGTCAAGAGGCAAGCGGTAAACTGCTAGAGAAGAAAGGGAACCTTTTCACGACGAGGCCCTTTGGCTCCTCACAGCCTAAAGCCCCGAGAGAAGGCGAAGGTGACGCGCGCTTGCGCGCAGCGCGCAGTTCGTCGCATTAGCGGCCGCCCTCATTCGTCGCCCCTTTTTTGTTAATCCCGTCGCGGATGGCCTCGCAAACGCCGGCGCCGCCTCTTTCTCTCAAGTGTTTTGCCGCCACATTTTCCCCCCTATTTGGCCGATTTATTTTTCTTTTCTTCTTTTTTATGCGAACTGCAGTAAACAATGCAAACACTGCACTCTCAATATGTACGTACTTCACCATCGCACCGGCGTCGCTGCCTTCATCGCCCGAAAGCCTCGACGGTCTTGTCAGTAGATTGCAACCATTATTTATTCTTTTTTTTTGTCTGAGTGCGAAGTGTGCAAAAAGTATTTTTTTTTTCCTGGTGACACTTTTCTCCCTTATTTCAACTTTCAACTCTTCCAGGGTCCCCATATCCCCGGGGCATCTTTTTATTTGGACATATAGCGCATTCGTGTTAGTGCTAACTTACTTTCCCTTTTTTTGTTTTGTGTTTGTTTCACTCCGTCACTTTTTATTGCCTTCAGTCGCTCCAGCCTCGTTTTGGCAAGCGTTTCGTGTATCAAGAGGCGTATATTTTGCTCTGTGGTGTTTCCCCACTCCCCCGCTATCCACGGTGGCGACGCTTTGCATCGTGACAAAGCCGGCAGTGCAAAGTTTCTTTCTGTCGTTCTTGTTTTCCCCACTTCTCCGAGCATTCTTTGCCTTCACGCATCGTCGCTCGCGAGGAGAAACGCTATACGTAGCCGGTGACGGATGCCGCTTCATTTCCATAAGCTGCCACGTGCACAAGCTTGGAAGAAAGCGTGGGACACTTCTCGAGTGCGCCGCTCGCTCCCTCGATACCCTCGACTGGCGCCCGAAAAAACCCACGAGCTCACGCCAAAACACTCATACGCACTCGCCTATGCGCAGCAATACGCGCCAGCAGAGATAAAAGCGGGCGCACTGCCACCTAATTATTTCACAAGCTAACCCAGCGGTAGAAAACACTCACTTCAATAGTTATCTCTTAGTCTCCTTTGTTGTCTTTGACTAATCTCAGGAAACTCGTCTTCATCTGCTATTATCGTCGCAGAGCTTTCTGTTCGGTATGCGTGCACAATTCTTGCGTATGTTGTTGTTTATCTGTCTTAGGGTTTCTATTTTTTTTCCTTCAATAAACTTCAGAAGCGCAGAAAATGCTGAAGTGCAGGGACGGTTGAGGCAAAAAAAAAAGTAATAAAAG
The DNA here is from genome assembly GCF_023375885.2 of Dermacentor andersoni. NCBI lineage: Eukaryota > Metazoa > Arthropoda > Arachnida > Ixodida > Ixodidae > Dermacentor > Dermacentor andersoni. The sequence continues at coordinate 200,179,309 of NC_092816.1, read as the reverse complement.
GGAGAATGGAAATAAAAAAAAAAAGGGAAGCCTGTCCACGTTGTTTCTTTATTGCTTTCGATTCATCGCGAGGTCATGGTTGGTAAGGTCATGTGGCTGTTCAGGTGGTGAGGCTGGGAGCGCTCACGTTTATTCTTTTCATTTTGCTTCGGAATGGCGAAAAAAAAAAACGTACTGCCTAATTTGGTGATGCTCTTGCTCAACCTTGGAATATGACCTCACAGGCACTGTGAATGATCAGTACGTTAAAAAAGTAAAAATAAACATGCGCATGTACTGCAGCAACGCATAAACGCGATAATTTTACCGCACTGTGGGAGTTGCTCAACTCTTTGTATAAAGTAGATATAAAATGTATGTAAGCAAAGTACCAAGTAAGAGGCGTCATGTTCTTTTAGGGGCAACCGGTACATGGCGCTACTCCGAGGTACGTGTTTCGCACTGGTCAGAGGCATAGAGGATACCTTTTTGGTACTAACTTATTGCGCATAGATTTCAATAGCTTCAAGCAGAGCTTAACAGACTGAATTTCTAGATATTAAGGAATGTTGCGACAACGCAGACGGGGGATTCTTATGGGATATTCCCAAGCACGAGGGCGTAGACCATATATTCGTAAAGTTGCTGAGATTGATATACAGAGTGCTTTCTTTCAGCTGCACGAATTTTTTTAATATTGCCTATGGCGGATAGCACAATTCTAACCGTTCATCTGAATTGCCCCACGAGGCGGTCATTACTTCTGCGAGAAATCAGAATGTTCACTTGAGTAAGTGATAGTAATTAACATATTGTCACGATACACCGGCCCATACGTCATACTGCAACGCTTGAGTGACGTGACATAAGTCACTACAAGAGTGACTGCGCACAACGCCGGTCACGCAGAACGGAAGTGGTGCACGTCGCCCGACTCAAACTGTACCACAATCGGGCTGTGGAGCCGAAGGAAAAGAGAGTATAGGTGTGCGCGAAGAGCTGGCCGCTGCCTGTTGGCCTTGCGTGACCGTCCTGGCCCGTGCTCTGCGCTATCCGTCTGTCATCGTGTAAATAAGCCCATTCCATCTATAACAATATTAATTATTTCACGCAATATATTTCAGTCCACGAATTATAGCCGCTGAGTTCAGATGGCGTATCCGCTTGGAACAAATTCTCTAGACAGCACCAGTTGCGAGATATTTTCCAAGTGTCAGCCCAAATGCATTCTTGTACCAGTTACTCTTGGGCATCGATGCATCAAAGAGCAGTTTCTTAAAAAATTTAAGTGGGTAATTATACCTTTTATTGAGAAGATGACTGTTAACCTGGTGCTATCGAACAAGTCAAGTCATATCCATAGTCAATGAAAACACCTGCATGGAGGAGGAGGAGGAAAAGAAGGAAGGAAAGGTAGGGAAGGCCAACCAGACGCACGTCGGGGTGTCACCCTGCGCAGCCCAAAGTGTTTAAGGCATGAACAGAAAGAAGGAAGAGGGAGGGAGAAATATACTTTCAATGTGAAGACGTGCGGTTATCCATCACCTCACTCCTACAATCGGTCACTGCAGCCACTGTATTTTATGAACCGTAGCAATGCCCGCGTCGCTTTGTAAGCCTGCGATGCGTGGGGCCCTAGTCCAAGAATATTTTTCTATGAAAGCGGTCTGCTGTCCTATAGGTTTAACACACTGCAAATAACATCGCGTGCGATGCCATAATGATGATGAAACCACAACACGTGTTTGGTCTTCTCTTCACAGTTGCCCGAGTCACAGATAGTTGCGTCCGACATTCCAGTAAGGAATAAGTAGGCTTTTGTAAAAGCCACACCTTACTAGAAGTGGCACAGTAGAGTTGCATCATGGCAGGAGAAGTGCGCTGGAATCTGCCTCTTCAACGTAGGATCAAGCCGGTCGAGACGACAGCTCGAAGCAATCGGGGTGTTCCACAAAGCCTTAATCTTGGTATGAGCAAGTAAGCGAAGACCTCTCGCTGTGTCTGTCCTTGACAAGAGTATGGGAACTGTCTGGGTTTCTTTATGGGCTGACCGGGTGGCATCGTAAGCAAGTTCATTACCGATGACAGTGCCTCGGCATGATGTCATGTCCGTTTATGAGAGCATGAAGGAGAAATTCTCTAGTCTCAAACATCATTTGTTCATATGCCTCGTTCATTAACAATAATTTAGACTGTCATAGAGCCACTGGGGAATGAAGCGACTTCGCAATTCCTGGCACTGTGAGGCGTACTTGTGGCTGTCGCAGGTGCCGCAGGGATAAGAGTGGTCTTGTTGCTGGTGTAAAGGCCGACAGAAGGCAGCCTTTATGTGTCGCAACAAGCTTTGATAGTTTGGCTTGAGGTCTTTGCGTTGGCAGAGGAGCAATGGGGTTGTGACAGAGATGTCGAATGTATGCTCTAAGGTTATCAGCTGGGATATATGTTGGACTCAAGTCGGCTGTAGCAATCACAATTTTTTCATGAGGCGAGGAGCACCACTGTAGTCCAAGGCACGTGCGTACAGCCTGGCCTTGTACACTTTCGAGGGTGCGGATATTTGTCTTGCAGTTGTTCGGCGAAACCGGCGAGCTGTACCGTAACAAGCCCAGAAAAAGTGTTCCGCACAGCTGCAGCACGGGCCGTTCTCCCAGGTTTTTAGGCACAGGAATTTCATTATATGAACAATCGAGATTAGTCTGTGCATCAGATAGATGCAGTGGGGGCTCCCTGAAAGGTATCTGTGAATAATCACACCTAAGAAGCGATGAAACTGGTGTGCGCCTGACTTGACTGGTGATTCTGACCATTGAGAAAAAACAGGGTATGGTGTCATTGTTCATGCGTAAACGCGGCTAACGCGTAATTTTGGGTGGACACTGAGACCTTGTTCGAAGATATATGAACAATTTAGGGTCGTTGACCGTTGAATCATTGAGCGCACTAGAAGACTAGCCTTCGCAAATGACCAAAAACTAATATAATCAGCGTATATTGATAGGTGAACTGACTTCGGTAATATTTCAGCAACGCTAATCATAGGCTGGTTAGAGAGAATTAGGCTCAGTGCCCCTCCTTGTGGGAGACCACCGTGCGTACTATAGTTAGTGGGTCTGTCTGGCCCGCACAAACAAGGACCTTCTCGTCAAATAGTCGCGGCTTCAATGAATCATTCAGCCACCGGTTCTAACAGCTTCAATTTACTTGAGGACTGCTTAATGTCTGGAGTAATCGAACGCCCCTTTTACATGAAGAAAAAGCGCCATTCATAAGCGCTTGAGCCAATTTTGTTGCTGTATTTATGTTGTGGCTTCAATAGCACTGCCTATTGACGATGTGCGTAGACGGAAACCTACTACAAAGTTGGGGTAGACATTGTGACGTTCAAGATGCCATTATAGGCCGTGTAAGGATAATTTCTTCTTATATCATTTTCGCTTTTCAACTTGCCAGGGCAACAGTGCGATATAATGTCAGGTTGAAAGGATGCCTTTCTGGTTTAAGTAGCGGTGCAAGGCGGCTTATCTTCCATTGCTGAAGAACAATTCCACCTTGTCATGAGTGGTTGTAGCAATTCAACAGCTCGTGCTTGAGCTGTTGAAAGGAAAGACTTACGCAAACATCTACCAATGTAATATCAAGTTCATAGTGTAGCAGAATGGCGCAACAATGAAAACTAGAGTACTGTGTGGCTGCAATAAATATTAGGTGGTGCGAAGAATGGTGGTGCGAACAGTGCGAAGTAATGGTGCCACCGCTAATTTTAACAAGGGCCATTTTGCTCCGAAAGTCACAGATATTGTCAAGGTTGGAAGCTGACCAAAGAATGGTGGGCCGCACGATTGGCTTTGGTGTCCAAAAGAAAAACCACAAATAAGGCAGCACAGCTTGGCATGAGTTTCGTCTCTTTTGAAGTAAGAGAAGCGGAGTGCAGAATTTGTTTAAAAAAACCGAGAACACTCGTAAAAAAATAATTAATGGCTAAAGTGCACCAATATCTGTACTGCAGAAAGCGTGTATACAGAATGGAGGAAGAGGTCACGAAATTGGCAGCCGAGTAGGTAGAGGGAAATGACAGAGTAAATAGAAAACAAGAAGTCACCGAAAAAAAGCAAGCGAAAGAGAAAGGATAAATTACATGCAAAGGATGAACAAAAATAAACGACCATGGAGGTTTACGAAAATGGTAATAAAGAAATCAGGAGGGAAAATTTGAACAATAATACAAAAAAGGCAGTACCTTTCAATTTGAGACCCGAGCTGGCTGCCTGCGGATAAAAATATCAAGTATAAAATATTTGCAACAGTATAAGGCATGTGTGCTTCAGCAAAAGTCCGGAAATGACTCAGCACATCGTAATGGAATGCCAAAATGCCAGAATACCCAGCAGTACACGTAGGAAGCTTCCTAATTTCAGAAGCGCTGGGAATCAAATAGAATTGAAGCATTAACTTATCAACAGTCCAGATAAGCAACAGTGGTCTAGAGTGTTTCGTAAAGAAAAAGCACTGAACAGCTTCTTAGAAATGGAGTCGTTACAGGCATAGGTAACGAACGGCACAATGCGAATATATTGGTTTTAATAAAAAGAGAAAATATGAACAAAATGTAGGCAACAAGCTAGTCTGTGATAGATTTAGTAAAACATCATTAGATCAACTAGGCTAGGTTACTATATGTTGTAGTGCTGCTTTGAAAGAGATGCAACTAAAATTATTGTCATCTTCCCCACATGTCTTCTCTTGCTGACGCCAACCAATGAAACCGACTGCATAGCAAAGACTCTTTGCATCATAAGCGATTATTTCATAACGTTTTGCTTCTGCTATCAGCATATAGATTGCACGCGCTACATGCTTTACATTTCAGCTCATCATGAGTTGGTAAAGTTCACGAAGCAATGATGAACTCTTTCTTGAGTACCATTGCAACTGCAATACTTTATTAATGAAAGAAAGATTTGCAATCATTGCTCTTAGCAACAACAAAAACAATAGCTACGAATGAGATTGATTGTAATCTTCTCTGCGTTAGATTACGCTCATTAGCAGTGCACAGGTGCACGACAACTACGGCAAGCACGCTCATGCAGTTTTTGCTTTGCCTTGGTTACACATCATTAGGTTTCGACGAGTTTTTTCTGGAAGCTCTGGCCGGAATTTTTTCTGCATTGGTCCTACCCGTGCACGAGACGACCTCGGCTGAAGACTCTCTCAATTAAGGGGCCGCACGGATGTTGATGTTGTAATATTGGAACACCTTGCGGTACCTAATGACGCCAGAGCACTACCTCGACCTGCTCGCCTGGGTTGTCCATTAGGCTCGGCGCTGTGGTGTTGCTAGCGCTTGTAGACGGTGGTCAGAGCAAGGACGGCACAAACAAATGAACGAACAAAGAAACAAACCAACAAATAAAGAAACAAAGAACCCTTGCCAGCTATTCTGTGTATGGAGACGTGCATGAGCCCGTAAGGCCAAACATCTTTGTTGCCACCTGCGAACTTCATTTCTGGCCATCGCAAATACGCAGTGTCCTGGCTAAGATCAAATTCTTTTGCTTATTCGATAACGTGCATTAGCTCATTAAACATTAAAAAAATTTTGCAGTATGCCGAAGCCTACTACGTGACACGTTTGCTGCCGTATTCGTATATTGTTCTCCAATTGATTTAGAGCTTGGCCTACGTTAGCTGGGAGAGTTCTAGGCATACCGCCTGCTACGTTCATGTGAGATATAAACCTTTTCTTAAAACGTGCATTCCAGTTACCGCTTTTGCCGCTTGTGCAAGCGTATCTGGCACTCCTCCTGCTCTTTACGTCTTTCTAATTAATAAATCCGTCGGCCATTTGGTCTTTTTCGTCATGAACCACCGTTACACAAACAACTACTTTATTTCAGAAAGGAGAGGCAATCATGTTTGTTCGTTCAATAATGTGGACCTGACAGCCTGTCTATGCTTCCACATTTTGAGCTGATAAAGAATTACAACGTTCTTAAAGTGCCCGCGGCGGTTGAACACCGCAGGGGAGTGCCGAATACGAAGGTAACAAAAGGCGACGTGCTCCGTCTGTCTGCTAACTTCATCTCGTGTCACGTCTTTCGCGCCACAGTACAGCAATTTCAGTTAGTACTAACTATCCCATATTCCTCTTATGCCAAGAATGAAGCTCCGATAATAAAGATCAGTGCGCGAGCAGCAGCAGAAGCGTAGAGCAGAAGACAACCAATGTATTTCCAATGACGACAACCAATGCTGACGAAGTTTCTTCTGAATGCTCGCTGATTGGGAACTAAAACTAGCTTAGAATCTAAAATGAAAGTCTTGAGACTAGGTGAGCAGCACTGCACGACCACTTATGACTGAATTCAGTTGCCAGTTGAGAACAATGAATGCTTGGAGACTGCGCGTGATTCGACGTGCAGTTTCTACGACCTACAATGCGGTCGCTACCTTCTGCCACGTGCAGTCGAACACACAATCCGAGGTGCGCAAAAAGGAAGCCGCGCATAACCTTCGTGTTTGTGTTTTAAAGAATAGCGAAAGTGGAGCTTGGCTGTGCGCTCATATGAATAGAAACTCATTGGAGACTCCGGGTGGGTCATCGAAATTCCCGTTTTCTTTCTCCCTGTTTCTTATCACTTTCCTCAATGAAAATTTCTTTTTTTTTTTCAATCAGGGGGTAGTTTTGCGGAACTATGAATTTTTTTCCCTTGACACTGTCAAACGCAAGCAGCAACAGCCACACAAATTATTTCTCACTAAATACTTTCTTGCGGACGAGTTGGTTCGTACTTGCATAATAAACGGGCTGCGCAAGGTGCACAAGAAAAGAAAAAGAGGAGAATACAGATAGCAGACTACCGCCTTTATTTCATGAAACGACAGAAAGCCTTCCTACAGCACTTGAACGCGTCCTCTACAAGGGCCCGAAGTGCAGCTACGAGTCATCTTCCCCGCATCCTCGCCAGTTGTCTCATGCACGATGGGTGGGACTATGTGAGCAGGCACCGGACCAGCAAAGAGTCATCCGTGATGGTGTGGAAGGCCTAATGCCAACTTTGAGAGAGAAGGAAGTTCCCAGGCACCCTGTTGGTTTTGCCGTCAACGCACTTAAGAATGAAAAATTTATGGTGCTTATGTCGGATAAGGAGGAAGGCTTCGTTGTCTTGCCAGGAGAACAGTTTCAGGATAAAATGCTAGAGGTCGTGCGGAGAAATTTCAAGCCTGTGCAATTTTTATCCAAAGAAGTACAAAAAGGGGTACAAAGTTACTGAAGGAACTGAAGCTGGACGCTCTCAACAAGGCCATGGCAATAATAGAAGGTGGGTCGCTCCATTCATTTTTCACCAGCAAGACTCACAAGTTCAAATACCCGCTTCGCCTAATTGTGTCCGAGAAGGACAGCTGGCAAAGAATGGAATCGGGATACGTGCATTACCTACTAAGCTGCATTGCCATCCATGACCATATTTTGGCGCGAAGTTCTCTTGAAGTAGGGAACTCGATAAGCGTTAACTTCATCAATCGACGTAGAAAATATATTTTCTTCAATAAGACATGATACTCTTTTCGGAGCAACCCGGGAAGCAATCGGCGTATTTTGGAAGCTTAATTTCCAAAATAAGTTTTGCATCTTCGCCAACAGCTTGTTAGAACTTCTGAAGTTCCATCAAGAAACAACAGTGATCAGCCACCCGGGCAGCTTCCAAGTCCACAAAGCGGGTATATGTAGAGTTACTCTGTGGCGCCAGTCGTGAGTGACATTTTTCTCTCAGCCTTCCACAAGCACCTGAGAGAGGACCTGCCCAATTTGAACGCCGCGGCCACTTTAAGTTATGTCGATGACTACTTAGTTGTTCTCGAACAGATTCCAGATGAAAAGAGTGTGGGCTACTTTGAAAGCTGTTCTGTAGGCCTTCATCAGGCGTACGACTTGAATTTTACAGGCCAACGGCCTTTGAAGAACAAAATTCATTTCTTGGACTAGCGGACTCGATTTGCCGAGAAGCATATCGGTTGGACGTATAACCTGAAAACCGGGTCGCGGGATCGAATCCCGGCCATGGCAGCCGCATTTCGAAGGGGACGAAATGCGAAAACACCCGTGTACGTAGATTTAGGTGCGCCTTAAAGAACCCCAGGTGGTGAAAATTTCCGGAGTCCCCCACTACGACGTGCCTCATAATCAGATCGTGGTTTTGGCACGTAAAACCCGATAATTTAAATTAATTTTTTTAATAACCTAAGAACCAAGAAAGGCCTCATATCTTAAGAAAGTGCACACACTAAGCTCGTAAAAAGGAGTATGTTCTGTCAACCTGCGCAGCGGCCCTGAAAAAGTCCTGTCCGCACCAGATGCAGCAGAGCATCAACACCCAAGTGGAATGTCTATGTGGAGCCGGTTATCTCTCACAGCTTAATGCACCTGAGAGTCTGCTTCAAAAGTACAAGTAACGCAGCCGTAAGGTGAAGTAAATGGAGAAGCAGGCAATTAAACTTATCCCGTACATGCCCAATATCGCCCATAATGTCAACAAGGTCGCGAGCAGATACCGTGTGAAGATAGTGTTTTCAATGCCTTGCGAGCTAGGACGGATGTCCAAACAGAAAATTTTTGCGTGCGCCAACAAGCATGCAACATTTCTCACTAATTGTACCTCCGCTGTTGTTTACCGTATTCCTCCAGGACTTACCCGCCTGAACTTCAAGGTGTACTGCAGTCTGCAGACAACGACTCACAACTATGGGCCGTCCAGCAGGCCCGGGCTGCGCTCGAAAAGCACAAGCCTCATGACCCACTACAAACGGGCCCAACTAGGCTAGTGCAGAGAAGGGTATAACCCCGGGTCGACGCTTGGCCAGCGTCACGACGCGTTAAACCGTCGTTTGCCGGCACTTTATTATAGTTATCCCTATCCTATCCTACCGTATTCCTTTATCTTGTGGGAGAGTGTGCATCGGTCAAACGGGGCGTTGTATTAATGACCGCAGGTGAGAGGGCAGTCTGGCTGTAAGGAGTAACAATTTAGATTTTCGTTGTCAGAGTTGTGGCTGCTAACTGGTGTTAAATCAAATTGCGGTCGTGGCAAAAGCACGTCAAAAGACAGGAAGGGGAAATGATTGAAGCTTTCTTCATCAGGCACTACACGGACAGGTGCGTAAGCACGCCTTCGATGTTACTGTAAGAGAATGAAGTTGCTTTTGTCGGTGGTATTATATGAGTTTCGAAGTTTTTGCATTCCATTGGTCAAGCCGTTTGCATCATCATGTGCTTTTCTGTTCTTACTGGCGTCAGTTATTTTTACTTCGCATGTGCCTTTCGTAAAGTGCTTTTTGTTAGTTTTCTTGTGTGTACTGTTTATCTGTTGTTTTTGTTAGTTTTTTCCCACTTCAGTCTTTTTTTTTTGGTTGCGCTGCTCACCCATATTTAACAGGGTCTAAAGGGCGAGCTTGTCCCCGTCACATTAATCTTTTTTTCGCTAGTGAAAGATATTGCGCAGAGTTCGTGTCGGTTCTGGCAGATTTATTGTCGAGTTTTCAGCGCATCAGGGTGGCGGAGGTGATTAGGTTACTTACATGAAAGCTTTCCGTCGTTTCATCAAGTAATGTTGGTAGTCTGCGCTCTGCCCTGTCCTGTTTTTGTTTTCGTGTGCATCTTGCGCAGTACAATTATAATGCAGAGTTCTCACATTAATTCCACACATTCAGTGCCTCAAAATTCTCGTTCATGTGACATTACGCGACATCAACTAGAATAACTGTGCGGCACGTCCGTCTTTTCAATATGCCGCATGAAGAAACAAATGTGAAAACAAAACAGTAAAACTCGTCGAACGTAATTTTGCTATGAAGAAGGTACACGCCTTGTGAAAGTCAAACCAGCACACTCAAAGGATGACGAAAGATGTGCCCTTGTGCCCTTCGGTGTCTGCCCGATCTCAGAAGCCATACATTATGATTCTTTGCTTGTAGGACAGGTGGCGCAACAATTGAGCGGCTCGCTTCTGATCGGTGCTCGATTTACGGCTGCCGCGAGAAATGGGTCTCGCACCCATTCGAGCAGTTGCCGTGCGTTGATGCCGCTTTTCGTCAATCTTTCTCGCGACAGCCTCGCTCGCGTGTCGCGCGCGTTTTCGTCGCTAGTGTGGACGTACCTTTATGCTATCCCATTAAAGAACAGAGCAGTGGCTGAGCTAGATGCCAACTGAAAGCGTCCTTCACTAACGTGGACACGTAATGATGCTGGCGGGTAGAAGAAACAACGGGAATCACTGTCGGTGCTCGCGACACCAACGGGCCTGTCAGAAGCAGCCAACGTCGGATTGAGTTAAAGATACGGGCCCTGCCTGCGCTTCTCAAACACCCCTCCATGCTTCCGCAAAAGCAGTGGCGGTACATTTGCAAGCGACGTATCCTGTTGCCAAGTTATTTGCCGGCGAAGTGCTAAAACAGGAGCCGTCACGGCGCGGCGTTCGCTGGGGAGCAGTGCTCGAAATATTGCCAGGCTTTGTCGGGGCGCTTTCCTTATTGGTGCGTCGAAAAGCATTCACCTGAACGAGGCTCCGCTGGCAGAACTACCATTCGTTGCAGAGCGAGATTTGGGCATCCTTCTATTAGGCTGTCTTTCCGCGAAGAAAGGCACGAAGCACAACAAAACAGCAAGAGTGCGAGCGAAACGATTCGCTTGTCAGAGCCACTGCTTCCCTAGCAAGCCGCGCTACAGAGTGCGTGTCGAAATGCTATCGCGGCAGGGATCACGGCGGAATCGTAAGATGTGACGCCACAAATGTCACGCTTACCCCAACGGCAAGCCGGGTCATCTGCTTTTCTTTTCCTAATCCACTGCAAAACCGGTCGTCATGCTCACGAGATTGGGCGACGCCACGCTAGCTTCTTGTGGGCAATAGTAGACCCCTATATATATATATATATATATATATATATATATATATATATATACATATTCCTTCTCATTTCTAATGCCACACATTTAATGCGACCGCAGTTAGCAGCTAGCCACAGTAATTCAAATCAAATTCTGTGGTTTTGCGTGGCGTAACCACGGTGTGATTAAGATGCACGTCGTGGTGGGTGAATTTGGTTTAATTTTGACACCTTTGGATTTGTTAATTGTCATTGAAATGTAAGTGCATGAGTGTTTTTGGACCTGCCCGTGGTAAAAAATTCGGCCAATTTGGCCGTTAATCGAACCCGAGACCTTGTCCTTAGCAGCGCAATGCTATAGCCCCTATAAGCCACCTTGGCCTTAGAGGCGGGCAAGGCTATGTCTGTCCGTCTTTTCGGTTGCGCCATCATCCATGGTGGATGGGGGGTGCGATGTGAGTGGCACACACAGGACTCAGCAAGGCGCGACGAGCACAAATGTTTCACCGTGCATCTCAGGGAAAGTCCTCAAATATCATGAAGCGCCATGGAAAGTCAGCAACTAGAGCAATCCGTCGACCTTCTACGCCGTCGTCTTCAAGTACTTGTCATCAGACCTACTTCTTATGATATGCTCAGTTCTCCTCTGTTATGCATTGGTTGCTTTGCATGGACTGAGGCCGACAGTGCCTAGGCTACCTCATTTATATACGCTATACAACCAAATATAAAAAGGAAGATCATAAGCTTCGCCTTTACAACAAAACAAACGGAAATAAAGATTCGCCAACCAGTGGTCATCCTTATGTCAGAGCGCATCTGGCAGCCCGGTAGCGAATCAGTGCCTTATCACGGAGCGTGGAATCTGGTTCATTCGCGCGGGCATCTGTGAGCCACGTCGAGTCTGAGAGGGGCGGTGTCACTGCATGCACTTCGGTGGACACGGCTGGCAGGGTCGCCTGCAGGGGATAGCGATGCTGTGTGTATCACACAAACAAACAATTCTTGAGGAGAAGGCGTCCACCACTGTGACAGCTCGCACATGTTTCATCATGAGTTCAGAGTGGTCTCTGAGCGTAATCTAAAAGGGTACATTAAAAGGCTTTGTGGCGCCAGGACATCGACGTGATCGCCTTAGGAAAGACGACAAGGTCAGGCGAGGTCACGAGCGACGTGGGAGCTTAGCTGGCGCTGTAGACCGAAAAAATGAAAATTGGTTTAGTTTCAGTTCCGGTGCTGGAGCAACGTCGCGTTGACTCTCTCTCTCTCTCTCTCTCTCTCGTGTGCTCTACAATTGGTTATCGTGGACGTCTAGATCAACGCAGAACTTGTGCCTGGTAACAATGAGCTGCACAAAAAGGAAGTGGAGCCATGTCGAACACCGACAACGAACACCAGCAAGCCTTGACCAACCCGGAAGCCGCTGAGCCCGCTTAAACCGCTGCGGTTGTCGCGAACGTCCTCCGCGTGCCAGAATTTCGGGAGCAAAACCTGACGGCGTGGTTCATCCAAGCAGAGGCCAATTTCAAACTCTCGCGGATAACGTCGCAGACCCACAAGTACCTCCTTGTGGTCGACGCGCTTCCTGAAGTTCGGCCGTCATCGACAAGATTGCCGAACTTCTTTCGTTCGCACACACCCTCCCAGCGTCGATTTATGATGCAATCAAGGCCGCTATACTGGATCGTGCAGCTACGCCGGAACGCTAACGAATACAACATCTACTCTCATTCGAACAACTACGCAATCATCGCGTAAGCCAGTTATTGCGCCGAGTGCTTAACCTTCTCGGCCCACGCGCTTCCACCACGGACAACGTCCTTGTACATGAGCTATTTCTTCAGCGCTCGCCCACCCAAACCCACATGGCCACTGCTTCAACCCTGGATCTGTCACATCTCAGTGCACTGGCCGACAAGGTCATTGCAATTGTCAATTCACTTCTTTGTGTTTGCAGCTATGATGCCGGCGTGAGCGTCGCACACTGCGCATTCTTTACCTCCAAACCGGCCAGAGACAGCACCGAGAACATTCTCCGTCGCAGAGCTGCGCGATAGACCGTACGAGGTCCTGGTTGCGAATACTCATAGGAACGTCTCTTCTCGTTCCTCTCGTCATTTCCGCTCTCTATCTCGTCAACGCGGTGCATCCTGCGAGCTCCAGCGCTAAAGTGAAGCGGATCATCCAGCCACCTGCTGGTATCACCACCGTTTTGCGCCGCAAATACGTCGCTTCCTTCTTGCTTGCACTTGGTAGAGAAACCGTCCGACCGAACGCTAACGGCGACGAGCGGTCACGGCGCCACCCAAAGTCGCCTCTTCTATGTCATCGATAAGGTCACTGCGTAACACTTCCTGATCGACAGGGATGCAAAGGTCAGCGATCTACCTGCTACACGAGCCGATCGCACAGCTGCTCCCAGTCTGCACTTGCAAGACGTGAATGAAACTCGAATTCCGGTATTTCGACAGCGCTCGTTCACACTTAACCTGGGCCTGCGAAGAGCGTTCCGAGGGTTGGTCATGGTTGGCGACATTAGTTCTACCATTATCTGTGCTAATTTCCTCACAGATCATGGCCTCATTGTGCACATCAAAGGACAACGTCTCCTGGACGAGACAACCTATCTCTCGGTGCAAGGCCTTGCTGCACCGGAAACCATAGATTTATAGCTCTCTTGTGTTATGGTTTCCAAAGGACCCTTTTTGGCTTTGTTACGAGAATTTTCCGAACTCAACGCATCGTCCAACTGCCAAAATCCCGTCTGCTACGACGTGCGAACCCACATCATCACGTTCAGACCTCTTGCATTCTTGCGGCCACGTCGACTAGCTCCTGACAAGCTCAAGGTTGCACGTGCAGAGTTCGAGCACATGTTGAAATTTTGCATTATCTGGGCGTCCACCAGTAAGTGGCGACTCCACTCCACATGGTGCCTAAGAAATTGGGTGACTGGAAGCCATGTGAAGATGACAGATGTCTCAATGCTAAGATTATTTCGGATCGGTATCCTTTGCCAAACATACAAGATTTCCCCGTCACTGTGCACGGCGCCAATGTCTTCGCAAAGTTATTGCCCGCGCCTACCACCAAATTCCCGTGGCTGAGCAAGACATACCTAAGACGGCCATTACAACGCAATTAATAGTGTCGTTAATTATTAGCCCTAGTAAATCAACCCGATTATCTTACTCTGTTATGAGTTCTGTATGCGTGGAATTGCTGACATATTATAATTGTTCTTGCTGGATCGAACGCTCAATCGGATGCTGTGTCGGATGCAGTATACTGTTGTATTGCATAATGGGATTCTGTGTCGTTAATGCTGAGAAAGTACAGAAAGCTGTTCTGTGGGCTGCCAATTATCTGAAGGCATTTTAAAATAAGATACGACAAGCTACCGCCTACGCTATAGGGGGCGACGTTCCTGGTTTAATTAAACCATCAGTCACAGCATCGCATCCGTCAATCCTGATATTTTGTTGATCAGTGCTGTACAGGACGTCAAGACGAACGTCCTTTCTTCAGTTTATTCGCATATGGTTACTAATGACACTGTAAGCCACATGCGCCTATAGCATTAAAAAACATACAGGACGCACAATTTAATGACTACCAACACGACCACTTTGCGGTAACAAACCGTATGATGTATATATATATATATATATATATATATATATATATATATATATATATACACATATTTCAGTATAGCCGCGCTGTAGAAACTGCAAGAGACAAGGTTGCATTAGAAGCAGTTCAACATATTTGACAGACTCATCCATTAACCAGAATACAAGTCCTTATATACACGTATAATAAAAAATACTTTAGGGAGAGTACGTTGTTTGCATAGGCTTCCGTAGATACCAGTGGTAAAGAAGATTCTTTTTCCGGTATAAGTGCGGCTAGGAACTCTCGGTTTTTAATCATGTTCTTCAAAACTTGTAGAGCCTTCATTCTAGTTTGCTTGCTATATATCTAGCCACAGAAAATGCCTTGAGGGCTACATACGTTAGGATAACTCTAACGCATACTTTTGTAGAGCAAATGTAATTTTCGCGCCATAAGCTTTAAATAAGCATGCCGCAAGAGGAACATTACAAGGCATGAAACCGTTATTCATGACAGACCGATTCAATGAATTCGTTGTATGTGTGGGATCGCAGTATATGTTCATACAAAAAGAATGCGTGTAGTGAAGTCTAGGTATACATTGTTGCGATGGCGAATACACTTACAATCTGTGCCCGATTGGAGCAGGCGAATAGTAAATCAGGAACGGAAACAACAATAAATCTGATAAGCATGTTTTGCTTCGTTTTTACATTTGAGCCTATGCTGGCGAGCTCGCGCTACGAAGCACTAACTCCCATTCGTAACCCACGACAGCCACAGAACGCAGAGTCGTTAGCAAAATGGCGAATATGCCCCGCAGTCACTGTTAATCACAAGAACTGGACCCCTGCTTGTCGCGCAGTGCGTGCGTAGTGTAAGTCATGCCACGTAGAATGTTTTACCGCGATCTCAGTGCGCATTTCTCGACCATTGTTTTATGATCCGTCCATTTCTGGTTTTATTTTTGGCAGGGATCGGCATTCAGACATGCCAAGCTACAATGGACTCCCATTCGCTAAACGAAAACCCTAAACTATGCAAAAATTGAAAAGAAGCATTGCCAAGCATTTATTTCTCAAATTGCGAAAGCCACTTTCTCTGCATTTTTTTTTTCGCTGTATCCTCCGGGAAAAGGGGTGTGGGGAGACCACCTAATCAAAATAAGTAGTTGAGCAGCAGCAGAGCTCCTTACCAAGTGGCTTTGTTTTTCGAAAAGCACGCATAGAGCAAGGCTTGGAAGGAGTTCTATACCTTCAGCTTGCACAGAACAAAGAGAAAAATAAACAGCCCTGTCCCGACGGATCTACATATACTTTTGTTCTCTTGTTTTTAATCAGCGGCTCATATAAGATGTAAAGGTTTGAGTGCCCCCGAGGGAGCGCTATGCGAAGGCTGGATTGCAAGACCCATCTCTAGCAGTAAAATATAATACATCGCTAACTCCAAGACTAGAAGTTCGGGCGCGTCTACGTCTTATCACTACCGAGGGACACTCTCAGCAACGAAACTTTTCTTGCTGCTTATTGCGCTGTCGCTGTAAAGTCTGCAACGAACTCTATTGCGTTCTGCTTGAGCAAAATCTAGATCTAGTTGGCACACGAGATTGTGGGTACTAATATAACAATTTGGACGGGGCCTCTTCGCGAAATCGCCGAAACATGTCTCACCGGTGGCGCCTTAGCTTCCCTTGCGGAAACTCTCACGTTTGCTTTGATGCAGTGGCAACTGCGTCTTCTTTGGGTGGTTACTGAGGTGCACATAAGCAGCGGTGGCCTCTATTTCGAAACTATATGAGAAACATATAAGCGAAGCCTCTCTACCTACTCTTAGCGCGCTGCAAATAAAACGAAAGGATTGGATTTGTTCACAGTTTGCCAGGAACAGCAGCCACCGAGTAACGCATAGCTTGTATAAATTTCAAACAATCAAAACCAATAAATCTCTCGCATTCATAAGATGGTTTAAAAACTCTTCATGTTTAGAAGCGCTTGGATTTAAAGTGGACGAAAGCATCAACCGGTCAGTAGTCGAGATAAGTGAGACAGGTTTAGAGTATTGGAGGGAAAAAAGCAGAGAGGAGTTTGATACGACCAGATCATTTAGCGGCATAGGTAGCGAGTGGTAGAAGGTAGATAGAGAAGTTTTTAGGAAGAGAAAAAAAAGAACATAAGGAGATGCATACAAAGCTGCTTGAATGAAACGCATATGTGCAGCATACCTGATTAATACAATCACGCTAGGTCAATATCTGTCAATGCCCCGTTTTAAAGGGCATTCCAAAAAATCATTATGACCATGATTAATCATCAATTGGAAGATGCTTCTGTAAAACAATTTACAAATAATGCAGTTCTGAACTGTTTACATTGTCGATTAGTTTGTTGCTCTAGATTGCATCATGACTGTCTTAACCAGAAAGTCTTCTACGTGAAGTCCACGGCGACGCAGTGGCCAAACCCATGGTCTCTATCTCACATTGCACATGAGAAGAAACAGTTTTGTAAAACCCACACGCTGCTTGAGTTTTACTGCTCCTCGAATAACTTCTCCGCCAAGTATCAGCAGTACCAACAGTAGCAGACAAGTATCCGCAGTGAAACGTGAAAAGTATTTGCGCGAATAGAGAAAAAGGACGAACGTCCCTCTATAATGCTTCTTGTAAGCCCTGAGGGTAATAATAAATAAATAAATAAATAAGTAAATAAATAAATAAATAAACGTGCATGTGGCCTGTAGGCTAAGTGGGTTACATATGTGTCCGCTTGCATACATAGAGAGAGAGAGAGATAGAAATAATGCAGAGAAAGCAGGGAGGCTAACCAGAGGTAGTTCCGGTTGGCTACCCTGCGCAGGGCGAAGGGTTAAGGGGGATAAAAAGAGAAACAGAGTGGCAGGGAGAGATAGAAAGAAATGGAGACAAGCACGAACAAAGCGCGTACACTACAGAGCGGTAGGGGGTGGCATTAGAGTCTGTCGTGAAGCCCCGTAGACCGCAGGAACCTTAATAACGCGAGTAAGGCCTTCAACGCAGATGTTCTTTCGGAGCATTGGCCTAAAGCTTTTAGTTCTGATAGTGGACGATTGTCCAATTGGTCCAGCACTCTGCACATCACTTGTCTCTGAGCACTATATCGCGGGCAGACACAGATAATGTGTGCGAGCGTCTCGTCGATGTTGCATGTGTCGCACGTGGGGCTGTTGGCCATTCCAATGACGAAAGCATATGAGTTCCTAAAGGCAACGCCTAGCCACAGATGGTAGAGCATGGTCTGTTCACGTCGTGGTAACCCAGGCGGGAGGTGCATCCGTATGTCCGGAGACAGCGAACGCAACCGACACATGGTGAAAACATTCGAGTCCCACAGGGGCAAAGTACACTCACGGGACACCAATCGCAGCCCAGCCGCAGCGTCTGTTCGCGAAAGCGGAATGAAGACTCGTTGACCACTTTCATGTGCAGATCGGGCGGCTTCATCTGCGTGATCATTCCCGCTGATGCTACAATGTCCTGGGAGCCACTGAAAGATTATGGTGTGTCCCTTGTCATTGCTTTGATGATATATGTGCCGAATTTCTCAGGCCAGCTGTTCATTGGGTCCCTGGCGCATTGCGCTTCGTATGCACTGAAGGGCTGCCTTGGAGTCACAAAAGACTCCATTGTTGCGGTGGCTTTTGCTTAATGAAATCAAGTGCGGCACGGAGCGCCACGAGTTCTGCACCCGTCGATGTGGTCACACACATTGCCGCACTGGGTTTAAGGGGCAAACTTGTGATATCAAAAGTTAGCGCTATTGTAATTGCTTTGCGTTTCAAGCATGCGCTCGAGCAACTGCCTCTACGAAGTTGACGACAAATCAACATGGGGTCCATCAAGTACATTCTGCGGCAATCTGCAAGACGGCGCCAACTTACGGAAAGGAATAAAAAAAAGAAGTAACCAGCGCTACAGAAAATTTGGGCTGCTGTCGACCAGATATTTTTTTTCTCTTGTATAAAAGTATCTTCACATTGATTATCTTTGCTAACTCAGGCCCGATTCACAAAGCTCATTGTTCGCAATATTTGCTTCTCGTTGGCCGGCTGCCATCGCTAATAGCACAGGTGGAACGGCACAGGTCGAACAGTCATTACGAAAAACTGCATGGTAAGATGTTTTTTTTTTATTTTATTGGGAACAGTGCAACCAATCTTCTATTTAAAGCGTCGCTGACGCACCTACTATGGACGGGCCCAGGACTTCATCTAAGCCGTTTCCGCCACCTCCGGGCCACAGGCCTTCGGACTGGCCGTGCACCCGAGCTTGAACGTTGGGTTCATGAACCACATCATCGTTCACTCCTAGATTTTTTGCACGAGTCGAATCTATTCGTGTACTTTTAACATCCTTTGCGTTATACCTAAGGGCAAGCTTTCGAATTAAAAAGAAAGAAAAAAAGATGTGTCGCCGTGATTACAACTGTACCTTAATTCGGCCTCACACTATCTCTTAGCCTACTCGTGAGCTTAGCTGTAAGCTACCGCTCAGATAAAGAACTGGTCTTTCTTTCGATCCCCGGACGAGGACAAATTTGTCTTTATCGGTGCGGCTTTCCGATGATCAACCCGCATGAAACACGCACACACACACACACGCACACACACGCACACACACACACACACACACACACACACACACACACACACACACACACGCACACGCACGCACACTTGTTTATCTTTTCCGGGTGACCGCTTGTCGCCGCCTAACAAATGTTATCGCACAGCGCAGGACGCGCCTGCATGTATCGGAAGTTTCTGTAATCTTATGGATAGTTCCATCCGTTGTCTGCCACCGAACCTTGTGTAATCTGTTTGCATGTATGCGCGACGCGAATAGTGTAGAACTTCGTGGAGGACACGCGGGTCCCAGCGATTACTCTGGAGTATTGGACGACTGATGTATAAAAGCCGACGCGCTTGACCCGCTGATCACATTTTCGACGATCGCCGAGAGTGTTCGCCGCTATCGTTGTGCTTTGAGGGTAGCCTATTTTTGAGGGCACAGGTTCGCCCAACCCAATAAAGCACTAGTTTCGCCATTCACAGTTTTGCTGCTGTCTTCACCGTCACTACCACGGGACAATATATATATATATATATATAACGATAAGAAAGGAAGGCGGGGTTAACCAGAAGAGAGTTTCCTCTTTACCACCCAACACCGGTGTGGGAGAACTACATGTTTCAGAGAAGGTGGACGGGTAGACTAGATAGAAAGAAACATGGAATCGGTTCCCCTTGAAGGCGGTGAGTCCAGTCAACGCTGTAAAACTCTTTCTTGCGACAGAGGCCGGTCTTCCA
The DNA here is from genome assembly GCF_023375885.2 of Dermacentor andersoni. Lineage (NCBI taxonomy): Eukaryota > Metazoa > Arthropoda > Arachnida > Ixodida > Ixodidae > Dermacentor > Dermacentor andersoni. The sequence continues at coordinate 200,159,485 of NC_092816.1, read as the reverse complement.
ACAGGTTGCGCACGACGGAAACCGAGTGTCTCGGTGCACTGAACTGGCAACGAGGAACGAACACGCCATATTCTGTGTCAATGAACGTGCATGAGTTTCCTTTGTAGCTTCGTGATAATATTTGATGAACGGCGATTTTGTCCTTTTAAGTCAAGGATTACGAAAGTTACAATGATTCTTAATAATTGTTGGCGACTTTGCAGCCTATTCATTCTTTGACGTACTTGCTGTCAGAATCAGGAGTCTTCTTGGCGAATGTTAAACTATACTGTGAAATCCTTTACTGCAAGGTACGTAAGGTAAATAAAGTTATATTCTGCGGTTACAGAATCTCATTCCAAGATGTCAATATCATGCGCGGCGCATGATGTGGTACTCCCGGTTAACGCTGACCACCTGGGTTTCTTTACCGTGCCCCTAAATCTTAGTGCTCGAGTGTTCTTGCATTTCGTCCTCATCGAAATGCGGGTGGCTTCAATCCTGTGACGTCGAGCTTAGCAGCGCCGCACCAGACAGTGTGAAAGAGAGAGAGAGAATGCAAGCAGAGGAAAGATAGCGAGGGCCACCAGACGAGCATGCAGTTTTCTACCCTCCACTGAGAGTGAGGGAAATGGGGAATAGAAAGAGAAAAAGAGAAAGTGCGTCAGAACCGAGTGCACGTGGGCGGGTGCACACAAGCACTACAAGTAGTCTCTCAAAAGGGGGCACTTCGAGTACTCTACAGTAGAAGTAACCACGGTGCGTAAAATTAAGCACGTGAAAGGAAAACCCCCGTCATGCTCCCATGCTGAGCAAAGGTTACCGCGAACGTAACAATGAGAGAACTGGACAACGCCACTGCCTAGAGGGAATCCAAAAATTAAAATGTGGGCTTATTTCAAAGGAGAAAGTTGCCTTTTTTTCCGACCATGTGAGCATCGCATGCCAACTTAATAGCAAAGGAGGGTCTCCGGAGCGACATCCGCGGAGCTGGTAATGATGTGCGTTCTGCAGCATCGATGGCAAGTTGAAGGTGACGGTGCGGGCGGAAGCTGGGCTCAGGGCGGCTGGGTCCCCTACGCAAGCATGTTGGCTCGGAACAGAGGGTAACGCATCGCTGCGCACAATCTCTGACGGTTTCAGAGTTCCTCAAATTTGTGGTTCCCAGCGAGAATCTTGCGAAATGTTATTGCGCATGGATGACTTTCACTGCACCATTTTGCACGGTCTTGCATGGCTAATATGGAGGTATACTCCAAAAGGCTTCGCTCCGAATGGTAATTATTGCTTTTAATTACATGGTATACACATCTAGGCCTGTCGCCAATTATAATAGGCCTGGCATTGCTGCCAAACATATCCCTCAGCAAGCCACCATCCTGCTTCTAATTTGTTGTCATTATAGCTTTTGCGGTCTTTGTGAAGCAACTTGGTATTATATTTTGGCTGCCGATACATTGCCCATTCTATTAGCAGCAAAGTTGCGAAAGCCTTCTATCATTTGCTCGCATACGCCCTGATAAGCGTCCCATTTGACCCTGTGCTTCTCGAGATCCACCTGCCTGTGTAAATGCCTCGAATTGGAACGTTCTTGCTGTTGTTTTACAGCGAAGCTGTTAAGGGCTAGTTCCCCTAGGATTGTGCCTATGTGTAGTCGCAAAATCCCGAGGATAGTGCAATGCCGCGCCGACCCACGGCGGAGGTCAAGCAGGCGTTAAGCACTGCCCATACGTGGGCCGATCCCGAATATAGTGCAATGCTGGCCCGATGCGTGGCGGAGGTGCAGTTCGCCATTAAAGGGCTCACATGCACAGCTTCGCTGGTTATCCTTCTTCACACAGTGGAAGGACACTGAGCTTCTTTTTATGTTCTCTCTTTTGCTCTGTCCCTTTTCCAGCTGCAATTTCCCCCACCCAAGTGCAGGGCTGCAAACGGGAAACTGGCATCTGGTCGACCTCCCTCCCTTTTCTACCTCTCTCTCTTTGCACCGAAACTTTTAACGAACACCTCTAACAAATAGCTGCCCATATGTTGTTGGTTCATATTTACGGCGCTTATTCCTTGCTCTGTTCACGATCCGCGACATGATAAACTACGAGCGAGATCTTAGCGATTGTCACCCCTCTATTTATTAAGGAGCACTCGTTGAAGTAAACGAAAAGCGACTAGTAAAAGCCAACTCTCAGGTTTCAGTGATTCTCGATACAAACGTCCACCTTCTGCAGCCCACATGTGCTTTCGGACTTTAAAAACTTGTTCTTTCACGTTTATTACTTTACTTAGCCCTCCTAAATAACCAAAGTTGTAGAATTTGCGCAACGTACTTACGAGGTACCAGTATCAGGGACAAGACAGAGTGATCTGGGGCAAGGTCCGTTCACGTTTGTCATTAGTTTTATTGCTCAGAACCTACGTATATTACATCGCAAATGTAATAAATATCAACCATAAGCGTTGAAAGGCTTCTCTTGAAACGCGACATTAATAAAGTACTTTTCCCTCCTCCAATGCACATCAAAGGGCACCGTGCGCGCGTACAAAATTCATGCGCTATTCATTCGACAGAGGAGCGTTTAACGCCTTCTAAGCGCGCGCTTTCAAAGCGGAGCAGGCCTCGTTTGAAAGGCGCTCGTTTATGCTGCGACGTGTGTGAATTGTTGGCTGTAGAATATGTCTTTGTATAAGCGTCACGACTAACACGTCGGCGAGCTCACGCTGCCCCTTGGGAAACTAAATAGGGCACACTCAAAAGTCGATATCACAATTCTTGCGAATTTAAAACTCGTTCCCATTGTTTGATGTTACGGCCTTGACTGGGCGTCTTGCTTGAACTTTCTACATAGTGCTTTGGCTCATTTTGTCTACTTGCGTTGTTGTTAAGCGGAGACCTCGAGCTTAATCCGGGCCCAGGGATAGCAGAGCAACTCGAAGAAATTCTCGAAAAACAAAAGGCTTCTCCATGCGAACTAAAGACTATCGGAGCCAAGCTAGACTCACACATTTCCGCGACACACAAGAGCCTGGCTTCTATTGAAGGTAAACTCGAGGTGTTCTCGAACGCAGCTCAAAGCATGCAAGCCTGCGAGCAATCGCTTACAGAGTTACATACAGATATTTTTTTTTTCACTAAGAACAAAGGTGGACTACATTGACAATGATTCTCGACAAAACGATCTGCTCGTTTATGGCATGCGGAATTATGAAGCTGAGATGTTAAATAGTCTTAAGTAACATGTTCTAATGGGAATTCTTGAACGCAAACTTTGAAATATAAGTACAGAGCGTAGAACGGAACCTAATTCTTACCGATGATTTAAATTTGCCTGCCATCGCTTGGGATAAACCGTCTTATGGCCTGTGTGCCTCATGTGATAGTATTTTAGGTCTGATGTTTTTTTTTTAACCTAAGCAAGCTGTTCATGGATGCACCAGAGAGCCGTCTGTACTGGACCACTTCTTTGTTAGCCAAGCCTTTTTTGATGGAGTGCTTAGCGTCGAAGCTGGAATCGCGCACCGTCGTCTGTTGGTCTTCGGTTGTGCTTCGTCTGTTATTTCCGGTATGCATCTGTTTAAAATGACCAAGGACTACGCACGTGCTGACGATAACGCGATTACCACCTCTTTACAAACACAGTTAGAAAACTCTTGTAGCAATGACCCTCATAGCTTATGGCACCAATTTAGGGATACAGTGCAGTGCAACATTGAACGTTTAGTTCCCCGTAGGGAGATTGCTATTAATCGCCACAATCCTTGGATTAACACGCGAGATTATTCAAATAAAACACATAGCGAAGCGATGTAGGAAAAAAAAATGCCTTGTCTTCAACAGTTCCAGGTACTAAAACATGAACGTGCCTAAATGTTAACGAAGTCCCGTTGTTTTGGCACGACCCTCCCCAAATTTATCAGAACTAATCCCCATAAAGTTTGGAATTTTCTTCGCCACCAGAGCGATCAGCTGACCAAAATTCGAATGAGTAATAAGGTTATAACGAACTCCAGTATCACAGCGCGAGGTATTGTATTTTCAAGGCGTGCTCCTTACAGAGTGGGCAACCACAGCTAGAATTCCTGTTAAAAATCCTTGTGAAGTACCAACTAATTCTTTGAATGGTGTTGTCTATACTCAGCAAACGTACGCGTAAAGTTCTTGATAAAGATCTTTCAAGTTTCCTTATTTTCGGGCGATGTACTGGAAGACGGCTCCCGTTGTGCCAATTCATCAAAAAAAGGGACAAGGTAACCATTTCTAATTATCGACTTATTTCAATCACTTCCTCTTGTTACAATTTGCTTGAACACATATTTCTGGCTATCTTAACTCCTGTCGTCTGAAAATAACAATTTGTCACCTGTGCAGCATGGCTTTTGGAAATAAATGTCCCCTGTGACGCTGTTAGTTACGACAGTTAATGATATTGCAGTTCTCCTTGATATATCAGGGCAGGACTGCACTTATTTCAGATTCCTGCAAGGTATTTGACGCACTTCCCCACAGTAAATTTATTCATAAACTGGAAATTATTGGGGCTCCCACTTGTTAAATAGATTAATGATTATTTCAAAAACAGGACACAGTACCTAGTGGTCAATGGTTGCCAATATTAAATGCTTCAATTTACGTCTGGTGTACCCAAAGAAGCGTCTTAGGGTCGCTACTGTTTGTAATTTATGTGAATGGTTTGCCGGCTGCTATTTCTGAAAATGTCCGTCAGGATTTTTTTAAACGACTGCATAATATTTAGGAGCATAGAAGAACAAAATGGTCATTGCATTTAAAAAATGCGCTTTGCTTTTCATCAACGTTGCAGTAAATGGAATATGCAACTTAACCTAGATAAAATTGTCATCAGGCGAATTTCGCGTGACAGGCAGCTTTCTCCTTCTCTTACCGCCTACTAAATCATTCTATTATGGAGCTGACACATCATAAATCCTTAGGGGTCACATAAACAAACAATTTAACAAGGACTGCCCATATTCCAGACACTTGTTCTCCATCATTTTCGAAGCTGTGTTTTCTGAGACAGAAGCTTAGAGGTGCTCCAAGTAAGCTTAAACTTCTTGCATGCGTAACATTTACTAGATCAAAATTAGAGTACGCGTCCGTTTATGGAATCCGTTCATAAACACGGACATTTACCAGCTTCATATGGTACAGAGAAAGCGATCAGGTTCAATATCAACAAATATAAAAGCTTAGATTCACCTACGACACTTATGAAAACCAATCGTCTCCTATGGCTTTAAGTACGCAGGAAAATGTCCCGTTTCTTGTTCATGCGTAACCTTTTAACACATAAACTAAACATACCGCCTTTCACAATACTTGAACAGCTATCGTCTACACAAACAAGACACACAGGAAGTCATTTGCTTGAATCAATATATGCAAGAGCTGCAACATTCAAACACAGCTTGTGCCCAGGGACTCTTTACAACTGGAACTGTCTTCCAGAAGCCATTTTCAAGTCCTCTAGTGTCATTAAAGCACTAGAATAGTATATCTCCGAGTGAATAAATAATATATATATATATATATATATATATATATATTGTATTTTTTGTGCATTGTACAGCCCCTCCTGCATGCGCCGAGGCTGTTGGCCTGCAGTATTTTTAAGTAAGTGAATAACACCGTAATTTAGGGCGCATCGCAACCGCATGGTCTTTTTCGAGAGAACCTAACATTTCCCCGAAGGCGGTGTCGACAGCGCTGTCGGAAGCAAAGCGCGATTCTTGTGCGTTCTGTTTTACTGCGTGAATTCAACGCTTACTGACAATACGTAAGCTGTTTTGCTGCTTTTTGGCGTGTATCTAGCAGCGATGCAGCTTCTCGTAATAAATTTCGTTAGTGGCACTTGTCTGTATTCACCTGAGGAAGAGGACCGTAATTGTTAAAGGTACTGCAGCGATTGTGGGGAACCTACGGATTTTGTGCCACGCAACAGAGTGTATGACGTTGGAATTCATTGGTGCTATTGCTCATAAAACAGCGCTTGTGAGCGTTCGAGAGGATTGCGGCTTGGCTGTTTGAAAATAAGCAACCATAATTAAAATCATGTGAACTATAAGGACGCCGGAAAATCTGACTTGCGCCTAAGTGCAACTGGTTAATTCGCTGGGTTCCATCATTTTGATAATAACGTGGCCAAGTTTTAGCGAACGGAGAACAAAGGAGGGAAGCGTGAAATCATCCAGCCAACGGTGGTTTTTGAAGTGACAAGCTGTATGCGGTCAAAGACGAACGAAATAATTTCGTCAGGAAAGCCCACGTTCTAATAAGGACAACAGAATTGTATTCGAAAGTTGGGTACTTCTATTTTCGAGCAGAGCACTTGAACATACGCACCCGAAATCGTGCGTTAGAGAAACCGCATAAACAAGATGGCTGTAAGACTGCTGGGATCGTCACTTCCTCCTGACATTTGCTCTGTGGCATAACAATCCCATAGTCTACGGCCTCTCCAGATAGTACGCAAAACAAATTCAGAATACATTTAAACGCTGTAGTACTGGACTTCCCAGTGACGCAAACTATGATGCAGCTAATAGGCATTCTTCATCGGAAGAACCCTGAAAACGTGCTTCCACCTCACCTAGGCATTTAGTTAAGTAGAACACCAAATCGAGATAGCTTATGTCAGAATTGAAATTCGCAAGGGGAAATCAAACAAGAGAGAAAGCAGAGATGTTAACCAGAAATGCGTCTCGTTGGCTACCTTGCACTGGGGAATGGGAAAGGGGAATAGAAAATGAGGTAGGGTCGGGGTAGGGGAGGAGGGTAGGATAGACGCGGTGAGTTCGCGCACGCGCGCGGAGGGTGAAAGGCTACGCAAATATCTGTGTCTTTCTTTCTGTGCTATTTCAAAGTGAAGCGCGCAACGACTATTGCATGCTTTATCAAATTGCATTCACGTGGAAACGGCGCAAGCTGTCTAAGCTTCAAGGAAACAATAAAAAACATTCTGCAGCAGTCATCTCGATGACCGTCAAAATAATCCAATAAATAGCCGAGGTTGTCAGTGGTACAACGCTTCCTCCCCTTTCTATGCTGAGGCTCAAGTCCCTTTTTCAACGTTGCTTCCTTTTCTGCTACAGTCATCGCAGCAGCACGCCGGGCGGCGACGTTGACGGCCCACAAGGTTCAGAAACCTTTGGCGTGACGTCAGAGCCTTTACAACCAATCAGGAGATCCGGCGGCTTCCCTCTTATCTCTGTGACCTGGTTTCTCTCAGCTGGTTCCAAATCCGCGGCAGCGCTCTTCTCCTCCTTCCGCTAGGTGGCGCTGATTGTTGGCAAGCGCTCATTACTTTTCGAAGCGAGATCGGGATGCCTTAGAACACGCACCTATAAAGCGAGATATACGAAGGAAGAAGAAGCATGTGCTTGCTGCGGTAAAGCTAGGGAAACGACGGAGCATATTTTATTAGAATGCGAAGACGTCTACCCAGCGGTCGATATAGGCACCACTGGCCTCCTTGAAGCCCTTGGGTTCAGCGGGAGCAGTGGTAAAGCAAACAGGTCCGCAATAGACATTAGTAAGAGGCGATTGGAGGATTGGTGGAAGAAAAGTAGGGAAACGACAAAAGACGGAGACGTACAAAAGCACAATTCGCAATAGGGGATCAGAAAGTTTGCACGCGGTAGTTCATAGTGTTTTTTTTTCTCTTTTTTCGTTGGTTAACCTAGGTAGGATATTAGACAGCATAGTAGCAAGAGCTTGGTGGCGCAACCCACCGCCCCGTTCCAAAGGGGACACTCATAACATCCATCCATCCATCCGCTCTCCTATGGCGTCCCACGCTGCCCGTTCGTTGGGTTAAGGCAATACAACCTTTTACTGAATAAACAAATACGCGAATAAATATTGAAATAAATCATTCACGATTTTACTTCGTTTATATATATATCCATATACAATCTATTTCGCATCTAAGCAGCATGTGTGCAGTACACCCAAGATGAATATATTTCGTCACTTTCCTTCTAGTTCAATTCCCTATACCGGCCTGGTGGCTTCTTGTGGCTAACACGTCTCGAGTGTTTGCACCGCCATTCTTATGACTAAGAAGCCCAGTTTTAGTGTGGACAGCCTGTGTACGAGCCGCCTCTTCTTGTACACCGAGCACGTGCAAAGGCGGCGCGTAACCTTGTTTCGAAAAAGTGTCAGCAGCTCCGTGGCTGCGCAAACGCGATAATCGCAGGAGAGCCGCATCGCGATCACGAGAGCGCGCGCCACTCTCCTCCGACTTCCCTGATGCAGAGACTATCACGCACTGCTCTGTTTCACTGCCGTATGCTTCTTCACGTCAACGCATCTGAAGCCGCGCTGTAGGCGTCCCCAGCCTAATTCTCCACACTCGTTAAGTAAAGGCGGCCGCGCGTTCTCTTCTAACCGACTTCAGATCACGGCCCTAACTTAAATTTGGCCAATTAACGAGCTCCGCAACGCCTCGAAAGTATCGCCGCAAGTCTTCGTTTCTTCTGCGCACCTCATGCACAGTAGCGTGCACCGCTAGGAATGTTCTGCAGGGCCGCCTTGCTAAAAGAGCAACCGAAAATCTTTATGATATCTCTTTCATTTTGTTTCGGCATTGTTATTCGTCATTTAAAGTCTCCATTCGCATTACAGATGACAATTAGTACGTATTACTCTTCGCAACCGCGTAAGAAGTTATGATATCACCGTAAACTTATGTTCGCTACTACAGTTCCAAACACAGTGCATTGTGCTCTCAACGACATTGTATTTTATGTAGCGCCAGCTGTAAATGTTAATGTTGCTGATCGATTCGTAAGTCAGAAGATGGGTGAACTCTATTCCGATGGAACGCTACATAATTACAGCCTTTGTCTTTCCGTCTTTTATGTGCTCTACGTAGCGATGTGTAGTTGTAACTCACACCGCATAGCAAACAACAGTGTCGTGCATGAACAATAATGACATGATGTTTAGTTTGACTCTAGTCATAAAACGCGATAACCTATTATTTATCACGCGAAAACATAAAGGTAAGATTCGTCTCCATATTTCGTATGTCTGTGAGTTTTTAATATCGATATTTCTTCTGTGCCTCCCATTTCACAGTCCAACGCGCAAAAAAACTCACTGAAAACTATATAGAGAGCGCGAAACGGCATGAACGTCAGTAGCTTTCAGTATCCATTAGCAACGTGCCCAACGTACCATCTTTTTGAAACAAACGAGTGACAATGCTGTGCAGCTTTTCGATAACTCTTGTATTTGCCTATTGCCTGAACTATTCTGCAGTGTGAAGCAGAGACACTGTGTTGACTCAAACAATATCTATAGTCATCTTTGTAGTCGCCACAACAGTCTAATTGAGGAAGTCGCGACTTTTTAGAGACAGCATATACGGCAGCGTATACGAAAAGAGCACAGTTATCGCCGGCCATTTAATCTACACGATCAGTTCTTTTTTCTTTCTTTTATCGATACACATCATCTCGTTCTCATTTTAAGCGGTACCTGGAAGTCAACAAGCTGAAATAGCGGTACGGCGCGTCCCGAACAAAATTCTAAAGTAGACTTCAGTTGTGACGACCATTTCATTGTTTATAAGGCTGAGAACTCATCTTCTTCGGAAGCAAAAAGCGACGAGTAAGTCTAAGTATTGAGTCTGTTTAGGTTGAGTTAGTTCTGCATTACGGCTGCATAACAAGGGTGCAGATTGTTAGTGTTATTTGGCTCCCATTCCTTCTTTCTCCTCTCTCCTTTTCCGTCGACTACGCTAATCAGAACTGGCGACCCGGCAGTGTGGACATAGCGTAGACACCGCGACTTTCTTCTGAATGCTCAGGGAGAGAAAAACAATAAGAAAAAGCGGGCGTGCATCTGAGGAGGGCAGCATTCCTGCTTACACATTCCAGTCCAGACGTGTAAGGAGAACGTGTTTTAATTACGGGAAGAGCGGGAGGCACTAAGCTCGCAAAGAAGGTGGGCAGAGAGAGAGAGAGCGTCAGTGCGACTTGGTGGCTACATGCGGTCTCGGAGTCGGAGCCGTAGCAAGAGCCGTAATTTGATTTGGTGCACGCTTGCTTCCTCGGCACACACTGCCACGGAGCGACGAATGACGTCGAGGCGGTGCTACTGGCATCGCCCGTGTTCCCTTTTAACACCTTCGCGCCGTGTCCTAATGGCAACCGCGCGTGCTAACTAGCCACGCTTCACCGTCTGGCGGCTTCTTGCTGCTGTGTTTTATTCCTTCTTAGTGATCGAAACAAAGTAGTCAGTGTTGGAATGGAATAGAGGTTGGAGACGTGCCTTCGTGTCGTTTGGTTTTCAATGTCTTTTTTTTTTGGGGGGGGGGGGAGGGGGCAACGCGCGTGGCGCAGGGCATTGGAAGTAAAGAACAGAATTACACCAGAGCACATTTGAGTCACGCGCGGGGAGATCTCCCACGTGGCGTGAAAAGAAGAAATGGTCGGTAACTGCATTGGCAAACTTTTCGGCAACTAATCAGCGATAATTTTATAGGCTCTGCAAGTTGGCTTTGTGCCCGCTTTCTCCTCCGTCAACGCTGACTCGTAGCTCTTTATTACAAAGGACCGATAAGCGTAAGAGAGTGAGCAAGGATGATTCTGTCCTTTTGCGAAGCACATGGTTATGTTGCGTGCTTTCTATATTCTGTAGGCCTAAACTGTTTGTATAGCATTGCGGCCGTGCAATAACTGACCACATCTTTTACAAGTCAATAACGCACAGGCTGAATTCAATATGCGGTAACGTACCGAGTGGTGTTTCTCCTTAGCTCGTAGAGGAAGTTCACCGTCTTGGAAAGGGATATGTTCGATTCCGTTTTTGCTGCGCATCGTGATTTGCTCGCACAAAGCCTCTACAGCCCCCACTCCCTCTCCCTCCCCCTTCCCCGTAAATCCTTACAAAAGAAGTCGCAGATTCAATTAAAAGGCGAAGCTTCAATTGCGATAAAAAACAGTGGACAGCTAACGAAGAAAGGATAATAGTTTTATGAGCCATGTAAACTTGTAAACATAGGCAAACTAACTAAATTATCAAGCGTGGTGTCATGCGCGCACACGGAAACATGAACCCATCTCACTCGATGACCGCATGCAGAAACTCGCTGTCAAAACGGTGCAGTGAGGAAACGCAGCAGCAGCAGCCGGCGAATTCACCTTCGTGCTGCCGCTCGCATAAACGTGAGCTAAGTAGCGAAAACACGGCGCAGCCCGGACTGCGTACCCGTCGCATGTGGCTTTCAAGATACAGCGGCTGGGCGCACCCCCGAGTAGAACGCACCTCTCCCCTCCCCCTCCCCTTCCCCCGAAGGCTTGCGCGTGACGGAAGGTGGCGCACTTTCTCCCCGCCTTGCTCCGTTGAGAGCGCGAGATTGTGCCGCAATCGTTGACTCAGCCTCGTACACTTTCATTTGCATGCACATACAGCATACGGCGCGCGGCGCTGATTTTATAACCCTTGAGCTTTATACGGAGCCTCACGGCGACGCCGACGGCAAAAATTCGCCTGGTGTGTCCTTATAATTGCTATCGCAATAAAACAAAATTATTGCTATATTTGCGGCAATGCGTGAAAATGGCCAAGAATTTTTACAAAAACACGACCTCTTGATGGAACCTTTAGTTTTGCGTGCAAGTTTTGTGGGAATGCATACGCATTCGGATATCTTCGGTGCTGCCTCAGGGTTATGGCGTGGTGATCACGTGCTCGCTTGCAAGGGGTAGCGGAGAGAAGGCACGTTTTGCCACACCCGCTGCTTTTCGCACCTGGCAGCGACGCACCAGCCAATGCACCCTTGGCTCTCTCCTTTCCCCTTTGATAGAAGCGGCGACACTCCGTCGCTTGGGAGAAGCTCTATTCTCCCGATGCGCTTTTTCTTTCGTTTTTTTCGGCTGCCAAGGTTGCTACTGGAGGGAACTCTACCCAGCCGCGGAGACCGCCACACGCCGTACCCCTGCAGCGCGCGACCTATGCGAGCGACTGACCACCCTAGTGCCCGAGTGCGGACCCCTGCTAAGCGAGGTTAGTCATTACCTGCAACTGGCGTGTATCTCCCACGCTGCGGTTTTCACCTCAACCGCGAGGAACGCTCAGCCGCTTTAGTTTTGTATGTGTTTGTCTCTTGTTGCCATTGTTGGTGTAACTAAGGTGCATGAACACCTTAAGGTAAACACTCGCCCTGTCCCCCTGGCCCAAAGGTGCCGTGGTCTCAACTTACTGCGAACTGAGGATTAGGGATACCGGCACTAACTGACAGGGCTGCAACGAAAGTGCTAGCGAACGACTGCCGCCCCACTGGATCAGTGCGATTTAGATAAGGATCAGGCGCGCACGCGCCACCTTGAGTAATACCCTATAGTTTATAAGGGAAGTTGAACAAACTGTAAATAATATGTGACAATGTAGAGCGCATTCACTTTTTTCTATTACATACAACTTGAAGTACTATTGATGTCGTTGATCGGTTACATGGTGCCCTTCTTGTTTATTGCGCAGATCTCCTTCAAAAGCGAGTTCTGTTCTTAACCGCGAGTCACATGCAGCCCTAGAGAAAGTTTGTTTCCACAGGGTACATTTTCTGCATGGCAGGCATTGCTGAAAACATGCGTGCAGTAGGTTGTACGTCTGAGTGTTGGACAGCTCAAGAAACTCCGCGGCCTAATCTCTGACAAGAATTGAAGCAGCCTCTGTAAGACACATAACTGTAAACATAGTTAGAAAAAAAATCACTAAGTATTCTCGGAGATTTAGAGGTGGTCTAGAACAGCTTTAAAAGCCGCTGAATTGACAGTTCTGATGAGAACATGTTCGCCTTAAGCTCTCGTTTATTTATTCTTTTTTAATGTTTAATATAAGTGCATTGTTGTTCAGGATGTCGCTATTCCCAGGAAGCACCCATGTCCCTTAGTATATTTTACGGTACTAACACATCATTCCTAATTCGGATTTTAAAAATCAATGAGTAAAATATACATGCTGATACCACAAAAAATTTCTAATGGGCACAATCAATTTCTCAACTAGGCAAATTTCATCTTGTAGTCATGTTCTAAAGGTCTATTAATAACCTCTTGCCATGTAACATATTAAGTGGATTGAAACTGGTTAAAAATATTACAACTAGATTTTCTTTCAATCATAATTAGCTTTTACCTTTATTTCGAACTAACTACAACAATCCGCTTGTCTAGCACATCATTTTGGAAGCGGCTCCCGACTCACATCAAATAGACGACTTTTTTATCTCATCTTAAAAAGGAAGTTTTTGTTTTGTTTTTAATGGATCGTTCATTTCTTTCTTCTCACCTCTCTCACACAAACACTTACGTATTAAATTCTGAGTTATGCTTGTACAACATACTAGAAGTTACTGATACTCTGTATGTCCTTTTCATTTATTTAAATATTCTTTGGAAATTATCTATAATATTTATATTTTCTTGTATTTTTATCTATCGATATATTCTCTATAATTATTTTGTGTGTAGGAGCAATATTGCTCAAACACATTTATGTATATTTCTATTGACGAAATTAGATTTTATGTTTTGTTTTTTCTGTTTTCTGGTGTTACTATTTTGTGTATCTCACTTGTATTACCTCGCTGTCAGTATTGTTATTTGTTTCATGCACTAACTAACAAGAGATCGCCTTACAGCTTTGTGCACCTCCTCCTCTATCATCATTTCTGTAACACATTTCCTAACTGAATAGATTTTCTAATTCTGATTCTTGCTCAATAAGACGGAACCTCACCTGCAATGAGGCAGCTGACGCGGTATAAAAAAAAAAACTCATTTCTGCTTCATAAACTTCATAGCCATGCGACTTGTCATGCTTGTTCCGAGTGGCTTTAGGCTTCTTTTTTTTCGCCCAAAAAATGAATATTCAAGGAATTAAGAAAATGACAGACCATATCGGTGCAGTGAGATTCAACGCGCAATCTGGGAGTTAGTGCAGTGGATTTTCCACCACCAAGGACGTAGTCGGCGCTTATTTACTTTTGTGGTTCGTTTGGTTTTTGTTTCTGTGCTCTCATCGCTGTCAGAAAAAAAGACACCCTAGAAGACAACTAAAACGACTAATCCGTTGTCTCCATCACTGCGCAAGTGTGCGCCACTCTATCGCAGACGCTAAGCGGTAGACTAACAAAAACAAACAAGGTAAAAAAAACCTTCGCGTCTCCTTCTCGTATGATCACATGGCAAAGGAAGCAAAGCAGAGGAAATTCGAGAGAAATAAGAGAAGAAAAAAAGAAATAGCGACGAATGTACGCTGGCAAACCTCCGGCAGCGGGGATTTTGACATCGGGCAGGAAATTCTACGTCCATCCGCGCGCCTCATACCCGCGCAGTGTCCCCACGTGTCGCGTAGACATAAAGCTGGCCGCCGTGGCTTGCGCTCGTAATTGGACGTCCTGCGGGGACGTCGCGCGAGCGAAGACCCGGACACGAGGCCACTCGACGTCAGCACTATATTAGCACTACGGCGGCAAACATAGCTGCACCCAGCCACAGTTGCCCCGAGTGTTCTGGGCCCGTAAGTAATAAGCCCCGTGTCGAGGAAAAGGCAAATGACGCAGACCGGCAGCGCTGTCTGCGCGTTGCCGCACCCGAGACTGAGAGCCTGCGCCCGCGTGGGGCGGCTTGCCAGGCACCCGGTGCCCGTCGTAGACGTCGCAGCGGTGCTTTGCCTGCTGCGTCGGTGATGTCTCTGTCATCTTTCAAACTTCGAGAGTGGTGGTGGGCCGCCTGTCGTCTTGACTTTATATCTCGCTTTTTCCTGCCGGCTTCGTCAATCTCGCGCGTGCTTGGGAAAATGTTGTCATCGCGTCCGCAATTAGTTTCAGGAATATCGAGGTGACAGGTGCTACGAATCGGCCAGGTATAAAGTTGCACAAGCGCCAGTTGGGCGGGGACGAATGAGTGAATCTGGAAAATGACACCCTGTAGCGCATACTCGTTTAGGCGCAATAATTCCCGTGGGATTGAAGGTGAAGCATGCTCAAAGCTGCCGAGCCAGTAACCACTCCGGCTAAAGGCGCTAGTGGTTTGAACGCATCGTAGCCCAGTTGATTCTTGGCTAATTGTGTTATATGAGAATTTTCGCTACACTCGCGTGCGCCCACATTAAACTGAAGTGGTTCGGCAGTCAAAGGCGCCTTTCAAAACAGCCTTTTGGTTTGCTTCCTCGCATACGCTGTCAGGTCTACGAGGGTTCTGTTCATACACAGTAAAATGCACTAGCGATGATCGGGCATTTGCTCACAGGAAAGTGTTTACGTAACCTGATGTACGACTAACGCGATGCAGTGCGTCACTTCGAGGCCCTTAACAGGGCTCGCGGCGCGTCCCGTAAGCGGCACGTGTTTGGATAAATGCCCCCTGGGACTTGCTTGCCCACGTTTTATCAACGGGACAGCGGAGCTGGAACTCAACTTTGGCACCACACAGCGCTTGTGTCAACCCTTTTAGCTTGGCGTCCAATCAAGTCGCCTGAATGCAGATAATGCGACTGCAGCCCGTCCATCAACGCGACAGCGCTCTGCTCATCTTACTCTGTATCGTACTCAGTTATTATTTGACTGCTTGCCTCAAGAATAGAATAGCGATTCGTCCAGCAAAACACCCTGCTGAAGTGGATGCGTAGGGAAACGAGCAGAGAAGAGTACAAGCTGCCTGTTCGTTGCTCGGCAAGGCAGCTCGATCAGTTGGAGGGTGTCATCATTATGTCATAACGGTAACGACGACAATATTTACGCAAAGTTCGCAGGTTTGCAAACGACGTTGGCGTACTTTCATTACTGCAGCCTTGAAAAAAATAAACTGACGCCTACACGTTTTCGCTTACTGCCAATTTCCGCAAGCTTCTGTGGTTCATATATGAGCATCGCTCGAACCCTGCCTTACTACCCGCCAATGCGGCACGGCAACCCGCTCAAATAGAAAGATGTTCTCGTGTCGCATACTGTAATTATTCGCTGCATTTTCCACTCGTTTGACCCATTTCTTCGGTTCGCCACTCGAAGAGAAGCATGGGAAGAAAGCAAATGAATAGGATGAGTCCAGTGCTTGCAAGTTAGGGCTACTCGCATCTTTAACACAACCACCATCAACACCTGCTACCTGTGCTACGCTATGCAAGGGCAGCATCTGGGTGGGCTGGAATCAAGCATGTGCTCCTTCTATTCAAGAAGTAAAATGATTCCCGTACTCATTATATTTCTGTTGCTCGAAATATCATATCACAGCGCGGATAAGAAACAAATTTTATGGTACGGTAAGGGCTGAGACAATACAAATATACTGTCACCATCCACGTCAAAAGCTTACGGTGTCGAGGGAGCTAAAACTATGTATCAAAGGCATCGAGCCTAGGGCTCGAGTTTAATATTATGGCGGTTTTGTATTAAATGCGGCTCGAAGCTCTACCGTAGAAAAGATAGCGAAAGAGAGGGAGCCAAAAAATACGCAATAAAAAAAAAATCGCTGTTTCCGAATACTTCGAGCAATGCCAGAAAAAGGTCATCCATTTTTATCCCACCAGAAATCTGGGCCTCCCTGTTGCCTGTCCTTTAGTCAATGTCAACGCAGGAGGCAGTGTAGTTCTTCCTTTGTTCTCATCAGTGCCGTCGCCATAGAAACAGAGAACGTTCTGAAAAAGCTGATGGCTTCCCAGTGCACCCCCCCCCCCCCCCCCCCCCCTGTGTTTGTTGTAGCTGCCATTCCCGCAAGACCGAAGTGATGCCCCGTCTATTCCAAAAAGAAATAAAAAAACTAAAGGAAAGATGAAAAAAAAATGTCTTCGTCATCACGATCATGAGTGAACATTTCATGCATCTGCTTTCAACCAACAAGAAAATAAAATTTGATGCGTAGTGCCGACTTTGCAGCGAGGTCTTCGCACAATTTCGCGGCAGTTGATAAGGCCAGCGCTCAATCACTGCTGTCGACCGTTATCTCTCTTGAAATTCCCGTTTTCCTAACTTACGCAACATTGGAGTTGGGGCAAACCATCGGGCGCTAGGACATTACTACAGCTCCTTCGTGATTGTGCTACGCTTTCTTACTGCCCCGAGATTCACCCCTCCATGGCACATATGCCCCTTTCTCCTAAATATAGATCAAGGCTTTGGCAAAAAACACGGATGAACGCAACCAAACATTCATTCCCTTTGAGGCTTCGTTCGAACTGCATCCGCAGTCAGCTCGGATTTATTTAGAGGGAGAGAGGGTAAAATAACCTAACCGATGGCTGAGAGAATAACCAGAGTAGCGAGCTGCTTTCTACTCCTCAATACGCCAACATACAAGAGGTGTATGGAAAGATGAAGGTTCATACTGTAAATGCAGCTTTGATAAGCGAACATATAATGAGCGCAACTAGTGTGGAGGCGAAGAATCTGCAAAACAGCTCCTATTCTACCCTTTGTCTTGCGAAAAGTAAGAAGCTGGCCCACCACACCTGTCTTAATTAGCTAAACGGATGACCTTTCTTGTTATACGAGATTTCGGGACCCCTGCATTCGCATATTAGAGCTGCAGAGGGCCATGAAACCGCTGCTGCGATTCCTAGAGGCTGACCGGGCTGAGCGGCCATCTGTGACGAAGTGCTGGTAATTTTTATTACGTCCCCTGCAAAGAAGTCCGCACCAACTGCGAACTTTCTCTTCTTTCATTTTGGTCAAAGCCAAAACGATGCTATCATGTAACAGGGAAGTCACGACTAAGTTTCGTAAATGCGTATGGTATTAGAACGGAGTACCTTATGGACGTTGCTGACTACATGAAAGTTGTTGCAATTAGGCCGATTCTTTAAAACATACGCACTTTTTTCTGTAAACGCTGACCATTGAGTTACGCTGGTGCATTGCGGTGACGTTTGACAGATGGCCGAATGGGCAACGTTCAGCGTTCTTGGGTGCTGAGAGTGTTATACCGAATGGCGTTTTTGGGATGGCGTTAAACAGTACCTGCCAATGGCGCTTCCGTATACTGCCGCGAATTTGTGCAATTATAACTGGGTGCGCCACCTAATGTTAGAAAGGGGCCAACTGGAGTCACTGTGAACATACAGAATTTTAGGAAAATGTTGACTTCGGGCGTAATGTTTTCCTGCCAGAGGAATACGCCCGGGAAAATTCGCAATGAGCATGACATTCACAGTGCCTGGATTTGAGCGAAGCCAAGCGGAAGTCGTTAGTGAACAAAGCCGTTTCTGTGGTGCTCAGTCAGCAGGACGATCTCTCATTGAAGACTAGGCTAGCACAATAAGGGGCAAGATTTTCCGACGCAGAGTAATGGTAACAACAACCGAACGAGGGGCGTCGTTTGGCGAGGGTTCATTTCAGCTCGACCTCTGTTTCGGTGCCACGAACATAGACATCGGCGCACAAAGAGGGCTTCAGAGCGCAAGAAATACGGGCGAACAAAGCTGCGGCGACCGAGTGGAGTTCACTGGAAAACAACTTTTGAAACCGCTGATGACGCATCGAGTGAGGCCAGAGAGATGCAAATACAATGACCCCAGTGTGAGCTAACGATCCGCGTAGGTTTTCGTGCCACCAAAGCAGGAGACAAATAAAGGGCGACCTATTTGCTGCCGCTCTGCTCTGAAATATTACTATATTTTTATATCTTTCAAACACGTCATTCATAGCTGCGAGTGGCAATGAGCTATTCATCATCATGGTCATCATCTTGATCAGCCTATGTTTATGTCCACTGCTGGATGAAGGTTTCTCCCTACGGTCTCCAATTAACGCTGCCTCGCGCTAGCTGTTTTTAACTTGCGCCTGCAAATTTCCTCCTTTCAGAAGCCCGCCTCATTTTGTGCGGTCCTCGACTGCGCTTGCCTTCCCTTGGCAACTGTTCTGTAATGTTAGTGTTCCATCTGTTAGCTAACCTATGCATTAGATAGCCTGTCCAGCGCCACTTTTTGATCTTAATATCAACCAGAATATCAGCTGTGCCCGCTTGCCCTCTGATCCCCACCGCTCTGTTCCTGTGTCCTAACGTTACGCGTAATAATTTTCGTCCCATCGCCCTTTGGGCGGTTCTTAAATTGTTCTCGAGCTTCTGTGTTAACTTCTTAGTTTCTGCCCCATATGTGAGCACCTGTAGAATTGAATGATCGTACACTTTTCTTTTCAACGACAGTGATGAACTCCTAGCCAGGATTTGGCTAGGAGTTTGCACTCTAACCACTTATATTGTTTTGTAATTTTCCTTCTCATGATCAGGCTCTCCCGTGAGCAACTGACCTAGACGAACATAGACACTAGAGTCTGACTTGCGATCGTAAATTCTTGTTGCCTTGCCAGGCTAATAAATATCACCTTCGTATTCTGCATATTAATCTGCAACCCCACTCAAACACTTTTCTGGTTAAGTTCGTCAATAATTTATCGTAATTCGTCCCCAGTGTTCCTGGACAGGACAGTGTTACCTGCAAACAGACGGTTGATGAAATATTCGCCGTTGATCCTCCTTCCTAAGCCTTCCCAGTCTAATAGCTTGAATGTTTCTAAGCATACAGAGAAAAGCATTGGAGAGATTGCGTCTCCCTGCCTGACCCCTTTCTTTATAGGTAAATTTCAAATTTTATTGTGGAGAAGGAAGATAACTGCGGAATATTTGTAGATATTTCCCAAGATATTCGCGTATGCTTCCTGTACTCTCTGATTACGGAGTGCCTCTATGAATTCTGAGATCTCTACAGAATCAAGTGCCTTTTCGTAATCAATGCAAGCAATATAGAAAGGTTGGCTGCACCACCCAGATTGTTTAATTATCTGATTGATGACATGTACGTGATCTGTGGTAGAATATCCTTTCCTGAAGCGAGCCTGTTCTCCAGGTTCATTGAACCCAAATGTTCTGTTGAATCTATTGGAGAATATTTTTGTGAATATTTTATACGAAACCGAAATTATGCTAATGGCCTATAATTCTTATTTATTTGATGTCTGCCATTTTATGTATTAGTATAATGCTGGCACTCTCACAGCTCTCTAGTACACTTGAGGTCGTGAGGCATTGTGTATAAAGGCTTGCTCACGTCAGCGTTTTGATACTGAGGGCCTGTGGTCGTTGAGTGTCACGTGTTCATGTTTGCCTGTCCACGCTGACACCATACTTGCAAATTCGGTTACTAAGCGAATGTTTCGAGGGTTATACGGCCGATAAAACTATTATCCTTACTTCGTATAACTGTCTACCAATTTGTTATGCCAATCGATGCTTCGTCTTTCGGGCAAAACTGCAACTTCTTTTTTCATCGTCACCATCCGGGGTAGCCTGATAAGCGTACTGCAAGGCAGAACTTGGCAGTTCTCATTAAACAGATATTCGCTCCCGCTTTCTCTGTCTCTGTCACAGTGAATGTGACCACTGCATCGCAAATTGAAGTGGACGCAACTATGACGGAAATGGCGAGTCTAACGTGATATCAAACTGGTCGTGCTAGTTTTGCAATGGGTGTCCGTTTGCATCGTTGGTAAGGGCTTCAAGGCGTTTCGAATTGCCGGTAGTTTAAGCAAAAGATTCGATTTAATGCGGCCTATACTGGTCATACCGTTTTATACTGTTCTGTATTGTTTTTTTTTACTTGCCAAAATGATAGAAATGAAACCCAGCTCGCTACTTTTACGTAAGAACACTGCTAAGGCGAACGCAATAATGCACCCTCGCAGCTTCTCACTCTCACAAAACGCTGACGACGGCCAATTGTAAAGAAGCCGCGCTCAGGCATGGTTGAGGACTCACAGACAAAAAAACAGGAAGTGACGTACATTACTTGGCCGACGCGAATTTGCCACAGTGAAAGAAATCTTCCAGAGACAGCAGGCTGAGCCGCACCCTCCCCTGGCGACGCTTCGTTTCCTAATCGCATTGTGGCAAAATGACACGAACGTCCGCTTAGCTGTTCCTTGCGCGACCGAAAGGTCGCCAACGAAGAAGCGCGGTATTTCCGGTGGGAATTTTCTCCCGCTCCCTTTTACTGCAGTTTTTTCGTCTAGACGTGTCATTGTTTGGTGCCCGGCTCGGAAGGGTCTTTTTGAAAAAATCACAGGCGCGCGACTTCAGGACCGCCCACAGCGCTCGCAATGTGAGCATTCGCAAGTATATTTGTGCTGTCGCTGGTCTCTGAGTAGTGCCAGTGCTGTTGTAAGCGGGAAGTTCTACTTCGTTGGCTGCGGAGGAACCGTAGTGAATAAGGCTGCAGCCGTTGCAATATAAAATAATTGTAAGGTGTTGCTGTTCCTTCTGCGTCCTTTTCGCACTCTCCCCCCTATAAGTGTCGCCTCAGGAGCCTGCTCATCAAATGTTTTGCGTTAGCAGTCTCCAAAGCTTCAACGACAAACAGCAAAAGCTTTCACTCCTCCTCTCTGCACGAAATATCCTCCCTCCTTCCGTCAACTCACATTCCCTTCCTTTCTAAAGGTTACAGAGTATTCGGTGAATGCAAGCGCCACTTTCCTGCTAGTGTTCTTTCATGTCGGACCTGTTAGGTATTATTTTTTTTGCAGCCATTCTATCCTTCTTTATAAAACAAACTCTACATTTTTTGCGGCTCTCGAAAACGCGGAATACCTACGGTTACATGGATGTCTTGTTACTCTTCCGAAATGTCAAAGTACTTCCTCTGCTGCGGCGTCTCTATTTCCCGGTTTCTGGCGAGCTTCACGATGGCTATTTCCCTCCCGTCCGATGAGGTAGGCTTCTATGTTTTTAACAGTTTCATTGCACACATTTACTTCTATGCATGGAAGTATTTGTCATCCATGGGACCTCTGGTCATCAGAAAAGTCGACAGTTGGGCAAGTTAATATCGTGTCATCTTGGCAAGGAGGGGCCGGACAGGAAAACACAGCGAAGGAAGAAAGTGGAGGGGTGCACAACAAGGCACAGGAAATCATAGGAGCCCACCTGGTAAGCCACAAGGACCGGCTACAACGCACAAGGGAGGGACGTTCCGTCTTCAAACCTCGTACATATTCCGTACGGACGACCAGCGCAACGACAAAAAAAAATAGAAAAAAACCCGCACAAACACAGCAAATTTTGCACATCTGACCGATTGCCAGGAACATGCATCCGAACTTTCACATCGGACGATGACAAGCCCGAGTGCAGGCGCTCACGAGGAAGTATGAGAACCACCCCAATTTTTAGTAGACGCGGCCAGCACCGCATTCGTCGCTAGCGTAGTCGACAGTCACGGGACTGGAATAAGTGCGTCGTCGCTTTCCCGAGCGAGTGCTGCGGAGGCAGAGGAACTAGCGACAGTGTTATACTTCACGACGAAACTCAACCTGTTCAACCGATCGAGAAGGGCAGCTAGGGCTATAGGCCTCTAGGATTGAGCTAGGGGACCATCCACTGCAAGGCGGAGGAGCTACCTGCACTCGCGTGCTCTTTTGTATAAAGCTTCGTCTCTCTATCTTTCTCTCTATCAGGAATGCTGCCTCTAGCAATTAAGATTGATTTCAGGAGATATGTCATCATGGCCGCCATCGTCTAGATGATCAGGACTTCTGGCATTCCATGTGAAAGAGGAGCAGCGAGAAATAATCATCTAGCCTGCTTGATCTATAGCTGATGATTGCTTAAGTATACTTAAGCAATCTGCAGATATTTATCAGTCTAGCACACTGTCTATGTTTTGATAATTTCTTTCGATATTCCTTAAATCCTCTGCAACGGCCTCGTATACTTACTTATGCCCCTAACAGACATGATCGTGTCAAATCCGTCCCTGTTTTTCTTGCCCCAATACTCCAAACGTCTCTTGCTTATCGCTTCTGCTGACGGTTTAATGCTTCTATCAGCTTTAAATAGCAGTGCTTCTAGTAATAGACGTTTCTTATGGGTCTCGCTGGGGTAATACCTTCGCATTCTATTAGGGTATCCTGAGGTCTCTCCTGATTCTGGCTGCAGCATACACTTGCCTAATCCTGTTGCGAATATTTGCTCCGGTACGTTTTTATCGCGATAGTGATAGTAGGGAGACTGCAGGCGCATTTATGCCGTCGGTGTCGCCGCCCCCGTGAGGTTCCGTATGAAGTTCAAGGGTTGTAACACCGTCCCCTTCCACCGTATGCTGTATGTGCGATTGAAAGTGTGCTAGGGTGAGCCGGCAATCACGACATCGCGGCTTAATATCCGGCACTCAAGCCAGTAAAGCGGGGAGGAAACGCATCATCTTCCGTGGCGCAGAAAGCTAGGTAGGGAAAGTAAAGATTGCTCCTGCTCCGAGCGGTTGTAGCTTAAAAGCGACGTGCAACGGCGACGCATTCAGCCCGTGCACTGTGTTTTCTCGGCTTAGATCGCGTTGATGCGAGGCGCAGCTCGAAGCTCAATTCACTCGTTGCTGCTGCCGCACTTCCTCACTCCAGCGTTTTGACAGCGAGTTTCGGGGGTCTTCGAGTGAGATGGCTTCATGATTGCTTGTGGGCATCTGGCACCTTGCTTGTTAGTATAAATCTATGTTTACAAGCTTATATGGCTAATAAAGCTACTATCCTTACTTCGCAAAGCTCTCCACTAATTTTCTACCGCAATCGATGCTTCGGCTTTCGGGCGAAACTGCGACTTTTCTATCCTAAGCAGCCAGCTTGTGCCTCAAATGGCAAGGTACCTGCCTTGTGTGTTATGCTAAGGATTTTTATTTCCAATCTCTTTCTTGCATTCTTGTAAATCTTCATAGGTAGGTACACCAGCGTACCACCGCATGACAGAACCTGCGCTTCATAAGAGCAAGACACACACACATCAAATATGTTTACGTGCCCGCCATCCGCCATGCTGCAAGAGCCCAAATTATACCTTTTGGAAAGCTGGCGTGAAACTTGATATGTATGTAATATGAAAAAAAGGGACCAGAACATTTCTATAAATTTTTTTTTGTGTGTGTTACTGTTCTAAAGTGAAATTTTCTGCAGAACGGTGGTGACGCTGGTGGACCCATACATAAGACTACTTCCAAATAAGACGATTCACAGAGTTTGTGTCGTCTATACTCTGCTATAGGTCGGGCTGATTGCGCGCAGTTTTCCCCCGTCGCTCCCTCTTTCTTTTCTATATGCTGTGCTGGTAACCGTAGGTCTTACGCCAATCTTTAGTGCTTATATCTTCTTCTTGTCTTAATTTCAGCAGCCTTTCCCCACCACTTTCCCATTTATTTTGTCGCCACCTCTGTCACGCAGCATCCCCTCTTTCATAGTTTCGAATCGCGCATCCGGAGCAGTTTTCTTTTAACTGGGGGAACGACGGCGCTGCGCTCTTTACTGATGGCTTAGGGGATGCCCGGCAGCGTGAAATAGAAATTTCTCAGCCATCTCGCCGACTCGGGGGCAACGGCCGAAAACGATGCTGCTGGCGCCACCCAGCAACTTCGCTTGCGCCAGCCGCGTCTCGCCTCATCCAACCGAGATGCCATCCATTCTCTCACTCCGTCGGGCATTTCACCCACGACAGCGCCTCGTCGATCGCGGGAGGCGTCCACAAACTCTCGTTGAACGCTTCGGAACTCGCGAATGCCCGCAAGGCATTTGTAAAGAAACCGCACTGGTGAGCTAAAAAGAAAGAAAGTGAGCAAGGAAGTTACCGCAATACGGAAGCTTTTGATGAACGCGTTCGGGAGCATAACCTATATATTGAGAACAAATGGTGATGCACATCTCGCCGATCCCTGCTTGCGCAAGCCGGGTTTGATTTGGAAGGCGAGCGTTCTGTAGAACTCAGCATCGGGATCCGAAAGGATAGAAAGCTAAACTTCTGCCATAAAAAAAATCAGAATGTAACAGCGTTAGTCAGTCGCTTTTGCTTTGTTTCATTGAAAACGTTGGGAAGTGTATTGTAGGGTTCTTATTTTTCTTTTCTATTTTTCGTTACCCGTTGTGGTTGCAGCGGCCGCATTTCGATGGGGGCGAAATGCGAAAACACCGGTGTACTTATTTAGGTCAACGTTTAAGAACCGCAGGTGTTCTGAATTTCCGGAGTCGCCCACTACGGTATGGTTCATAATCAGATCGTAGTTTTGGTGCGTAAAACCCCATGATTTAATGTCTTTTCTTTCTTCATTACTTTCGCCCTTCCTCATCGAATCTGTCGAAACCACGCCCTCGTTACTGCAGGCATTCAGATCTCACCTGAACTGGTGCTAAGAAATCAACCGGTCGAACAGAACTCTTACAAAACATCGTCAGGCGTGTTTCGCGCTTAGTTATGTCAAACAGCAACATTGTGAAGGATTGCTTTGGATCTCTTTCTATGGCGTTTATCACTTTCCTAGTGTAGCAACTGCGGCCCTATAACAAGAATCATTCCAATATGTTTTATTCCAATCTCCTGACGTCAACTTTGCGTAACCGCCAACGCAAGCAATGGGCGGTCACCCGCAGTGTTGTCTGAACAGACTAATCAAACGCTCTCCTCGTTCATAGAAGGTAACGTTTGGTTGCTTTAATAACGAATAACATTGCCTACACTGAGCGGCTTCTCTTATCTAATTGGCTGACAAGAGGCCAAGAGCACGCTCAAGTGGACAGGCATTGAATGGGGCCGAGCTACTGCACTGAAAATTTATAATCGCTTGAAAAGGGTAGTTAGTCCCAGCGTCTGCGATTGGTACGCTTTCCCTTACACATAGCTTGTGGTGGCTGGTCGAAAATCGCGGCGGCATGCAGCGGTACCTTAAGAATGATGCTAAAACGGATCCTCAGCAAAGAAGACTTGTTAGAAGGACATCGTAAACGTGCCGAACGTGCTTGAAAACGTTGCACAGTCACGAAAAAAGTTTTATTATGCGCAAATAAACCAATGCTCTCCGGCAGGAGCAAGTAGCCAGTGCATGTGCGATCGGCCGCCGCCATTTTTTATTCCTTTCGGAACGGGGCAGTCTGCGGCTATGCAGAAGAAAATTCGGTTTTGTTCGGAATATTAATTCATCTTTAAAGCGTAGACGACACTTTGACGCGGTGAGTTCTTGCCGTTTTCTGAGGTCACGTGACAGGCAGGTGAAGTGGATGGAGCCCGAAAACTTTTTTCCAATAGCCGAGCGCTAATGACGAATAGCCGTCGAATCAGAAATAACTATTTTTCTTTCGTTCGGTCAAATCATGCATAATCAATTTGTGCACCTCATATCAGATGGGGAGCTATCGCGGTTTTCGTGACGTCGCGTGAAAGACAGGTGAACTGGGGGTGGTCCAAAAGTGTTTCACCAATCACGGGGGGCTGATTTTAGAATTGGAATAGAAAAGTTTGGAATAGTGTTACGTTATTGCGCCCCAGTTTACGCTAAACCAGTTGCCACGATTCCCACGAGTCAGTGCCACAGGCAGGCCAAAGTGAGCCATGTGTGCTTAGCTGAACGCAATTTTGAAGGAACGTCGTTCTATCCGGCAGCCCGCTACCGAAGGGAAAGCATTCCGTGACTGAAAACGTTGTCGTGAAAACAATAGCGAAATTGCATGCACCGTGAACGTGCTGCACGTGAGACGCCTCAAATACGAAAACACTGATTACACAAATTGTTGTAAACGAAAAAGCAAAAAAACTATAAAAGGTTGTATAGAAGAAAGGAAAGCGCATTAGCAAACAGTGGGGAAGTTTCACGCGCAAGACTTTGCGCCCTCAAGAAAGAAGTCGTTTTAATGACAACCCTCAAATGAAAGGCGAAAATGCCGCTGATGTCCGGGTTTTAATAAGTCCATAAGGAGGCATTGGCAAAATCATTACGTCGTCATTACGCATTACCATTACGCATGCGTAAATGGTGACGCGAGAACACGTAAATTAAGTGCATAAAATTTATCTTCTTTTGGGAAATTGCACATGCGATGTGGCAGAACTGCCCACTCACACGGATGGTCTTGTTTTAAGGATGCTGTTGCGCTATCCTTAAAGAAAAGCGCACTAATATATCGTCATGTCTAAGCCATACTGCAATTCACGCAGTTCATCAAAACAACGGCATCTTGTTTAATGGGTTATACAGATAGAGTTGATTCGCAGTAAAGGACGCGAAGTGTCATCCTAGTTTTGTTGCTTCGAAGCGATGCTTAAGCCAGTAAGATGTATGTGGGTCGATCAAAATTGCGATGAAAATAGATTACTCAAAGGCGGCGTTTCTCTTTTTGCGCTTGTCATCTTGTCTCGCTTGTTCTTTTTTTTTTTTGTCTGCTATGTTGATTTTAATGCTTGAGCATTCTTATGGTACTTCGAGCAGTTTCCTGGGGCTAACAATCTGTCTACGAGTGTATCTATCTATACGTGTAACTAACAGCTTTCCTGCCAACATGTGTCACTGTGTAATTCATTGTCTAATGGTTAGAGAATCGGGCTGTTGTGCTGATGGAACAGCGTTCGAAACCAACCGTTGGGCCAACTTGAGCCGCCGAGTATGTGGCAATGTGTGCGTACGTGCCGCTCATTAAGGAACTTCCTTCCCGCCAACATGCATCACTGTATATGCCAGACTGGCTATGTACCGCTCTCCAGTGAAACATTTAGACAGCGAAACCGCCCTGCCTTTCCTTGCTTTTCTCTCTCTCTCTTGACAGTCACTTAGAGCACTGGGTATGTGCCAGTCGGTCTGCGCTGGTCTTGGACGAACCTCTTTGCTGGCAACTTGGGTCAGGGGGTATGTGCTAGTACGTTGTATGCCGCTCTACAATGACAAAAAAGATGCTTTACATTTTTCTGACGGTAGGTGAAATCGTACCCGCATCACACGCGGGTTCCTAAGTATAGCAACCCGACCGTTTAGCAGGCTGCGCCACAAATGCACGGGATATGTGCCGCTTTAGAATGAAGGTTTTCCTCACCGACTCTTTAGCGAGCTGCGCCGTGAGTGCACTGCGTGCGTGCCGCTCTTCGCTGACCATCTAGCCAAGTTCGGTCACTGTATATGTGACACTGAGTGTGCGGCAAGCGACGGAACCATTCTCAGCACTCGCACGCACGGGCGCGCCTTGGATTTCGGAGGCTACGCGCCGGCTTCCCGCTGGCACCGCTAGATGGCGCCAAGTGTTCTTAAAGAGGCGCCAGAGTGGAGTTCCACTGAAGTGCAAGCCTCTTACATAACACATGTGGACGGAGGGAATATGTGGTGTCGTTATATCGATCCGATGATAAACCCACCCATCACCCTCGAAACTCATCGTGAGATAATTTCTGCCGAATTTTTTTCATCTGTTCACCATCCTATGGGCTCAGAACAATGCATTGCTCACTTTTTTAACTTTAACCAGAGCTCGCCCAAAGTTCATGAAAAACACCTGAGCCGGTATTCACAACAAAGCTCCGCTACGCTAGAATTGCTCGTAGGAGCAAATTCAAATCAAACTTTATTCCGGGCATATTATTGGCGAATGTGGGTCGTGAATGGCAAATATATCTTTTGAACAAAACGCTCTGTGAATTCTGGCCCCGGTCTATAATCCAGAGTGTGAATTGCCCTCATTCGAGCAGTTGGAAGTTATAATTTTTGAGGACAAACTTTCCAAGAGAACGCAGAAGCAAAGACGAATGTTTGCTACAAGTGGTGTAGGCTCTACAATGCAAGTTTAGATTTACATTGCTCGGCGTTTTCATTTTAAAATAATTTTTTACTTTGCTACAATGTCTCATAAGCAAGCTGACCTATTTTTTTAACCTTGTCGTGCGGCCAGCCGACATTCTGTAAAAAAAAAAAAAAAAGTTATGTTGTTTTACGTGCCGAAACCACAATCTTATTGTCAGCCCCCCCGTAGTGGGCAACTCTGGGGAATAATTTCATCCCCTTGCATTCTTCAACGCGTACCCGATGCACTGTACACGAGATTTTTTTACATTGCGCCCCCATCGAAATGTGGCCGCAGAGGCCAGGATGAAACCCGCGACCTGTAGCTGATAAGGACTCTCATAATTCGCAGAGAAAGACATTACCGAGAGAAAAAAAAAGAAGAAAAGAAAGAAATACAGCCACTTCCAGAACTGTAATTCACGCGAATGGCCCCTGTCTTTTCGGCAATAGCGGAAGAGACGCCACAGCCGCTGGCATGCAACAGTCAGGCGCCGAAAGCGACCGGGACGACCCCGGAAGAAGGGGCGACAAAAGGAGGGCTTGCCTTCGTCCGACGCTGTCATCGGTCAGCTGCCACGCTCAGGAAATCGATGACCAGCCCCGCCGAGAGAAGAGCACCGCTTGGTGCCGATGGTCCTTACATCCGCTCTTACCTTCCCTCACACCGCGATGTTACGACGGCCGTGCTCCGATGCGACGCGTGCTTTTCCCGGAAAACGGAGCAATTTTTCTTCGTGTGAAGTTGATCACTGTTTACTCTTACGCAATCCATACAAACGCCTCACTGCAACTTTTATCGTCCCACTTCTTTAATTCCGCAAAAACAAAAGTAGCGACAGTGGCGGACAGTTTCTTTCTTTTTTTTATCACCAGGTTGTTTACACTTTTACGCCATAAAGAAACGCGGTATATGACGGATGGTTAATTTCCACGGAGTATGAAAATTTGTAACCACAAAGTAGGATGTGTCGATCGCTTTGACAACAAGACACGTTCAAGACGATGGTTCCGGTGAAGATAACTGTCCAGACGTCCTTCACTGCGGCTCTGCGGTGTGTGTAGGTAAGCTTTACATATGGTAAGCGAAATCTTATTTTTTCATTCAGATTGCAATATCACATTGTGTCGAGCAATCTGTTACTTCAGTTTCACTTCAGACTATGACAAGGTAGCGAAACTGATATAATCTCAACTTGGAGAGGTGAGTCTTCACCGCAGGAATCAGGAAATGACGATGAAGTCGGGCATACTGAGGATAAAAAAATTGAAAAGATTGTATTCACTTCATCGGTACATGGATGTGATTCTCTAGTGAGTCTCTAGCGGTCTCTTTTAACACGTGGGCCAGCACGCCCTTAAATAACTAGTGGCGGTCCTGTCGTCGTCGCCTTCTTCTTCCGGAGCCTGTGGAGTAGTAGTAGTGCTTTTCGCCGTCCATCATTTTGTGTCAGCTTGCGGAGAGCGGGAGGACGCTTTGTCGCCTTTTGGTTTGTCTTGCATCCTTTTGTGTCAGCTCGGAGAAAAGCGTGTCGTCGATTCGGAGAAGACGGCGATCATGTCGACGTGGGGAAGCCCGCCTGAACGCCTCTCATACCCGACAGGTCGATCATAACACCACCTGCATCCCACTGGACTGCTGCAACCTGGCATCCGTTATTGCAACTGTCTCGTTTTTTTTTGTCTTTTCTAAGTTACCTAAGATGTGCCGCAATTCACTGAATGCTTTTCGCCACCTAAGCGACTGCAACCTGCGTGTAATTTAGTACACATTTTTGTACATTGGGCATTACGGAGGAACACAGGGCGTAAAATGTGAAGCTTATAGGTAAAGCTTGAAATAAGGCATACACATACGCCGATATGGCGGGCTTGCATTAATTTCAGTGATTGGGCTCATAATAACTAAGCTCGCAAGTCTCCTTGCGCTACTGGCAAAATGATCGCTGAAGCGTCTGCACGTGAGTTGCTCACTAGTTCCTGAAATAACCAACGTGGTGATAGGTTTGGCATGGTTTAACACCCATAAGCACACAATAGGGAACAAAAAGTCTTTATCGACAAAAATTATCAGCGTGCGTAGGCGGTGGGGAGGGGCGGGAGCAAGTGGAGGCATTCGGCTGGGTGTTACCTTTACCCAGCTGTGGATACTGGTAGTGCATCTAAATTAGGGTAGACGTGTCTATCTAGCATTCTACGCCCATCGTCGTGTCGTGGGTGGAACAAGCTACCTGGTGGACAGAAGCTCATACAGTCATACGTCGTTAAAAATAAAGAAAACAAACTTCTCGATCGTTGCATACGAATACATATGTGCGAGACATATTTCTTGTTTTTTTTGTTTGTTTTTTTTTCTCGCTCACCGCACTGTGGCATAGTATAGGAGCCGGAGCATAGTGTAGGACGTGCAGAGATCGTCAACGATTCCAAGTGCCGGAGCAACTAAATCGGAGGAGTATTCTTTGTGAGCTGTGTGCTTTAATGAGTGTCGCCGTCGCGAGATCTTTGTACGCCTACCCTTCAGTAGACCCCATAGAGAAGTGAAAGCTGTCCGGCAAAAGTGTGATTTACTGACCTGCTCTCACAATCATGGCCCAGATTTTCGCGAAGGCAAACGAGTGGAATGTTTTGAGCTCTAGCGATCCGTAAGAGAAGCCATAGTCGTGCGATGGCGCCTCTCCAGATGGAGAAAGAATTGCGAATGGGTGACCAAACAGCAACACTGAAACAAAATATGTTCGGCAACGATGGGGCTGTAAAGCGTTACTTACAGCTCTGGCCCTTTGTGATGGGCGTAGAAGAAACCCCGAAAATAGAAAATAAGCTGCAGGGAGAAACACGAAACACCAGCGCCTGGGAGACTGCTTTTTGTTGCCTGCCAAGTCGGACCACTATTGCGTCGGCAACGAAGTCTTCACCCTTCGCATCCCAGCCGGAGACGAGCGGTCGTTAAGTTGGTGCGCTTACGCAGTGCTGGGAACTGAGGCTCTCTCTGGCTCCACACCTTACTGCGGCCAGAAGCCGGACGTTTTCAGGGTTAATTACAATTTTCTCACTCCTGTCAACGTTGCATTTCATTAACCCCAACTTTAAAGTTCGTTTTAACTTAGTACTTCTATCTAATGGTTATATAATACCATAACAGTAACTGAGCTCTCGAATTTAAGACTGCATTCGCCGCTATAGGATTGTACAGTAATCTGTCTAGAGCAAGTGGATATTGGAATTTGGTGGATGGTGACTCGATGTTAAGTAACGATATAATATTGTGAATATATTGGTGCTCATTTGATTCCTTCTTGACGAGTGCATGTATAGTGTAATATGCCTGGTAGCTGCGCGACAAGCTCACACGTCGTAGAGAGTCGCAGCAGCACGTCTATACCTCAATATATACGCAGCAAGCTTATTAGCGGACTAGTATCTTTATTGGCTGAAATGCCGTCTAAGGATGTACATTCAGGCAGCTCTGTTCAGATTTCAACTCAATTCCTTGTGGCTACTTCCGACGCACACATTTCACTTTCTGAGTGGTCCAAAACGATACAGACGCTCAGTACGCACGCAGTCAACGCTACGGAGAGCGCAGATCAAGACGTAATATACCACGAGAACAGAGCTTGCTCACGTCTAAACATTAATCGTAACACTATTAAGACAAACACACAAAAAATGAACACCATGAAAGCGCGGGAAGGTAAAGCCACTTGCATGGCGTGAGCTATTTGTTTAAGTGAAGGCCAGCAAGTCTGTATAGAAGCTGATGCTCCCGTGGCTGCTCGTTCGTACAATGATACACGCGCCACTTTGCACCAAACTTGCGCACCGTAAGGACCAGACAAAAGGTGTCGTTGCTACGTAAACTGTTCACGTACTTTTCTCACCCCTTCCTGCCCGCAGAGGCGCACCTTGGAATGCACAAAAGTGAGACGCGTCTATCCCGACCTTCCAAGAAGGGAGAATATCCGCAACGGAGAGGGGCCTTCGTGATTTGCATATATGCAGCGTGGCACTTGACGGAGAGTGCGTCAAGACTCGAATGCCAGGCGTGCAACACACCAGCCGCCGCACAACTTGACGCCGCCTGCCCCGATTTATTATTCAGACGGTGTCATGCCTCGTCCGCGCCCCTTTCATCTCAAATGAGCTCCGCCTACGCAGTTGGCTCTCAACTAACACCATACAAATTCGGCCCTGCATTTCGAAAGTCATGCTACGTCAACTCTCAATCTGACGTGAACAACATCCTAGCTGCATTTTACTCTTCCGCGAAATGTCAACGTAGTCTATGTGCTTCTTTGACACCTGCAGTTGAGACATTGCTCTTGAGATATGGGGTAACCTCTGTTTATTGCTTTTCTTTTTGGTGTGAAGTCTTCATAATTTACGGCAGATGTCAGGAAGTGGCCGCCCGTTTATTTACGTGGAAGTCATATAGCTTTTTTTTTTTTCGTCGCTACCTTTTCGGGGAACTGAGGAACCCGCATTTCGGCGCGCACTGGCATTCCACTCGCCAGACTTCACCAATTTTGCATAATGCATTGTCCTTAACTTGATTGTGACGAAAGAGAAGCGATAAACAACGTCTCGTGTCCTCGCTGTCCTCGCCGTTGCGGCCGAGCGTCAAGCGGCCCGGCTCCGTTTTAAACTGCAGCACTCCTACGCATTTCGTGCGTTTTGTGCGCCCGGGGCAAGGAAACGCCCTCTTCTTGCGTCCCGAGGCATCGTTTTTCACTGCGGCCCGGTTATATCCGACTGCGTTAGAATGTTTTCGAGCAACGTCGCCGTTTTGGCTTGAAAGAGGATTGCCGTGGGGGCATCTGCACGCTTATGTAGCGCACCTTCTAGTCAATATTGCGCCAGCAGAGTGTAATTAAGCTGAAACAAGCTGGGAGAAGTCGTAAGTCCTGGCCTTCTTTGTCACATTTTCATTGCACACATATTTTGTTTCAAAGTCGACCTTCTTTTTGCCTTTACTTTGTGTCTATATGCCGCGTGCGAACGTACAGGAAGTATTAAAGAAAAGACGATGTTTAAGACCGTAGAAAGATTGAAGGGGAGAAAAAAGGCATCGCATGAATTGCTGTGGTGTGCTTGTTTTGCAAGCGCATTGTATCATTCTGACACAGTGGGTTCGATAAAAGAAAGAACGTGATTGGCGACCATTATAGCTTATAGGCAAGCTGTGTAGGTTCTTATCCTCGAGCCCTACAACGCGTAGTGGTATAAGGACCTAGAAATAAAAATCAAAGCTCGGGCCTAGAAATTTTCCGTACTTATACTGAAAGCTGTTTCAAGTAAAAGTGCGTCTTGGTGTACGCGCGTCCATGTCGGGCATGTTTCTTGATTGGACTTTAGTCTAATGCTGTTCAATTCACGCTCACAAGAAGTATTAAAGCTATGAGAACGAGAAGGATTAGGAGTGATGATCATAGACGAATACCCTATCAACCTGTTGTTTGCAGATGAATTCGTCCTGTTCAGCAACGCTAGAGATGACTTGCAACAAATGAATGACGACCTCCGCCGACTAAAGGTAAGAGTAGTTCTGAAGCTGCAGAAGACTAAAATAGTGTTCAATAGGGTGGTAAGAGAAAGTGGATTCAAGATAGCCAGTCAGCTTCCAGAATCAATACAAAAGTACGTTTATCTAGCTCAATTACTCCCAGCGGGCCCTCATCGCAACAACAAATTGACAAAAGAATACCAGTGTGTTTACGTTCATACGGCAGGCATTACCATGTCATGACAGACAGCTCAGCGCTATATTTGCTAAGAAAGGTGCAGAATGATTACATTCCACCGGAACTGGTATATGGGGCAGAAACTAACTAATAATCTTGAGGAAAAGTTAAGGACTGATGAAGGGAAAGATGTTAGACGAGACGTTAAGAGACAGGAAGGCCGCGGTGGGGATTAGAGAACCGAACAAACGGGGCTAACCGGCATTGTAGTTGATATTTGGAGGTGTAAACTATGCAGACACAACGCACATGTTGAGAACTACGTGAGGCGAAGCTCTTGTGAATCGGTTAATAAGATGTTATAAATTTGCCCATTTAGATCCTCCGTCTTTGACGTAAAGGAGACTGGCGCGCACATGTGCTCTCGCTCACCTTTCCGACGCAGCGACAAAGCCAACGCCTTCAGCTCCTACTTTTTTTTTTTCATAATGACACACCCTCTCCTTCACAAGTCGCTCAACTTAATCGTCTCCCTCAATGAATTTTTCTCTTCCCCACAACAGCAGAAGGAATACATACAGTTGTATGTCACCCAAAACCCACCAGTGCGGGAATTGGGGAAATTCTACCTGCTAACATTAAAACGATTGCGCACCTAATTTTTGATATCTTGTCTTAGATTATTGATTTTATATTCAAGATTTGTGTTCCCTACCGAGCTTAAGCGCGGTAATGTCGTTCCAGTTCTAAAAAAAGGTGACAGCACATTATTACATAACTACCACTCTTTCGTATTTCACCTTTTTCTGACAAAGTTCTGGAGAAATTTATCGAATTGCTTCTAACCGAATACCTCACTAAATTTAATATTCTCTCTTTATGGGAAATGGGCATTCGTAATGGATGCTCCACAGGTTTGGCACTCATACATCTAATTGACCAATTCAAAAACTAATTAGCGAAGGTCTATTTGCTGGTGCAGTTTTCATCGATCTAACAAAGGCATTCGACTGCTTAAACCATAGTATCCTTTTTGCTAAGCTTCAGGCTATCGATGTACGTGATCCTGCGTTCTCACTATTAAGTTACTTATCTAACAGAGTTCAGTTTGTGTCTGTGTATAATGTCTACTCCAGAGAACAAACCATTAACGTTGGCGTCCCTCAAGGATCCATCTTAGGACCACTACTGTTTTTTTTTTATTGATATTCGTGAGCTACCTAACTATTTGTCGTCTACTAAGTGCATTCTGTACGCTGATGATACTACCATATTTGCCTCTGATAAAAACATGTGAATTCTTATTAACAAGCTAAATACTGATCTAGAAAATGTTTTGACTTGGTGCAATGCTAACTTATTATCTATTAATGTCACCAAGACTAACATTGTTGTATTTTCCTCACATCAACAACATTCGGCATTCTTCCCATCTTTAACTTTTGGCCTCTAGGGGCCTGTAAGGTATTGTGAAACAAACAAACAAAGAAATAAATTATGCTTTCGCATTTATAAATAAAAAAGAACAACCATCAGAAGTTGGAGAGGAAATCGGAGCGCTGTCTCGCAGGTCAATTCCTCTTTCCGGAAAGGCGTTCTATGGATCCACTTGGAATAGAAAAGCCATGTGGGCGAGCTGGTTTGAGTTCATGGGGCAATCTCTCCAGTGCGAAGCACTGAAGTGCGGAAATAAAAGTAAAAAGGACAAAGGAATCGCGAGAGAAGGACACGCGCGAGCGCTGGCTACCAACTGAATTTTTTGGTAACAAAACACAGACATATATGGTCAAGGTGATATGGCTATCAAAGACTGCGTCAAAGACACTAGTCACATTGACAGGCTAATAAATCAGCAGCAAAAACCGGACAAGATTAGGGTTGGCGTAGGCTCAAAAGTGCGAACTCATTATCCTGTAAAGCCGCTGTTGGTTGACTGACGCATTTGTCGCCATATTTTTTAATATAATAAGCCGTTGTCGTAACGCCGATCCAGCGCATGCCGTTCTTCAAACAGGCTAACAGCCGCAATCTTTGGAGTGCAACGTTAGAGTAGAAGTTCTTCCTTTTGCTGAGTCTTCTTTGTTCCCCTAGCCTTTTGTTTATACAGCGCCCTGTTTGCCCTTTGTAACCGCAGCCGCATGTTAATGGTATCCGATAGGCGAATCCCGCGCAGCAATCCACATATTTCTTCTCGTGTTTTAACTGCGCACGTCCAGCTGTATTTATTTAATGTCCTCCTAAGGCGTTCTTCCGTCATCCTGCAAATACGTCCCATCTTGCGCGGAGTTCATAAGACTACCTCGACGCAGTATCGCGACCCAATTTTTTTTCATCCCACGAGAGATGTTGCGCAAATATTGGATAAGTGCTGCTCAATTGTTTCTTTGTCGGCCCTTATTTTTCTAGTCCCGCCTTTTTATTATTTGCAACAACTTTTCGCCAATCAATCAAATGATAAACCTCGAGAAGACCACCTAGAGAAAGAACCCCTCGTTAAGGTTTCAGTTAACGGCTGTGGTGTTGTACTATTAAGCATGAGACCACGAAATCGAATGCCTGCCACGACGTCCGCATTTCGGTAGGTGCGAAATGCGAAAACAACCGCGTACTTAGATTTAGGTGCGCATTAAAGAACCTCAGGCGGTCCGAATTTCCGGAGTCCCCCACTACGGCGTGCCTCATAATCAGATCCTATTTTGGCACGCAAAACATCCCAATTTCATTCTTAAAGGTGTCAATTAAGCTTTGCAAAGTAAAAAAAAAAAAGTACCCCACGATCGTTTAGAAGCGATGAATTTGCCAGTTTGCCACCTAGCATGCACAAGGCACAACTGCAGGAACGGGCACTTTTTTTCACTATGACGAGCTATAAGCCCTCATTACCACTGCGTGCCATTGTTTCTGAGAAAACGACCTGGCAAAAAGTCCTAGCAGGTTATATCTACAGAAGTACCCTTATAGCCTGAAAATTGAAAACCGTTACCGCGTGCGCGATTCGCAAGAAGTTGCGAGCTATCTAAAGGACCAAAATCCGGTAGAAAGCCCGATGCTCAGTGTGGACGTGGTTGCAACGGCTGAATATGAATGAAGGATCGGAACAAAAAAAGAACAAAGGAAACAAAGAAAGAAGGACAGAAACAACGAAATAAACGAACAACCAACGAAAGAAGGATAGAAAGAAAGAACGAAGTAATGAAGGAGGAAAAGAACGAGAGAATGAAAGAAAGAACGAAAGAACCTTGAGGTACTGCATTAGGCTCTCGCATGTTTAGTTGAGGAGGCCGACCTCAAGCGCCATACGTTTACTTCACACTGCGTGTCGTAATGTCTTGCAAGAAATCTGAACCCTCCGATCATAAAACCTATTGCAATAGCGCGTGTACATCGGGCTTTCGCCTTCACGTTTCACAGTAGTGTAACCTGCTACCGAACTTTTCAATTACTCATAATATCTTGTTACAATATGTTCAAGCAGGAGGAGGAGGAGACAAGGGGGAGGAAAGACAGGGAGGTTAGCCAGTGTAAGTACCGGCTGGCTACCCTGTGCTGGGGAAACGGGTAAAGGGAATAAAAGGAGAAAGAAGAAGAAGAGGAAAAAAATGGAAACCAGAAAATTCACACAGTAACGCGAAACTACGCGCTACAACATTCAAAGGTGGTCGCACAATTCGCATGTCCTTAAAACCTTAAGAAAGCCCTTAAGGCCTTGAGTGCCGAAACCCGTCTGGACCAGTGTCCTGGAACCTTCTCTTCTGTGAAGGGGTGATTGTCCAGTTTTTAGAGCGCGGTCACGAGCACTTTTCTTTCCACATTGTAACGTGGACAGTCACAGAGGAGGTGCGCGATCGTCTCTCATAGCCGCAGGTGTCGCAAGCAGGGCTGTCGGCCATTCCGATGCGAAAGGAATAGGAGTTCGTGAATGCCACGCCGAGCCATAGGCGGCACAGAAGTGTTGCTTCCACTCGTGGCAACGCTGGCGGAAGAGGGAGTTGCAAACTTGGATCCAATCTGTGAAGACGTGTGTTCGTGAATTGACTGGTGTTCCACAAAGTTAGCATAAGCTCGCGAGCGAGGGAGCGAAGACTTGTGGCTACATCTGTTCTTGACAGCGGTATGGGTATAATCTGGGCACCATCATGAGCCGACCGGGCAGCGTCATCCGCACTGTAATTTCCTGAAATTCCGCAGTGACCCGGTATCCACTGGTAGATGATGTTGTGTCCCTTGTCAATTGCGTAATGGTGGAGTAGTCGGATGTCTGCGACTAATTGCACATTTGGTCCGTGGTTGAATGGGGACAGTAGACACTGGACAGCTGCCTTTGAATCACAAAAGATGGACCATGAATGTGGTGATTTGGGACCAATAAAGTCCAGAGCAGCACGGATAGCTGCGAGTTCTGCAGCCGTCGATGATGTAACGTGCGACGTCTTGAATTTGATAGTGACAGACTGAGCGGGAAGAACCACTGCTCCAGCTGAACTTTTAGAGGAGACAGAACCGTCCGTGTAAACGTGGGTGCGTTCGTTGTGTTTTTCATGTAGGAATGAAAGAACGGTTTGTTTGAGGGCGAAAGATGACATCTCCGTTTTCTTTTTGATGCCGGGAATAACAAGAAGGGCCTGGAGTGGATGCAGGCACCACAGCGGTTGAGATGGTCGTGCTGCAGGTGTGAATTGACGGTAAACTACCGTGGCTGGCGGCAATAATTCTGCTAAACGCTGAACGAGGTCGAGCGGCAGGAAGGGAGGCGAGATGATGCGATGGAAGTCGGGCGAAGTGCCTGATGTGCACCCTTAAGGAGTCGACATGAATATACGTATTGATAGGGTGGTCATGCGCGATGGCTATTGTTGCTGCCGTTGATGCACACCTGGGAAGGCCAAGACAAATTCGCCGAGCTTGAGCTTGTACAGACTGGAGGGTTCGGAGGTTGGTCTTACCGGTCCCACCTAGTACAGGAAGTAGACGACATCGCAATGCGCCAAATGCACAAAAAAATAGAGCCCAGCAACTATACGCTTGTACAAGGCGCTGTGCCGAACGTGAATGAGTGAAGTGGAGCGTGCACTCACAAGCTAGCTCTCAGCCATTAAATCGCGTGTATATTCGCTGATTCCGGCTCAGTGACTCGTGTTTGCAATCACCAGCTCTGACAGCACATAGGCGAGCGTAAGAGCGAAAAAGCGTGCCGCTGAGGCTGTAACAGAGAGCCGGGCACGCAGGCTGACACAGGCAAGTGCGGTGCTCGATCCCGTCACGGCCCTTCCCCTCTATCTATATTATTTACCTTCATGCTTTCCTTGTGAACATTTGTGTTGCATCAGGATACTTCAAAAAAGGTGAAAGCGGCATCGGTGACATGCTTGCTTTATGACGCGGACACTCTCAGTATGCTGCGACAACAGACAAGGCGGTAAAAGGAATAGAGACACATCTCTATTCCTTTTACCGGGCTAATAAGTTTGCAGCTGATTTCTTTTTATTTGTTCTTCTTTTACTGCATCTTTGTGTACCTGTCGTTTACACGGTATAGTATATCTGGCGACCACGCCTCCCTGACGCAGAATGGATGGCATGCTTGCGTATTAGCTCACAATCTTGGTCGCGCTTCAGTGACCCTATAATTTAATTACACCAGAAGGGCGTAGGTAAGGGCGCGAACACCTGCGCACTTAGGCACGAGGGAAATCAGTCTCGCTTTGTTTTTTTTTTCTTTTAAAAGCGAATCCTGATCCTTCATTTGTTCTGTTTAAATGTGATTTTATTTTCCTCCTTAGTGCCTTAGATGCTGTTTTGTCCAAAGCCAACTTCAACACGCGTATACATACACGACTGAAATAGGCTAACGTGGCGGCGCGTGAAAAGCGGATAGACAAGCCAAAAACTCAGTCACTGACACGCTATCTAACGAGCTTGTTTCCTCTGGCAGACTGCAGACAAGGCTTCTAGTTAGGCCGGTGTGCTGTGAAAAATAAAGTAAGTACCGAACTAGCGGCGACGACCGAAGCTCGCAAACAAACAGAGTGGTTCTGGGTGGAAGTGGCTGGGTCAGCGAACACTGCGATTCCATTGTCACGGCGCAGATGAAGTCAGTCATTGGTTCTTTCCGTTTAGTTCTCCGCCCATAAGCAGGACAGCGCATAATTAGAAAGAGACAGCGGGGACGCCTAGCGGTTGTTGGGCTGTGTTTGTGTGTTTGAGGGGATGCGGAGAGGGGGGGGGAGGAGAGTTAAGCAAAGCCGACAATTCGTGAATGCGACCTCGCCGGAGCGAAGCGGCGCATTCGGCGTGCGATTCGTTGGCGCACCGGTCAGCCATAAACAATTACGGTGAACGGCATTTCCGACTCTGACGGGGCGTGAAATTAAAGGATTCATTAGGATTGCGCAGGGCTCGCGCGTTTGCGTGCGCGGGCCCAAAGGAGCGCTCTCTGCCGATCGCGGATTTCCACGAAGTGACCTCAGTCCGCGCCTGGAATTTCGAAAGGCAGGGACACCGTGGGACGACGTCGAGGTGAAGGCACCGGGAATGAGAGAGAGAGAGAGAGAGAGAGGAGCCGCAAATGGGCGTCACTTCACCTCGTACTGTTGCTGCCTTTAGCGTGGGTAGCTTGCTCGGCTGAGCCAACACCCTCCAGAGCACCGTGGCCCGCTTGTCTTACACGCGTCCCTTGTCGCCCTTTCATTTTCTCTCGGCTGCCGGGGCGTGATGTGCTTATTTGCTTCTCCCGTCGCGGCTGGGATTTGCGCGAATCGCGCGCTGCTATTCCGAGAGGGCCCTCGTCTAGTGCCTAGAGAGTCTCCTTAGATGTTCGTCCTTTTTCTCTTTCTATAGCACGGTGTCTTGAGAAGAGCGCTCCGCGTTCGCTAGCTGCATGCACGACTCTTTCGTTCGTTCGTTGTTTGTTTGTATGCCGCCAGTCTCGTAGGGCTTATTAAGGGAAATAATGGAGAACAAAGTACCATCAATATTGCGCAGTGCTGCCCCCTGAAGAAATTCACTTGTCACATCATCTCGCATCTTTTATTCGCTATTTAATTCAAAGGTTAACCCGTTCATTCGAAGCAAGATATAAGAAACAGCGTAAATATACACACTGTGCTTTCATAGAGCATGGATTTTGTTCAGTGTGTGCGCTCCTGAAATTACTACTTCGAGCGACGCATCGCCCTTGTAAAGGGCCCTCTCGCTGTTTAGGGAGCGTTGACGGCAACAAGACATCGAGGCAGGGGAATATGCTGATAGCAGCATGTACTGCCACTCGTCGGCTGAGTTACCAGTGTGTAAAGAAGCTTGGTTTACCAATGTGTGACCGCGTTTCAGTGCAGCGGAATTGAGGAAATATACGCGGGAATAAGGGAAATGCGCAGGACACAACGACAAAGGGGACATTGCAGCGAGACGCTGCGGTGTACACTGTTGGGCCGCCTTAACATTGATTGTGCTTCCATACAAACGGGGCGCTCTAACACGCACGAACGCTCCATCGTGGCTCCGAGAAGCGCCATGTTTTCGTCCAGCTCACGTCACGTGCTGTCAGCCCCTATTGACTGCCACCGCCTCACCTCCTAGCTGGATTGCACCGACAGATCGCGTGTAGAAGACCGCACGTACAGAGTGGGCGGATTTGCGCGTCCGCGAGACTCTACCGCAAGCCAAACGGAATGGCTGCTTCCGCCTTCAGCGTTCTGGATGCCACGAAGCCATTTGCGTCAGTGTAGAATAGACACGACCACGGCAGAGTAAAAGTTTTTTGCGTCCTTAAGTGTGCTGGTTTGTGCCGTGACTAACGATCTCACGATTAATGCTGTCAAAGATCATGCCGTTACAGGAGAGCGAACTGCATCCACACCTGCGACGAGATAAGGGCTAGTTGGAAGTGTATAATAATTTGAGGAATTTTATGTACCACTTCTAATGCCACGCACACGGAACTTTGACAGCGATAGCGATCTGAGGTTATTTTATAAAGACTTTGTGCCGTCTGCCGCACCTGTCATCAGGTTTACTTGTCCGTAAAGAAGCTGCCAAATAAATAAATAAATTAATTAATTAATAAATGAATAATTAAAAATAAATTTCACCGAAAAACGATTCGATCTTGGCACTTAGAGGTAAGGGTGTAAGTGATGGGAAATTAGCTCTGTAATGTCTCTAAGTAGAGGGGAGGGGGGCCTTTTGCAAAGATTTAGTTCATGTTTGTTATCCTTAATAGTGAGGTGACCGAAGAAGGTATCGGACAGTCATTCGGTGTTT
This sequence comes from Dermacentor andersoni, assembly GCF_023375885.2. NCBI lineage: Eukaryota > Metazoa > Arthropoda > Arachnida > Ixodida > Ixodidae > Dermacentor > Dermacentor andersoni. The sequence goes on along the minus strand of NC_092816.1, from coordinate 200,116,987 downwards.
TGCAAGTCTTTTGTCATCGCGCGCTAGTTGCACTCTATCATCCTACAGTTATTTATTCCTTCGAACGTGTAACCTCGCAGAATGCTCGTCTCTGCGGGAATTAATTTTCGCTGCACTGGCGTGTTGTCGCCCTGTTGTGCGCCGCAACTGCCAGTACCTGCCTTGACAGTTCCGCACAAAAAACATTGTAACAAGGATGGAGCACTCACTAAACTGCAGCAATATTTTAGTCTAAACTTCAGGGACCGCACTCCATGAGATGACTGCTTCTAGCCCTATAAAAAAAAGAAGTCCACCGTTCCTCCGGCGTATTTCTAACTGTGACGGAGGAGTGGGCTGATCTTTTACGCTGCACAGAATGTACCGCTTTGTAGTGAAATTAGAAAGCGTTTCGAACGCGGAGACGCAATTTCCTGCGCTCTGGCCGACACAGTGATTATCGAGAGGGAGTGAGCGATTACCGTTCAAGTAAACCGAGTGCTGCAGCGATGAATACCGGCGCTACGCATCTACAACATTGGTGCTTAGCTAAGTAACATTACAAATATGAAGTCCACTCTTCTTGCTTTCCAGATTTTTTTTTTTTTTTGCATGTGCCATGTGCGACATGCCTAGACAAGGAATTTGTGCTTGCTCAAGTGTCGTAACGTTTGTGATGAAAGAATGATGTAGTATAAGGGACCTGAATTTCGTACACGATGGACCTCGAGATAACAACAGATCAAAGACTTTGAAATAGCATGCAAGTCGTTGTTTCGTTCTACGCCAGACGTGTGAGCTTACAGTGCATCTTGGAGATGGTTTGAGCTTGTGTTTATTTTATGTTGAATTTGTATTGTTTCTCGCAGCTGAAGTGTGAATGTTTTGCTGTATATTGTATTAGACCGGCAATTTGGCACATTAAACTATCGGTCCAAAAATTTCGTTATATGTTTTGTTTGCATTTCTTTGACAACACATTTCGATAGAGTGTTTGCATAATTGATTCAAAGAATGAATCCGCGGTCGAAGAGCCTTGCTGCGGACAGCCACATTTGAGACGCAGACAGGAAGGCGATGCGGTCGCGGTGTGCGCCTGCAGTAGCCACCTTACGACATGCAAACATTTGGCGCAGGACGGCAAATAACGAGTACGTTCGCACCGCGACGCTGCTTTCTACGCCGTCGCAACAGAAGCACCGCTACAACACCGCAACATTGGCTTCAGCGCAGGGGCGAATCACGCAACAAGAAGCGCATAATTGAGTCGTTGCTGGAATTCCTCGGGGTAACCGGACGAGCGATGCAATTAGGACCCGAGCCGTTTCCGCAGGCTTACACACCCTCTCCCGCTGTGACAGCTGTCAACAGTGGCGCTCGTAGCTTAACGTGAGATTAAAGACCTCGGGCACCCAGCCAGACAGGTAGAGTAATGTAATTGTTGTAGAGGGAGCTGGAGACGAGGTGTGTGGGGGTGGGGGCATAGCGCTGATTCAAGAGCACAAGGGGAACTGTCTTTATTGAGGGGACATCAGGCAACATAACATAGGTGGCACAAGGTGGACGGAAGGTGGTCTCGACATGTAGATGATGCGACAGGAAGAAGCGCGGCCCTATTGCTGACCTCATACATCACAAAGACATGACGCGAATGACTGCGAGTCCTTGCGTAAGGACAAACCTTTGAGCCACGGGCATGTCTTTTCTTTTTCATTTAGGCGGCGCAAAAAAAAGCTTGATTTGTTTTGAATTGTGTGCTTGCGCTATTTCACGTTGAATAGGACAAGACAGCAGAAAGAACAAAGTTTACGCATGTATTTTTTCGCTTTGGTAGCAAAAATTACACCGGGCGCCCTACCGAATCTTCAAAGCAGTTGCAGTTCATACAGCTGACCATACATTAACTTCAAAGTGGTTGAACATATTCGCAATCGGAAGGTTTCTGTAACATGATAAACACTTCGGATACTCTCCAAATTGAATCACGCTCAAGTGTGGCAAGCGTTCGTAGAATACAGGTGAACCGCACCGCCCAACCTTGGCGAGCTTTCTGAAGCCGCTGACTTGTCATACGCGACCACCGTGGAACTTTGGCGAATGCAGTGCCTGTAGCACACCTATTTATCTGTGCTGAGTTGTCGCGAGCGAGCTAGGCGAAGCCTAATTTTAGCACTCTTATCTCGGATTCATATTTTAACTACGCCCGCACGAAGTATGCATCTGTTCCTGTACGTGTTCGATGCTTCCGCAGTCGAAAGTATATGGAGTAATAACAGGCAACACCGCCTATCGGATAGCATCTCGCCACCACTGGAAATGAAGACGTTCGCATCGTAGATGGCACGAGAAGCGCAATCACTGTCCACGGGGATATGCGAGCGGGCCTTCGTGCCACAGAAGTTTCGCAAGTTTACTCAAAGTGCTCAGCGCAGACATTTTCTCGGCTGACGCCCATGACTCGATCTGGCACCAGCGCTTCTTTCTGAACAAGACTTGTCTACCCACACCCTTACACGACTCTACAGAGAGTCTTTCTCGGTGCGCAGCAAATCATTCACACGTCCTTGGTGCAATAATGGCACGTACTAGATTCCTAACGTGTCCAACTGTCTTGCATACCAAACGAGCAACAAAATAAAACGGCCAGTCTCTTTCGGGGGCTGATTCAGCAATTCCACTGAAGACGCATTACAGTAAGGAAACTCCACATTTCAGTCAATAAGACAGTGGTTTACAGAGTGCAATAGTGAAATTCAGAATTCATTTCTTAACTTCACCGCCCGTAAAGAACTTAAATACGGCTTGCACCGAGAGCGTTTTATTTCCACCTGTTCTCGAAGCGGAGCACACCCATTCCCTGCATTCATTCTTGTCACCTGACAAATGGTCGTATGATACGGTCTTCGCGTAGTTCCAGACCCTGGTCGGCACAGGGTTCGGGCAAGCGAGCATAAGGGATTGGGAGCCCATCTGGGCCGTCGAAGAACCACGCCTGGAAGGCTCAGAACTCACTCGCGAGCACGCACGCACGGACCCGTGGTCGGTGTAAGGCTCTTATCCGAATCCCGAGATGAGCCGCGTGGTTCCAGGCATTCGGCGTGTGGGTTCGCCGAGTCGCTAACCGAATCCAGCGCCGGCCTCTACGCTGAGTGAATTACGACCGGGTCGTAGGAGCTGCGGCTGCGGTTGCGCCTCACTTCAGACACGCGCCACTGAGGAGGAATCCCGGACTTAATGGCACGGCCTGGCGGCGGCGGGCAGACAGAGAAAGCGTGCTCTATACGCAGGCCGGTCAGAGTCCGGCGACGCGGTCAACTCGCAGCTCGCGGTCGCAAAACAGCAGGCCGTGTTTGGTCCGCGCTTTCGAGTCCGTATAGTTGGCACGCAGTTTTTCGATGCGCCGGAACTAAGTTCGGCCCGGATTGATTGCTGATCTCTGCTGCGGTTTTCTTCGTATGTATAGCGCCGCCTCATCTGACACGTTCCTACGTAGGCTCTCCGTATGCGCAATATATATAGGGCCGCAATTCCCCCAGAAACGATAGATAGCCGGAAAAGAAAGTGAAATTGCCCCAAAGAAGGATTGCTCGCTCAAGCCGTCTTCACAACAGAAAAAAGAAAGGAACAACAATCTCTGGAACAAACCGTACCAAAAGAAAAACGAAGAAACCCGAGCGGGGAGTGGGGCCTGTAACAAACGATGGCGCAGCTGATGGTATGTCGTGATCTTATCTGTTCTTGACTATGCAGCCTAGGGCCGGGATTTTTATTCCTCGAGCATGCGTGCTTTTCCGTGCCTTTTCAAGTGTACTCAGAATGGCTGCTCTTTCTCTCTTTTCCTTTTTTTGCGCATGCGTGATCACCGAGTCGTTTGTAGAATCAGGAAACAAGGAGAAACTCAAGTGCAGCGCTCGTGGATGTCGCGTTATTTCCCGTAGCTCCTCGGACAGAGCGGAAGACAAGATATACGACGGTTGGGCAACTTCAAGGGCTGCCCACTCCTGAAAAGAGCACTTCAAGTTATCCGTCTCGATGCGCGTGTATGTTTTCTCTGCAAACTGGAGCGTGAAAACGCCGCTTGCTTCTGCACACTTTTCTTTTTTAAATGTTGTTTGGCTCTCCTCTTTCGGTGCTGTGCATTCTGAAATTTCTTCCCCTCATCTCTCCTCCCTCCCTGCCTTCTTCATCACACACACATACTTTATCTTTGTTTTTCTTTTCATTTTTGTTTTCACATTCCACCTGCTTTTCTTTCATCCTCTCGCCGTGCCTTATACGATGCCTCCGCACCAAAACCACTTGTGCTACGAAACTCGAGTGGGCTCGGAGCACTGTTTGATCGGAAGCAAGCGATGAAAGCTGAATTGAAGACGCTATCTGCCGCAACGGCCGTTGTCCGCGTTGGACGCATACAAACTGAACTTCGACCATGTTTGCTGGCAGCGAGGAATGTGTTTCTTGCTGGAGACGTCAAAAAGCCCGGAAGAACTGCTTCGCTTGAAACGCATTTATTGCGACTACGCCGATCACGCAGCTTCAACTTGGATGTCGCTGTGGATGAAAGAAAGCAACGCGGGGCCAATCACGCGAGCTGAAAGAGAGTAAGGAAATTCCCGTACGGGGGGGGGGGGGGGGGTGACACTGAAACGAGTTTGTGCCGTTTGCATGAACGATACGTTTTTCTTTTTTTTCGTGCCAATTGTTTTGAATTGTGCAAAAAAAAAGTGTCCTTCTCGTTGATCGAAGCCCTCAGTCGCTTCCACCGTTGCCTCGAAGCATGTATCGCCTGCGATGTATTAGCGGCAACCATTGCTTCAACTCCGCTTAAACGCAACATCGAGGCGCATGTATTGACATCCTCGCAATATATTGTGATGCAATTTGTGCTTGAGCTAGAAAGGCTTTTGATTTCACAGGGTTTCGCACCATTAATTTTCTGATCTCCACGCATTTTATATTTTTCTAATAAGAAGCGTCCTGTTGAGTTGTGTGGATTTATATACAGGGTAATAATTTTTAAGTTTTATGGATTTTTTGAAAATATTCTGCTGCAGTTACACAATTCTAGTCCTTTAGCTGCGTTATTCAGACAGGCGGGCATTACTTGTGGAAGAAATCGAAACATATATTCAAATGAGTAGCCGAAATCCACTAATCATCTTTCGAACTAATCACTTTACGGCACATATTGCAATTTACCAAAGTGCGGCTGGCGAGTTTGCAAGGCGTATCCACATGAAATGAATTTCCAAAATGACTCCACTTTCGAGATATGTGAAATCAAACTTGCCGTGAAAATGCTATGTTGTTCGACATACTTTTTAAACAAAGCGTTCTTTTAAGGCTGACGAACAAAGGTAACTAGAATACCTATATGTCTCGTTCCACATTTTGGGAAATACTATCTTGAAGCTAGTGCTATCCTAGAAATTCATTTCAAATGAACAACTCTTGCAAGCTCACCAGCTACACTTCGTAAATTGCAATATGTGCCGCATAGTAATTAATTAGGAAGTTGATTAGTGAATTTCTAAAATAGTTTGAATACCTGCTTTGATTCCTCGTGCTAGCAGTGTTTGCATCTTTGAATGATGCAGCTCAAGGACAAGAATGATACTCTCTGTCACAGACGATTTTTCAAAATACCATAAAACTTAAAAATCACCACCTAGAATAATAAATTTCATTTAGGTTGGAACCACATGGTGTTGGACAGCTTCAGAACAGCGTTTGGCGTCTTACGTATATGCGTTAAATGGAAGCAATTTGTGAGATGCTACAGCGCGTGTTCGTTGAATATTTTGTTGCAATAGCAATTGTATGGAGCCTCCAGGCAAATTTTTATCATCGAGGACACCGTGATGTTACGCATATAGTTATGCATAAATGTTCTATATTTTCGCCTATGCCATGTATGCAAGGTAAACGTTATACTATTCAAGCGCCAAAGTTTCTAAATCCGGTTTGGGTTGTTTACTAATTTATTTCTCAGAACTTTTTAGAATTGCAGTGCGCAAGCTAAAGTCATGAAACATTTGATTCGCGGCGCATGCCTTTCTTCCTAAACCAATCTACTCATTATTAAAAAGTGTAAAAATAATATAACCCACAGTCTAAAACTACGTAATTTCACTTGTGTGTGTTCCACCCACCCTTTTTTCTGTAATCTCCCTCTCTTTCTTTGTATGGACATTTGTCTTTATCTTTCTGTCCCCCATTACCCGTTCCCCAGTGCAGGGTAGCAAATTGGATATCTGCCTTCCGGTTAACCTCCTTGCCTTTCGTATCTCATTTACCTCTCTCTCCCTCTCTCTCTCTCTCTCGTTTCTCTTTTCGTCATTTCCATGGCGGCTCTCTTTCTGCGCAGCGCAGTGGTGCCTAGGCGATGACATTATAGGCTCTGCATGACATTTGGAAGCTTTTCAGGGCACCCCAAAGTTTGCCACATTCACGTACGGTCGCTCCAGCACAAAGGTAAAAACACTGCCTGGAGAGTTCAAGCGCTAGACTAAACCTTGTTATGGCTCTCAGTGCTTCGCTAAAGTGGCATTTTTCTTCTAAGTACGGGAACGCAAACGCAAAGTAAACGTTAAAAGACAGGGGGCTATCAGGTGTCTCGTGCTAAACGTGTCCATGCCAAGACAATCAGTTTGCTATCGTCCGGTCGTTCCCATACCGACGTGTCTTGTCATGCCTAGGGACGCCAGAATCGCCGAGCGATTTCAGCAATTGGGCGCGCTGTGCAGCAATAACTGTCATTTCAGGTGACAGGGAGCGAATGCGCACTTCAACGATTACTGGGGGTCGACGTCAGAGAGAGAGCGCAGTCTCTGTAACATGTTACACGGATGCGGGAGCCACTGGTGCTACCTTGTTTCACAACGCAATTTCATAGCCATGCGTAAGCGGCGTGTAAGTTCGACTCGCCAAATAATGTAGGCTAACAGAGCATGCGTATGCCGCAGAAACTCAATCGCGTACGACGAACGCGCAGTGAGGTCAGCGCTATTTATTTGCGTAGGTGAAGCGCTCATGTTTGATAGCAAAAGGTGTTCTGAAGTTGTCCTTTTTAAGTTTAAATATCGGCAAGAGCGTCCTTATTAACCTCCGTAATCATTTTTTCTTTCGTTGGCTAGCTGCAGTAAAACGTAAATGCATTATTTGACACGTTTACGCGAAGTCGATAATGTGTCGCATTCGTTATGATGAATCCGAGTCCTGCGTAAAAGCCACGTGCTGGGAAGCGCAGGTTCCAGAATCTGGCGTTGGCAGGTTTCTTTGATTACTTTAATGCTGAGGCTTTTGATTCTTCAAACCACCCAAACAACAGTATTTGCGCAGAGAGAGAGAGAGGGGGGGAAGGGGAAAAGCAGGGAGGTTAACCAGAGAAAAAGATCCGGTTTGCTACCCTACGCTGGGGAGATAGGGGAGGGGGTGGTAAAGTGGTAACAAAGAAGAGATAAGGAAAGAAAGGAGCACAGACACACCATCACAATCGGTCGCTGTCACCGCATACTGTCACCGCACAGCACAGTAACACTTGCAGCACTATCAACATCTGTTAAGGCTACAGCCGCTTGTCCAATTCTGTCGCCCTCAAAAACCGCAACAGTGCCGTCGTCGCCCTCTGCTGCGATGGCTTGTGATGGCGGCATTTTAAAATAAGTTCCTCTGTGAGAGGTCTTCGGTCAAAGCGCGCTATCGCGATTGCGAGTGATTGTCTCTGTAAATTATAGCGAGGACAGTCACAAAGAAGGTGTTGAAGAGTCTCCTCGTTAACCACAGTCCTCACACGAGGCGTCGTCGGCCCATCCAATTCGGCAAGCAAAAGATTTGGCGAAAGCCACCCCTAGCCATATTCGACAAAGCAGGGTAGCTTCGCGACGGCAGAGTCCAGCTGGAATGCAAAGGCGTTGAGAGGAGTCAAGATTGTGGAGTCGGTTGTTTTGAAAACTTCCTGCGTTCCACAAGGAGAACGTGATGTCACGGCTGAGCATTCGAAGTTTCCTAGCGGCATCTGTCCTTGATAACGGTATCGGCTCCTCTTCGTCCCCTTGAAGAGCCGACCGAGCAGCGTTATTGGCGTGTTCGTTCCCTATGACTCCGCAGTGACTTGGAAGCCACTGAAATGTCACGTGCTGTCCTTTCTCAATTAAGGTATGGATTAGTTCTCTAATCTCAAATACCAGTTGGTCGTGTGGTCCGCGCCGCAGGGCTGATAGCAAAGATTGCAGTGCTGCCTTCGAGTCACTGAATATTGACCATCTTCGAGGTTGTTCTTGGCTGACGAGACGAAGTGCAGCGCGAAGAGCTGCAAGTTCCGCAGCCATCGGTGTCGTTGGGTGACATGTCTTGAAACTGATGGTGGTGGCTTTCGTTGGGAAGACCACGGCTCCAGAGGAACACTGGAGAGCTGCCGATCCATCAGTATAAATATGTACGTGTTCGCCGTACCTCTCGTGCTAAAAGGAGCAGAGTTAGTTGTTTAAGAGCAGGTGATGACAGCGCAGATTTTTTCTTGATTCCTGGAACGGTGAGGTGCACTGCGGGTCGAGCCAAACACCATGGAGGAATCGATGGCTTAGTTGCGGGGGTGAAGCCTGATGGAAGGCAGGTGTAATACTCCGAAATCGTAGTACAAAATGACGCCTGCGGCCTTTCTGACGGTAGTGTTGCCAGATGGTGGGAACGGGCACGTGCAACGTGCCTAATGTGCACTCTCAACACTTGTACCGCAATGTGTGTTTGTATAGGTTGGTCCCGGGCAATCGCAATAGTTGCTGCTGTCGATGTGCATTTTGGCAAACCAAGACAAACCCTGAGAGCCCGAGCTTGAATAGCCAGTAGAGCACGAAGATTTGTCTGGCAAGTGTTAGTCAGTGCGGGAAAACTGTATCTCAAGAAGCCCAGAAAAAGAGCCCTGTACAACTCCAACATTGCATGCACTGACATTCCCCAAGTCTTTCCTCCCAGAAACTTGAAAAGTTGGGAGATTTCTGTCAGACGCTGTTTCAAGTAGGTCACGTGCGGGCTCCATGAAAGATCTCTATCAATGATTGTGCCAAGAAATTTGTGAGTCTTCTCATAAGAAATTATCTGGCCATTTATTGAGATGGCGTAGGGTGTCATTGGTTTGCGGGTGAACGCCATCAGTGCACATTTGTCTGACGAGATTTCAAGACCTTGGTTGTGGAGGTATATAACTTTTAGAGTAGCAGTTTTTTGAAGTCTTGCGCGTATCTGAGGACGTGTCACACCTGAGGTCCATATACGTATGACGTCGGCTGGTAGATGATCAACGAGACCAATGAGCGTGAGGTTGAATAGGGTAGGGCTTAGTACACCACCTTGAGGAACACCTCGGTACGTGTAGTGTCGTGCGGTTTTACCATCACCGGCACAGACAAAGAACGATCTCATAAAAAGGTAATGAGAAATCCATACATGCAGCGGTGGCGTAGAGGTAGAACACCCGCCTCGCGTGCAAGAGGTCCGTGGTTCGAATCCCGGTGCCGCGCAATTTTCCACCGGATTTAAAAAAAAAAAAATCCGCGTGTTGATAAAATTGCATAACCAGGCCTGGAGTGTGGCCTGATGCCGGTGACCAGAACCGGTAACACACTCCCTCACCAGAGCAGGATTGGCCACCCTGGTGCAGTACTTGGCCACAACCTCCTATATGAACACAACAATCAAACCCCGGCCCTCAGTCCCCAGCAGCTGCGAAGCAACTGACCACGGCGGCGGTCAGACCTGCGACGCTGCAGAGGGTGCTAAGAATCCCTGGCTCCGGACAGGCCGCCATTGGAATATGAACCTGGCAACGTTTAACGCAAGAACTTTATCTAGTGAGGCGAGTCTAGCAGTGCTATTGGAAGAACTAGAGGGCAGTAAATGGGATATAATAGGGCTCAGTGAAGTTAGGAGGCCAAAAGAAGCATATACAGTGTTAAGGAGCGGGCACGTCCTGTGCTACCAGGGCTTAGCGGAGAGGCGAGAACTAGGAGTCGGATTCCTGATTAATAAGAATATAGCTGGTAACATACAGGAATTCTATAGCATTAACGAGAGGGTGGCATGTCTTGTTGTGAAACTTAATAAGAGGTACAAAATGAAGGTTGTACAGGTCTACGCCCCTACATCCAGTCATGATGACCAGGAAGTCGAAAGCTTCTACGAAGACGTGGAATCGGCGATGGGTAGAGTGAAAACAAAATACACTATACTGATGGGCGATTTCAATGCCAAGGTAGGCAAGAAGCATGCTGGAGACAAGGCAGTGGGGGAATATGGCATAGGCACTAGGAATAGCAGGGGGGAGGTATTAGTAGAGTTTGCAGAACAGAATAATATGAGGATAATGAATACCTTCTTCCGCAAGCGGAATAACCGAAAGTGGACATGGAGGAGCCCGAACGGCGAGACTAGAAATGAAATAGATTTCATACTCTGCGCTAACCCTGGCATCATACAAGATGTGGACGTGCTCGGTAAGGTGCGCTGCAGTGACCACAGGATGGTAAGAACTCGAATTAGCCTAGACCTGAGGAGGGAACGGAGGAAACTGGTACATAAGAAGCCGATCAATGAGTTAGCGCTAAGAGGGAAAATAGAGGAATTCCAGATCAAGCTACAGAACAGGTATTCGGCTTTAAGTCACGAAGAGGACCTTAGTGTTGAAGCAATGAACGACAATCTTGTGGGCATCATTAAGGAGTGTGCAATAGAAGTCGGTGGTAACTCCGTTAGACAGGATACCAGTAAGCTATCGCAGGAGACGAAAGATCTGATCAAGAAACGCCAATGTATGAAAGCCTCTAACCCTACAGCTAGAATAGAACTGGCAGAACTTTCGAAGTTAATCAACAAGCGTAAGACAGCTGACATAAGGAAGTATAACATGGATAGAATTGAACAAGCTCTCAGGAACGGAGGAAGCCTAAAAGCAGTCAAGAAGAAACTAGGAATTGGCAAGAATCAGATGTATGCGCTAAGAGACAAAGCCGGCAATATCATTACTAATATGGATGAGATAGTTCAAGTGGCTGAGGAGTTCTATAGAGATTTATACAGTACGAGTGGCACCCACGATGATAATGGAAGAGAGAATAATCTAGAGGAATTCGATATCCCAGAAGTAACGCCGGAAGAAGTAAAGAAAGCCTTGGGAGCTATACAAAGGGGGAAGGCAGCTGGGGAGGATCAGGTAACAGCAGATTTGCTGAAGGATGGTGGGCAGATTGTTCTAGAGAAACTGGCCACCCTGTATACGCGATGCCTCATAACCTCGAGCGTACCGGAACCTTGGAAGAACGCTAACATAATCCTAATCCATAAGAAAGGCGACGCCAAAGACTTGAAAAATTATAGACCGATCAGCTTACTGTCCGTTGCCTACAAAGTATTTACTAAGGTAATTGCAAATAGAATCCGGAACACCTTAGACTTCCGTCAACCAAAGGACCAGGCAGGATTCCGTAAAGGCTACTCAACAATAGATCATATTCACACTATCAATCAGGTGATAGAGAAATGTGCGGAATATAACCAACCATTATATATAGCTTTCATTGATTACGAGAAAGCGTTTGATTCAGTCGAAACCTCAGCAGTCATGGAGGCATTGCGGAATCAGGGTGTAGACGAGCCGTATGTAAAAATACTGAAAGATATCTATAGCGGCTCCACAGCCACTGTACTCCTCCATAAAGAAAGCAACAAAATCCCAATAAAGAAAGGCGTCAGGCAGGGAGATACGATCTCTCCAATGCTATTCACAGCGTGTTTACAGGAGGTATTCAGAGACCTGGATTGGGAAGAATTGGGGATAAGAGTAAATGGAGTATACCTTAGTAACTTGCGCTTCGCTGATGATATTGCCTTGCTTAGTAACTCAGGGGACCAACTGCAATGCATGCTCACTGATCTGGAGAGGCAGAGCAGAAGGGTGGGACTAAAAATGAATCTGCAGAAAACTAAAGTAATGTTTAACAGTCTCGGAAGGGAACAGCAGTTTACGATAGGTAGCGAGGCACTGGAAGTGGTAAGAGAATACATCTACTTAGGACAGGTAGTGACTGCTGATCCAGATCATGAGAGTGAAATAATCAGAAGAATAAGAATGGGCTGGGGTGCGTTTGGCAGGCATTCGCAGATCATGAACAGCAGGTTGCCATGATCCCTCAAGAGAAAAGTGTATAACAGCTGTGTCTTACCAGTACTCACGTACGGGGCAGAAACCTGGAGGCTTACGAAAAGGGTTCTACTTAAATTGAGGACGACGCAACGAGCTATGGAAAGAAGAATGATAGGTGTAACGTTAAGGGATAAGAAAAGAGCAGATTGGGTGAGGGAACAAACGCGCGTTAATGACATCTTAGTTGAAATCAAGAAAAAGAAATGGGCATGGGCAGGACATGTAATGAGGAGGGAAGATAACCGATGGTCATTAAGGGTTACGGACTGGATTCCGAGGGAAGGGAAGCGTAGCAGGGGGCGACAGAAAGTTAGGTGGGCAGATGAGATTAGGAAGTTTGGAGGGTCAACATGGCCACAATTAGTACATGACCGGGGTAGTTGGAGAAGTATGGGAGAGGCCTTTGCCCTGCAGTGGGCGTAAACAGGCTGATGATGATGATGATGATGATGATGATGATGAGAAATCCATTGGAAAGCTCGACCACCTAGGCCAAGAGCATTGAGGATAGCCTTGTGAGATACGTTATCGTATGCCCCCTTGACATCCAAGAACAAAGCTGCAGATAAGCTTTTGCGTGACTTTTGAAGGTGGACGTAGGTAGCGAGATCAGCAACACTGTCTACTGAAGAGCGATCTCGACGAAAACCAGCCATCAATTTGGTAACATGTTGTAGTGTTCCAGGTACCACTCCAAGCGGGCAGGGATCATATTTTCCATTATCTTTCCCACACAGCTAGCCAGCGCTATTGGGCGGTAAGAGGTGAGTTCAAGTCGGGAATTGCCTTGCTTCAGGAGAGGGACCAAGCGGCTTATCTTCCATTCTTCGGGAACCATGCCATCCTGCCAAGATAAGTTGTAGAGATGTAACAGTTCTCTCCGTGCGCAATCACTCAGGTTGTTCAAAGCGCGGTAGGATATTCCATCTGGTCCCGCGGATGAAGAACACCTGCATAGAGCAAGAGCCGCTTCTAGTTCCTGCATTATGAAAGGAAGATCCATGCGGCCGTCACGTGAAACAGGGATGCGACTGGGGGCTGGAAAGCCTGGACCGCTTGCTTGGCCAGCGATCCTTGCACAAAAGTCTTCTGCAACATCAGCATCTAGCCGCCCCTGGAAGAGCGCCAGCGCTTTGAATGGGAAGCGTTGTTCAGGGAGGGAATGTAGACCACGTATGGTTCTCAAGATGTGGGAAAATGGCTTTCGGAGGTCTAGTGACTGGCAAAACCTTGTCCAACGTCGAGATGCCAATCTTTCCATGCGACGTTGAAGTTTCTTTTGTAGTCGTCTGGCTGTCCTAAGGTCTTCGATGGATTTTGTACGCCGGTAACGCCGCTCCGCATGACGACGGAGCGTACGAAGTCGATCCAACTTTATATCCAATTCCGCGTGCTTCGGCGAAACCGTGACCGTGCGCGCGGCGTGTAGCATTGCAGACTTGATTGTTTCCTCTAATCCAGAGGACAAGCCCTCTCGACAAGCATCTTCCATGGTGGAAGTAAAATTGGTCCAATCAATTAATCGAATGGTGTTCCGTGGGATGGGCCTGGACATCCCTTTGATGACAAGGTACGTGGCAATGTGATCACTCCCGTGTGTCTTGATATCCGAAAGCCATTTAACATATCTTGTGAAAGAGCTGGAGACGAAAGCTAGGTCAAGACAGCTGCCATAATTCACGCCTCGTATAAACGTTGGGCTGCCGTCATTCAGGAGTGAAATGCCGTGGTTGCAGGCGAAGTTTGCAAGTCTTTGCCCTCTTGCATTTGTCCTTGCCCTTCCCCATGCTATATGGTGCGCATTAAAATATCCGATGATGACATATGGAGCAGGGCACACAGACAAGATGTTCGTTTGGGATCAAAAATATTTGAAGGCGCAGAGATAAGAATTTGCTAAAAAATATATCTTGCACAGAACTTGAGCTCAGTGTACGAAAGGAAGTTGAGATTCCGCTCGAAATCTATGGTGCAGCCTCAGCAGGCAGAAGAATGCAGTGTACTGTGTTTGGATGGTAAAAAGTGGGCCTGCTGGTAGTTCGGAAGCAAATTCACCCGATATGATTTCTGCGCCCTATCTCAGTGGCTCGCTGCCACGCTATTGAGGCTACACGAACGATCCCAGACAACAGGGAGGGTGGACACCATCGAGAGCATGTTCGTACGCGCTCTGCCGCCTGCTCGCCTTTGCGATAGCTCCCCGCGACCATGCCTCGCGGTCGATTCCTGAGGTAGAAATTGCGAACTACACGCTGCGGCACCTGTTTGAAGCGCACGAAGGAGCCGGACGGCGCTTTCGTGCGCTTTCTAACTGCAGTGCTGTTTCAGATATATTTTTGACAGAGTTGAGTTTCCCGGATAGGTCGTGTTCGGCAGCCCACTGGTATCGACGAAAGTTTACTCATGACTATGCTGCCTTATTCATGACGAAACATGTGGACGCGTCGCTCCCAAGCTATTTCCGGAGTTCTAGTGAACACAAAGCGACTAGCTTTGTCGCGTTCATATAAAAACCTACTTGAGACCATAGGCGCCGGAAAGCGCCATACTGCAAAAGACCGCCAGCTGCCAACCTCGGCTGTTTAGTATATGTTTTATAATAAATATTCACTCGTTTCTTGTCACAGCTGAACGTTTTTTCTCCCCTGGTACAAAAGGAACATGTTGGCTGTTGCGCAGTTCATGATTCCGTGAACGTAGTTACATAATCATCTCTCCTTAGAATGGTTCCTAAGAAAATTATTGAGCCGATCCTTATCCTGGACATATGATTTCTGAAGATAAAAGCCCAATGGCTATGATTACTTATGAACGAAAAGTTCTGTGAATTCCGTCCCTTAGCTTGTATTCAGATAAAGAAAACTCAGGCGTTAGAATTGTTCGTTCCTAATAGCATATTTCAGCCAATACTGGTACTGTACAAACTATAAGAAAAACCAAGTAGCCAATGGCAAAGAGCATTTACTAACGAAAAAGCTGTGGCAATTCGGCCCCCGATTTGTTAGACATTATGGATAGAGATGTTGCCCTATTTTCTCCGAGCCCCTCTGTGGCCAAAATAATCTTCAGTAAAAATATACCAGCACATTGTCTTCGTAGCCCATGAAAGCTTCTCTCAGCCTCACTGAGTTCGCCTATGCTTGTTTTTCTGCCGTGTATACGAGCATTAGATGTAAAGTGCGAGCGCGAAATGTGCTGCTCAACAACGCCTCCGAACACTCCGTAGCGTTCCACATCACTGCAGGGACCTACCGAGAAGCAGCTTAAGGCATTTGTCAGACTTACCGTGTTGTTCGCCAGCAGGCATAAAGAAATGAATGAGGCGACCTACAGTTTAAAAGCACGCTACACGAGCCGACGCAAATGACCTGATGTACTAGCGCTAATGAAGCGTTTTCTACTGTGTGATTTTCGCTGTCGGCAGTTGTCTTTTTACGTGCTAGGTAAGGATGTCTCAAGTCTGTAATGAGCACCAACTAGTCCAACCGTCTTCTTTAATAACGGCTACTAATTACTGCATGGAAACTTTCCCTCAAAGCCTCCAATTGCCGCTGATTACAACATATCGAATATTCGTTGTATTACTCGCTTGCATCCTCGAATATTGTAAACAAACGGACTTCACGTACATCTCAGCGCAACTTCTCAGCGACATTCTCGTCGCAATTAGGGAGCAGCGGATTTCTTCATTTGCATACATTGACCAGGGGCCTAGCAACTATCACAGAAACGCAGCGTCTCGAATGAGTTGCCCTCGCGTCAAAGCTCGCGAACCGACTGAAGAAAAAAGAAAACTGCAATGACTTCGTACACTGAAACAAAATGTGAATATTTTGTTCACCACTAGCATCATGCGCTGACGGCAAGATTAACGCAACAACAGGAACAAATAAAACAAAATCGAATTTGGAGAAGGTGCATTGGAAGGAACATTGAGGCCATTCATCCCGATGCCTAACGTCGGTTGCCTATTCCTTCAAAGTTCGCTTAGATTTCTCATTTCATCAGGCAGACTTCGCAAATTTTCTTGATTATATTTCTTTTAGTTAGATGTTTTCCGTCTTCACCAATTGTAAAGCTTGCGTTGTGGGTAAAAAACGAGGCGTGCGTGTATCTTTTCAAGCAAGAGGCTAGAAAAATTCCCAGTCGGCTCACTCGCATAGGTAGCAAGATACTAAGTTTTTCTCGTTATTAATTAAGAGAAACACGACAGAACCTTCTTTAGCAGGTCAAAGAAAGCGTTCGCAAGTCGTCGTATGGGCGTACCGATTCACTTATTTATTTCCAAATGCCTTACAGCCCTCAAATTGTGGCATTGAGCAGAAGGGGGGGGGGGGGGGGGGGGGCGTGCATAGAATATACACAGAAAATACATAGAAAATATGACACGTAAAACAGTAGTCGTTTACATGACACAACAGTAACTACACCAGATGTGCAAAAGAATGAATTAATTCAGGAATCACTAATGCAAAAAGTAATATAATAAAAGCGAATTCATCACATGGATTATTTTCAATACATATGTGTAATTAACAAGACCAGAGTGTTCTACAGTATCAAAGATAAAAAAAAGCAGTATTAACGCGACATTCCAACATAACGGTAAACATAACGACATAGCGGTAGTAACGCGACAATAAGGTTAAAAACCTACTGCAAGTTGAATAAGGCGTGCTCCGACAACCGTAAAACATCTCATTTTATTAGTCATGTGGTCAAGGCATCACGGAACGAATCGCAGTTGGATAGGTACGGAAGGCTATGCGGGAGAGGATTGCAAAATCTGACAGTGCGAGGAAGAGCAGAGCAAAGGAATGCATGTGTAGATGCGTATATGCGGGCATAACTGGAATGATTCTGAAGCCTGTGTGACGTGGAGTAGGGTCGTTTCAAACATGCTGGTGTTCGAGTGGAGTGAATGAATTTGTGAAACAGTGTGTTAAAAGGGCCATGTTTTGGGCGAGTGTTCAAGGATTGTAAGGAAAATTTTAATTTTAGTTGTGTTACACTGGACTGGTAGCTGCAATCGCTTAAGATGAAGCGGCTTCTTCTGTTGTGAATCCGTTCTAGCATTTCAATTAAGTATTTCTTATAAACGGACCAAATGGGAGACGCGTACTCGAGCTGGGGACGAAGGAGAGAGAGATAAGCTAGCTTCTGAACAATAGAAGGGACATTTCTTAAGTTGTGTCGGTAGTACCCGAATGATTGGGAGGCGTTAGCTGAAATTAATCTTGCTATGTTCTGACCAAGAAAGATTTGACGTGACTCTAACTCCTAGATACTTATAATGTGTAGCCACTTCAACAACGTAATTATTCATATGGTAAGGATACGGTGAAGTTGTCGGCTTCCAGGTAAACGAAATTGCTTTGAATTTTGAGTTATTTAATGTCATGAGCCACTTATTTATGAGCTAACAATTTGTTGAGCGTCTTGCAGAAGAATGACACGATCATCTGGACTTTTAATTGGGCGATAAATTATGCAGTCGCCGTCGAATATTTTTATAGCGGAGGACACATTATGTGGTAGGTCATTTATTAATATTGGAAAAAGCAAGCGGCCGAGGACGCTACCTGTGGTACACAAGAAGAAAGGTATTTTTTCTTACGTTCGACAGAGCCAAAAAAAATTTAAATAGAAAGAAACGGAAATGTTCTTGGCAAAGTTTCTTTCTTTGGCGACGCCGTATTCATTTTATTTTAGCAATTGTGCGTTGGCAACTATACAAATGCATTACGTTCTTAGTCAAAAAAGCGATGGATATATGGTGGGTCTTTTGTACTAGTGTGCCTATACATGCCTCCTTGTGGTAATATTTGGTGGAATTATAGCTAACTCCGATTTTCTGTCAGCAGTGGAACGTCTGCCGAGAAGCGCTCAGTCTTCCGCAGAAAGCAGAGAGTTGGCGTACACCTGGGAGTTAAGGTGATGACTAACAGGGAGCCAACAGTTCTTGTTACAACAGAAGTACGATAATATTCAGCACTACAATATCTAAATCAATGATAACCTCATTTGTAGAGTAAAATGCTCAAGTGTTATCTCTAGCCGCAAAGAGCAGTCACCCGAGCGTGTTACAAATGATCGCATGAAGTCATTCAGTGAACGTAACAACAAAATCTGGAAAATGTATGTGAGGATCACGTGGACATTTGCGTACGGTTTTGTATAATACGCTTCTTGCTTCTTAAAATTAGCTCAACTTTAGAGCGGACCTTTATTGTTCCTAGGACCGCTCGCGCCATAGTCACTTTCACTTAGAAAAATTTAGGCAGAACATACTCCCGATGTCTGTCGATGTAAGCGAAGCTTTCTCAGTTTTCGAGAAGGGTGGAAATAAACATAAAGAGAGATTATGTGTAATGTGCAGGTCTCTAGTTACGGATTGCGAGGTGCTTCTGGTTGTTTCTTTTCCAGATCTTCCAAGGGAGCGTCATTGATAAGTGAGAGAAAGGATCTTTTGCGATCTCTCTTGTATACGTCTGATGACATCAGGTACCGTCCGTTGCCTCTTTCTCATTGATTAGTAGTGCAGGGTACTTTTTCCCACTCACCTGCAAAACGCAACTGCTCTCGCTGCTGCCGAAAGGCCCTGTGGTGACAATGTGGCGCATTGAAATCGCTCGCTACTATGTGCACGCATCATATATCACCTGAGCGACGGGGAACACGTGTAGCTCAAAACATTAAATCGAACGACACAGTCCACTGGGCCTGATTATATATTGATGAACGTTGGGAGTACGGAAAGACTGCCGGCTGCGGGGTCCGATTTAAACATTGTATAAGGAGACAAAAAAGTGTAGGTATTGTAGCACAATTTCTAGGAGTTGCAGGCACGCAGCGTTTTGACGCCGCTTTGCATCTGCACAGTCGATAGAGGCTAGATACCTGCGAAGCTGCACAAAAGGCGCATCGAAAAATTACTTTTTCAATGCAACTGTTGCAAGCAGCGTTACCGTCGATTTATTTCGGAAAAAACGGGAATATACTGCCTGTGGAATGACTGTTCTAAATAAAACGCTCGTTGGAAAATGTCCTGTCACCACGAAACTACAGCGCATTGGACTGAGTTATTTATACGGAGCAGCAATTTATGCAGTCCACGGTAATCGCCATAACGTTCTGTGCCCGCATATTTTTCTATCTCCGCTCTCTGGTAACCCGGTCACCGCGGCCACAAATTGCAACCGCGACGTCGCGCTCCGCAGCACGGCACCGTAGCCACTGATGCAGCTCTGGAGTCTGTACACATAACCACGTATTGGGTACAAACTTCCCGTATTCTCTTTTGGAGGGAAGACTAATGGGTCTGTCTTCAACTGCGCACAACCAGCAGAGGTGAGAAATTGACGTTTTCCGGAGAGCTCACTGTTGGGCTCGATCTTCCGTTTTAACGTGACAGCATTAAGGGCACCGTGTTGACAAAACTCCGGCGTCAGGAACCCACGTCCGGCGTCCAGCGCCGGACGACGTTTCGGCAAAATGAATTTCGAACCACGCATACCCAGGCCCTCCGTGTAGCGCAAGGAAGTTACTGAAGTAATTGAATTTCTTAAGCTAAAATAGGTAGAAAAATCGTAAAGTACCAATCACACACATCCTACAGGCATGATAGCGTAGGATTGTAATTTTAATATACGAGAAAAGATAATTCTGCTACGCGAAAAGTATACAAACAAACGCGACCCCCTTTTCCAGCGTTTCTACAAGTTATTGAGAGCCCATGGCCTCCCAGATTTGGGAGCGCGAATCTCAAAGGCCATAAAGGGGCGCGCCTGCTTCTTTGTAACACTTCGAGATGTCGCTCGCCACCGCCGCATCGCGAGAGGAAACAGCGGATAATAGAATCCAGAGTAGAAACAAGACCGTTACATGTGGCCTTTTTAGACATTACAGGAGCATATGACCACGTAGGCCGCAACATTGTGTGGGTCATTCTAGCAGGACAAGGCTTAGGCGACGATTGTATACAGAATTTGAGAGAGATTTATCTAGAAAATACCGTTTGCGTTGAATGAGAAAGGATGATGAGCCAGGAGACAGTTGATATTAACAAGGTAATGAGGCAGGGGTGCCCGTTATCCCCACTGCTGTTTATTATGTACATGGTGAGGATGGAGAAGGCGCTAGAAGGAAGTAATATCAGTTTTAATCTCTCATACCAACATGCCGGTACAGTAGTAGAGCAACAGCTTCCAGGTTTATTTTATGCGGACGATATGGTGTTGCTAGCTAACAAGCAAAGTGATTTGCAACGTCTGGCTAACATCTGGCTAACATCTGTGGACAGGAAGGCGAGAATTTAGGTTTGAGATTTAGAGTTAGAAAATCAGGTGTTTTGGTATTCAATGAAAACACTGAACAGTCAGTGACAATATAGGGCCAGGAAATACCTCGGGTAAAAGAATACAAATATCTTGGTATACAGATAAACGAAGGCAATAGATATATGAAAACAGAGCAAAAAACAATGACAGTAAAGGGGAAAAGAAATGCGGCCATAATGAAGCACAGAGTGCTTTAAGGATACAATAGGTACGAGGTGCTCCGGGGTATGTGGAAAGGTGTTGCAGTTCCAAGATTTACTTTTCCAAATGCGGTTGTTTGCTTGAATTGTGGGGAGCAATCACGACTCGATGGCAGCCAAAGGTCAGTAGGACACCTCGCATTGGGCGCTCATGGGAAGAGTACAAATGAGGGTGATATGGGCTTGACAAGTTCTGAAGTGAGGAAGCTCGCAGTAAAATTGATTATGAAGGACGACTGAGGAATGTAGAAGAAAGTAAGTGGGCTGCGAGGGTTTTGAGGTATTTGTAAAGGAAAAACATTCATTCAGAGTGGAGGAAAAGAACTAGGAAGCTTACCAGCAAGTATGCGACCTGTAGAGGGAGCAACACAGCAACAAAGAACGTCAAGTGGAAAATCAGAGACGCTGGAATAATCTCACGGGTGGCGGCAACGGAAAAGGTACCTGCCATGAGTAACTACTTAAGAGGAAAAAAAAAAACAAAATCAGGAAAGAACCAATTTATGCTAACTCCAATGGAAGCTCATTATTTTTCGAAGCGAGGTCCGGATCCTTTGAACAAGCACTTGTAAAGCCAGACGAAAGAAGGAAGAAGAAGAAGTATGTGCTTGCTGCGGTAAAGCTAGAGAAACGATGGAGCATGTTTTATTTGAAAGTGAAGATATCTATCTACCAGCAGTCGATTTAGGCATCACTGGCCTCCTTGAAGCCCTTGGGTTCAGCGAGATCAGGGGGAAAGTGAACGTTTCCGCCAAAGATTAGTAAGAGGCGATTGGACGATTAGTGGAAGAAAAGTCCAGAAACGAGAAACAATGGAGGCGTACAAAAACAAAGTTCACAATAGGGGTTAAGAAAGCTTGGTTATGGGAAGTCATCGCGCGTTTTTTATTTTGTGTTTTTCTTTTTTAACACAGGTAGGACAACAGGCAATCTTATAACAAGAGCTTGGTGGCGCAACCAACCACGCCGCTCCAAAGGGGACGCTCAAGCACCCATCCATCCATGGCGCCTCACGCAAAAAGCCGCGATTCTGTCAGAAGACTCGCTTACGTTCATAACGTTCACCGCCAGCGTTTGAAAAAAAAACAACATTACGGTTACATAAGCTGCAGTTGTCGAAAAGCATGAGAAGCAATCAGGAATCTTTGCATGCTATCGCGTTCTGCTATAAAGGGAAAACTTAAGCGTCCTCATCTTTCTTGCGCTGTTTCTGTTGTTAACAGTAACGTTTTGCGAGCCGTAACCATTATAAATTCATTATTTCGGCAATGAAATGGCCACCAAGGAGAAGTAGCGCACCAGTCGATGCTTCTAAAGTAGTAAACAAAAGTATATTTTCCTTAACTTGGCAGAGCGGGATTGAAGAAACGAAGTGAAAATTAAGGCAAAATTGTTGTTATTATTTACACGATTGCGCGCCAAAAGCCCAGCTCCAGCAAGTAAGTGTGACGCCGCAAATTTCGAAGCATTTTATCGTATTTCTGTAGTTTAGACGCAGGCAATGTTTTTAAAAACTTGCGCACGTCGGTTTTTCTCTCTTATATGACGGAAAGGATTTTTTACCGATGATGAATTAAACTAGATTCTATAGGCCATGTCAACATTGTCTATCGCGGAAAAATTTGCGGAACATGGCGTGACCAGCCGTCTTCCGTCTAAATTGCACGTCTTGTGTCTCACGAATCGTCGCCTCCTTTCATACCACGAGAGGTGTTTCTTTCCTGTTGCGCATTGTGTAACTTTCTAATCATGCTAAACTTTTACTTCTTTTTCTTGCGTTCGTTTGGAGTTGCGTCGTATTTCGCAAAAGTCTTTGATGAACAACAGCGTCGTGCTGGGTGCGACGTTGCGCGCTTCGAAGCATCAGTGATACCGCGACCATGAAAAACACCTTTACATGTATTCTCCAAGAGATCTTACGCTATAATGTTTCGTCAGAGAAAATGCCGCCCCATATTGATGCTGAGCGTACAATTACCGAATGCGGCTAACGAATGGCAAGGATTCCTTCCGAACGAGAGGCTTTGCGAACTCCGCCTCCAATGAAGGTTGGTGTAGACGTGGGGAAATAGACTTAAAAAACTGAGCACCATTCAAGGTCGCCGAGGATAAACTTCTCAGTTTTAAAGATTACAAGCGCGGGGGGCACTAAGAAGATTGGTGCTAAGAAGCGAATTTTAAATGTCATCCGCCTCCACACTTTGTCTTCGGCGAGCAGGTTATTCTGCGGCTGCTCGTGGCTACATAGCGCTTAGAAAGTCGCGATCCGTTTAGGATCCGCAGCTATATATACATGCTAAAAAAGGAAACAGAAAAGAAGAGCTTTCGACTGAGAATATATTATATTAACAAATACTACACGCATAAGACAGTTGTCCCATGTGGAGTACCCGTTTTTGAGTTATCAGCAAGTCTTCGGGGCCTTAGCTCTCGCATAGCACTTGGGGATCGACTCCGCTCACAGGCGCGTATTCAGCCCTCGGTTGCCCAAGCAGTCCCACGCTTCTACAACACGGGGACCGTGAAGCAACGACTGAGAGAAACTGCGAGCTCTTGGCCATAAGCGGATCCTCTTTGGCTGGGAGTAAGTGCTGGTGCGTCCATGCCGCGGCGGAGAAGTTCGCTCGCATGGCTCCACGGCGTGCCTCAACAGTACGTCGACAGAATGCACGCGCCGTACATGACGGATTAAAAAGAGCTCACGCACTTTAGTTCAAAACCATTTTCTCAAAATACTACAGCCGTCTCGCAAAGTTTTGTTTCCTTCTGTATCCTAAGACAACGGCAATAATAATGATAATAAAGAAACGCACCCCAAGAATTAATAGTCTGGAAGCCGAGTGCTTGAGCCCGATTGCATCCAAACAAGCGTTAGAATGGATCCGTTGGAGCAACGAAGGCGTGCGCTTCCCTCTCTTTCCCTCTTTGTCTCTCTCTCAGGCGTACACATGCGCGCTCGTGTAAGAGCTAGTACGTTGCCCGCGATCGCCCGTCCTGTCGATTCTTTTTCTTTTTGCATTTCTCATTCGTTTTCTTCTTCGCATTGGACAAGAAGAAACCGCTCCCGCTATCACCCGATGCAGCAATGCCCAGCGGCACGAAACAAACGACATGAATAGAATACAAAGAAATATATATATTACGTAAGAAATCCCTCATTCTCTTGAGTATGTTTGCCTGGTGCCGTTCAGTAAACTGCACAGAAAACCAAACGTACCCTGAGCCTCCCAACAAATTTTTTTATGATGCCGCTTTCTTTTCTTTTCTTTTTTTCATCGCTGACGTAGCCAACAGAAAAACAGCGCCACGCTCTGAGCGTAAGCGGACTTGTACGGCTCGAGCCATAATGCTATCATTCCTGTTGATGCAGTATCAGATGATGCCGCTAAAACTTGGCTGAATTCTCTCTAAAATTAAAAGTGATATTATGGGGTTTTACGTGCCACAAAATGACAATCTGATTGTAATACACGCCGTAGTGGGGGAATCCGGATATTTGGACCATCTGCGGATCATTAACATGCACCTAAATCTATGTACACGGGTGTCTTCGAATTTCACCCCCATCAAAATGCGGCCGCCATGGCCTCTCCATTAGGCTCAAGGGAACGCGTAATTGGCTGCAGGGGCTAGTTGCAACGTGGATTTCTTTTACAGCGAAGCTGCTTACCTCTAGCCCCTGTATGCATCCCCCATGCGTTTCTAGGGGCTACTCTGGCTGGCCTACATTAGTACAGGCAACAAGACGGTGTGCGTCGATCGCAGAGGTAGTGTAATACCGGTCCCTCCCGCCGCGGAGGGGAAGCAAGCTCCAAGCACTCCGCCAACTTCCAAAAATAGGTTTAATAGCTGGAGAGTCCACATAGAACAGCGTAAATTCAGCGTTGGCAGAGAATATATATATATATATATATATATATATCGTCAGATGTTAAACAGACGCTGACCAAAAATATTAAAACAAAATACACCAAGACATTTAGGCTCCCACGCGGGGCCCTTGTTTGCAATAAAATAGGAGAAGTATCGAACTCTTGCGTTTCGTGTGCCAAAACCACACTCTTATTATGAAGTGCACACTCTGTTGTGTATGTGGTCCCACGTTGTTTCTCCATTGGCTATGTCAGTGTTGACAAAGCGCGATCATAAAAAGAAAATGTTCGGAGGCTCGGGGTCTGTTTGGTTTCCTGTGCAGTTTCATGAACGGCACGCGGCACATATACTCGAGACAATAGGGGATATACTACGCACCTTTTTTTTTCCATTATGCACATGGCCCCCATGCGGGAGCCGAAACGTCTTGGTTTGTGTTCTGCTAATGCTTTTTCGTCGGCGTCCGTTTTACCTTCGACTATGAGCAATCCCGAACGGAAGAGTTTTCGTTGAAACATTGATTTCATATACACTTAAAACTCCATCTAACGAAACCCGATTTTACGAAGTTCCCTATCTAACGAAGAAATTTCCATTCCCCGACAGGTACCCATAGGGTTCAATGTCGTCCTCAAGCCGAATTACCGCAACTGACCTGGCAAAACTAGCTTTTTATTGGGCGAACCTGTGCCCACGAAACAGGCTACACTTAAAGCACAACGAGAGCGGCGAACACAGTCGGCGATCGTCGAAAATCTGATCAGCGGGTCAAGCACGTCGGCTTTTATACAACAGTCGTCGAACGTTCCAGACTAATCGTTGGGACCCGCGTGCCTTCCACAAAGTTCAACACCATTCGCGTCAGGCGATGAAATCAGATAACGTAAGGTTCGGCGACAACAGACAGCGGATAGAAGCATCGATAACTTTCCAGAAACTTCGGATACATGCAGGCGCGTCCCACACTGTGCGATAGGCGGTGAAACGTGGTAGCCCGATAAAGATAAGTACACGTGTCAATATATTAGAAAATGCAATTAGTGTAGAAGGTTGGCCTTCTTGCGCTTTATTTGTTTTAAATCCTGTTTGACGAACAACGAGAGGGGGAAAGAGTGTGGCGACGGCGCCTTTGTGCGTCGTCTGGGCTTATATGGTCAAAACGTCACGTGCATCGGAGGTGCCGGGGCGGCTGGAGCAGCGGTTAGGGCATATGCATGAGAGGTTCGGTGACCGCTGCGGCGCTTCTGTCGGAGTAGTGTGGTCCCGTATTAAAAAAAAAAAATTATGATTTCATAATGTATGCAGCCTAAACAGCCTCATGGTAAGCCGTCCCCATATGAATGTTGCGGCAGCTCGAAGTCCTTTTTTCTTACGGCGAGTGACTTGCGGTACTGCTTCCATATAGGTACAGGTAGGCTTCCTCATTTTTTTCTGTACTGTAGAATCTTTCAGCCTCAACGTAAATCTTTGTTCTAACCTCCATATAGCCGCTCACCATTAGGCTTAAGCCTCTTTTCAACGTAACGAGGTCAAAGAGTAATTATTCAACTTTGCTACTTGGGCAGCCGATGCGAACATGTGCGTTAAAGACCAGCGCTAGTGGCACCTATTGTGACAATCTAAAACATAGTGAGTTGGGCTTCTTTGAAAACCATAACAGAAAAAGCGTTAACGACGTCAGCGGCAACGGGACACACCTTCCTATACCCCGGGTGGCATTCTGTAGATGTCCACCTAGCCGTCATGTCGATGTCGTCGGCTCCTGAAGTACTGATTGGCTGGATGCACCTGTCTCTTCGGACGTGTACCCCAGCCAAGCCAATCATAAGTTCAACAGCAGACGAAATGGACATGTCCGCTACAGGTGGACATTTGCAGAATGCACACGATGCTCTTTCGCATCGAAAACCGAGCTAGGATTATGGAAGCTGATCCCTTTTTTTTTCACTTGTACACGGGCCTCTTGGTCACCACCAATTTCAGTTACTGATATGGCTGCAAAGAGGGCGCTGGAAAGAGAGAGAGCAAATGATAAAGGAAAGGTAGGGAGGTTAACCAGGACTGAACCCCGTTGGCTACCCTACACTGGGGAAAGAGAAAGGGGGACGGAAAGGTTAAAAGAAGAAGAGAAAGTCTACTGGGGATATCGTTCGATCACTCAGTCCGGATCATAGACGCTGACTCAATCCAGTAGCTTTCAAATATCCCAGCAGCGCTTTTGTGGCCTTTTGTAGCTGCGATATGCGAGGCCATGGTCCCAAGCTCTTGTTCAAGGTGAACGGTGTTCTCTCTAGCTGATTGAGAGCTGTGCAGAGGTCATGTCTTTCGTTTTCAAAAGATGGACAGTAGCACAGTAGATGTTCTATAGTTTCCTCGACACCGCAGGCATTGCAGTCGGCGCTATCAGCCATTCCAATCAAAAACGTATATGCATTGGTGAATGCGACGCCCAAGCGTAAGCGGCACAGAATTGTTTCCTCATTTCGCGGCAGCCCTGGTAACAGCCGCAGTTGCAAGAGGGGTCGAGGGAATGCAATCGATCTTGGGTGAATTCAGGTGTGTGCCACTTCTCTAATGTCATACGGTGTGCTAGCTTGCTTAGGTGTTGGCCTGCGCCTTGTTGGGCTCCACCGACGCAGCCCAACAAAAACAAGGGTTGCTCCTTCGTGTGTTTTCCTAGCAGCTTCGTCAGCGAAGTCGTTGCCGGAGATACCGCAATGGCCAGGCAGCCACTGAAACACGAAGTCGTGTCCTTTCGCTATCATACGATGGCGCATTTCTCGTATCTCCGACACTAGTTGTTCACAGGACCCGCGACGAAGAGATGACAGAAGACATTGTAAGGCCGCCTTCGAATCGCAGAATATTGCCCACCGATTAGCGGGTTGGTTGTTAATGTAATCAACGGCCCCTCGGAGGGCAACAAGCTCCGACCCGGTCGATGTTGTTCAGTGAGAAATCTTGTATCGGATGCTAATTGATCGTGATGGTATAACCACTGCGCCGGTGGAGCTGGTCTGAGTGGAAGAGGCATCCCTATATATGTGGACTCGGTCAAAATACAAAGTGTTCAAACAATCCAGAGCGGCTTGCTTCAGGGCCAAGGTAGGCAGGTCGGTCTTCTTTCTTATCCCTGGAACCGTAAGACGCACTTTAGGCTGTTTTAGACACCACAAAGCTGAGGTTGAACGTGCTGAGGGTGTGAAGCCCGATTGTAGACAGGCACGATGGATGCTTACCTCGTTGGAGAAGGGCACTGGAATATATTCGCTAATGCCCTATACGCTGTATTCCCTTACTGGCCAAAAATAAATACGCTACTTCCAGTACGCCACTAACGAAGCTCTCGCGCCAGTAACAGGAGGAGGAGTAGATTTTAATGGAGAGAAAGGAGGAGAGGTCGGCCTGGAGAGCGTGTCGCTAGCCTGCTACTCCTCACTGGGGAATGTGGAAGTGGGAAATACAGGGAAAGGTAGGTGGCGGATGATTATGATATGGTACAATGAGATACTATATACACGTTGTCCAATATGCGGATGCGCACTGGAGACGCAATACACTAAGAGCAATCTTGTCCATACAAAAAGTAATCTTGCCACAAAAAGTTTTTGCGCAAACACATTTCGCACTGACTACACGTCTCACAGCTTCTATAGGCGAGCATCTAAACCAGTCTCACTTAAAAAGTTCGAAAGTGCTTTTATGGCACGTTGGGCACAGTCAACACTCCTCCACGCGCCCAAAAGTTTTTCTTCTGAAAAGGGGCGGGAGTCCAAGCTGTCAACTGTAGATTTGAGTTTTCTTCGTTCGGCCACATATTGAGGGCACACGCAAAGTACGTGAGCTATTGTCTCGAGAGTGTGACAGACGCTACATTCAGGGTCCCGTGTTTGTCCAATCTTGTGAAGGTATCGGTTGGTGTATGCCACACCCAGCCGTAATCGATGAATGAGCGTTTCCTGGCTTCTCCGCAACCGAAGTGGATGCCGGAATTGTAATCCAGCGTCAAGTCTATGGAGGCGCTCTTGTCGATGTTCGGGGTTGTCCCAATGTTGCGCCGTAGAAGTTTTAAGGGAGGTATGCAGCAAGGCGTTAATGTCATACCGGGAAAAATGAATTTTTGTAATAGTTCCGTCAGTGTGCGCCTGTTTTGCTTCTGCGTCAGCCTGTTCGTTTCCAGCTATTCCACAATGGCCAGGAATCCACTGCAGCACGATGGTATGTCCGGAATGAGACGCCTCAGCAAGCAGATACATGATGTCACAAACAAGGGGACTATATGCGGTTCTGTCACTCATATAATTGCTGATGAGTTGCAGTGCTGGTTTTGAGTCGCAGAACACTGTCCACTTCTCGAGACTTTGTTGCAGTATGCAGCGTACTGCTTCTAGAACTCCGGTCAACTCAGCTGCTGTAGACGACGTCCTGTGTCCTATCTTGAAACGTTGTGCGATCCCCATTCCTGGCACCGTGTAGGCCGCCGCGGAAGAGGTCTGTGTCACAGAACCATCTGTAAAAATATGTTCGTAATATCCATACATGTAAGCAATGTATGATAGCGCGAAATGCTTGAGGCCAGCAAGCGGCATCTTCGACTTCTTCGTTATTCCAGGGATTGAGAGCCTGACCGTTGGCTTTGCCATCGTCCAGAGTGGAACTTCGGGCATGTCATACGGTTCGAAATCCGACGGCAATAAGTCTTGCTGCGACAACACGGCTTCTGAGTAGGCGGACACAGGCCGTACGCTTGTGACGTTCGTGAGTGGATGGTTCCTGTGTCTAGTCAGTACCCTTAGATGCACTCGCAATGGCTCATGTTGCAGATAAACTCGAGCTGGGCACGCACGTGCCTCTGCAATAGTGCCCCAAGTAGACGCACATCGTGGTAGTCCTAGGCAAATTCTCAGTGCGCGAGCCTGAGCACTTTCAAGTGTGCGTACGCCAGTAACAGTTACACATGCACATACATTGGACGCATCAGTGGGAGTCAAAGATGGCGCAAATGAAGGTAGAAGCAATAAGCGCGGATGCCTTTGATGTCAGTGCCACGACGCCGACTATAGGGAGACAATGACGACAGCGGCTAGATGACGATGGCCAATGTTGACGGCAGCGTGACGCTTCGTTGACTGACATCTCGGGCAATCTCACTGAGAGCAACGCAGAGATCCACTGCTTCGTACACTGGCGCGCGAGGATGCATCCATTTTCGCGGTCTCTTGTGGAAATGCAGCCCCGCTGACGTGCGGAATCAAGTTGTCACGACGCATAGTTTCCAGCCATGGTACGATCGGAACGCACGAGCTCGTCCATACCAAGGCCGCGCAAAAGGCTTGCGCGTGCTTTTAAAGAGAGAGAGAGGAGCTCCCAACATTCGGATGCATTTTTAAACTGGACATCCTTCCTCTTGTGCTTGGCTTTAGTGCTCATATTTCACGCTGCGGCTCTTGATATGAACCACGGAGGCCAGAGCTGCCCAGTGGTTGCCGCGTTGCGGCGTTGAGCTCGAGGCTACCATTTCGATTCCATGTGCAGGTGCCGCATTTTAAAGGGGGTGACATGTGAAAACGCTCGTCGGCTTCGATTTGGGTGCGCCTTGAAAACAGCCAAAGTGATCCAAATTAATTCCAACTGATCATGACAGGCGCTTTAGTGCGGGACTCCGGATTAATTTTGACCAACTAGAGATAGTTAACGTGCCCCCGATGCACAGGTCACCAGCGTTTTCGTATTTCGTCCCCATCAAAATACAGCCCACGTGACCACAAGGCCGTGGGATCAACTCCACCACGGCTGGTGAGCTTCATATTAAGCTTGTGGTGTTGCCACACGAAACACTAGAGTTCAGTACATTTTTTTTTCTTTTTGACAAAGGCTACCCATCGCACAAGATGAATTAGACGACCAAACACATTCGCTCCTAAAGAAAAGTGAGCTTTTTAGGGCACTAGCTCTCTAGAAAGTTTACTCTGCCAAGCGCAAATCACTGTGCGAGACAATGACCTTACGCGCGGTCACTTTCGGGAGGAGTTTTTAAACGCGTGAGCATTGCTATGCCTACCCAACGAGGAAACATCTTCGTCACGTAAGACGAATCAGCATAAAGGAAATAATGTGTCAAACATGGTTTCTATAAAGGCACTTTTGAATTATTTGATGACGGTGGATTAAAAGCCATCTCTAGAACCACTTCTAGGTCGATTTGGTACATGGTAGACATTAAAAAAATTCATATTTTGCAAAAAATTAATGCCAAATAAGGTACGTCCCCATTCCGTTTTGGTGGTCGCGGGATCCGTTCCGTTGGGGCGTTCCTTCGCCGACCGAAATGCCACCGATCTATGAGAACTCATGCGTTTCACGTCGTGCCTCACAGACAGATAATTGAAGTAGTAGCTTAGCGCGAGAAAAAGACAGAAACAAGAAAGGTGGACGAAGACATGCGCTACTGACCGCCTGTGATATGCATGTGCGTGTTCTCTTTTGCTTGGTACATGCGCATGCATGACCAGATGATGTATATGTATGATTCTATTTGTCCAGTAAACAGTTGCGCGTAGCGCTTGTCGTCCATTTTTCTTGTTTCTGTGTTTTTATAGCGCTAAGTTACTGCTTCAATTATGGAAAACCAACTAGCCCAACAATCAATTCTTCTAGAATAGAGACAGATAAGCAGTCAGCGACTTCATAACAAGGGGAAAGAGTGATGAGGAATTAGATGGGTCTCATCGCATTTGACAGTGGTTCGATGCCGATGGATAAGGTGCTAAAGAGCGACAAGGGTTTGTAATCGTCGGATCCATTCTAATAATGTTAATAAGCCGTGATAACGGTTGATAAGGGTCGGATCATGCCCGATAATGTTGACAAGGACAGGTAAGGGTTGATAAGAATCGGGTCAATTGCGTTCAGTTTGATACCGACTGATAAGGTTTGATAAGAGCCGGGTCGAGTCCCATAAAGTTGATAATAACCGAAAACAATTGATAAAGGTCGGATGTAATCCGATAAAGTTTAAAACGACTGATAAGGGTTCATAAGCTTTACACTGGTCGGATCAAGTTTCGCAACATTGATAATGACACCGGGCTACACGTAGATGAGCAAGTGGCCCAGTGCTTATGACATACATACACAACCCGCACAACTGTTTCCGCGTCAATTTTTCTCTCTCTCTGTCTCTCCGCTATCTGCTTACCTTTGGTTCAGTCAAGGTCAAACAAGCCTGCACTGGCCTTTAACCTTGCCATTTTCTCCCCAGGCCGTTCTGTTTCAGTGAGCGGTCGTACTTGCCGAGCAATGCGTCTCCCTCGAGGCTGCGGGAGCTGTGTACTGTGCTTTGCGAGTACGGGCCTAGGTGAGTGGCCTCCCCCCTGTTGACATCCGTGTAGAATCTCCTATCGTCGTTTTTTTTCCTTCTCATTGCAGGCGGCGTGTGCACACACGTGCTGCAGCGGCGATTCCCCGGGCGCGGCACGTCCCCTGCAGGCGCGCCCTCATCGTATGCGCTTCGAGGACCGCCTCCAGCTGCTGCGCCTTGCCTCTCCTCCCCCCCCCCCCCCCTCTTTTTTTCTTCTCTTTAGTGACGGTGAGCGCACGTTGGTCAAAAACACGTCGTACGAGTTTAGTGTCGGGGCCACCGAACGCCGCTTGACGTGCCTCGAGCACCGCAGCGATACTAACGCATCGCTTTCCTCCAACCCGCACGAGCCGTTGAGGCCTATGCCGACTGGATATATGAAAATGTGTGTCTCTTGGTCGTTCTATTTTTTTTTTTTTTCTGAGAATCAGGCTAGCCCCATTTCATTGCGTAAAGCGATGACAGACAGTGACAGACAGCCATTCATGCACGGAAACTGAACTCTCTCGCTGCTTCGAGAAAAGTGATTGTTTCGATAGCTGTTTGGTGGCGATATGCAGAGCCGCATAGGAAGCTCTGAACGTGCAGCCCAACGGCGCAGTGGCATTCTGGCTGAATTTTCAGCAATGCCAGTGGCTCTATTTATGCGCGTGCCTTTGCGCAAACAAAACAAAAAACAAGTTCCCTACGCCGGTACACACTTAGGTGTAGGCTCGAAGGGATCAGTAGTGATTGAACAAGCAATGTCACTAACATAATCACTAAACGCTGAGCTTTTCACACCCTGTAGCCACAATCCGATTACTAGGCAGATCGCAGTTTTGACCATCTGAGGTTCTCTAACGTGTACATTATTCTCAGTACACGACCGCGTTTGCCTTTCGCCCCTATGGAAGTGCGGCCGCCGCCGCCGGCATCAAACTCTTGTTCTTAAAACTCAACCACGCAATGCAAGAGAGGCAATTGGAGCCAACGCTCACATAAAGGAAGTCGTTTTTATTCAGGTTCCCGAGGCATTTCTTGCTCGACAATTGTAGACGCAAACAAAAGCGATGCAAAGTGTTTCGGTAATCTAAAATAACCAAAATTTAATCGACATCCAGTGGACTCTAGGCTACCTCAGGCGACGTGGTCAGGAGTGCGGTTGCGCCCCAATTCATTGCTAGGTAATTGTAAACCAATTACTTAGACCATGTTTGACAGACGAGCAAGTCACCGTCGCTGGCCATTTTTTTTTCTCAATGAACCCTCGCAGCTGCCGGTTTATCAATAGTTCATCCCAAAGCCACCCGAGGTCCTGTAACCGCCAGTTACTCATGAAAACATGTTGTGCTATCGCTCGGGTATCATGTCTTCACTACAGTGAGAACATTTGGTGTAAGTGTTTCATACAGTTCGACTATATATTCCGTGAAAGTAAATTTTTTTAGCAGTGGCAATATTCATACAAAGTATAAAACGTAATTTGGAGGCACAGATCCCTAGGCGTGCAACGCACTGGAATACTAGGCCTCGCCAACGTATTTTCCCGTGCCACGTTATGCTGCAGTCGACCTATGTTTTAGGCATTCGTGATGTTCTCACCGGCAGAATCCATGGAGGGACTCGCTCTTTGACAACCTGTTTGTTAGTGGGCAGTCTTTTGCGCTAATACACTGCAGGCTATTAGCTAAACTTCTGTGGCATCCGACTATTTACGCCTGCGTAATCATCAACCTCTTCAGGAATGAAATCCCGTATTATCAAAAGTAGTCCTAAAGCTAGAGATGTTCGCAAAGGCAGATACCCTGATCTCGGATATATTATGACCGAAAAAGGCCGGCCGATAATCAAAGACAATTAGGAACAAGAAGCTTCGTGAATTCAACCCCTAGCATGCAGTTCTTTCTCCAGCGACGATATTAATTTCACGTATAAAAAGAAACTGAGCTTAACTCGACTACCACAACATGCTGGCGCCTGTCCTTAAGAACCGCTCTACGGCACAAGGTTCTGGGCGCCTATGGGCCCAATATAGCGCGGCATAATGGCCTCGTCCTGTGGTTTGAGTAATGCGAATGTGCATAGGGCAAGTTGAGAAGCAGGAAAACAAGGGTGAACAGTAATGCTTTCGATACGACTACCACGCAAAAATATAGTGGAAATTGCCTCCGGAACTAAGCATTGACGTCCTAAGCTTAAAAAAAGATAGGCGGGGAAACAATTTTCCACCCAACAGGACGGCCAGAGCCCTGAATGACCTCATAGATTGCACGCATGCGAAACGGGTCGCCATTTTCTGTTACGACATGAGTTACGGACCATTTATGTGCTCTGGAATTTAAGCGCTCCGACTATCTGTTACAAATTTACTGTACACGGCAACTTAGTGGTTCACATTCATTAACTGCATGGCCAGTAAACTGTGGTCTCAACGGAGTAAAATTATTATTACTGGGGAACACTATGCGTTAGGTTTTTACTCTGCAGCGCTTTTAAGATTGCTCGCCGAGGATGCTGCATAAATCTACAAGGCGTCGACGTTTCTTGCAGAAACGCCACAGTGCATAGCTACGTATGACAATAAGTGGGCAAGTAAATTTTTAATTACCATTTTTAGGACAAACGTCACTGACGTTACAATGAAAGCTACTCAAAGCAAATGTCACTGCACATTTGTCTGAACTATCTAGAATGTAGCGAGCTACTTGATATCCATCCACAAATCGTGCTCTAAGATGCACGGTCATTAGGCGTGTTTTCCCAAAAACAATGCCTCACACTCTGTGGGGTAATGATAAAAGAAACACCAGTGATGTTTGATAAAGGTTGCGCAAAAGGAGGCGAAAAAAACTTGGAGTTTCACTCAAGAGGCAATGTTATGTAGAGCTAGGAAACAGGCGATTAACATTCCATGACGAATTCCGTTGAACCTCAAGGGAAAACACATTCAGGTCCCACGCACTGTGGGTGTTCTAACTGCAGTGTTCTCATTATTTCTTAGCTCAACTGAAGCCGACAACTGGACGTGCCATTCTGGCTGCCTACCTTATGTTGCCCTCACCCTGGTTCCCATGCTCTCCTTCTCTTACCTTACTCTACATTATTACGTGAACTGAAAATAAAGGTCCATTCTTCCATCTTGTAAGCTTGCCTTCATCCAGCGCAGTATCTAGCTAACGATGTCACAGTGGGAATCGATGTAAGCGAAGCTTTCCGTGCTGGATGCTTCGTGGACGATAATTAACGGTGATATGGAGCGCTAAACCTTAATTTCTTCAACGCTTAAGCTAACACGAGAGTGGTGAGTTAATGTTAAACGTTACCTTGCTTGCACCACTGCTGTTTGTCTGCGTAGAACACAGAACACACAGGGAGAGGTGTTCGCTTGAGGCGGTGTTGTGCGCCATATTTCATACCCTCTGAAGGGATCGAGCATAGTAATTGCCTCACATGGTACATCGCATTGTGGGAGAAGTATTAAACTTGAATTGGATTATGGGGCTGTACGTGTCAAAACCACAGTCGGATCATGAGGCACGGTGTAGTGGCGGACTCCGGATTAATTTTGACACCGTCCAACGCGCGTCCAGTTTCCGTGTACTCGCTATCGCAACAAAACCGGTGGTACACATGGGATTCATTCTGAATGAGTGTGCGTTGAGCACAGATCGGCTAGTTTGACAGAGAGAGAAAATAATGCAGAGAAAGGCAGGGAGGTTAACCAGAGGTAGTTCCGGTTGGCTACCCTGCGCAGGGGGAAGGGTTAAGAGGGATAAAAAGAGAAACAGAGTGGAAGGGGGAGATAGAAAGAAAGGAAGACAAGCACGAACAAAGCGCGTACACTACAGAACGGTAGGGGGCGGCATTCTTAGAGTCTATCGTGAAGCCCCGTAGACCGCAAGAACGTTAATAGCGCGAGTAAGGCCTTCAACGCGGATGTTCTTTCGGAGCATTGGCCTAAAGCTTTTAGTTCTGAAAGTGGACGATTGTCCAGCTGGTCCAGTACCCTGCACATCACTTGTCTCTCAGCACTGTATCGCGGGCAGACACAGATAATGTGTGCGAGCGTCTCGTCGATGTTACATGTGTCGCACATGGGGCTGTTGGCCATTCCTATGAGGAAAGCATAGGCGTTTGTAAAGGCAACGCCTAGCCACAGACGGTAAAGCATGGTCTGTTCACGTCGTGGTAATCCAGGCGGGAGGTGCATCCGTATGTCCGGAGACAACGAACGCAACCGACACATGGTGAAAACATTTGAGTCCCACAGGGGCAAAGTACACTCACGGGACATCAATCGCAGCCCAGCCGCAGCGTCTGTTCGCGAAAGCGGAATGAAGACTCGTTGACCACTTTCATGTGCCGATCGGGCGGCTTCGTCGGCTTGGTCATTCCCGCTGATGTTACAATGTCCTGGAAGCCACTGAAAGATTATGTTGTGTCCCTTATCATAGCTTTGATGATATATGTGCCGAATTTCTGAGGCCAGTTGTTCATTGGGTCCGTGGCGCATTGGGCTTCGTATGCACTGAAGGGCTGCCTTGGAGTCACTGAAGACTGTCCATTGTTGCGGTGGTTTCTGCTTAATGAAATCAAGTGCAGCACGGAGCGCCGCGAGTTCTGCACCCGTCGATGTGGTCACACATGAAGTTCTTAATTTGATTTCCTCAGATTGTGCCGGGATGATGACTGCAGCAGCAGCGCTGTTGAGTTTTACTGAGCCATCTGTGTATACATGTTTCCGGAATCTGTGCACGTTGTGAATGTGCTCCAAAGTTGCTTGCTTCAAAGCTTGCAATGGCGCTCCAGCTTTCTTTCTGACTCCTGGAATTGTCAGTTGCACTTGCGGCCGGTGCAGACACCACAATGGATCTGGCAATCGTGAAGCGGGCGTAAATTCTGAGGGCAAGTACGACTGATGTCTTACAATTGTTTTAGCAAAAGTTGAAAGTGGCCTTTTTGCTGGCAAGCAAGCAAGATGGTGTGACGGAATCCGAGTCAGGTGTCGGATGTGCGCTCTCAGGACATCTGTATCAATGTAGACTGTCAAAGGCGCGTCTCTGGCTATGGCCACTGTCGCAATCGATGACGTTGTTTTGGGAAGACCGAGACAAGTCCTGAGTGCTTGGGCTTGCACGCTCTGGAGTTTGCGAATATTCGTAGTACAAGTATTACCTATTACAGGTAAGCTGTACCGCAGGAAGCCCAAAAACAGTGCTTGATATAGTTGCAACATTGACGGTACTGTTGCGCCCCAGGACTTCCCGCCGAGAAATGCAAGAAGGTCCACAATGGCGGCCAAACGCTTTGTCATGTACGAGATGTGAGGGCTCCATGACAAGTCTCTATCAATGATGACGCCAAGAAATCGGTGCGTTCGTCTATATCGTATGGTTTGGTCATTAATCCGCAAAGCATACGGGGACATCGATTTACGAGTAAAAGCAACGACTGCACATTTTTCAGCAGAAAGCTCCAGGCCTTGTTTTCTTAGGTATCTTGACACAGCCGTTGAGGCTTTCTGAAGTCGTGCGCGGACTTGTACACGTGTCACGCCTGAAGCCCACATGCAAATGTCGTCTGCATATACGGAGAGCTGTACAGTTTGCGGTAACGAATTAGCGAGACCAACGAGCACCAGGTTGAAAAGGGTAGGGCTGAGTACTCCGCCTTGCGGTACACCACGACTGGTATAGCTAGATGGCGTTGGTCCGTCTTCAGTCAAAACAAAGAAAGATCTTCCATGCAAATAGTTGCATATCCAGCGAAAAGTGCGTCCACCAATCCCTACAGCTTCTAAGGCGTCCAGAATTGCCTGATGATCTACATTGTCGTACGCACCTTTAACATCAAGGAATAGGGCCGCAGTGATTCGTTTCAGATGTTTCTGGTGTTGTACGTATGTTACCAGGTCGATAACGCTATCTATTGACGAGCGGCCACGTCGAAAACCAGCCATTACCTCTGGATAGACGTTGTAGAATTCCAAGTACCATTCTAGCCGTGCAAGTATCATTCTTTCCATTACCTTGCCGACACAGCTGGCCAGTGCTATTGGACGGTAAGATGACAATTCCAACGGGGATTTGCCAGCCTTGAGGAGTGGAACAAGCTGGCTGGATTTCCACGTTGTAGGGACCAAGCCGTCACGCCATGATGCGTTGTATAGGCCAAGAAGGGCATCTCTGGCCTCTTGACCAAGGTTTACAAGCGCAGAGTATGTGATGCCATCGTGTCCTGGTGACGAAGATCGCCTGCAACCAGCAAGTGCGGCCTCCAGTTCTTCGATGGAGAAAGCAGCGTCCATACGAGGATCCCGGGAGCAAGGGGGCACAATGGGAATAGGTGCGCAAGGTGAATACGTGAGCGCCGGACCCGCGATCCTTGAGCAGTAATCTTCGGCTACCTCGACTTCTCGGCGTCCTTGATGTAGGGCTAGAGACTTAAATGGACGACGCTGTTGAGGAGCTGTTCGAAGACCACGGATTGTTCTCCAGACAACCGACAGAGGTTTACGTGGGTCGAGAGACTCACAAAACGACTTCCAGCGTTGATTGTGCAGTACAGCAAGGCGACGCTGAATTTTCTTTTGAATGCGTCTGGCCTCTCTAAGGTCGTAGAGTGATTTAGTCCGTCGGTACCGTCGCTCCGCTCGCCGGCGGATTGCACGGAGGCTCTGTATTTCCGAATCAAAATCTGTGTATTTCTCTAATGGCCGAAATGAGCGCATAGCATCCTGCATAGCCTTGGCGATCTCAAATTCTAGTGTGGACGAAATGCCTTCGTGGCATGCGTCTTCCATAAGGGATTTAAACAC
Source organism: Dermacentor andersoni (assembly GCF_023375885.2). NCBI lineage: Eukaryota > Metazoa > Arthropoda > Arachnida > Ixodida > Ixodidae > Dermacentor > Dermacentor andersoni. The sequence continues at coordinate 200,078,241 of NC_092816.1, read as the reverse complement.
GGGCCAATCTATTGTTTGTTTAAAATTTGATGGAACGGATTTGGTGAGGCCTTTTATCTTCAGGTAGGTAGGAATGTGGTCGCTTCCGTGGGTTTCTATATCTGCGAACCAATGGACGCAGCGAGTGAGGCATCGCGAAACAAATGCTAAGTCTAAACAACTGCTGTATGTCCGGCCGCGCAGAAACGTGGGACTGCCATCATTTAGACAACAAAGTTCATGGTCGCAAGCAAAGGACACGAGGTTTCTTCCTTTCGAATTTATCTTGTTGCTTCCCCAAAGTGAATGATGCGCGTTGAAGTCCCCAACAACAATCCATGGACCAGGTGTCGCATCTATAATGTCACTCAGTCTCTGCCTATCAAAACGACTTGATGGAGAAAGGTAAGCACCCACTAAAGTAAACGCAAGGTTTTGTTGTTTCACGGTCAAACACACATACTGATTAGTGTCATGTGGCCGCACTGGATGAACAACATAAGTCAATTCACACCGTATGTAGATGGTCACTTTGCTGATGTCAGTACAAGTCGATGACACATGAGGTTCATAGCCTGAGATCCGGAGGGGTGTCTGTAGCTTCGGTTCACAGACGACAACAATGGGGAATCGATTGGTGAAAACGTAATGGCGAAAATCACTGCGAGATTTCAGGCCACGGGCATTCCATTGCATAATAGATGCTTCCTTGACTTGTCTGAAGAACGGCGGACGCGGTAGAGCCATTGTGCTTGCTACTCGAGGCTCGCAAGAACCGGATCCAGGCCGTCCAGCACTTGTAGTGCACCTCGAGCAGATGGCGTCTGCATGTCGTTTAACAACACGCGAATGACATTCATTAGAGATCTTATTATGGCGATTACTTGCTTGTCTTGACCTCGCACGTGATCTGTGCCCTCATTGGTTCGCCGGTAGTCTACCGTCGACCTTTGTTGCGCTGGAGGACTTAATGTCGGAAGTGTAGGCCAGTCGTTTGCAGTAGAGGTATTCACTGCGTCATCAGACACCGTGTTGTTAGTGTGGGTGAGCGCCTTGGGAGCACCAGGCTCAGGAAGTATCGGCTGTCTTGCGACGGTATCAGTATTTCTAGTAGACGAGGATCGTCTACGGTGACGGCGGACACTACGCCGTCGTACTTTGGCGGCGGCCGCTCTGTGAGTTGAGTTGTCTCTCACCATTTGTTTGAGTACTTTCCGCTCTGTCTTGTGTCTCGGGCAGTCTTTCGACGATGCTTCATGGGGACCGGAGCAATTGGCACATTTGAAGTGAGTCGCACGGCAAGCATCTGCACTGTGCTGCTCAGAACATCTCGCGCACACGGTCGAATTTTTGCATATGCCGCTGACATGCCCGATCTTCAAACAATTACGACACTGAAGTGGTCTTGGAACGAACGGTCGCACTGGATGACGGAAAAATCCAACTTTCACGTGGGACGGCAAGCTACCTCCCTTGAAAGTTATCCTCACACAGCGTGAATCTCCTAGGCGACGGATTTCAATAATAGGAACATCTGCTGTGGCGGGTTTGACCAAAATAGGCAGATCGTTGTCGTCGATTGACTCATCGACATCATAAATCACACCTGATATAGTATTGCTGTCCTGTGGTATTATGGTGCGAACATTTATCTTGCCCAGCATTTTCACTGTACTCAAGATATCCAATGCTGCTCTGTTCTTGACATCAACCGCGAGAATGTTCTTACGGGTGTTAACTCTCATATCCGTGATCTCGTTTGGAACAACAGCCTCTAGTGTTACAGATACGGCTTGCCTGTTTAGCCGATTCAGGTTGTCGGTCGGCGTCACGGGTAAGAAGAGGATGGTATGAGCCGTGTCATGGGCCTTTGCTGCCGCCGTCGTCCTTGTTGAAGACGAGGAGGCAGTGACGATTCTCCTCTTTCCTTTTTGCCTCACAACTGTCAAGTAGTCGCCGTCATCCGACAGATCTTCTTCTGAAGCAGAGTAGTACAGCAGGGTGTCCTCGCTGCCTGTGTCGCTCATCAGGTGATTGCGCTTCCTCGGAGCGCTCGACGCTGTGACGTCGGTCTCCTCCGGACGTCTAGCTGACTCCGCTTCCATCGCCGAAGGTCTCGGAAGCGGCGCCTCCCGAAAACACGCAAAAATACTCGCAAAATGAGAACAGTAGAAAACGGGGTTCCACACAAGAGCCACTTCTTATGAGACAAAGAGGATGGGCAGGGGCGTCAGTCAGAAATTGCTGCACCACAAATGGAAGTAGAGTGTGAGGAGATGGATAGAGAAATAGAAGAGCAATGCTAGCTGCGCACCTACACGTAGGTGTGCACTCAGTCTAGCCTACATATAATAAATTCATGTCTAATCAAATTAGAAAAATGGTAAGTAATAGATGTATTGGACAGTTAGGGATCGAGAATTTTGTCCGCGCTCGTTCGCCACATAACCTTCCTAACAACTCATTACGACGGTCATCATCTCCATAAGAAGCTTTCTTTCGCGCCCAATACGATTTGTATTTTGCTGCGTTGTAGAATCATTAAGGCGACTCGCAATATCCAACAAACAGACCACCAGCTCGACCTAATATTGCAGGCGACACCGCGAACAGCGGCCAGACCTCCGCCAAATTTGTAATCGATACTGCCGTATCGCTGAAGTGACCAAAAAGAAACTTGCATGCTCCGACAGCACCTACTTTGTTTCCTCTTATCGACTGGCCTGTTCCCCCTCGCCGAGCGAGTCGTTGCTCTGAAAGCAGTTTCGTGTTTACCAACCAATCACCATGGCCGGCTTGGATTCCGGCGCACCCATAAGTCATCCAGACCGCCGACAAGCAACCTGACTCCGTCCAGGCTGGACGCCACGGTGCTGCGATGTATGATGGACTGCACTCACGCTTCGTCGCCTGGTTCGGTGCCGCAAGGTTGAGTTGCCTGTTTTCGGTTAATGCAAACGGGGCGAACTGACGATGTGGAAGGTCAAAAAGTACGCTTCTCTGCACAACTCTGATGACCTACCCCAGCGGGCTAACCTCAGGCTATAATCGCAACTTAGGTGCAAACGCGCGGGTTGTTGACATCACACTTGTCGCCCTTTTTACCCCGCATGAAGCCTCCAATGTACGTGTAACAACTTTAACAGTGTTACAAACGGGAACGCGGGCATTTTGGTGAGGATTTCTGGAATCTTTTAATCCCATTCCCCATCCCTATACAGAGTAGCATGCCAGCAGTTACATACGCGCCGGCAAAATTCTCTGTTTTTCCAATAAAGAGCCCTCTCTCTCTCTCTGGTGAGGATAAAACAGGCGCGTGGGAAAGCCTGCTTACTTTATTTCGCATATCGACTGTACTGCATCTTGCGAGTCGTTTGCAGCAGTTCGGAAGCTGCAGGAGTCCTTAGCCAGTAGGAAATACGAATATCCCTCGAGAGACGTGTTCATGCGCACCGCGGCGCCTGCTCATTGCCACAGTAATTCGCGGCCTACGACGTGCATGGGCAAAGGTGAACCGTGTCAGGTATCATCGTAACGTAACACGTATCAAGCAAAAACGAAACTCTAATCCCGCTGGTGTTCATACAGTTACGCCTGGGGCAATATTCTCGGCGCAAGGATGTTACTTGTGTATGCCTCGTACCTTCAGCAGTGCTGCAAATGACTTCTCAGATGGAGCATAGGCCGGAAAATATGTTAAAGAAGAAAAACGCTTCCTCTCAGGCTTGTTTCGTTGAATGCGAAATGCTGAAGCCTGACAATCCTAAAAGGTTTATTTCGGCAGTCGCTAAGAGGCTGCCTAATTTGCCGCAGCCGCTCGAAGACGAACATATTCAAATGGCCTGTCCACCTCGAAATCGGCTGCGTTGCTAAGGCAACTGCGGCTCGTTCGAACCGCTTCGTAAGCGGCTGTCGCTCCGGCTGAGACTCTTGACACGTTGCTTCAAGTCTCCGCAGGTTCAACTCACTGGTGAATTAGGCTTGTCGAGTCACCCGCGCTAATCTTTCCGCCATCGATAACTTAAGAGCTTCGTGGCCGGAAAAAAAAAGCTGTCATTTTTAAATCTGGTGCGTGGGTGTGGAATTTTTTTAACATATGCGTTAGTGCTGAGACGCGGCGAGGTTGGGAAGCATGGGAACCGGCGAGGCTCCGACGTTGAATCAGGCCGCGCTTAAATGGCGGTCTTTACGGGGAAGCACAGGGCGCGGCTGCACTTCTATAGTTTCATGCACTGCGGTTCGGAATGCAACTGCAAGCTAGTGGGCTGATACAGGCGGGCTATGCGCACTCGCGGGGGAAGCAGTTCTTGGGGGATTTTTCTGTCGACAGCCTTTTCCTACCGTGTGTCTCGCTGCTCCTCAACTGATCCTCGCTACAGAAGATACCCATGCACGATGTAACGGCAAACGTACCGAGCGTACGCGCCCAAATGGATTGAAGTCCCGTGGTCATCCGTGCGCGACTTTGGGCCGCAGTTGGTTTTGTGCGACTTCCGAAGTGCCAGACACTGAAGCAATACGCGGGCAGATAAAGGAGGCAACGCAAACGCTTGTGTCGTCTCCGTTTCAATCTGTTCTCATCTTGCTGCAAAGTGTCGCGCTTGCGTGGCAAGCCTGAATTTGATTTAATTCTGGTTCTTTATGTGGCAAAACCACGATTTTATTATGAGGCACGCCGTAGTGGGGGGGGGGGGGTGCCTCGGATTTACTTTGACCACCAGGGGATCTTTGACGTGCCCACAATGCACGGGAAACGGGCATTTTTGCATTTTGCCCCCATCGAAATGCGACGGCCATGGCCGGCGTCTGCTCCGGCGGCCTCGTGCTTCGCAGCGCAACACTACTGCCGCCAAGCCACCGCGACGGGTTGAGCAGCGAGCATACAGGAACCGCGACGTTGTACGAACGCATTAGAAGATTCGCATATTTGTGGCGCCTTTCGTGGTACATATAGCGTCCACATGGATAGTAATCCAAAGCGGGCACGTGAGGATTTCTTTCTCGGCCCAATTTGTCTATCTCACTTTTTTCATGAACGGCTGGAATACGAGGCCCTGCTTCGAGGCTGGCCATCTCGATAAGTATAGCAACAGGAAGCGTCGTGCTCGCCACAAATTCTTCTTACGCTCGTTCTAAAGCCCGGCCCATCGCCAAGCTTTCAACTTTCACTTGTGTTCCACGCAATGACGGTCTCCGGTTACCTCGTGTGGTCGTCGAAATTATTAATGCGGGCACATCATCGACTTCGAAATAACTTCTGTTTTTTTTTTTTTCGTTTTCTTTGCTTAGTGTTTTCTCTTCTTTTTTCTCTATCTTTTTTTGATGCTGCATCGGCTTCTTATAATTCAGCCGCTTGCCATTAAGGGCCCCGATTTCGGTGGTAGCGTAGACAAAGCGAATTAATTTTTTTTTTACATGTGTGCCAACCACACTGGTCGATGTAGAAAATCAATGCACAATTTTTGTGCCGCGGGGGCTTAAGGCCCACCTTACGCCCACACTGCTGACGTATTAAAAGAAAACCTTGAAGAGAACGCGTGCAATTGAATCTTGCGCGAAAATAGCCAGATTGGGCGGTGCTGGACGCAGATGCTAAAGCGGCTTACCGCCTCGTTTATTTCAACACCTATAAATAGACGGTGCACAAAAGAAGTTCACGCGCTCAAAAAGACGGCCCTAGTGCGAGTAATATATTAAAAGAAACAAAACAGGAAAGCTGACTGCGTGCTTGTTTAGATCATAACGAAAAATAATAAAATAGAAACGTGCCTGTGGCAGACGGCACAGTCTTAGTCACAGAGCTGTATTACTCAGAGAGGCGTACGTCACTTGCACGAGAAAATCAATATGCGTAATCTAAGAATCGAGAAAAAAATGTTCCATTTGACATCCTAGTGAATTATATTAGGACACATGTTACGATTTGCAAATTCGAGCCGGTGACTTCGCAAGGTACATCCACTTTGAACGAATATTCAGGATGAAATTCACGATGGTGGCGACGAAATACATGGTGGCGTCGCAGTTACTTTTGTGCTTTAATGCATAAAATGGCGTTTCCGTAAGAAACTAAGCCGAACGACAGTGCATTTTTACCGCAACTTTGACGGCGCAAATGTGGAAACCGGTGCAATCTTCAGTATTGTACAACTGGCACATTCCAATATATGCCACTGAATAAATAACTTAAAAATTATCACTTAGAGTTCCTTAATACTACGATGATGCCTTTACATTTCCCGTGCGAGTAATTTCCGCCGCTTCTAACAATCTTGTTCTAAGAGTCCAACTACGGTATCTGCCATAGGCGATCTAAGAAAAAAAAATGCATAAAATAAAAATAAAACACCCCGTAACCCTGTACAACCGACCAGCAGCGCGAACTCGATCGCTACCTTGACGAAATGCTCGCCGCCCGATGTTCGTGTTACAATCCTCGAGCACGCTTAAAACAAGCTCCCACGACTGGCTCAATCATTTAGAGCTCGTTCACAAGCAGCACGTATCACGAATTTCATACAAAGAGCACCAGAGGGAAATAGCGAGCTACCCGCGTGCGCCGTCAGCTCATCTATACATGAACTTGCCTTTACCACTGGTTTCAAGCGACCTTGAGGATATTGATACAAGTGTTCCTGAAAGTTCTGTTGCATGATGATAATTAGCCCCCATTCAGTCTGTGATTTGTGATACCCGATAGACTGTCGAGAGCATTGAGTAATTATGACTGTTACTATTTAAAAGGTTAATAATAATGGATGGTCTCACAAGCAACGGTGAGCTTTAGTGACACTCGTGGAAGAACTAACTGTACGTATTCGAATTTGAATTTAACAGCCATCGCAGAGAATGGCGTGATACCATAATTGGTTGCGAACACAAAAACATTCAACTTCTCCAGGGAGACGTTCAGAGGACAGCACGGCACGGAAACGAGCCTAAAGAAATACAATGTGCTCTCACAGAAATTCACCCCTCGTCGCAGAGCAACCCATGTAGAATCCACAGTGTGGCTGCATGATTGCGGTGCAAGGCATTCAGTGTTACCATTGTAAAACTTTATAATACGAACTGAGTAAGATATAGGCTGCAGTGAGAAATAAGCGGCGTGGTCGTCCGGTTGGCCGTGACAACATGCAGTGGCGCCCACTGTCGGAGTCGCTTTTGTGCCGCAGTGTAGTGTTGATGTGTAATGTTCCGTATTTCTAATGTGGACGTTTTGAAAGGTTAAACTGCCTTTCTAACTAAATTCATCACGCTGTTCCTGCTGTGCTTTTTCTTGCGGCACAGTTTGTGTGACTATGATTTAGGCGTAATTATTTGTTTTCAATGAAGGAAATATGTTACAGCACCTCCTATGGGTTGAAAATAAAATTAATTAAATTTTCGGGCTTTACGTGCTAGAATGTGATCGTGAGGCGCGCTGTAGCAGGGGAATAGTTTTTTACGAGCCTAGGTTCTTTTTTTAACGCGCACCCAGTGCACGGTACACGAGCGTTTCTGCATTCAGCCCCCATCGGAATGCGGCCGCCGCAGCAGGGGTCGAACCCGTATCCTCAAGCCAGCAACCCAACGCCCTAGACACCGAGATACCGTGGAGGGTGCCGCCAACAGGTTTGAGCCTGTTTGAGTAGGCTATCTCAAAGCCAATGTTTTCTACTTACGTTGCGGTGAAGAAAGGTACGCCCACAGGAGCGGGATAAAGACGTGCCACAGCCCGTGCTCGGCATGTCGCCACCACGCGAATGGGCCTAAGAGCCATTTCTTTCATTTCTTTTTTTTTTTTTTTTGCGGCGACCGCGAGGTGAGCACTCAATGAAAAATTGGTAACGCAATATTTATTCAGCACCATTTATTCAGGCCAATGTCGTAAGTGGCTCACGGGTGGAAAAATCCGTTGTCCGGCGTTATAAAAAAATTGACCCGTACGGAGTTATGGCAGTCACACCAAAATTGATGGCGCAACCCAAAGCCATTGGTGGGACTTTGATGGTAATTAATGCAATATTAATAATGGCACTCGAACCCGCCACCTTTGGAAGGAGTCTAACCCTTCACCTTTGATGTGACCAAAATTCAATGGCGCCAAAATTGATACTGCCGAAAAACTCGGAAACTCCGTCATTATTTCGCAATATCCTGTCACGCGTCATGATTTCTTGATCGCAACCGTATATTAACGCGATGCTGCGAATCGCCTCGAGGCGCAAGGGCTCGCGCAACGCCAACCGTTTCATCAGCGGATGGGACACACTCGATTCCTAGCGGCTCCTTTCGGAATGTCGGTAGCGCTGTAGGTTGCACATTAGATACGGTTGCCGCCTTCGCCCCCGCATTTATTAGACCCCTTTAATATGTACAAGACTGATCCTCTTTCAGCGAGCATACCTGTTGATGTGAAGACAGATTCTGACACGATAACTTGTACCAAAAAATCTGAGGACTGGAGGCATGTTGTCATGCAGTAATGTAAAGCACTTTCACACGGCATTTTGCTGGACTGGTTCGTGTCACATGGGCACGTTATAAGAGCATAATGTTACACCCACGTTGCACATGACGTTCATTTCAGTCGTCGCTGCGTTACGTTGTGCTGGCCGAACTTATCGCAAAGCGCCGCACGTTATAAGCCGAAGTCGACGACACCAAGGGTCCTATAACTATTCCAATATGTTTTTATTCCAGTCTCCTGACATCAAGTTTACATAAGTGCCGACGCACACATCAGGTGTTGACCCGCACCTCTGCCTGAACAGGTCAATCAAATGCTCGCCTCGTTTATAGGAGGCCCCTTTTGTTTGATTTCAGAAAGAATAACAGTGCCTAAATTGAGCGGTTTTTATTTTCTAATTGTCTGACAAGAGGCAAGGAGTGGAGCGGCTTTCGATGAGGCCGAGCCAACTCACTGAATATGATTAACCGCATGAAGAGGGAGGTGCCGGCTTCTGCGATTGGTCCACGTTCACTTACTTAGCTTGCGGTCGCTTGTTTGAACTCGCGGCGGCGTGTAACGGACAGTGAAAAATGCTGCTAAAACCGTTTCTCATCAAGGAAGAGTTAGAAAAGCGATGTCGTATACGCGCCGAAAGTGCTGTATAGCGTTGTACTGCCGCGTTTAAACGTTTATTATACGAAAATGAGCCCATGCTTCCTGCAGCTACGAGTAGCCAGTGCCTGAGCGACCGGCGGCAGCCACATTCTATTCTTTTCGGAACGTGGCAGCCTCTGGCTATTGAGAAAAAATCCAGTTTCGTTCGGCGTATTAATGCATCTTTATTGCGTACACGTCACTTTGACGTAATGAGCTTACGCGGTTTTGTAACGTCGCGTGACGGGCAGGTGAATTGGGTGCAGCTGGAAAACCTTTGACCCATAGCCGAGGTCTCATGGCGAAAAGGCGTCGTATCAGAAATAACTATTTTTCTTTTGTTCGGTGGAATCATCCATAGTCAGTGTACAGGTCATTTCAGATTGGGAGCAAACGCGGTTTTCGTGACGTCACATGAGACAGGCGAAAGGGGAGTGGTGCAAAAAAGTTCTTGACCAATCACGGAGGACTGATTGCACAATAGGAATAGAAAAGTTTGCAATAGCTTACGTTATAACGCCCCGATGCGCAGACATGGGCCACGAATGAGTTATCCCCTAATCAACGAGAGTAATATAACCACTATGTCGGTGAAATTGGATGAAGGAAACTGGGTTACTGTCGCTTCGCTGCCTTCTTTAAAGAGGCGTCCATTACTTTATGAGAGAACGGCCAATGCAGGCTTACCTGACGTGTCATTATTTCTTCATCGCAAGATCACACTGATACGCCAGATCAGCTTATGTCTGAACACGAACATGTGCCAGAACACGAACACGTATACAAAGGTCAGGGACGAAATCAACGCGAGCTTATGACTCGAGCTTAGTGGGAATTCCTCGCTCAAGAGCAACAATTACAAGCCCCTATCCCCATCGCGAAAGAAGTTCCACGGGTTATCCAGTCTTTTTCAGACAGGGATAAAGACACCATGCTTCTTTCAGTGCACAGTGAGCGTGTGGCCCCACACATCTAAGGGCATCACAGGCCTGTTGTCGTTCGGTTTCGTGCTGCCAGGAGCCGTATCAGAAATAACTATTTTTCTTTTGTTCGGTGGAATCATCCATAGTCAGTGTACAGGTCATTTCAGATTGGGAGCAAACGCGGTTTTCGTGACGTCACATGAGACAGGCGAAAGGGGAGTGGTGCAAAAAAGTTCTTGACCAATCACGGAGGACTGATTGCACAATAGGAATAGAAAAGTTTTCAATAGCTTACGTTATAACGCCCCGATGCGCAGACATGGGCCACGAATGAGTTATCCCCTAATCAACGAGAGTAATATAACCACTATGTCGGTGAAATTGGTCTCTTTAAGAAGGTCGTAAGGTGCTGGGAACCCTATGCCTATTTGGTAGGCTAGAGTCTCGCTCGTTATCTGGAATAAACCAGACAAGTCGCAGCGTTAACTAAAGAGGGCGGCGCACCACCACCACCGAATCAAGAAAGCGCTTTCAATCCTATTAAGACACGATTTGCCATAGTCAAAACACATGATATCACCAGTAACAAGGCCCTTGAAAGGCTACGCTACTTGCATTGCACGTTGCGTCTTTCTCCTCAAGAAACTGAGCGCCTAACCTATGAAATCCTCATTCGTCCCTCCCTCGAATATGGCTGCGTTGTATGGAATCAATACAACGCTGACAATAAAAAACTAGAATCTGCGCAAGAAAAAGCCAGTGCGTCTTTTAAGCCGGAGATATGACAAGGGCTTTTCGCCGTCTAAATTTTCTGTCCCGTGACTCGTATGACTACTCTTGCAGCGCGTCGGCATCTTGAATGCCTAAAATTTATTTACACCTTAATTCATTCGCCTCGTCTCTTCTCTCTAGATAAATATTTGACTTCTTCCAAAGCCTCATCTACGTGGAGCCACCACGCCCTAAATATTTCAACCTTTTCCGCCGGCACTGCTTCCTTTAAATACAGCTTTTTTTCCTCAACAATTGAAGCTTCGAACTCAATACCGGGAAACATACGTTCAATGCCATTGAACGGATTCACGCAAACTTGCTAATAGATGTTTGTATGTTTGTTGTACATCCCACTCCTGCAACAGCTTCACCGAGGCCACAGTATGTGTAAATAAAATAAATAAAATAAATAAAATAAATGACAACACAGGACATAGCACGAGCTGTGCGGGGAAATTCGGGCCGCGGATGAAATGCTTGGCCGAGTCGGACCCTTTCGAGATGCAATATGCAAGCGTCCCGCAACATGTGTTCCCAACGGTGAATACGAGGAGAAAGTCAGAACGAGAAGGCCCGGCGGAAGACCGGACGCAACAGGTCGCACTATGGCTCTGACGCTTGATTCGAGTATCGCGTGCCGCGTCCATCCGGATATCGGATTACTGCCATGCGATGTGACGTCGAGGCCTTGGCACGACGATGGTAAACAGTGCTCCGTGAGATTCGAGCTCCCCCGCAAGTAATGCTGGCGCTGGGCAAAAACACGGCGTGATCGAAGAACCGAGCCGCATTACATGTATACTCTCTACCTGGCCTGCTTATGTAACTGGCGGCGAGCCCACGGCGTCATCTGACTTCGGTGGTAGTGTTGTTCCTGGCCGTTCGTTTCCATTGGTTTGAGAGTTCCTCGTAGCAGGCGTTGCCGAAGACGAAGAAAAAAAAAAAGAGAAGTGTACAAGGATGAAGAAATCCAAGAGGCTCACCGACGTGGATCAACTTGGATGACGTTCGAGCCTACAACGGATTGGAGTGTTTTGACAAACCTGCTTGGCAGATTACTTTTCTGCATAAGCTTTCTCTTTGCCGCAGCTAATCGAAGCGAATCAGTGGATGGAGCGGACTTAGTGTCACGATAATTGAATTGAACGAAGACATGAAAGTTGCAATATTGCTCAGTAACCTTGCCAAATAATGCTGTCGAATATATGTTCGTGTAATTCTGCACGAGTAGTTTGTTGACACGGCAAATAATGGCTTTCGTGGCAGTTACGTGGATTGGTATCATCACGTACAAGATTCGAAGTATATCTTTTCAGTAGAGCAACATGTCGGACCTATTTCATTATGACGTAGTTTTCTGCGTACAAATGAATATCAAACCTTCCAAGCAAGCGCATCCCTGCTTGCAGATTCTATTTGAGCAGTAATACCAAGTATGGATTGATACTTTTCGTATTGGAATTAAACCTTCGTTTGACGTTCAGGCAACAATTGAATAATGGTACGTGCATAAGTATATAAAGCTCACCCTTACAACTCAACAGTGTGCGTTGGCAAATTGGCTTCAGGAAATTTTCATAAGCTAATGGTGCAATTTTTTGCCAGATTCGTGTTATGGGCTCGATTATCAAGGTGGCATAGGCGTCGTATTAGCGGCGCACGCTGACATTAGTGCAAACAGTGTCGTTGAGTATTAGCAGCGTGCAACTATATGGACTCCCTTTGGAATAATGAAGATCACATCGCGTTAGGAGCACTGTGTTATCATTGTTAGAAAAACCTACTCAAACATTTCCCCGATAATAAACTTTAGAGATATCCCATAGAGTTCCACTAACATATTGTAGGTGAAACAAATTAGCGCCTCTGCAACACTGCGCTCAATTCCACAATTATTTGGGCACAATTACAAAAATATATCTTACGTATGCATCACAGGTCATCGCCCGTATAAATCGAGTCCGTATTACTCGTCCGATCTCGCTGTTTCGTGTTTCTTTTTTTTTTGTAAGTTACTCGATCACGGCGAACGTTTGGTCCATTTTTGTGTTAGTGAGAATACCAAACTATGAGCCACATTCCGCGAAACAGCGGCTACTACTGTTGCCTCCCATTCTGGCTTTCATCGATTAGGACGTGCTTCTTCCTGGAGCATAGTTTCGGGTTACATCACAATGCTCGTAGCGAGTGACGTGATGGCGCGTTTGGCGTCGGTGTCGATTGTTTGCCATCCGCTTCGGCGCGTTTGTTACCCGGCCTTCCATGGATTGCGCTCGTTGTTTGCTCAGCCGATTGGTTGGACCGCTTCGGTGGCTGCTACGACATGTTGCAGGTAACGTGTTCCTTCCGCAGGAACCGACACTGGGATGTGACAACGAGGCAGACGTGGCGGACGTCCTTCATTTCTATTTGTTTACACGACACTGTGGCAACGGATGATTCAGCAGAAATTGTTCTTGGGATAATCGGTTTATACTTAAAGCAACAGCCGTAGCGTGCATGGTCGGTGACAGCGCAAATGGCGAAAACGAAGAAAGCGAGACGACAAACATGACCCTTGAACCAGCAACTGAAAGTGTATTGCGACAAAGAAGAATGCAAAACTACACACTTTGTGCATCGCCTGATTCCCGATCAAAAGCCATCGGCAAGAACGGTTAAGATTGACTGGGGATCACGTGATGGTTCAATGTACAGCTGTACATATTTATTCTGTCGCACTAAATTCTCAGTTGTTTAGTTCAGCACCGTGTTTGTCGTGTGGCTTCCTTCGTCTTCGACCCCTGAGCTGCGACGAACCGTGAATGTTAACCAACTTGCCCGATAATGCGCTCTTCTGGCCATAGCATGCAAAGGCAGGTCGATTAGCTTAAGAAAACTTCTAAATTTTAAGCGCGCAGCGTACCATGGTTCTGTACTTGCCATGACAACATCGTTTGCTGTCACAATATAGTTGTATTTTCTCTGTAGATGCAGGTGTGTCGCAAGGGTCATTTTTCGCCAAAAGTGACAACTGCTGACTATTCTAGGCTTACAATCTTATACGCGCGCCGTGTGAAAAAAACATACTGTTGATCATTCGGTCTCGACCGAAAGATGCTGACTACGAATATCTAGATTTTCACTTGTGCACCTAAATGCAATAATTCAATCAAGGTTTTGAAACGTAGAGTGCTGGCCTTAATTGTAATAATTTATCTGAAACGTACAGCCTGAAAACATGTAGTTGATAGTATGTACATAAACGTGCGGCGAAGCACAACAAAAAGGAAAGGAAAACAAAACAAAGAAAGAAACGGAGAAAAAAAATGTAATGCTGCATTTTGCCTTCAAGTGTGGGTGATGTAAACGATTTGCACCTATCGTATGACTATTCCACTTGTTTCTGCTGATGCGAAACACCGGTTCATAATTACGACGCTGTGACGCGAAATATTATGAAGTATTTCCTACCCAAATGAAATGTAGCGTTGCTTATTTTTTATTACTTACGAAATAAGCAAGAATTCGTTATTTAGTCACTGTTTCAGACCATGGTGGCTAGAGAGAAAATTGAGAAAGAAACTGAAAAAGAGATGAGAAGATAGAAAAGGAGGTCAACGACTACGGATTTGGTCCGGGGGCGGTAAGATGAAAACGTGATAGAAAGAACAGCTTTCGAAGTGCATCGGCCTGAGCGGCTGTCTACAGTAAAGCTGTGCATCCTCTTGTGTGTGTGCAGTCCTCCCTCTCTTCTTGTTTTCGTCTATTTATCGTCCATGTATGCTTGACAGCCGGATCTAGGATCTAAAATGGTGAAATTATTACAGCCAAGAGGAAACTGAAAGAAGAAAAAAAAACCTGATAAATGTGGCAGCTGCAAGTTCTAGCCCATACATCCAAATTAAAAAAATAAGAAGAAAATTCGAGGACACCTAAGCACTTCTCATGCGCTGAGAGAGAGAGAGGGAGATAAAATTATAAATGAAAGGTAGGGAGGTTAACCAGCACTAAGCCCAGTTGGCTACCCTACACTGGGGAAAGAGAAAAGGGGACGTAAAGATTAAAAGAAGAAGAGAAAGTGCACTGGGGAAATCATTCGGTCACTCAGTCTGGATCACAAATGGTGACTGAATCCGCTAGCTTTCAAATATCGCAGCAGCGCTTTTGTGGCTTTTTGTAGCTGCGATGTGCTAGTCCATGGTCCCAAGAGCTTCTTTAAGGTGAACGGTTTTCGATCTAACTGATTGACAGTTGTGCAGAGGTCATGTCTTTCATTTTCGAAAGGTGGGCAGTAGCACAGCAGATGTTCTTTAGTTCCCTCCACACCACAGGCATTGCACTCGCGCTATGAGCCATTCTAATCAAAAACGTATATGCATTGGTGAATGCGACGCCCAAGAGTAAGCGGCAAAGCTGTATTTCCTAATTTCGCAGAAGCCGTGGTAACAGTCACAGTTACATAGATGGGTCAAGGGAATGCTATCGATTTTGAGTGAATTCAGGCGTCCATGATAACAGTCCATGATAACGGTACACAAACAAGGGTTGCGCCTTCGTGTGCTTTCCTAGCAGCTTCGTCAGTGAGGTCGTTGCCGGAGATACTGCAATGGCCAGGCAGCCACTGAAACACGACGTCATGTCCTTTCGTGATTTATATGATGGTGCATTTCTCGTATCTCCGATACGAGTTGTTCACAGAACCCGCGACAAAGGTATGACAGAAAACATTGTAAGGCCGCCTTCGAATCGCAGAATATTACCCACCGATTAGCCGGTTGGTTGTTAATATTATACCGACCGGAACGTAGCTCTAGGGAGGACGGGAACGCGAGAGGACGTCGGGGTCTTGACGTACCTCCACCACTTTATAATACCGAGACCAACCAAGTTGTCCAGCGCTGTTTATTCCCAAAAAGGCAACGCCCCAACTCATGCGCGAAGAAGTCGAAGAACAGGGAAGATGATGGCTATGTGCAAATGAAAACGACGAAGTACGTTAATAGTGCTTACAATATAATCAACGGCACCTCGGAGGGCAACAAGCTCCGAACCTGTCGATGTTGTCAAGTGATAAATAATCTATCGGGTGCTTATTGGTCGTGATGGTATAACCACTGCGCCGGTGGAGCTGGTCTGAGTGGAAGAGCCATCCATATATATGTGGACTTGGTTAAAGTAGAAAGTGTGCAAACAATCTAGAGCTGCTTGCTTCAAGGCCAAGGTAGGCAGGTCGGTCTTCTTTCTTATCCCTGGAACCATAAGACGCATTTGAGGTTGTTTTAAACACCACAAAGATGGGGTTGAACGTGCTGATGGTGTGAAGCCCGATGGTAGGGAGGCACGATGGATGCTTACCTCGTTGAAGAAGGGCGCCTGTGGTCGTCGTTCTGGCAGGCAGGCAAGAGAGTTTGATTGCATCCCGGAAACATGACGAACATGGACCCTAAGGGTGTCGGTGATAATGTAAGTCGTGATCGGATGGTCTTGAGCCATTATAATGGTTCCTTCTGTTGAGGCGCTTCACAGAAGGCCTAGGCAAACACGTAGCGCCTGTGCTTGCACGCTCTGAAGTTCTTGAAGATTTCACTTGCATGTTTTAGCAAGCACGGGAGAGCTATAACGTAGGAATCCGATAAAAAGTGCTCGATATAACTGTAACATGGAGCCCACTGAAGATGCCCGTGTTTTGCCGGGAAAAAACTTGAAGACATGAACAATAGATGTCAGCTTCTTCAAGTGGGCAGCCTCAGGGCTCCAAGAGAGGTCCCGGTCAACAATGACACCCAAAAGCCGATGATTTCTCTTGTAGGAGATAGGCTGGCCATGGACGCATACTGGATAACGAAACATCGCTTCTCGCGTGAGAGCGACTGACGCACATTTTTCTGTTGAGGTGGTAAGGCTTTGTGTGTGAAGATAATCAGATGCCTGTGTTGCTGCTTTCTGTAGCGTTGCGCGAACCTGGAGATTAGTAATCGCTGATGTCCAGATGCAGATGTCGTCGGCGTTTCCGGCAGGCAAAATGAGTTGAAAATGCGAAGGCATTAACGCCGCTGAGCGGTCCTTGTAGTTATGATGTATTCGCGGGCAAGAGAGCGTGTTGTGACGCTTGGCCAACTATTCCTAGCTAGAACAAGGCTGGTGGACTTCGATCGGTGACTTCATGATACCTTGCCCGACTGTCATGTAATCTAATGGGGACGCTCCCAAGTAAGCCGCGGCGATTTTGGCGTTACCGCTGTCATCACACCGGGTTTGACAATGTAAAGTTCAGTTCAAGTAGATGTCACAGGGGAGATTATACAGGCCTGTTATCTAGGAGGTGCTCGTTTATAGCAGTGGGCAAGACACTCGGATTTTCTGCGTGAGGTAGTAGGTTCTAGACTCACTATCGCCAAAGTTTTTCCTTTCGAATTCATTCTTTTCGTTATTCGATATTGCGTTACAGCGATTACACAAGCGAACTTAGAACGCAGGCGTGGACCAGGAACGCGCGGATAACACAGGCTTCAGAGAGCGACGATGAAATGGCGTCGCGGCGATGCCCTGCAACACCTAGCGCGCAACTGCGGCCACAGGTGTTCACTTCCGCCCACTCTACTCCGTCAAGGCGCGCACGTAACCTGGCCTCGTAGCCAACGGGAATTTAGGTGCCGTTTTCCTGCCCCAGATTACAGGTGCCACCTCTTTTGCTCGTTGGGCAATTTGATGCTATCGCTTCCAAAGCAAAAATTCACGGTCCACATGGAGGCATGTTAGTTCGTAAACAGCTCCTTTGATTCAATTTAAAATTAAATTAAATTATGGGGTTTTACGTGCCAAAACCACGTTCTGATTATGAGGCACGCCGTAGTGGGGGACTCCGGAAATTTCGACCACCTGGGGTTCTTTAACGTGCACCTAAATCTAAGTACACGGGTGTTTTCGCATTGCGCCCCCATCGAAATGCGGCCGCCGTGGCCGGGATTCGATCCCGCGACCTCGTGCTCAGCAGCCTAACACCATAGCCACTGAGCAACCACGGCGGGTAGATGATTCAATTTCAACGACAAGATAAACAACACTGATATAACTTATGATATATAGCCTATTATGTGATCACTACAGGGAGCAGCTGTAGCCGACGGCAACCTGAGATTGAGGAAATATGCCCCGTATTAAAAGTGAGGGTAGAAAGATGCGTCAGTGCAGTTTCAGCGTTTACAGCAGAAAATCCGTACTACTATCCTAATCCGTAGCCTGTGCATTTGGCAAAGTTTCTCTTATGTTTTATTCCTTAACAGCAAAGTCCAAAAAAAAGAAGTTCGCCGCTATTCCACCACGTGAAAGTGGACGTACAACGAAGCTGTTGCAGACGTAAGACAAGTACCACCAACCCAACTCATGTTAGATGTTAGGCAAGCACCACTCCCAGAAGCGTTCTACGCTGCGCGCACGCTCATGTGCGGATGTGCAGCATACATCTTGATTCATCTAGGCCTTCCGCCAAGCGCAAGTGCCTTATTGAACTAAATTAATGTTTAAAAAATAATTGCGTCAGAAATTGCGTAAAGTACGACTTCCACACAAGCTGCAGTCATGATAGCTTCGAAATGTTATTCGAATATACGAGAAAACTTAAATCCCTTAAGTGGGAACTCAAAGACAAAGCCGTTTTCGAGCTTCCGCTTGTGGTCTGTCTGAGTGACCGCGGCTGCTAGTGGAGTACCATTAGAACAGCCTACATCCTGATTCTTGTAGGCCTTCCGCCTCACGCAAATGCGTTATGGAAGTAATTTAATTTCCCAGATCAAGGTACGTCGGAAAATTCGTAAAGTAGGACATATGCACAACCTGCAGACATGATAGCGTCTAATTATAATTTGAACATACGAGCAAACATAATTCTAGCAAGCGGAAGCTAAAACACAATCCCCCTTTCCAGCTGGCGTGTTTTTGGGTGCGCACGCAGCGAAAGACCCCTACGAACAACAGCCTAGCAGCTTCGTTGTAAAGGCGAGGTGTCGAATAAGTAACAAAACCGCATAAAAATAAAAGCACTGTGACGGAATCTCGTTATTGTGCGTGTGCGTGTGCAGCTAATTCGCGCATTGGCAAACAGAACAATACTGGAACGGCGTAACCATGCCAAAAGAGTAATAAATCTCAAGTCATATTCAGAACCCATCGCAAAAAAAAAAGGAATCCTGTGAAGAAACTACTTCCCATTGGGCACTAAACGAGCTATACCACTGAAGTGTAATCTTCCTGCGCAACCATACATTGCATACGAAAACTCTTTGCGAAGCCATACTCGGTTCACCATTCAATATACATTCTTTCCGTACTGACAATCCAGGTCTCAAAATGAAGCAGATACCACTTTTTATACGGCGAAACTCTTTGTGAGTGTATAAAGAGTCGGAATTCGAATGCTCTCTCTCTCTCACACCCACGCACGCACACACGCCCACGCACACACAAGTGCGGGCACACAAATTATACCCAGGCTTTGTTAAGCGGAGTTGCTGGTTACTAGCGAGTACGACGGACGCCTGGAAGGCCTCATGGCATCAGAGGCACCAAACGCCTATGTACGAAGCTTAATTCGAATCCAGTCTATCCGCAAGAAGCTTTACTCTCCCATTACAGTGCAGCCGCGAATGTGGAAAGGGGCCCTTGTGGTTATTTTTATTCTGTCTCCCGCACGGTCGGAGCCGCCGTTGGATGGATGGATGGATGGATGTTATGAGCGTCCCCTTTGGAACAGGGCGGTGGGTTGCGCCACCAAGCTCTTGCTACTATGCTGCCTAATATCCTACCTAGGTTAACCAATGAAAAAAAAAAGACACTATGAACTACCACGTCCAAACTTTCTGATCCCCTATTGCGAATTGTGCTTTTGTACGTCTCCGTCTTTTGTCGTTTCCCTACTTTTCTTCCACGAATCCTCCAATCACCTCTTACTAATGTCTATTGCGGACCTGTTTGCTTTACCACTGCTCCCGCTGAACCCAAGGGCTTCAAGGAGGCCAGTGGTGCCTAAATCGACCGCTGGGTAGAAGTGTTCACATTCTAATAAAATATGCTCCGTCGTTTCCCTAGCTTTACCGCAGCAAGCACATGCTTCTTCTTCCTTCTCATATCTCGCTTTATAGGTGCGTGTTCTAAGGCATCCCGATCTCGCTTCGAGAAGTAATGAGCTTCCCTTTGAGTTATCATAAATGGTTTCTTTCCTGATTTCGTTTTTTCCTCTTAAGTAGTTACTCATGTCAGGTTTCTTTTCCATTGCCGCCGCCCATGAGATTAATTCAGCCTCTCTGACTTTCCGCTTGACCTTCCTTGTTGCTCTGTTGCCCACCCCACAGGCCGCATACTTGCTGGTAAGCTTCCTAGTTGTTTTCCTCCAGTGTGAATCAATGTTTTGCCTGTACAGATACCTGAACACTCTCCCAGCCCATTCACTTTCTTCCATATTCCTCAGCCGTTCTTCATACTCAATTTTACTGCGAGCTTCCCTCACTTCAATACTAGTCCAGCCCATATCACCCTGCACAGCTTCATTTGTAGTCTTCCCGTGAGCGCCCAATGCGAGGCGACCCACTGACCTTTGGTTCCCGTCGAGTCCTGATTGCGCCCCTGATTTAAAGCAAACAACCGCATTTCCAAAAGTAAGTCCTGCAACCATTACCCCTTTCCACATACCTCGGAGGACCTCGTACCTATTGTATCCCAATAGCGCTCTGTGCTTCATTATGGCTGCATTTCTCTTCCCCTTGACTGTTATGGTTTTTTCCTGTGTTTCCATATATCCATTGCCTTCGTTTATCCATATACCAAGGTATTTATATTCTGTTACCCGAGGTATTTCTTGGCCCTGTATCTCCACTGTCTGTTCACTGTTTTCATTGAATACCATAACACCTGATTTTCTAACACTAAATTTCAAACCTAAATTGTTGCCTTCCTGTCCACAGATATTAGCCAGACGTTGCAAATCGCTTTGCTTGTTAGCGAGCAACACAATGTCGTCCGCATAAAATAAACCTGGGAGTTGCTGCTCTATTACTGTACCTGCCTGTTTGCATGAGAGATTAAACCCGATATTATTTCCTTCTAGCGCCCTCTCCATCCTCACCATGTACATCATAAACAGCAGCGGGGATAAAGGGCACCCCTGGCTCAGTCCTTTGTTGATATGAACTTTCTCCGCGCTCCTCATCCCTTCCCATTCAACGCAAACGGTATTTTCTAGGTAAATCTCTCTCAAAAGCTGTATACAATCCTTACCTAAGCCTTCCGCTTCCAGAATATCCCACAAGATGTTGCGGGCTACGTTGTCGTAGGCTCCTGTAATGTCTAAAAAGGCCACATACAACGGTCTGCTTTCTACTTTTGATATTTCGATAAACTGAGTAAGAACAAACAAGTTATCGTCCAAACGCCTACCTATTCTGAAGCCATTCTGAAGCTTTCCCAAAATGCCATTATTCTCTGTCCATGCTAGAAGCTTTAATTTGATTGCCTGCATTGCTAGGCTGTATATTAACGATGTAATGGTCAACGGTCTATACGAGTGAATTCTGTCTTTCTCCCCCTTACCTTTATAAATTAAATTCATTCTACTTTGTCGCCAACTGTCTGGTATTCGTATATCTTTTAAAGTTTTTTCCACTGCTTTCACCAGAGCTTCCTTACTTTTTGGTCCTAGTTCATTTATCAGCCTAACGGGAACCTCGTCTAGCCCTGTGGCTGTGCGCTTAGGAATTTTCTCTTCCGCTTTCTTCCAGTTTAAATTTGTCAGAACCAGCTCCCTTTCCTGGGTCTCTTTCATGCTCTTTTTTTCTTCAAATACAACCTCGTCATTGCCTTGGAAAGATTCGGCTGTTATTTTCCGGATGTAATTTATTGCCGCTTCTCCTTCCAGTCTGCTTTCATCTTCGTCTAGGATATGTTGTTGTATTGTTGTTGACTTCCTGCCTAATAATTTTATGTGGTTCGAAAATATTCTGGGTGCTTCCTTCTTTTTCTCACGTATTTCTGACAACCAACGTTCACTTTCACCTTTTAATTTTGCTTGCACCAGTATTTGAACCATAGACTTTTTCTTCCGGTATATTTCCCATTTACTAGTTACTTCATCCTGTGACAACTGCGCCTTCTTTGCCTGCCTGTGCTCTCGAGATGCTTTCTGTCGTTCGGCGATCGCTTCTCGTATCTCCTTGCTCCACCAGCTTTTTGGTTTCTTTTTTCCTTTCCAACGAACATGTTGTTTCTCTTTCCGTATTTCTGCCGTTGCAGCGGATGCAATCGCCATCTGGTGGTGCCGAAAGGAACCGACTGGCGCGCGTACTCCGCTGTGATTGGTAGGACTATTCGGCAAGGGAACAGCCAGGCCGCAGCGCCAACCGTCACTAAACCCGGCTAGGTTCGCAAAGAAAAGCTTCGCCTTTAAAACCCCTGACGCATCCCATAATGCGTGCACTCTAAATTGCCCGAAGTGGAAGTAAGCGGAGCCGATATTTATGGTGACGCAAAAAAATAATACAGGCCGGCACGACGGAAAACGACTTGATAGAAAGCAACACGGGCTGCCAGCAGCTTGAGTTCCGTCTTCATACTCCATATTCTATTTGTCGTCTCGTCTTCCAGTCTTTTTTCCAGAACACGATCGTCAGGGCAGAATTGAATCGCTTCTGGATAACGTGGGAAAACGAATTTCGAGACGAGCCGCTGTCTGGTTTGGTATACTTCCTTAGGCGTCCTTGTTTGTACTTTTTAGTTTGTGCCGCAGCGAACGCATTGCGAACCCTACAGCGCGTGGCATGGACATTGGGAAGCTCTACACGCGACAGTTCTCTGGCCTCCTACGGCTATTACAACAAGGGTGCGCGGTGGGCGCATGAGACGCCGCGGTGGTCACTTCGGGGGCTGCTCTCCGAACGGCGCGGGCGCGACAGCGGCACTCATCGCGCGCAGCCAAACTGAGCACCACTACTTCCATACTGATGAAAGCACGTTTACGAGGCGAGAAAATAAACTGGCAAAAAATGAGAATCATACGATTTGCTTTGTTCCGTTCATCGTGAGAAGCCGGCGCATTCGGCTGTTGGTTGGCCGAAACGCCTTCGCGAAAGCCGATCACGTTTTCTCGTCGAGCGAAAACGTGCCCTCCTTTCTCTTCTGAGAACAGCAGGGAGTCCGGCTGCGTAGAACTGCCACGTTCGGGTGTTATCTGGTGGGCGCCGCTGACGATGACGCGGTCTGATGGAGTCGGAAGTGAAGTATCCCACCGTTATGGGCATCGACAACACTCCCTGCTGATGCTATCAGCGCAAGGCGACTTTCTATACGAAGGCATGGGGTCGGTGTCAATGACACAGGCCGGGAGGGGGGAGGGGGGAAGAAAAACGGAAAAGAAATACCGTGCTATCTCCTTTCGTGCATTTCCACGAAAAATGCGTGACCTCATCCCGCCATTCTGTGAAGTTACAGCAAAAAGGAAAGCAAAACGCGATACTGAATAGGAAGAAGACTTAAGCAGCGAAAGAAATGCATAAGGTGGCTTCACAGTTGATTTGTGTGAGAAGCGCGAAGAAGGATTTCATCAGAGAGGAGACGAAAGACGGGTCTTTATTGTCGGGGAAGTTTCGCAAGGATGCGCCCTCTTCATTCGTTCGCTAACAGCTCAGAAAGCGCTGCTATAGGTGGTTTGAGGTGCAGTCGCCCAGGGAGAAATTGAGTCTGCAGGAAATATATATACATTTTTTTTTCTAACCGGTACTTTAGAGAAAACTGCGAAGTTGCTAGATTAAATACGTGAGCTAATAGATGACTTACACATACTTGAGGAATAGAAAGAGGGTTGCCAGGAGGCAGCGGTTACTTTCTGGAGGCTTCATTGTCCTGCCAGATTGCCCCCACAGCCAATCTATAAGGAGGCGAGGGGCCAACAGCCGGTGTTGTCCTCTGACCCCTTTCCATTGCAATGCTTTTCTTTTGAAATTGTGTACTATCACAGCAAAAGAGAACGGCAATATTAGAAAAGAAAAGGCATGTAGCCTTACAAATATAGCCGTGCTCTGAGAGGGCCTCAAGCAACATGAAGTTGACGCCACGTTACCATTAATGTGCGGCTATATATTTTTGGGAGATGCAAATGTCATCAACATGAGAGGTGGAAACACAACATTTTGTCATAGGAGGGTTTGCGTATTGGCTGAAGCATTTCCAACATGGGTATTTGTACTGCTTTGAAGTAAATTAAAAATATATATATATTTATTGATATATTCTGAAGCAACATACATTGCAGGTGTGCAAATGTTTTTACTTACATAGCGAGTGAATCTGAGACTTCCGTGTTTTACCTGTATCTCTGCATATCTCTGTCTTTTGCTGTTAAAGAATTCATTGTTGTTGACAACAGGAATGTTTCTAGATGTGTTGCAAAACGTATCCAGAATGCCGGAGGGGCCAGCTTTCAGGCTGTTTGAAGGTTTCGGTCATTTATTTTGTGTCCAGTTCTATCCATATGAAAACCACGGAATTCTGACTCAATCGAACAAATGCCGTAGAAAAAAAAGTCTTACGTGTGGGTCTTGCCTCTGCGAAAAGTAGTAAGAACGGCTCAGTATTGCGAAATGTTGTTTTCTTGCAACATAAGCTGCACTGTGTGGAAGACGATCTATTTTTCACTCCCCGGTGAAACTTCACATGCGGTACAAGCTACAGTCCCGCTGTCACTTTCGGTTGAGATAAATATTTTGTTCTCTTTCACGATGAGTTGAACGCACTTGTCTTTCTCTGCTAACGCAACTGTTTCTTATGTCATTGTTCAAGGAGCCGTACAAAAGGGGAAGAAGTCTATGCTAGCCATGGCGAACTCCTAATATTATTTGCTCATAGTATAGGTTACGCCAGTCTTTGTACCTGTTTGCCTGTATTTTTTGCTCCCTCTTGTTGAAAATACATTCTTCAGTGTTGTGGTGGGCAAAACTTCTTTATGGCTCTCCTGTTGATTATTTTTTGTTCGTTTTAGCTTCTTTTTTTAAATTGAAGTGAGCGAGAGGGCAAATCTTTCATTTCTGTGAATGAATTTTATGCACCTGACAACACTCCTAAAAGCCTTCGGAAAAATAAAATTACAGTGAGCCTGAATCGGAAGAAGCCCTCAAAAGCCCGGACCTCAAACTCCAACTCAAGGCCGTCCAGAGGGCCCAAGAACTGGCCGAGCGTCACCACGTTCCCGTCCCGACTTGGGCGTTGCCTACTGTTTCTGCCCGAGGAGCTCCTCGCGTGGGATCTCCAACGGCTTAAAACTCTTCAGGATTTCAATAAAGTTCTTGACTGACTGACTTAAAATCAGGCTGCAAACAAACGAGCGGCCGCACATGTGTAATGAAACAAATGATGCAAACAGAGGCAGTGAAGGGCTGGAGAAACGTAAGAAGCAGCGTGCGAAACAATTATTGCGAAGCTGTTCAAGGCACCCAGCCATTGCCCCTGCTAATGGTTTGAGGGCTACGCCGCAGCAACTATATTCTTGCAGAGAAGCACGTTTTGCAGAAAGTCTCGGTTTTCAAAAGCTCCTACCACCCCTTTATATTTTCTAAGCCTTTCGAGAAGTTTCTCTTATCAAGTGCATATTTCAACTTGTTTGATAAAAGATGAAGCTACTAATTCTACAGCTGACGGAATTATGAAAACGGTATCGCCGGAATCTCAATATAACTTTGAAAAATCTAATAATCGACAAGCGAAAGACCATTTCGGCCACAAGTTTTCAAGCTATCTCTCCGCAAAGGTAGACCCATTCTAAAGTTCTAACTTCTAGTTTGTAGATATAGAGTTTTCGTCGGCGGCCTGAAGCGAAGAAAGGTGTAGGTCTTCAAGTTAGTCACCGTTTCAGTATTAAATACGACATGTTCTGCGAGACGTATTGATTTACCCTAAAGGGCCCCTCACCAGGTCTGGTCATTTTGAGCTGACACGCGCAGAGCATACGATGTGCGCCAACGATCGCGTCTGCAAAGTAGTACGTTGCTACGCGCCGCGGAAAGATCTAAAATTTCAAGCCGAACGCTGTTTTTCCTTCTCCTCGCGGCCGGCGCGCTCCAAGCCGGAGCATGACGTATTCGTGTTCTTGCGCCTACGTACTGGTGTCCGCAGTGTGACGTTGCTCGTGGTGACACGTGACTTCGAGAAATATTCAATACATCTGTTATCTATGCCATATGTTGCTTGACTTGACGAACCGAAATTTAGAAAACTAACAAAACGCACAAACAGAATGTCTGCATGTTTTTTTTTTGTTTTACTTGGCACCCAAGCAAGCGAGATGTACGTCCGCTTCGTCTACTTGTTCCCACGATCGTGCGGTCACGTGCGCAGGTACCGAAACTATGCCATTTTTTACCGTATTCCACCCCCGTGACTATGCTTTGCGATCCGCTTGTTCTGCCTTAGTATTCGCGTAGCACTGAATTACACAGCTAGTCACGTGTCCTTGTGCGCTGCCCGAACGAGAGAACAGCTCGCGCGCGACGCCCTCAGCGGAAGTGCGTAGCTCCGAAAAAAAAAAAGCGATGAGAAAAAAAAAACAAATGTTGGTGGGGCCTGCGACGTATGCGTCATGCGTCCTCGAAGTCCAGTACGGGAGAACGCAGGGAAGAAATTTCGCTTGAGGAGGCTAGACGGGGCGAGTGGAGAGAGCGTCTGGCTTGGCAGTGGAACCCGCCTGCTGAAATCATGGGTTCGCGGCACTGATATATTTCTATCGCGGCTATTAATGAGCCATTTAAAATTTTTTTTCCGGCAGAGCGCTCCCTAGAGGACACGTAACAACTTCCAATGTATAACCAAAATTTGCTATGGGGCCTCGTTAGGGGCCCTTTAACCTTGCGAGCGTTGAAACCACATCGAGTTCAGGGAAAGTTTGCTGTTCATCAAGCAAAAATTTGTAATTATTCTATTTTTATTCCGCAACCAAAATGTTGTTTGACATTGATGTTTTAACGTGTAGTATCAAAAACAATTTATTACATATTTGCACCCTGTCAAAAATTATGAGGCGAATGTTCAGGCAAAGCTAGTAAAAAAGTTGCATGAGCAGAAGCTCCTGCGCGTGCAGTGTAATGCGTCGTAGGGGCTGCCGAAAAAAATATATGCACGTTAAATCAATAACCGCCCGAGACGTCACTAGATTGCATTTGCAGCCTACTCAATAGCGTTTTCGGAAAAGGCATTTTAATGTGTTATTCGCTATATCTTTCATTGAACGGTCGCTTCGGGATATAGCGCTGGTTTACCATCATGTAGCTAGTTGTTGGGATTCGACGGTGTTCTGTGATTCGCAGCTGTCGCACATGCGAATAGTTTTGTTTGAGGCTCTGGTCTCACGGAAAGGAAAGAAAAAATACATTTTTCTGCCTAATTTGTTGTGTGAACTAAGGAAATTTTTGTTTAAAATGGAATGTTTGGACCTGCGATCTGGCGACACCTTCTAATAAAATAAGTGTCCAGCACTACGCGAAACGAACCTCACATCATCTTGTCCGCAGCGAAGAGACATTTGATCGGCAAGATGAGATATCCGTACTTTAAGTAATCCGATATGCATTAAGTCAAGATGTCAACATAGCCAGGACAGGGTGCCAGGCTACTGCTTATTACGTTGACGAGGCAAAAACTCAAGGAAACATATGAACGCATTTGACCTCGCTTTCATTAGAGACCTTTGTTAGCGATCGACATTGATCGTGCTCATTATTCTTTAGGACTCGCAGCAAAAAGAACAATGCTATAATTTCCAGGTGCGTTATGGTCACGATGCGCCTGTCGTGCACACAGTTACGCCACATAACACGAAAACGACCAGTATGAAGTCTGTTGTCGGTCGAGGCACACGGCTACACGGACCAAAATGACGCCGCGAGATTGCATGCGACCACTGGAATATTGTGCTGCGCATTCCTCAGCCGATCCACCGGCAGTGCTCATTCAACTGGAGAACAGGAAAGAAGCCGCTACATCGTGAAAAAGCGTAGCGGGACAGCAATAAGTAAGAAACGGTGCCACTACCGGTTACAACGGTTACAAAGGTAGGGTAGCTGCAGGCGCTAAATCCATCGGCGCCGCTTTTTCGAAGAATCACCGGGTTTCGTAATGAGCGTTTTGGGTCTGTGCCGGGCCACGCGCTACAAAAGGACCTGAAGTAAAATATGCGATACATCTGGGTATTTTTCGGCTAACTTTGTTCGCTTCCTTCACATTGCCGTTCCTCTCCTTGCTCTCTCTCTCTCTCGTTGTTCGTTTCCTTGCGGCGATAGCAATCGGCATGGCACACAGCATTCTGCCTTTGGCGGAAGTATATGCCTTTCGCCGAGCATGTTTTCACGAAGAAAGCAGCAGCAGAATGCAATGTCCGATAGTCCTGTGAGCCGTAGGGAAGGAATCCGGTTTTGTCCTAAGCTCGCATTACACTAGCTAGCTGGATGCGACAACTGCGCGAAAAAGACGTGGACGAGCAAACAAACGACAAACATGGGCGCCGTGTTTGCCCTTTCTTTGCTCGTCCACGTCTTTTTCGCGCAATCTTTGTTAAGTTGGAAGCAACCTTTACGTGCAGATCAGTCCTTTTACGTGATGCACCGCAAGAAATGATTACAATAAATAAAAAAAACTGTGGTTGCAAAATGCAGTACATCTGCTTTATGTAGAATTCCGGTTTAGGTGGAGGGGTCGGCAGTGTTAGGCCTTCCTTCAATTTTTCTTCTTGTTTCTAGACGGGGATTAAGTGACAAATCGCAAAACGGATGCTTCTTCATTAAGAAAAGCTTCTAATTCGCCGGCCATGTCCACTAACATTATCCCTGGCAACACAAATGGAGGATGCACTTTCTTGCGGACCGCTGTTTGGGACGTACAGTCAGCGTAGTGAATATATGGGCCGTGATAGTCCTGATTGAAGTGAAGTGCTTGACGAAAACTGTGGCCACAATTTATCATAGTCAAAAGAAAACGCAGACGTTGACCACAAACATTTGTTAAAAAAAAAACAAGAGGTTTTAGAGAACAAGACGATTGCGGGCCCGGCTCCCCTATGGGAGCCGAAATCTCTTGTTTTTATTCGTTGGCGTTTGTGGTCCACGTCTGCGCTTTCTTTGCGAGGAATGTTTTCTTCTATGTGTGGGAAACAGTTTTGGGAAAATGTTTTCGCACCAAGAGCTTCGCGCACGGGGATGCCTCTAAGATAGACTGACGTCACAATTATTTCGCGCGCACCGCTCTGTCGTTGTCTGTTCTTCCGCTTATGCTCTTTCGTTCCTTTACGTAAGCAAATATTCATATTTGCTTGCGCTTTCACGTCGAACCAACGGGACCAAGTTGCCATATTCACTGAACTCAAGTTCATGAGGCAATAGACGGAAGGTTCCTACAAATAATTCATTGGAGATATTGGAATCATGGCCGCGCCATCTGCTTAAAATGTCAGACTGAAGAACCAGACGGGAAGTGTGTGTTTGAATGCGCTATATCATGACTCAGATCAACTTAAATAAAGAGAATAAAGTTACAGGACCACTGTGCACGAAACCTTGCTAGGTGTGCATACGAAAACTATAAGTTTCATAAATAATTAGTTTTGAATAAAACTGCAAACGTTCTAACACGTGTCACCTCCAATATATCCTTCCACAATTCCCATTACTCTAATGCAGCACCCCGTCTACGTTATAGCGGCAATTCCCCAGTCGTGGAAGTTAGTATGACAATAGCTTCGTTATTGAGGCTCACGAGAGCGTGAAGAGTTTATAGTCGCGAATGTGGGAAGTTTGCACTGAACATTCGCGTAATCAATGCCTCTTCTCTTCCGTCACAAATACCGCGCTAATAAAATTTGCAGCTTATTCTGGCGATCTAAAGCTTTCGTCATATGGCGCTGCACAATATCTGATGCAACATATCCGTGCAATCAAGTGCAAACGACCGCCGCAATAACTTGTCGCAAGTTGAGCACGTTTATTGCGGGATATCAGAGGAGAGTGCGTCGCTGATGGAAAGGATTAGTAGGAAATTACAATCGCGTCCTCTTTTCGTACGTGGCCCAGATAAGGCACGTTTGTGCACAACGCCAGTTTTCTCTTTCAGCGGAACGCGGTAGCGGAAATCCTTTAATTACGCAACGGCAATTTCATGATACTTCTGGAGAGCCTTCGCGCCGCAGTTGTTCTATGTGCCCAAATGTGCCAGGCTCTGCGCGAGTACAGAAAGATAAATTATCGCGTGCACGTTTTTAAGCATTGATTTGCAAAACAGTTTCAGGGAAGCTTTGAGCCGGTGACAGAGGGTAGATTTCCCGATCAGGCCGCTCATTGCTACAGAAGTCTCCGTCTTTCCTATACACTCATCGAATTACAGCAGTTGCTAAAAAATTTCTCGTGCCAGTGTTGCTTAACTGAAGCCAGTTTAAACAAAAATTTCCCAAAATTCTGTATTTAGGCCGTTTCTGTATCACGTCTCGAGTTTAACCTCGCACATGAGTGTGAAGTGACGTCATCGACCAGTTGGATTTATTTTATTGTTTTCCGTATTGTTCGGCGTATTCTACAGCTATTTCGAAACCCCATAGTTCCTCAGCCCATAGACGAGTATCCGTGAAATGGCTAGCAAGAAAGTACTTCCAGCCTTGCCACCTGATCCACTGCCTAAATGTATCTATCTATCTATCTATCTATCTATCTATCTATCTATCTATCTATCTATCTATCTATCTATCTATCTATCTATCTATCTATCTATCTTTCTATCTATCTATCTATCTATCTATCTATCTATCTATCTATCTATCTATCTATCTATCTATCTATCTATCTATCTGTCTGTCGATCGGAAGATCCTCATAGAAGAATCGGTGCGAAGTACGTGGGCCATCAATTATGGAGCCCTTTTACAAACTACTTTTCAAGTGCAATGGACATAAACTTAACGCCACAAAGCCTAATGTATTGCTTTTTATAGGACGCGTTTATTGCAATTACATTCTTGCTTATGAGATCCAAACTTAACGCAAAGCCCACAGTACCGTTTTTGATACACCGGTGCGAAGGTGAAGTTCTCGATAACTTAGAGAAGACAATACTAGATCATTCTTTCTATACCTATTGCCTTATATTTCTAATAAGATTTATTACTTTCTTGGTGAAAATGTTCTCTCCACGGCCGGAAATAAAAGTGACATAGCTGTTTTGGTTCTTCTTGATGCGAAACAGTATTCAGTCGGTGGTTTTGAAGAATACGAAGTGCTGTTGTGCGTCACAGGTAGTACCGTAACATTCAATGCACAGCTGACACTGTTTAGCAAGCTGAATTTCCCAATTTATCTTTGCTCTAACGTTTTGATTTCTCTAATGCCGATGACAAAGGGTTTGTAGCTTGAAGAAGCATTTCAACTGTGCTTGTAGTAAAATCAGGAAAAAGCCCCTGCAAAAGCAAAACGAGATGTTTACTTACAACGCACATTGTGATAGCCATCACCTTTGGTTTTCTCATTTTCATTATGTCAAACTGGTCTTCTAACACTGTGACTTACTCGTGCATAATATACGTGCATCTGATTCCTTATGTTCTAGCACAACCTATTAACTTACCACCAACAATGTTACATTATTCAAAATCAATATTACATGTTGCCCTGCATTTATAACGTTTCAGTACGGATTATTTTGAAAATGGGGAACTGTGCAATTCCTACTAATCTCTCATATTTTGTTGTTAGGAACTCTCATGTGCCTAGCATGGTACATGTAATACCGCCGGATTCAATGCATAGATGACTTTTTTTATACAACCTGATTTTCCCAAATAATCTGTGCTCCAACATTTTCATTTTCTGTAATGCCAATTACTCGTTTGTTGTAATTTTGACGCATTTTCCAGAATTTTACACGTTGAGACTTTTTATCGAGTTTACTTCGACGCACAAATTTTTGCTTGCTCGTAGAACCACGCGCTCGCCACGTGAATATCGATCAAGAGACACATTCACTTCAGCACACTCGAGTGAATGCATTATGATCTCACTATCCTGTTTATGATCTGCACAGGGGAATTGCCTGACTGTCAGGGTCAAAAAGTCAATGTAGGATTGTCATATAAAAATAATAAAGGTTAAGCAATCTATCACAGAAATCGCATCAATCTGTACTGTTTGCGTCTTCCCTAATTTTAAGTGTCCGCCCTGGACGGCAGCATTCAGCATGCTCGGAGGCGAAACAAAGCGTGTAACGAACGAAGCGGCCCCGAATAGCGGTCCACCACAACTCACCGAAAAGTTGTCGACGATGCTGGCAGCGGCGGACGTGTCTTTGGTCGTCAACGGTCTCGTCGGCGAACAACGGTGCTGCGCGGATCGAAGGTTTCAGTAGAAGACGCTGACGGGGGGGTGCTGCTGCCGCAGATGCCGATGTGTGTGTGCGTGCGTGTTCAAGTCCGGATTGCCTGTCCTGGTGGCAGCGTCGACTGGCTCGGGGTTGTGTCGGGACCCGGGCCGACCGGCCGGCGCGCTTATATGCAGCGCCTTTCGAACCACGTGACGAAAGGCGCGCCCGGCGCCCATTGGCCCGAGGCGGCGCTGACGGCGCGCCCCGACTCCCATTGGATGTGGGCGCGCGCGCGGTGGTGGGGGCACCTGTTGAAAGAGAACGGTCGCGGAGAAAGAGCGGTGACGGGTGCGGAGGACGAAGAGTACAAGAAGCGGGGACCCGTGGGCAGCGCGCGCTGAAAGCTCAGAAGGGAGGAGGCGGGCACGCAAAAGATATGAGTGAGGGAGACCGCTCGGCCGCTCCCTCGGAAGGTGAAGTTAAAAGTGAGTTAAACCTGCGTACGCCGACGTCGCACTTGCCGCTGAGAAGACTCGTCAAAGTGTCCATTACTTGCGTCTAGGTGTCGCTGGCGGTCCCACTCGTCCCTATATATGCAGTACTGGAACGTGAACTGTGTAGTGAAGCCGTGGCACGGTATGGCTGCACACACGCAAGCTTGTAAATCTTGTGTCAGCTTGCAATAGTGAATTTACGTAGAACATTTAGGCGGGCGATTGCGAGTAATCAGGGAATGTGATTCGTTGTGAAAATAACGAACACGTCGATGTGTTTGTCTAACAGACCTGCAGCAGTCAACAATTTCACTTCTACGCTGTGCCGTCGCGTAATGGCGCTACATGCGAGCCCGGATCCACTTTGCGAGTGCGATTTTGAGTACGGGCGGATTATTGAGCTTCCGCTCGCTGAATAAACGTCGCCACCGGGCAATTCGCGCTCAAAGCACTGCTCTGAACATCTGTTGCAAATAGTGATGATGAACTTTCTCCCGCATCCGCGAAAATTATTGGAAACGGGCTTTCACGCTTGAGGAATTTGTTTGGAAATGATCCGTGACAACCTTATTCATCGGACAACGACGTCGACGTGGTCCTACGCCTTCTTCCTCGCTCATTTCTCGCGACGCTCTTTAATATAAAAACGAGCAGTGCAATGTGTCTTTCCTCCTCGCATCACTGTGCTAACGCGATATTGCCCAAAAAAGAATGGTCAGGCGTTTGTGTCTACTCCTATGTATGCACATCTCCATGCCAGTTTCGGGGCTTGGTTTGTGATTTCATGGCAATTATGTCTGGTAGAGATGGAGTGCAACAATGAAACGTTGTGGTCCTATATCCTTTGCTATTGTCACACTACTTTCTTCAGGTGCTGATAACGTTAATTAATCAAATAACTGTATTTACTGTATCGGGAAACAATGAATCGCGCCGTACTAACGACCTAAAAATGCCGTTCAATGAGTGACTACTGCTTATAGAAAGTGGTAAAATCATAGAAATCATAGAAATCAGCGGGACAATTTTCCATCAGTCATTCTTATGGACGATAAGTTTGATTACTTATTACTGAAACGTTCGGAACTTTGAACAGTTCAAAAGCAGAGGTGTGGCACCATTAAGTAAAATGCAAAGAGAAAAACAAAACGAAAGAGAAAAAACGAATTGCACAGAAATACTTGTTACGCGTACTAGCATAAACATCGGAGTCATCTTCGCATTAAGCTGCTTTCAAGGCCCGCTGTAGAAAAAAATGCAAGGCTTGGAGCGTCAATTAGGCTTACGATAAATTATATTTCGCCCAGGCTACGTCGCACAGCGCCGACGACGTCTCAGCGTAATGTAACCGGCGCACGCGCAGAAGCCATTGGTGGTTCTGCCACCGCCGGTTCTCGGCGTGGTGCAGTTGCGCAGTGCCTTGCATGGCTGTGCGCCACTCGGATGCGTGGATATTTTTTGCCTGTCGGAGAACATCGGTTGGATATAAATTTCGCGATGAATTTCCCGAAGCCGGCGAAGCTGGCATTTTAGCATATGCAATCGTAACCCCTTGTCTCCTTCGAAGAACCATGCGATGAACAAAAGTGACATCGATCTTTCTTGAAAAATACGACACCTGTGTTGTGGCGCGATCGAATGCACGGTCAAAAAAAGGGACCATATTGGCTCAACTTCGCGTAGGGAAGCAGATTATGTTTATTGATATGGTGAACTACGCCATTACCAGCACATTTTGCTTGTGAAATTGCTGAAGCGTGTTGCGTGCATTAAGCCCAGTCACGTGATTACTGAGTCTAGTTCCCCGACAGAACTTTGGGGCCGACAAAGTGATGCACAAGGTCATCTTGGCACACGTGAAAATGAATGAGATGGAATGATCAGTGAGCGCGCGTGTTTTTGTGCCACCTAGGAAATGATAACGCAGATAAGACAGCTCGGACGTCAAACCAAGAAGACCGTTACGTCACTATTCCTCTCTCAAGGACAGACGCTGCGAGACAGCTTTGCGTTCTAACACGCACGCTCTCGTTAGCTGAGTGGAACACTGCGCATACAAGGGGCATCAGACTGCACAGACTCAACCCTTCTCTGCTGCTCAAATCTCCGGCCAGACTGCACCGATGCGAAGCGGCTCTTCTGTGTCATTGTGGATGGGAGTTGCCTTCACAAAAGCTTATTCAGCACTCATTGGAATGGCTCACAGTCCTGCATGTGATGTCTGCGGCTGCGAGGAGAGCACTGACCACCAATTGTGCCGCTGTACTAAGTTTGAAGCACAAATACAATCCTTGACCAACGCACTCAGGAAACTAGATGATCGTGTGCTTAGTGAACAGATAATACTAGAACACCGTACCCACCGATCATCGGCTTAGAAGGTACTAAAGCCGCTTCTGTGCTTTCTGAGAACATCTGGCCTGTGCGAGCGCCTTTGACTCTGTAGTGCTTTTCGTCGACCTCTCTCTACGCCTATATATATATATATATATATATATATATATATATATATATATATATATATATATATATATATATATATATATATATATATATATATATATAGGCGGTTCTTCAACACTGCAGTCCTTCAGCTCTGACGGAACTCCATACGAATGCCAGTGGCATAGGTTTTGGTGCCGTCCTAGTTCAACGCTACAGTGACCGCGCACCATCATCATCATCATCAGCCTAGTTACGCCCACTGCAGGGCAAAGGCCTCTCCCATACTTCTCCAACTACCCCGGTCATGTACTAATTGTGGCCATGTTGTCCCTGCAAACGTCTTAATGTCATCTGCCCACCTAACTCTCTGCCGCCCCCTGCTACGCTTCCCTTCTCTTGGAATCCAGTCCGTAGCTCTTAGTGACCATCGGTTATCTTCCCTCCTCATTACATGTCCGGCCCATGCCCATTTCGTTTTCTTGATTTCAACTAAGATGTCGTTTACCCGCGTTTGTTGCCTCACCCAATCTGCTCTTTTCTTATCCCTTAACGTTACACCCATCATTCTTCTTTCCATAGCTCGTTGCGTCGTTCTCAATTTCAGCAGAACCCTTTTCGTAAGCCTCCAGGTTTCTGCCCCATATGTGAGTACTGGTAACACACAGCTGTTGTACACTTTCCTTTTGAGGGATAGTGGCAACCTACTGTTCATGATTTGAGAATGCCTGCCAAACGCACCCCAACCCATTCTTATTCTTCTGGTTATTTCAGTCTCATGATCCGGATCCGTGGTCACTACCTGCCCTAAGTAGATGTATTCCCTTACCACTTCCAGTGTTTCGCTACCTATCGTAAACTGCTGTTCTCTTCCGAGACTGTTAAACAGTACTTTAGTTTTCTGCAGATTAATTTTCAGACCCACCCTTCTGCTTTGCCTCTCCAGGTCAGTGAGCATGCATTGCAATTGGTCTCCTGAGTTACTAAGCAAGGCAATATCATCAGCGAATCGCAAGTTGCTAAGGTATTCTCCATCGACTTTTATCCCCAATTCTTCCCACTCCAGGCCTCTGAATACCTCCTGTAAACATGCTGTGAATAGCATTGGAGATATCGTATCTCCCTGTCTGACGCCTTTCTTTATAGGGATTTTGTTGCTTTCTTTGTGGAGGACTACGGTGGCTGTGGAGCCGCTATAGATATCTTCCAGTATTTTTACATATGGCTCATCTACACCCTGATTCCGTAATGCCTCCATGACTGCTGAGGTTTCGACTGAATCAAACGCTTTCTCGTAATCAATGAAAGCTATATATAAGGGTTGGTTATATTCTGCACATTTCTCTATCACTTGATTGATAGTGTGAATATGGTCTATTGTTGAGTAGCCTTTACGGAATCCTGCCTGGTCCTTTGGCTGACAGAAGTCTAAGGTGTTCCTGATTCTATTTGCGATTACCTTAGTAAATACTTTGTAGGCAACGGACAGTAAGCTGATCGGTCTATAATTTTTCAAGTCTTTGGCGTCCCCTTTCTTATGGATTAGGATTATGTTAGCGTTCTTCCAAGATTCCGGTACGCTCGAGGTTATGAGGCATTGCGTATACAGGGTGGCCAGTTTCTCTAGAACAATCTGACCACCATCCTTCAACAAATCTGCTGTTACCTGATCCTCCCCAGCTGCCTTCCCCTTTTGCATAGCTCCTAAGGCTTTCTTTACTTCTTCTGGCGTTACCTGTGGGATTTCGAATTCCTCTAGGCTATTCTCTTTTCCACTATCGTCGTGGGTGCCACTGGTACTGTATAAATCTCTATAGAACTCCTCAGCCACTTGAACTATCTCGTCCATATTAGTAACGATATTGCCGGCTTTGTCTCTTAACGCACACATCTGATTCTTGCCTATTCCTAGTTTCTTCTTCACTGTTTTTAGGCTTCCTCCGTTCCTGAGAGCCTGTTCAATTCTATCCATATTATAGTTCCTGATGTCCGCTGTCTTACGCTTGTTGATTAACTTAGAAAGTTCTGCCAGTTCTATTCTAGCTGTAGGATTAGAGGCTTTCATACATTGGCGTTTCTTGATCAGATCTTTCGTCTCCTGCGATAGCTTACTGGTTTCCTGTCTAACGGCGTTACCACCGACTTCTATTGCGCACTCCTTAATGATGCCCATGAGATTGTCGTTCATTGCTTCAACACTAAGGTCCTCTTCCTGAGTTAAAGCCGAATACCTGTTCTGTAGTTTGATCCGGAATTCCTCTAGTTTCCCTCTTACCGCTAACTCATTGATTGGCTTCTTGTGTACCAGTTTCTTTCGTTCCCTCCTCAAGTCTAGGCTAATTCGAGTTCTTACCATCCTGTGGTCACTGCAGCGTACCTTGCCGAGCACGTCTACATCTTGAATGATGCCAGGGTTCGCGCAGAGTATGAAGTCGATTTCATTTCTAGTCTCACCATTCGGGCTCCTCCACGTCCACTTTCGGCTAACCCGCTTGCGGAAAAAGGTATTCATTATACGCATATTATTCTGTTCTGCAAACTCTACTAATAATTCTCCTCTGCTATTCCTAGAGCCTATGCCATATTCCCCCACTGACTTGTCTCCAGCCTGCTTCTTGCCTACCCTGGCATTGAAGTCGCCCATCAGTATAGTGTATTTTGTTTTGACTTTACCCATCGCCGATTCTACGTCTTCATAAAAGCTTTCGACTTCCTGGTCATCATGACTAGATGTAGGAGCGTAGACCTGAACAACCTTCATTTTGTACCTCTTATTAAGTTTCACAACAAGACATGCCACCCTCTCGTTAATGCTATAGAATTCCTGTATGTTACCAGCTATTTCCTTATTAATCAGGAATCCGACTCCTAGTTCTCGTCTCTCCGCTAAGCCCCGGTAGCCCCGGTGACCGCGCACACGTGATCGCATATGCAAGCCGCTCATTAAGTAGACCCGAGCAGAATTACACTGTCACGGAACAAGAATGCCTCGCGGTAATATCTGCGGTTCAGCGGTTTCATTCTTACCTGTATGGACGCCTCTTTACAGTGGTCACCGACCACCACTCATTGTGTTGGTTTGTGAGTCTTCGTGACCCTTGTGGCCGCCTTGCGCGCTGGGCGCTCCGACTGCAAGAATACAGCTTCACCGCATCTTATAAGAGCGGTAGACGAAACGCTGATGCGGACTGCCTCGCGCGTATGCCACTTAGCACTACGGACTGTGACG
Organism: Dermacentor andersoni; assembly: GCF_023375885.2. Lineage (NCBI taxonomy): Eukaryota > Metazoa > Arthropoda > Arachnida > Ixodida > Ixodidae > Dermacentor > Dermacentor andersoni. The sequence continues at coordinate 200,039,968 of NC_092816.1, read as the reverse complement.
CCGACGACTTCGATCACCTCGTGGCTTCTGTGTCGCCGCGTTTTCCAGACTTCGACTGCTTCAAAACCGAACAGCGAAAATACCATAAATTAACACCGCTCTTCACCGCTACAACCGCTTCGACGACAGCAAACCATTTCTGTGTACGTGATGGACTCCTGCATAAAAAGAACTTTTCCAGCACTGGCGCACGTTTCCTCCTAGTGGTACCGGAGAGCCTTCGCACAGCGATTCTGAGTGCTATGCACGATGACCCTACGTCTGGCCATTTAGGTTCGGCGAGGACGCTCTACCGGATTCAGGAGCGCTTTTATTGGCCTGGAATGCGACAGTCTGTTGAGACGTATGTGGCCAGCTGCATGCAGTGTCAGTGCCACAAACGGCCATCTACACTGTAAACAGGTTTGACCCTTTTAGGGAGTTTTGGCCTCGTTGCATAACTCAAGCCCTTAAGGGAGGACAATATCCTCCATTCGAACGGAGTTTTTTTTCACACCCTTGTGTTTGGTGGTTTTATGGGGAATTATGGGAGTTTTTTAATTCTCCTTTGAACACCAACCCCTGAGCGGTTGCAGGAGTCTTTATGGGGAACGTTGGGAGTTTTTTATTCCTCTTTTGAACACCAACACTATGGAAGTTTTTATGAGGAGCTTTGGGAGCTTTTACAAGTTGACATGGGTATTTTAATTTGCTGCTTATGGGAATTTATAGGAGAAGCGGTGGGAGTTCTTAGGTACATTTTCGGAAACGTTTGGCTTCTTAAGGGAGTGTTGAAGCAGACCTTTGGGAAATTATTTTGCCTCCTTATAGGAGTGCTTAGGTGTAAACATGGGAGCAACTGTTCCCATATTTTGGGAGCTTTGCGTAAGGGAGCAATTATGGTTAATTTTGAGAGTTGAATTTTTGCTTTTTATGGGAATGTATAAGAGAATGTTTGGGAGTTAATTTTTACAGCTTTAGGGAGGCGTTTTATTAAGGGAGTTTTAAACAGATGTTTTGGGAGTGCATTTTAGCTCTTTATTGGAGCTTTTACAGGTAGGTCTGGGAGTTTATTATGCGCCTTTTGGGAATTTTACGAGGTTGAAGGGAGTTTTTTTTGTGTGTGTTTAGTATATTGTGTCTAACGAGGTGCAAAAATTATGACAAAGCAATAAAATGTCTGAAAATTTATTGCAGTTCCAGAATCAAAAGTGCCAGCATGACAGTACAATCAATGACTATTAGCATAATGAAGGTGGAATAATTCAAGTTGGATAGAAACAAGCAAACCAGTTTGACAGGAAATTCAAGCATTTTGCAAGCTTCAGTACAGTTGAAAATCCACAAGTGCAGCCAAGACTGAAATTGAGTGGCTCAAAACATCATGAGCTATTGGGCAGTCCTTGCATGCATTAGAACAGGCCACATTTCTTTTAGCACGTAAACGAGCATGCTACAAGGAATGATGCAAGGCCGGACAGCACCAATAACCTAGAACATTATAAAAGTACCTTTGAATACCTATGCTATTTCTAATCGGCATCTACGTACAACTTATTTTCTCATGCAACATGCAGCTACAAAGAAAAAGCCGGGTAGTACCACCCACTCTGAATCAATTTCCTTAGCACTGTGCAGTACCTGAAATTCAAGCTTGCCAGCTAGAGAACATGACAAGTTCACAGCAAAATGGGCATAATGTGATAACAGTAGTCAAACAGGTGATATCTCAGGCTGAAGTAAATTCAACAAGGGGACTTGTCGTCATCAGGGAAAGAAAATTCAAGCAGACAATTTCAGCTCACACTTACATGCATACACAGATGTCACTACGTAGGTTCTTGTTGTGATGCCCCATGACCTAAGTCAGCATCGAAGAGGTTCATTAAAGAGTGGCACATATGCAGTGGAACACACCCAGTGTACATACACAAGTTTGTGTCAAAAAAGTTCATTGAAGAGCTGCATCTACCCAGTGTCCCCAAGTGCTTATAACCAATGGCCACAGTGACACATAACTATGGTAGCCCCAGGGGCACGTACTGAATTTCCACAACTATAAGGAGTTTTTTAAAAATTTCTGGCCTCAGAAGACGCCTCGCGTTATATAAGCGACATAGACACAAACAACAAGATCACTAATAGAAATCGGTGTCAGCAACCTGCCAAACTCCCCTACTTCTACACACCTTGCTATCCCAACTAAATCCCCATGTTGAGCATTTAAACTTGCCTAACCCTCCCTATGCACTCAGTCATTTTGCTGGATATCCATGAAGTGGAGAAAAGTGAACTATATAAATACTGCCAAGAAAACAGTTGTTACCCTAACGAAGAAATCCCCTTCTCAAAAAAATTTCTCCACCTGATATAATACTTGTTCGACCTCTGCTGATTACCTTCAGCTGAATATTGCATATCACACAAAGCAGCAATTCAACTATAATTTTTAGTTTTATAATGAAACAAAAATTTTTAATACAGGAATCCTTAACAGGAACCTGTAAGTAATAACAATAATACAGGAACCCTTAACAGTATCCATAAGTGTGAAATTTTACACAGGCAAAGAGGCCAACATTTAGCCACCAGGGCACACACAAGGCATTATTACAAACATTTTCTCTGCAAAAAGCCCTAACACCTCGACGGCAGGTGGTTTTTTGCGTGGAGCTATGCACGCATTTCAAAAAATAGGCATTTTGTATTTTCTTCCGCAAGATCAAGGCAGGCAGGCTGTGATGCTGTGCAAGCAGTGGTGGCCTTCAAACGGGAAGGAATCCACACAAAAAGCCATGGTACTGTTGAGATGGCAGTGCATGATAGGGAGCATCCTGAAAAACCAAACGTAAATAGATTATGTACTATTGTATTGCAAACTGACACCACATGAATATTTAAACATAGCATCACAAATTATTCAATAGTGCTGGGCCATTCAGTGCTACCATGCCAAGTGTATCTTGGCCACCTCAGATTTCAGGAAAAATTACAGCCCGTTGTACATTATAACGACAGAAAGCTGAGCTAGTTGCTAAGGATTCATTATGCAAAAAAGGTGAAGCGTGCAGACAGGACACAAGAGTAGAGAAGTGGACAACACGAATGCACTGTACAGTTGCAGACTGGATGAAGTCGAGAGTATGGCAAAAGCCCATCTGGTCGGGATGATGCATACTAAAAGGAAGAGGCCCAGACACTGACCAAAATGGCCTAAAATAGTTATTTACGTTTTGGCTCCCCCACGGGAGCCTTGTGAACAAGACTGCCAGGGGGAGCCAAAATGCAAATAACTATTTTAAACCATTTTGGCCAGTGTTTGCACCTCTTCCTTTTAAGTTGCAGAACGCACACACAGAATACTTCGTTAAAATTTCACATCATGTGAGCATCGTTATCTTGTAGGCTAAGGCTGAAACATCACGGCACTGACAAAGCTATAAACAAGTGTTTCTATGAATGACCACAAGGCTTTCCAGAATGTTTTATTAATTAAAATGGACCATTAATGTTTTGTATCTGCAAAGAGTATCTTCTTATTCTGACTTGATTAAATATAATAGACCTTCGAGCAATTTCTGAAAAGTACTTTCATCCAGCTAGGGTGGTTTATAGGTATGAATAACCAATTTAGGAAGCCCTATTTTGTGTTGAAGAAAGAACCTATCATTAAAAGAACCTATAGCTGCATGATTAAAAGTTTCTGAAATTTTGAATCAACTCTATATCTGCAGAAGCTCTTTAATTAAGTATTAGGATGCCTAGCAGAACTGACAATGACAGGAAATCATGACAACACATTACAAAAACTAATAAAATGAATGTGTTCTTGATAATATATTCCATTGTTTTATTATATACAGATTATAAAAAAACACCAGCAGTAATGCGCATATCTTCAGAGTGCACATACAGTTCACCAATGTAATAATAAATACAAGTCAACATCATAAAGCAACACAGGCACTGGGGTTTTTCTTTCACATTGGCCTAAAAAACCAATCACATAGGCATTCAGCCATTTTATAAACAGCACCTGCTTGCATGAATTCAAGGAACTTTCAGATGTGCAAAATTGTTTAGGAGCTTTTAAGCAATGGGCATGACACTACTATTATGGTTAATTTGTTGCCTGTAAAAGGGGTAAATCAGGTGAACTGCTAGTTGTCCTTCTGGTGAAGGATATTGCAGAAAATGTGAGGACAAAAACATTACAGGAGCAATTTGGAACCTATGAATATTAAGAAAGAAGACAATATGCAATGTTACCATGCTGACAGTCAGATAAAAGATACAAAGAAAAAGTTATATTTAGATTACACAGATGCAAGCATTCTGCTTCTTTATTGCTGCAAAACTCGGCAGTTACAGAAGTGCTTCATCCCCTGAAAAATATTTTTAGCAATACGTTCACTATGGAGTTCTATTGAGGATGCATCAGATTTGCATGCTTCAAGTGGTTTGGGGTGCTCAGAGACAGACATCTGGCTTGTAAACGCAAGAGCATGACGAAATACTGCAAGTGCTCGAGAAAAATGCTTACATGGTAAGGGAAATGACAAAAACAGGAATGTGGATGAAAAACCTAACTGCTCCAAAGTCTAATTTTAGCAATGTAAGGTTTTATGAAACATAATTACAGTTCTAAGACAAAACAAAATACCAACATGATATGCAGAGAATGGGTGCTGGAAATGAAATGACCTCACTAAACAATGACTACATATATAAAAATGACACATTCGCAGGAAATTTCACAATACACGCCATATAAACTATGTGATTCATGATGCACCCATGTCATACATCATATTGTTCAAGTAACCAACTTCTTTATTCAAGACCGCTGTAGAAGGTTTGTTAATGCAGTTATTGGTTTCTTGGATGGAAAAGGCCTAGTAAGCAAATCTGCACTTCCCTGCCTTATATTTGCAAAGTGCATGTGTACAGTCAAATTTTGGCATAGGTTGGCATCTTTTACAATGTTTTGTGAGATATCCAGATGCTGTTACCACCTACATCTGTGCACGATGCTCCTGCAGCCTGCCATTACCACAAATCCTGGTCTATCCTACGTAACACTTGCTGCTTAAGGCATTAAAGGCACTCAAAGGTGCCTAAAAGACAGGCTGAGCATTCTGCGCAGGTTAGCGTGTTAGCAAGGCCTGAAAAACTTGCAAGACATTGTAAAAGATGTCAATACATGGCAAAATAAAACAGCACAAAATACTCAGAAAATGTAAAGCTAAAAGTGCACACTAATATATAAGGACCTTCCCAGACAAACCGATAAATGCAATAGCACACCTTCTATAGAAATCTCGAATAGAAAAATTGATTACTTGAAAAAGATGTATGGTACACTCAAAATAGAATGAGTGATGTATCTTATACGTCACGTATAGTCAAATTTTGCTGCAAATGTGAGCCTTTCATGCATGCATATAATCGCACTCATGTACTAAAACAAGTTCATGTGCAGTGCTCATCCTGTGCATTTCATGTGTTTCATCTTATAGTGTAGTAACTGTTTCCTAATGCCAGTAACCAACTCTCCCAGCTTTCAGCAATAGTATGCAAGATTATTTATTCTTAGAAGTATGATAGCATGAAAAAACAAGGATAAAGACCTATCAACAGGACTAGCATCAACTACAAGCTGATTTTGCTCCTCGATGGAAACTAGTATTAGTAATTGTAATCATTATCAATGTTTCAATGAGGGAGTGGGTGAACCCAGAACTTGCATGAAGAATAACTACAGTAGCCATCTGGCTGCACGTATGAGCCATGGGTGTTTCCCTATCTTTCAGCACGAGGTTAGTTGCAAAGAGCCCTGACAGAGCTGAGAAGGACGTGATTGAGGTTTTCCACATTAGCAGACAAAGATCGACATGTGTCAAAAAATAATCACCATCTCTCGTCAAAAATGTAATTTTTATAGAGCATTTATTCTCGATTCATTACACACACATTGCGTTAGGTGACTACCATATTTCCTCGAATTGAGGCCGACCCCAATTCTAGCCGACCCCCTAAAGTCTGAAGCCAACAAAAAAAAGATATATTACGTCGAATGTAGGCCGAACAAAAAAAGCGAGGACAGCATTCACAAAACGCAAACAGCATTTATTGAATCTGAACGTGCAGAGCTCATTCAATGTCGTCGTCACTGCTAGACTCATTGCTGTGTTCCTTGTCCCTGTCACCTTCAAACAGTGCACTATCTTCAGTACCGTCAAGCGCATTAGATATGCTGCACTTTTTAAAGGCGTGCACGATCAATGTACCTGGGATGTCGTCCCAGGCTGACCTACCCAGCCCGCCAGCTGCGATAGCGATGCACGTTTGATGCGGCCGTTGCCATTAGCATGTGGTCTTTGTCAGTCAACCAGTCCGCGTAATATTTCCGCAGACGATCCTTGAAAGGTTTGTTGATGCAGACATCAAGTGGCTGCAACTAGCCCGTCATGCCGCCCAGTATGACAGCGATGTCCGTGTTCGCTTGTGCGACTGCAGCCTTCACGTTGTCGGTCAAGTGCCCACGGTAAGAGTCGGCAAGGAGCAAGTTCTTTGTCAAAAGGGCTCCTGGACACCATCGCCACACAATCTTAACCCACTCTTCCACAATCGCACCCATCATCCATCCGTTCTCATTTACCTGCACAATGACATTTCTTGGGAAAGTTTCTCGAGCAGGCACGGTCTTCCTTTTAAATATCATATAAGGAGGGAGTATATGTCCATCAGCTGTGCAGCACAGCATCACAGTTGCGCATTGCTTGTTGTAGCCCGCAGAGTGCACCTTCACCTCCTTGGCAACCTTTTCATTCATGGTGTCCGCCACTGGCATATCAAAATACACAGCCGTCTGTTCAACGTTGCTGATTTACCCAAGGTTGTAGCCTGCCGCTACTCTCTTTCGCAGCACATAGTGCTGAAAAGCTATCAGCTTTTCTTCGAAATCGCTTGGCAGCTTCTGGGTGATTGAAGTGCGACGTCGGAGGCTGAAGCCAAAGTGCTTCATCAATTTCTGAAGCCAGTTCCGGCTGGCTTTGAAATCCTTTGGCATTAGGCCTCACTCCCTCGAAAGCTCCCTAGCTTTCGCATGGAGCACTTCTGTTGTCCCTGGAAGGGCAGCTGCTCTCTGTGTCCCAACAAAGTTGGCCAAAACTGTCTCCACTTCATGGTAATGGCCTTTCTTTGGTCCACTAAATGCCATCCTCGTTGCGGCGCACACAAAGAGCTGCTGTCGTTGTCCCCTCCAACGACGGACGTTTTACTCGTCGACGCCGAAGTCCCACCTGGCTTGAAGCTTCGACGATGCCTCTGCGGCTATCACAACTTCTCGCTTGAAAGCAGCACTGTAGTGCCATAGCAATAACACCACGCCACACACCGAATACGGCCAACACAACACAGGTCAAAATGGCGACCTCGCTTGTGTACGGTTGGCTACTGGCATGGCAAGTAGCGGCTACGATACTGACTTTTCTAGGTGGCGCTAGCTATGTACCATATTTAGCAGTTTCAATGAAAAACTGGCGCGTTTGTTTTTTTACATCTTCGAATCTAAGCCGACCCTAGAGTTAGGAATATGATTATTTGAAAAAAAAATATCAGCCTAGATTCGAATAAATACGGTAATTTGTTTCGCTACTTTTCTTAGTGCCCCATACAAGATTAACCTTTTCCATGCCAATTTTATTTTCAGAAAACCACCGAAATTTCCAAACAATACTTATGAGCTATTCTTTGTGAAGAGTTTTCATTACTGCAATATCCGCAGTTCGTTTACTACTTTCTGCTGTCTTTTACTAGCTGATTTTCATGTCTTTAGGTTGCAAACAGACAAGGACGCAGAAACAGTCTACATGAAGTTGTTTTTTCATCCACTTTCATTTCCATTAATTTATCCTTTCCTTGTTTCCTTTATTAAGCTCAATTTCTCCTGTGTTGTCCTTGGTGTCAGTGTTTGTTGGCTTCTTATGATATGACTAATAAAAATTGGGCCCCTCGGTTAACCCTCTTTCTTCTAATTTATTACATAATGAGGGTCTCAAATCCAGCAACATTGATGCCATCAGGTAGCATGTGTGGGTTTCTTGACCGGCTGCCTTCACCCAAGAAAGATCATGGTCTCGTGACGCCTGCGGCTGAAAGGCTGTTTCACGTCCGCCGCCAAGGTCTGTGAGTGGTGGCGCTGGATAACACTCCCAGGGTTCTACAAGGAAACATAAATACCCAAAGAAAGTGGACGGGAAACGGCGCCGCAGTAGCTATATTGGTAGAGAATCGCATGCGAAATGCGAAGGTTGTTGGATCGTTCCCCACCTGCAGCAAGTTGTTTTTTCATCCACTTTCATTTCCATTAATTTATCGTTTTGTTATTTCATTTAACCTGAAGTAAGTTCCCCTATGTTGTTCTTGGTGCAAGTGTTCGTTGGCTTCTTATATGTTATTGCAGGTGTAGCACGATAAGTAAACTGCAGAGTAGTAAGCAAAAAAAGTGTTTTTTTCTAAACAGGTCACCAGGGGTCCAAATATTCCTCTCAATCATTAGTATTAAGTTGAAGCTCCAAACATGAGTTGTTAGCTTTCCAGCTTCAATTCTTTAATTCAGATGAACAAATACATGACATATTTTGATATGATATGGGATTCTTGCACTGGACAGGCAACCTTTGTCACTGCAGCCACCTCACTTCGCACGGTCATTTTTAAAACCCACGGAAACCAACTTCTGCACAATTTCTGCTCACTGCACCCTCAGATATCATTTTGCTCAGAAACTGACATCACTCACACCAAACTGATGAAAACATTGCCGCTTGTATATGGTACTGAGTAGGTAAAGTGAAATCACTGGACCAGTCAGGCTCATCACTATCCCAAAAAGAGTGAATGTGGTTATAATTGCACTCCCTCCAAGAATGAAATCGGATGGTACTTGGTGCGAGCACTTTCAATGTGTTTCTTTGTGCCCACTTCTTCGTGCTATATGTTTACTAGTATGTCTGACTTAATAGCTGGCAAGTGGAGAACTGGCAAGTGACCAGCCATAACATACCCGCTGTGGGGACATAGTGGCTATGGTGCGGCGCTACTAAGCCCAAGGGCTTGAATCCCAGCCACAGCCGCCACATTTTAATGGGGGTGAAATGCAAAAATACCTGTGTACTGTGCATTGGGTACATGTTAAGGAGCCCCATATGGTCAAAATTAATCTGAAGTCCCTCACTACAGCATGTCTTAAGATCAAATTGTAGTTATGGCATACAAAACCCTTGAATTTAATTTTTATTTCTAAGCCATGACGTGAGTAGCTAGAGATTTGCATTCTTTGTTTTGTGAGGTTGACTCCGGGAGTTCTCAATCAGAGCTTCTACAAGATGATGACATTGTTTTGAAAAGTTGGCTGCCAGTACAGAAACATACTGCCCTGTGGTATCATCTATCATGCATTAAAAAGAAGTGTGCAGTGGAGCCAAACCTATGGACAGCGAAGCAGAACTTTGTGGTTTTACTTCTGATGGACCCAGTGCAGCCTCAGTTGTACAGGCACAAATTTCTGTGACAAGCCTTGCTCATCCTCAGTAGGGAAATGGTTAAGTGCATTTCGCTTCCTAGTTTCAAGTTCTGCAACTACAATGTACAATTATATAGTCAAGTGTTCGACGAAAACTCGTCTGGCGAGGAAACATAATGGTGCCAAAAAACGTGCACTCGCCAAGAATGAAATAAAAATAAAAAGAAAGAACCGACGTTTCGGGCCCCGTACGGGTCCCTTGATCACAATGAAGATGTAAGCATGGGCGCGCGGCTATTTAAAATAGCCGCGCGCCCATGCTTACATCTTCATTGTGATCAAGGGACCCGTACGGGGCCCGAAACGTCGGTTCTTTCTTTTTATTTTTATTTCATTCTTGGCGAGTGCACGTTTTTTGGCACCAATGTACAATTATGTTCACTTTCCTTTTTTGGGGCGGGGGCAAAAACTGAGCACAATTAACTAATCACTTACTATCATGCAAGTGATGTTTGCCTTTCTCAGTAGTCAATCTAAAGACAGAAAACTAGGCTCAGGTGTTTTTATCTCTAAGAGAAAGGACAAGCTTTTATATGGCAACCTATCAACTTGAAGCCCACAGTAGTAGTTCAGCTTCTATGCCATCTAGCTGTTGAGCACGAATCAAATAAAAATTAATGCAAAAGTATTAGTGTTCTATGCTTTTAATGCACGGTAAAGGGACACTAAAGGAAAATAATGAGTTAAGTTAGATTGAAGGTTAGCCTTTCGTAATAACAAATTCATCATTTGTAGCAAGAACAGAGCTTTTCTAAGCAAGAAAATTAGAGAACTGGAAAATCAAAGAGCACCAACTAAGAAATTGAACCAAATTCTGTAGTTTTATGTGCCGAAACCACAATATGATTATGAGGCATGAAGTACGAGGGAATTTGGATTAATTTTGACCCCCTTGGTTACTCTACTGTGCATACAATGCACAGCACACATGCATTTTTGCATTTAACACCTATCAAAATGCAGCTGCCACACCTACAATTTGATCATCCACCTTCGGACTTGGCAGCGCAACATCAAACAGCCCAACTCAGAGCCCATGCTTGTCAGCAACCTTCTGCAGTGAGTGCGTCACTTGGTGCTCATGAGGCAGTACTTCCAGCTGCTTCAGCTGCTTGTAAGTGTGTGCACTGCTGCCTTTTGCTGTCTTACAGCCCTTAAAGCCCAACTACAACAAAAGTTAGGGCTGCGTAAAAAAATGATTCAAACAGCGTAAATACAGAACAGCCTTCTAGCATTCTTGATACCGAAACTGAAATGAATGCCACAATTACCAGTAACGGGCAGTGAGGCATGACTCAGATTGCAGGCCTCCTTAGTGTGGCCTACGAGATAAGGGACCACCTGCAGCTGCCTGCAGTGTGATAAAAAACCTGGAGGAGATGTGGACTCTCGTCATAGCCACTAACCACCAGGTTCATGTGTCATCTGCTAATACACTATTAAAAGAATACCAAAAAGAAAATTAGACATTTACCAGCCCCGCAGCTTTGCCAAGATCACTACAGTAGTATTTACTACTCATTTATTACCAATTTAGCAAAAGTGAAATTTCATTGCATTTGGCATTTAAGCTTTTGCAGTAGGGGTATTGAGATGTGATAATCACAATGCTCCTGTGCTTTGTGACATTACATCACTACATATTTGCAAAGCCGTGGTTCTAAGTGTATTTAGATACATCGATATCTTAATTCTTTTACAACCTAACTCTAATATGACACATGAGAATACAGTAGATTACATTTGAAATCTTTTTAACGGGCATGAAAAAGGACTAACCTTTACGCATGAGACACGCATGTCGAAAGCATTGTTAGCAAGGCTCCCACGTGTTTTTAAATAATTTTTCACCTTGGTCAGTGTCAGTTCTGTTTTTTCCCTTGACTCTTCCTAACAAGACAAGACTTCATCAGACTCAACTTCATTAACCCATTGACAATGCGCTGCATATCTTAGGTAAACATTTGATGGTCACTCTAAAGCATGTTTCCCGAAGTTACCAACCAAGAGCAAAGAATGGTTAGCTACTGTATGAACCAGCCTACACCCATGTTAAACCCGCTATTGCCCCAATGTGCCTTGAATAGGCTCTAAAAATGTGTATTCACACAATGCACAATAGCTTTTGTGCTCAGGTTGGCAGGTTCATAGCAGCTGGCCTCCCTCACTCTCATCATCGGAATCTCAGAATCCCTACTGCAAAAACTTCAGGAGCTGAAAGCAGCAAGTTAAAAGCGCGCAGTTTGAAGCAGCCAGAGGCACTGCCTCATGAGCACAGCAGCTGCACTGACTGAAGAAGTTTGATGACAAATATGGGGCCCCATTTGTGCCGCTGGTTCTGAAGAAGCCATCTGAGCTTTGTTCCCATGCTTGAGTGTAAAAATACAGCTGCTTTTAACAAAAGGCATGCAACACCGTTCGTGAATTGTGCCATTGGAATGGTTTACCAAATAACCTCTTACTTGTGTTAAGCTCTACGCAAGCCAAATTGGACGCTGTACTGATAAAAGGGGAAGAGAACATTTGCAGAATATAAAAACAAAGGAAGACCAATGTAGGTGAGCATTGTAACACATGCACTTGTCATCCCTAACTTGAAATATATTCTTGGGAGGAGTAGAAACACGAATGCACAACTGATATCATAAGCTTTTTTAATATCAGAGTGGTAGTGACTATGTAATTATTCATTTTCTTATTTTTTTTTCTATTTCTCACAAGTATGTGTATGAATGTTTTTTGCTTTCGGTTTACACAGGTTGCTACACCTCAATTTGTTTGACCCTGTTCCCTTCTTTGCAATCCTTCATCCCTCCCCCTTTTTTATGAACTTCCAGAGAGATTATATGAATAAATAGGTCCTGCTTTCTTAGGAAACATGGCACACTGGATTGGCAGTGCCTACCACTGCATGTAAATTCTTTTGTTTCTGGTTTTTATCTCAACTCCTGAAAGAACCCAACATGAGTAGCCCCTTTCCTCTCACCTTCTACCACAACTCAAAACCTCGCTTTGTCAATCCCTTCCACTTACAGTCTGTCTTTTTTTTTTCCTTATTTGACATCTACTACTCTACACAACAAACTGGCTTATGCGGATTTTTGCTCATTTTATGTCATATCGATTTTTAGAAAAAAAAATTTCTGCTCATATGTATTGAAGGATGAGGTGGCACAAGCATGTCCAGAAATTTTGGACATTGCACCTTCCGCTATTTGTCTATCTTCACTGCTATGTGTCGTGATCAAGTGACGAGCATACAACACTTTTTTAACTGACAACTGTATAATAGGTTACATATGCGACAAATGCAAGGCTACATGCCAGCTTTGCTCGCATGGTCTGGGCTGCTCTCCCAGAGGCATCGTTCCACATCTCACATGATGGTGTACGTAGCGCCATCTCGTTGCAGTGGCGCACACACCTCCCTTTCTTTAAAGTGGTCCCAGTCATAAGTTGAGCCGACTTGGAGCTCTTACTTCTCACGTCCTCTTCGAACTCTTACGTCCACTTCTTGTGAATGCTCCAGATTGCAACAGCTGTAAATGCTTACTTGTGCATCGAGTGAGACCACTAGCTGTGCTCACCACATATGAACGTTAAGTGTGAGCTGGCCCAACTACTGTCCCTGTTGCAGCACTGGACAAGATACGGACGGCAGTCTGTGATTGAATAGGGTCTTTTTCCAAAGTCCTGTGTTGCCAGTCATATTACTTGCGCTGCTTGACCGTATATGCTTCATTTCTTTTCTTGAATGTCCCGGTGTTCTCCAGTGGCTTCAGCATTCTTGGTGCCACCGTCACATCGGTTCTGAGGCATCTTCCTATGAGTTCAGCAAGTGTGAGCCCTTCTTTGCCTGGAGGTCATGATGAGCAAGCAGAGCCTTGTGAATGTTGGATGACTTCTTGAGCAACTGCTTAGCCATCTGTACAGTTTTCTTCAGCGCCGTTGCTCTGGTGTAAGTAGGTGCTACTGGTTACATCACGATTCCCATTGCTTGATAAACATGGTGAATTGTGCCAAAGCGAACTGAGGACCGTTGTCCTGTCATATAATAGCTGGTGTCTCAAAGTGAGCGAAGATCTGGCTCAGTGCTTGAGTTATGTTCTTTGTGGTAGTACGCCTCGACTTCATGTGTTCAAAGAAGCTTGAGTAATAGTCCACCACTATGAGGTAATTCTCTCCATTCTCACAGAAGAGATCAATTCCAATCACTTCCCATGGGTGTTCTGAAAGTGGGGTGTGTATCACGGGCTGTGTCTGGTTTACAGTGCTATTGACAGACAGGACATTTTGACACATAACTCTGGATGTGTTGGTTAATATCTGGCCACCAGACTGACTGAGTGGCTGAAGCCTTACATCTTCCAACACCCTGATGACCAGTATGCAAGCGCTCAAGCACATCACTTTGCATATTCAGTGGAATGATAACGTTACTGCCTTTGAGTAAAATGCCCTCCACCAGTGTCAGTTCGTGGGCAAATTCTGCATACCTCTGCACTTCTGGGGGAAGGAACTTGTTTGGGCCACGATGTACAGTAGTCCCTGACCCTTGCTAAAACGGGATCATTCATTTGTGCAGCCTTTATCCTCTCTAGCAAGTCTTGGGAGGCAGGCGGCAGTTCCATCGTAAGAATTTCGTGTTCTATGATGGCCTTGCTGAGGGTCCCTGGGCTGCTATTGTCTGTTTCTTTCTGCAGTTTCCTTGAGAGCACATCAGCGGGGCATATTTCCTTGCCAAAGATGTGGGAAATGGGGTAATCAAACTCCAGCAGTCTTATACGGGCCCGTTGCAGATGTGGACTCAGTTCACCCAGGCAGTTTGATGACAGCAGCAGCACTAGCGGCTTATGATCTCTTTCTACATGAAAGTGCAGACCTACCAAGTAGCAGCGAAAATGCTTGCAGGCCCATGTAGCTGCCAGTGCTTCTTTCTCTATACAAGCATTTTATGTCTCTATGTCAGAGAGGGACCTTGAGGCACAGTCAACTACAAGCCTACGACCTTCTGTCTCTTGTAGGACTGCCCCAAGATTGTAGGATGATGCATATGCAGACACAGTGAGAAGAGTGACAGTTGTACTGGGTGAGCACCGGTATCGTCGTCAATGGTTTTTTGATGGATTCAGCATCACTGTGAAGCAGATCATGTAATGGTTTTGTGAGCTGTGAGAGACTTGGAAAAAATAGACCGGGTGGCAGGCCATCCCAAGAAGGACCTCACTTCTACATCCTTCGTCTGTTGGCTCTGCTACCTGACACAGCACATTGACCTTTTCAGGGTCAGCACTGATGCCGTTTGCCAATACAATGTGTCCAAGGAATTCCACCGACTGCTGGTGAATGAGAAGGGGGTTAACCAAGGGGCCCGATTTTTAGTTATCATAAGAAGCCAACGAAGACACCAAGAACAACACAGGGATAATCACTTATACTTACTAAATGAAATAAATTATAAATTAATGGAATTGAAAGTGGATGAAAAAACAGCTTGCCGCAGGTGGGGAACAATCTCATGTCTATGCATTACGCATGCGATGCTCTACCAATTGAGCTACAGCAGCGCCGTCTTCTCATCCACTTTCTGGGGTATTTGTGTTACTACTACAACTAACCCTAGGAGTGTTAGCCAGCACCACTACTCACAAACCTTGGCGATGGATGTGGAACATCCTTTCTGCTGCAGGCGTCACAAGTACGTGATCTTTTTGGGTGAAGGCAACTGGTCAGTAAAGCCCCACATGCCAACTGAAGGTATCAATGTTGCCAGATTCAAGACCCTTGTTATGTAATGAACGAGAGGAAAGCAAGTTAACCGAGGGGCCCGATTTTTATTAATCATATCATAAGACGCCAACAAACAAGGACACCAAGGACAACAGAGGGGAAATTACTTGTATTTACTAATTGAAATACAGAAATTATAACAACTTCCCGCAGTTCGGGAACGATTCCACATCTTCATATTACGCGTGTGATGCTCTACCGATTGAGCTACCATGGCACCGTCTTCCCATCGATTTTCTCGGGTATTTATGTTACTACTAGAACTAACCCTGGAATTGTTAACCAGTGCCACCACTCACAAACCTTGGTGGGGGATGTAGAGCATCCTTTCTGCCGCAGGCATCACGAATGTGTGATCTTTTTGGGTGAAGGCAACTGGTCAATAAACCCACACATGCTACCTGAAGGCACCAATGTTGCCAGATTCGAGACCCTCATTATGTAATGAACAAAGGGGTTAACGAAGGGGCCCGATTTTTTTACTGCTGGTGTAGTACACACTCTCCTGCGTTTAGGGTGATGCCAGCTTCTTGCAGGTGCTTAAGTACTTTGTGCAGTCATGCATCATGTTCTGCCTTCGTGCGGTCAAACACTATTATGTAGTCTTGCAGACATGCTTGGCCGTCCAGGCCTTTTAGCGGTCTTAGCATTTCCCTGTGGAAAAATTCAGTTGCTGTGGAAATTCCAAAGGGCAATCAGAGGAACTTAAATGGCCAATTGGTGTCAGGGAAGTGTACCTCTAGGACACAGGTAACCAGTAACCAATAACCGGCCCTTCCATCAAGTTTGCTAAATCAGGCACCTCCGGTGAGTTTGGCCAGGCAATCATCGACGGTGGACACTAAGACTCGTTCTCACAGAATGTTCTATTTCAACCTTCCAAAGTCACTGCAGATTTGAAGCTCGCCTCCTTTATTTTTCGCAACTACCATAGGTGCATGCCCCTCTGTGGTCTCTTCGACCTTTGTAATGACACCCAGGCTCTCCATTCTCTCCAACTCACATTGGACACTCGGCAACATAGGCAGAGGTACTCGCCTCGAGTACATAATAGCACACTGCTTGGCATCAAGGAGTAGCGAAATTTTGTAATCGGTCTTGAGAAAGCCCAGGTCTGTAGCCAGGATGAGGTAGCGGCATAAAATGCTGGCTGGGTCACTGACCTTGCCTGCTGACTCTGCTACTTCTAGGAGACTTGGAGGACATTGAAGGATTTGATTGCGGGACGTCAAAAAGTGCGTCATGCAGCTAGTCTATAACATAAATTTCTTCTTGACACAACCAGCCATTTCAGCACAGGGTCGCAGTGAAGAGTCTAACCGTTGCTATTTTCGTCCTGCCGGGTCCGAGCAACTGTTCATTTGCTTGCTTCAGGTTGTCCATGACTTGTTCGTCGTAGAGGCTTGTTGCGTGGCAGTTACATTTGCACCAGTGTCTACCTTGAACTTTATTGACAAGCCATTGACCATCACATTGATTTTCCATGGCCCAGGATCCTGTGGGTCAGTTAATTGTCCAAGTAAACCTCTTTCAAAACAGCTTGGTATGTGCTTTTTGTTCTGCTTTTTGCAAGCAGAAAAGCATACGGCAGCAGTGTTCCTTTTTACTGCAGGCACTGCATGTTTTGCCATTCGCTGGGCACATAGTGTGTGATGGTGAACCATAGGTGTTCTATTGAACCATACCACTTCCATGTCTGTGCAGTTTGCTCACGCTAGTTTTTTCGATAATTATTTGACTTTCCTTTGCTCTTTGAGAAGCTGTGCATGGTGTCTACAGCTTCAAGTTACTGTAGCTGTGGCCGTAGGTCCTTTTGCTGCTGTTTGATTGTCACCATGTTGTGAGCAGCGTTGACAGCGGCTTCCAGAGTAAGCTCGGCGTTAAGTTGCAGCTTCTCACTTACCTGCGTGTCCGTGGGACCGACCACGAGGCTATCACAGATCAGTTCCTCTTTCAGGGCACTGTACTCAGAGGCTTCAGCTAGTCTGAAGAGTTCAGTGATGAACATATCGGCTGTCTCGTGTGCGTCTTGCTTCCGGTTGTTGAACTTTGCACAGTCGTATAAAACGTTCATCCGTGGCAGGAAATTTTTTATGAACACTTGCATTACTGTGTTGTAGTCGAGTTTCTCAGCATCACAGAACCTTAGCAAGGCTAGGACGTCTTCGGCTTCACGACCCGTGGCATAAATGAGTGTGTTCACCTGCGTCTCGTCATATTGCTTCTTTAGTCTGAAGATGGCTCTATAGCACTCCCATCTCGTGAACCACTGTTTCCACTCCTCGGGTCGCCAAAAATCAAGTTTTTCCGGCAGTTCGACGACGAACGAGTTGAGCGGAGCTGCATGCTGGGCTGTGGAAACTGTAGGCGAAGCCATGGGTAGCAAAGTTTCATATTCACCGCACTGCACTGCATGTGTAGACTTCTACTTGCGTGGTGCATTTCACACAGCGTTGTCGAGTATCCCACCGCTGCCTCCATGTCGTGGCCGGATGACGGGCATACGTGATTGACAAAACATAAGTGTTAACTGGGGACTGTTTACTAGGTTGCATATGCAAAACACGCACGGCTACATGCTGGCTCGGCTTACACGGTCTGGTCCACTCTCCCCGAGGCATTGTTTTGCATCTTACATGACCGTGTACAAAGCGCCATCTCATCGCAGTAGCTCACACGACACAGTGCACCAGTGTAACTCAATGGGCAGCAACTTCAAGAGAAGTATACTTCGGAAGGCTGCTCAAGTTTAAACAACTCTCAGTTAAAAATGACAAGACGATTTGCCCTCTCATTAATATGCACATTTATGCCACTAGACCGTAACCTCTTTGCTACATTATAGCACAGTTTTGGTCCGAATTAAAACACTGATACAACACAGCAGAAAAGTTACGAATAAGTGCCATAAATACGCGGAATATTAGAAAGGCGTGCACTCTCATTCTTGCTAACTGATCATTTGTTGAAATTCCGGCAGTCTTCTGAATTATAATTTTTAAACGTGCTGCCCATTGAGTTACGATAATGCATTGCGGTGAAATTTGATAGATGGCCGCAGAGCCAATTCAACATTTCAGTTTCAACGACAGCTAGTTACCCCTATGCTTTTCTTCGCTTCAGTGCCTTTATTCTTTATTCAGAGATACCCCGCACTGCCTGGGGGCGTGCAAGCAGGGGGGTTACAACTTCGAAAAAAAAAAACATCTTCATTCGCACAGCACACTTGGTCACAAGATAATCGATTCCACTCTGTTACTGTTTGGGCAAAAAATGATAGCATAAAAGTTCGTTCTAGTTCGGTATTCTCGAATTTTAAAGTCATGATCTGTTCTCTTAGATACATGGTGCGGTGGTTTAAAATAAGAGTCTCTGTTACTTCCGGTTTTGTTATTATATATGCTAAATAGCAATTTTAGTCGCAGTTTCCTTCGGCGAGACGAGAGCACTTCCCATCCGAGCTCACTTTTCATTGCAGTACATCTCTCCTCTCGCTTGTATCGCCCATGAACGAACCTTCCCGCTTTGTTTTGTATTCTCTCGATTTTGTCGATGAAGGGTTTCTGACGAGGGTCCCAAACACAACACGCATACTCCAAGATCGGACGAACGAGTGAAATATAAGCAGTATTTTTAGGGCCAAAGGTGAAGATTTCAAATTTTGCTGAATAAAATTTAGCGCTCTGGCGGCATTTGCAACTACATTACTCACATGTGCGTTCCAAGAACAATCACTTGAAAACATCACACACAAATATTTATACATATATTGCTGGTCAATAATATCAGTGTTCAAAAAATAGCGGGTATCTATGATTTTTTTTCGTGAGAAACAGATAAACACATTTTTTTTTATTTAGTTGGATTTTCCACTTCTCACACCATGAGACAATGTTAGTAAGATCAACCTGCTCATCGATGGAGTCCTGTTCATTTTTTTATTTTTCTATACACTACGCAGTCGTCGGCAAACAAGCGTAAATGCAAGATATGCCGGCAGGAATATCGTTAATATAAACTAAGAACAATAGCGGCCCTAAAACAGACCCTTGAGGAACTCCCGATGTGACCTCGACCCAAGAAGTAGCACCATTCAGTATTACACATTGCCGATGCTGCGACAATTGGCAATCCAGTTACACACTTAACATTTGCCTCACGAAGTTTTTGAAGGAGCAATGAGTGACAAACCACGTCAATCGCCTTTCGAAAATCTAAGAAGACACAATCCGTTTGCCTGTTCTCATCCACCTGAGCCACTGAGTCGTGATAGAATTCAATTAGCTGTGTTGTACAGGACAGTCCCTTGCGAAAACCATGTTGATTATCAATTAATAATCTGTGTTGTAATAAATGTTTCATTATTTCTTTGTACAAGATATGCTCTAATATTTTAGAGGAAATGAATGTTAAAGAGATAGGCCTATAATTGTTTACGTATTTTTTTGGACCACCCTTATGAACTGTAACTACATGTGCTATTTTCCAATCATCCGGCAGCACTCCAGTAGAAAGAGATTTAGTGTACATTAGGTAGAGGCAGGATGCGATTGGCCAGGCACAGCACTTCAATATGCGGGGATAAATACCATCTGGGCCGGGGGCATTAGTTTCATCAATACTTTGTAACAATGATTCGATACCACCAACACTGAATTCGACAGGTTGCATTAATGGCTCAGCTCTCACATGAAATTTTCCAAAGGTTGTTTTGGGCAAGAATGCAGAATGAAAAAATCATTAAAGGAAGCTGCCTTAGCTGTATCATCGGATAGGACCTTATTATGGTGAACAATTTCGTTTACTCCCGTTGAGTCAGATCCGCATCCTTTCACGTATTTCCAAAAAAGCTTTGGATTTGTTTTCATATTATCATTAAGTCGATTGAATACTGACCTTCTCCAATGTGAACTTTAGTTTTATATTCATTAGTTACTTCGACCTGCTTCTCAAACTGATAACTGCTTTGTGTTCTTTTGAATACGTTATATACTCTTCTTTTCCTTATTAACCTCAGAATACTAGGCTTCACCCATGGTTTCTTAGTTCTTCAGCCCAACTGAATGGACACTCGGTACATACTTTTCCGTCAGTTCTGTAACTTTTGTTTTAAGAAGAGACCACATTTGTACAACATCAGAATTCTCACAAAGATAATCAAAAACAGACAAATGAGCAAATAATTCCTGTGAAATGGCAGAATAATCACCTTTATCAAAGAAAAGCCTGCTGGCTTTATATGGTCGTGATTTAAAAAAAATGAAACCCGTTTTCCTTCTCATTCATTCTTGCGAGGGTCTGAAACCTCATAGCCTTGATGCCTTAAGGTAGCATGCATGGGTTTATTAGCCACATGCCTGCTCTCTTCAGTTCAGGTGTTACACGACACCATCATGCAAAAAAAGGATGTTCCACATCTGCCCACCACGGCTCTAAATGGCGCTGGCTAACACTTCCAGGGCCACGTATACCGCACATAAATACCGAAGTTAGCACAATTGGTAGCGCATCGCGTGTGAACTGCAAAGGTTCTGGGTTCAGTCACCACCAGAGACAAGGTCTTTTTGTCTGCTTTCATTACTTCTTTTCAATATTTTCTACATTTCAATTTCAACCACAGCTAATTACACCAATGCTTTTCTTGGTTTAATTGCCTGCGACCTTTATATAACCAGCAAAAATAAGGTAACAATAAGATGAAAAGAAATAAGTGGAGGACAGGGTCATCGTTGTTCAAAGGAGCACCTTCCTTTTTGTATCTTTAACAAACACATGCACCCAATGAGTAACTCCTCTATCTGCACATCAAATGACAATGCAAGAGATGCAGCTGGAACCCACAGTCAAATATATGTACAGCATACCAATGCATCTCCTCCGAAGGTAGTGAAGAGCACAGGTGCCTGTAGAGCTGCGTGCCACGGTTCCTCTTGCCAACCCATGGAAAGGAGCATAAGTGATGCTATAGAGCTTGCCGCTTCAAGCAGCGTTCAGGTAGCCATTCATTATCCTGCACGTAGTATCCAATGTATTGTAGCTATCAAGGCAGCTTCAGTCCTGCAGCAAATAAAGTGATCAGTTCTAACCAAAATGTTGAGATGCAGGCACTTTGGCAGACGGATGCTAACATGTTGAAGTTTCTGGGATGCCAGTCATAATTTCGTTAAACATTATATGGGTCACTCATACAGGGATGGAAGCAGTCAAAGACGTTTTGGAGCAGCAAATTTGACACACTGGAGCATGAATTTCCCGTTTTGGAGCAGTAAATACATGTTTACATGAGTAGCTTGGTAAAGGTCAATGAGTGAAATACAGGCATATGAAGAAAAGGTGTTCCTTATTTTACTTTACAGAGCACTATTTGATTATGGCAGATCAGTTCTGCGGAAGCCTGCAAGGCAAGTAAAATTCATGACAGGAAAAATTTTCACCCACCCTACTTTAGCATGAAGCTACGAATAAACCTGTACAGGTTTCTCGGAAACCACCATTAAATTACATACTGGATGTGACAACTAACTGTGGGCAAGAAAAAAATAAAGGAGTGCTTTCCGTGAACATCGCCCACTCTATGTTGATAGGCTTATGTTAGTGCTACTCAAGTTTTTTTTTTTCATTGTGAACAAGCAGTTAATATGTAATTGTAATGAATGTTTATTTCCTTACTTATCCAACATGGTGCCAATGCAAAGGTTGTGGAATACGGCGAGAAATGACCGATAACAGCGTTACGACCTAGGTCAAGTGTGGTCTTTTTTTTCTGACAAAAAAAATACAAAACATGCATATTTTTATTCAAAAATTCACATGACAATGCACCCTGCATCAGTAATATAAGTGGTCTCAGACGAAAACATTTTCATCAGCTCACTGCATATATTACGAATGTGCAAACCTGGGGCACAGTCTTGTAAAGGTTCGCAAAGTGAACGGTTACCAAGATCGCGCTACTTCGCGTTTGGTAGGGACTGTACTTGCACGCCAAAAACTGCTGACATGTCGAGAAATAACTGCAGCTGCTAATTCCCAGTGCCCCTATTTGGCAATGTTTGCGTAAACATTGATGCAATATTTGGTGCGCTAAAGCGTTGTCATGGTCAGGACAGTTTATTTTCACCTTTTAGTTATTTCACGGGCTTTTTCTCGTTAAAGGAAGTCTTCACAAATCCTAGGCTGTTTTAAATGCTGTTACCGGCCATTTGTAACCATCATACAAAACTTTTTCGCTGACATCTCATAGATTAGATAAATTTAAAAATTTTGCTAATGAAACATATTCGTGCACAATGAATGAGAAATATTTGCAGTGGCTGCCATGAACAACACTCATCAAGGTACAGTGAACACCATTCGAGTTGTACCCCCTGGTAATTTTTAATTCTTGGCAACCTGCAGTTGAGATAGCAGAGTATTGCAGAATAAATGTGAAGTGACGTACTGGTCATTGCATGTTTGCCAGTATTTTACACAAGTTTTGACACACTGGTTGGAAAAAAGTCAGAACGGGCATGTTGATTGCACTTGAGCTGTGGTATACAAGTTGCCCTTGTCGTGCAAGGCATCTACATTAGACAGACAGGAAGGGGTATCAATGATTGCTTGGGCAAGCATAGTTACAACCTTAATAAAAGTTAACAAAGTAGGTCCCTTGCCATGCATCGCAAGACTTGTGGATGCAAACTAGTTTTTCTAAAGAATGAGTCATCATAGGATGCAGTCGCACTCAACTGATGCGCGAGATTATTGAGGCTAATGCCATTACCAAATACGTTAGTATGTGCGTGAGTACACCCTCCTATCTTTATCAGACAAGGAACTTTACTTTCTAAGTTGGTCGGCACATTTTCAGTGAACTGCAGCCGTATGCTTCTTGTAAGGTTGTTGTTTCAATTGTTTTTCTCATGTGTGCTATGAGTGGCGCATATAATGTGCAGTAGGGTCATGGAATAAAACCAGTTGGAAGTTAGCGCTCATCCTCCTGTCACCTGTACATTTTCTTTCATGCTCAAACTGAGTTATGCTAAAGCAAGACAAGAATCCATTCAGTCAGTTTGTGCCTTCGAACCAGTTCAGTGTCCACAGTGCAAGATGATGATATTATAAAGGGACATGAAAATATTGTTTATTTTTTTTGAGTAAATAAAGTTTAGTATTAAGTTTCACACTGCATTTTGCAAGTTTTAATTACCCTAGTATAAATTTGTATTCTAGAATGTTAAGGATGAAAACAAGCATTTCCAACCTTACACATTTCCAATGACATGCAATTACTACAACTGAGAGGAAAGGCGCTATGACTCAAACAGTCGCAGCTTCTATCCACGGTTGTTGTATATAAATGCATTACGCACCGAGAGGATATGATCAAATCTTAAAACTAAAACTAAGGTAAAGGCTTGTACCAACACACTTAAACAAGGGAGAACATATCAAGACACATAGTGCAGATGTAAAAAATAAATCATGGAGTTTTACCTTTTAAAACCACCATCTGATTATGAGGCACGCCATAGTGGGGGGACTCCGAAATAATTTTGACCACCTGGGGTTCTTTAACGTGCACCTAAATCAAAGTAAACGGGTGTTTCCGCATTCCGCCTCCATCAAAATGCGGCCGCCGTGGCCGGGATTCGATCTTACGACCTCGCGCTTAGCAGCCCAACACCATAGCCACTATAAGCAACCACTGTGGGTATAGTGAAGAGCTGTGAAAATTTTTCCTATACCAGAAATAAGTTTTTGGCCAGGGGCTCAATAACCGGGGGAATCGCGCCCTGTCTGGCGCTGCTCAGAGTGCCCCCTCAGCAAACCGGGACATTTCCACGCGAGAACGAGAGCACTAAGTCCGGCCATGGGTGGTAAACCATATGACAATACATTAACAAGAGAAAAGACGGGGAATGCGGGAGATGGAAATTCAAGACGATGAGCAAAACGTGAACAAGGTGAATTCAGGAGCCAAGTCCACTTGTCGAAACGTTGGCTCCTGCATTCACCTTGTTCACGTTTTGCTCAATACATTAACAAAACATACAGTAACTAAAACAAAAGGACGAGTAAAAACGAGACGTGTCGTTTTTATTTAACTGACATATCTTCGCGTCTTCCCCCTGTGCGATATAGAGGTTACACAGTTCTGCTTATTCCATATCAGTAGTATCGTCTTACATCATGCATGCGCACTGAGCACATCAATACGTTTTGGATATCGCAGAAGCCGTTGTTCACGACGTGAGACTCACGATAGCGAAGTCAAATGCGATCCTTTTAGAAATAAAGAAAAAAATTGTTTGCCTACGACAAACTTTGCAAACAAGAAATAAAATATAAGCTTACCAAAATGCTTCGTCCAGCAGGTTGGTGGTGGAGTTCGTTGGCGTTCAGCGTTGCGCATTACGCTGTGTTGTTAATCACGCCGTCCTCGCTTGTAGGCGTGAGAAGAGCATCGAAGTATTATTATTTTTTGTCAAATACTGCTGCCTCGTAAGTACAAACAGAAAATTTTGAGCAGTCCAGCCTACCCTGGCGTACCGGCACACAGCAACTTCCCGCGCTCGAATCTCGCCGTGGATTCAAATTTCGATGAGCTGTTGTGGCGCCACCTAGAAGAGTTTAAATATGGAGGGAACGAAACAAGGTTCTAACATATGTCCGTCTAGATTTCTTTATATTTATTTATTTAATATATAAGGCACATGCTGTTTAGAAAATACTCACGGAGTCTAGTTTCTTTGGCCCCTCCGATTTATGTCCATTGTCAACTGGCCTGCGGCCTTTAAACGATATTCCTTACATATTGTGGCTCAATATTGAGGACACTAAACCTGGTTGAATGGGGTTTAAATAGAGGGACAATATTTTGGAGCGAGTATTAGGCTGCTTCTCGTCGGCAAATGGAGCCGGACGAGCAAATCACGAAATGCAAGAAAACGAACGGCTTGCATGATTACTAGTACAGTCTCGCTTGGCTGACCAGTGAGAAACAGCATAATTAACAACCTAACGAATACAATGGACAGCCGCCAAATCGTTGGTCAATTTGACATGTTAATGATGAGTCAGATTGGACGTGATTCTTTCGTGTTTGTCTGTTTGTAAACGTGTTGTGCAAAGCTTCGTTTATTCGATGTTGTGCCCCATGTTCACCAGAAAAAGAAAAGCGGCGTGTTTCTGTTGACGCGGCACGCGCACGGATTTACGGGCAAGCCGCGCGTGTCACGTTCACACATATCGGTCGATAAAGCTCTCCGGCGGTATCGACATACCAGCCGCACCACTGGTGGTAACGGCTAGTGGTACCGGTGGTAAGGGGAGCCGAAAGGACCTAGAACCTCAGGGCACTACAAGAATATATTTCATGGTTTCACACCTGCTTACTGCATAAGTGTACAAAGTACATGAATGGTATAGCGCTGTACTCGTAATGCAAAAATAAACGAATTAAAATTAATTTGTAAACTAAGAAACCAAGGTGAACCTTCAATAATTCACGAACAGGTAGGTTCACACTTAACTGACTCATGAAACAGTATGCTAG
The DNA here is from genome assembly GCF_023375885.2 of Dermacentor andersoni. Classification (NCBI taxonomy): domain Eukaryota; kingdom Metazoa; phylum Arthropoda; class Arachnida; order Ixodida; family Ixodidae; genus Dermacentor; species Dermacentor andersoni. The sequence continues at coordinate 200,014,070 of NC_092816.1, read as the reverse complement.
CTGTGTCAAGAATCTTAATTAGTCGAGCAATTAAGGGTGGTGACTGTCATGTGCAATGCCTTCGGGAAATGCATGCAGAAGTAGGACAATATAGGTGTTGCCCTGTCTTTGCTCATTCCCTATCAGCTGATTAATCACTTATTCATTTATTTTATTTTTTTCATCTACTGCAGCCCAATTGGGCTATCACAGGAGTGGGTTTGTACACTGCATATAACAAATATTCTTCTGCACAAATCAACTTCAACACCTTAAGAAACATGATAACTTCAAAATAAAAGGTATTATTATTATTTGTTTTGAACACATATACACATATACACAGGTATCAGGAAAGGGAAAGCGAGGAGCAGGCTGGCAACTGCCACCGGAAGGGGCACAACGCCTGCCTACTCTTCTGAAGGGAGGTGACAGCAACACAGGAATGGAAGATAGGGAGGAGGGGAGGAAAAAAGGAAAGAGGAAACGAGAGCAACAGGACAAATCTAAACACCAAAGTAGAACACTGCAACAGGACAAATCTGAAGACTAAAGTAGAACTCTGCAGCCGGAATTAAACTGATGCCACGTCAAAGAGCCTCAACAATTATCAACCACATCCATGGCTAGTTCGCTATACAGCTAAATGTGTTCTCCACGATGAGACGCCAAAACTACCGTTTCACCGGTAGTCGGTTCACAATATACACTACAAGGTGTTTGAACCCGCCACCTCCCATCTTCGAAGGAAGAAGCGTTAGGGTACAGTACTGATCACACACAGTAGGGCCGGTCACTGAAGGTCACGCTACTACAGAATGTTCAATGTTCATGCTACAAACGTGAACCTAAGTTAGTTAGTTCTATAAATGTTAGTAGGGCACGATGGGCCTGATCACGTTTAGATGCACAGCCACTGGGGTATAAACATTCCTCGAGTGTCGCACACCGCAGGCCAAGGAGATGATAATTTCTCACTAGCGACATGCGCTGCGCACTGAAAGCGGGACACTCAAATATCAGGTGATGAAGTGTTTCGTAGCAGCCACAAGTCATACACAATGGACTTTCCACACGCCCTTGTCGGTATAAACGTTCGCGCACGTTCACGCAGCCAACCCTCAGCTTGAGCAGTTGTGCTCTAGCGTGACGAGGCAAGCCTCGACCACGAACACGGGGCGGGAACGTTCCATTTGTGACGCGCTGATCTGGATGCTGCTTGAGTAGGTGGCGACGAATCAGCAGACGAGCGTCATCAAGCTTGCACAAAATTTCTGGGCAGTCACAGTTGTTATGAACGCAACTTGAAGCGAGCCGATCAGCCTCTTCATTTCCGGCAATTCCTACGTGTGAAGGTATTCATTGAGTAACGAGAGATACCCCACGTGATGTAATTTTGCTCGCAGAGTCATTAATGCTGCGCACAAGTGGACAATCAAGCTCACTGTGTTGTAACCTGCTAAGGGCAGCACGGGAGTCCGTAAAGATGACAACCTTCGATGTAAATAACTCCTCTTGCACGTATTTCAGTGCAACATTAATCGCTGCTAGTTCCGCAGTTGTTGACGAAGTTGGATGAGGTATCTGAAAGATAAGTCGTACTTGAGTTGAAGGGCAGTAAAAAGCTGCAGAAGCGCCTTGACCGTCGCTGTGTACAGATGCATCTGTGAAAACCTGAAGATAATCTGGAAACTTTTCGAACAAGTGAGACTGAGCCAATTGGAATATTGCCGAAACAGCCATATCAGACTTTTTGTGCATGTCAGGGATTGTGAGGAATATGGGGAATACGTGTTTCGTGATACCTTTTGGAGGCGGAGACGTATCTGAGACAGCATGTTCAGAAATGGTAGTGATATCCATAAATAATACCGCCATTTTTCCCATGCGAGATAAAAGATACAATCAGTATAAAAAACACAGCATGAATCAAGTTAATTTATACAAAAATTTCTCTAAAGGCAGTGACCTAGTTTCACCTGGGAGTAATTAAGTTCCATTTTTCAATTGTATGAGGAAAGAAGCTACACTTAAATAGGTTAGTATGTGGTTGAAATGCTGCAAGGTTAAGTTTGTGGCTATTCCTAGTAGGTTTCAATTTATCAGGAGGCAGATAGTTGTTCTTTAATGAGTAGCGTGGGGTGTTAATTAGATTATGCAACAATTTAAGGCATTCACGATCACGCTGCTCAGACAGAGATTGTAAACCGAGTTCTTATTTATTTAAGTCATAATTCCAAAAATTGTAGAGTTGGAATTTCCCCTAACAAGGCACTACTGGCAATAAAATCACATTCAGTGCTTGTCGAATGGGTGCCGCAGTGTTACAGTTGACCTGCAAAGGCGGGGCCGAGCCCTTGCTCAAATAATGGAAGAGAGGCCGGACTCTCTCGAGCCCCGGCTAACTTTGAGCACTGACTGTGTTGATCGGTATACTATATATTGTACTACCACACAGTACAACGACGTATATTAATAGTTAATACAGTAATAATATGTATATATAATAATGATAATGATTCAGATCTGCATCTCCTTCCTTCATGCCACAGAAAATGTCTATGGAATTATTGCTGTCAAATCAATAAATATACTTCAGAGCATTGTCGCGTCGTCATGACAGTGTAGAATAACACACTGGCAACATCACTTCAAAGCGTTAACTGTTTATTGGTCAAACCTGTTCCCAAAAAAACATGTGGCACTCAAAGCACAACAACCTAGCGGCGAGCATGGTGTGCCAAGCGCGTCACATGACTTGTCAAAGGTCGTAACGTAATCACTGGTGCTATATATATATATATATATATATATATATACATATATACCTTCCGCAAAGTACAACACTATTTTCATCTTGCTTTGACTGATATCTTTCAGTTGTTAGTAGGTGAAATGCAATCCACAGAAAAAGGATAAACAATTGCATGCTTATGTGTCAGTATATAATCACGCAATATCAGGCTGGGCATCAACCAAACTAATTCTTTATATCTGTAACTGTGGCGAGGAAAGCATATGTCGCCTCGAAGAAGACAAGCCCACTTGTTGAAATGTTGGCCCCTGCTTTCACCTTGTTCTCGCTTTGCTCATTGTCTTGAATTTCCATGTCCCGCCTTCCCCATGTTTTCCCTGGGTTTCTATACATGGTATTTTAACACGCAGCCTAAAAGATTGCAGATTCTTCTTCTATATGTATAGTTAGCATATAATTGTGAATCAGCACCACACTAAAAAACGTTTTCTTCTAGCATAACACTGAATCATACAGAGCTGAAAATTTATTGTGCCTACCTAGGCGTCATTTCACATATTTAAGAGGTCAATCATTTTCCTTTGTGTACATGTGCATTGGGCTAGCTCCCACATCAAACTATATGTCATCAATCTGCACAGTTGGCACAGTAGGAATTCACAAGACAAATTTTAGCACAGTGCCTTGTTTACACTTTTCTACATTTCTGTATGCAAGATATAACACTACAATTTCCGCTGAAGGTACTGTGCTTGTTGTGCAGGCCATGTTTTAATGCTAATGGATGGCACCTGTAAAATCATGTAAGACTTTTGAGAATATATTGACACAGCAGCACCTTCTGTTATTTTGTATGTATATTTCTGACCAGCAACACAACCAAGCAGAGGTATTTTGTGCTGTAGGCGAAACAGGTTGCCACTTAGATTTGGCAGCTCTAGATGGGTACATCGCAGCTAATCGTTCCTCACCCCACTTTAACATTTACATTTCGCCAATGGGCAAAGGACAATGTTGGATTCTGTAAAATATCCAATTTCAAATGCACTATGGATGACTGACTTTTGAAAGAACAATGATGTGATGCCTGGAAACCCATGCACCAACTTTCTTCCCATATTAGTTACTAATGCCTTACAATGTGCCTTAATATTCTTCATATGATGCGCCTGAATTTGGTGCTAGAGTGGAGAGGAGCGCAGTAGTTTGACTTTACCTGGGGTGGCAAAATGCCTCACAACGCTGCTACATCAAAGTAGTAGTGTTGCAGTGCTCAATGGTGCCCTTAAAGGCATGCAGTTGAGCGCATCACATAACAGGGGAGGGAGGAGTACAAACATAAATGAGATTACAAAGTAGTAGTTACAATAAATAATAGGACAAAGTACAGAACAAAAGTATGCTAACATTGCTTAGCTATTAGGAAACAGAATGTAAGAAATCATAAGAATTGCAAAACGAAAGCTATGCACACAGCACAATCAAATGTTGAAAATATGCATGCCCACATGAACTACGGTATTAATACAGGCATTTATTAGTAACTCACAAAAACAACTAAACAAGAATGTAATAAAAAAGGCAACTAATTAACAGTGCGTAGCACGTTGTTAATTTTAGTGACAGATTCTGTGGCAATATCAGAGGGAAAGCAGTTCCATCCAGTGATGGTGCAGGGTGTAAAAGAGCATGCATATTGTAACATGTGACATGGTGTGCACTTGAATTTGAGGTGGTGATCCCGGCATGAAAAGACGACAGGTGGTGACTGAAAGAAATGATTGTGAAGAGAAGTATGATTATAAAGTTTGTCAAGCAGGCAAAGACGCACTGATTTGTGGCAAAGGGATAGTGCTTGTAAATCAGTATGTGCTTTTAATGATGACACGCAAGTGTAAGATGAATAGTGGGAAAATATGAAGGCGAGCAGCCCTGTTTTGAACAAATGCAATCTCGTCAACAATGTATACCTGCCAGAGTACTATATTAGCGATGCGTATTCGAGCTTTGTCTGGATTAGTGTAGTGTAAGCAAGTTTATGTATGTTGACAAGAACATGCTTTAGGTTTCATTTGATGATGCCAAGAGAGTGACCAACTGCTGCAAAGATGGAGTAAATATGGTGGTTTGATGTTAAGTCGTAATGTAAATGAAAACCTGTGCTGGTTGTTGAATGTTCAACTGGGATCTTCGAAATAGTCGATGTCGTGTGAATTAATAATGTGTTCCATAAGTTTGCAAATTGTGCTGGTTGATGATCTTCATTGGTAGTTAAGGGGTGAAAAACACTCGCCGAATTTATAGAATGGGATGACTTTAGCCACTCACCAGTCTTAGGAATGGACCCAGGGGGGTATGTCGAGACACAGTGACACATTCTTGAGTAGCTTCTTATTAAGTTCGCTGTGACCTGATGTAGATGAATTTTTTAATCTGTTTAGTAAGGTAAAAATACTGGGGAAGTCAGGGCATGCAGTGATGTCTTCGCAGCTAGGTGGACACTCAACAAAACATGTCATTTAATGACTGCACACACTATAACTCAGGAACTACGTCACCACTAGAATTAGGATTATGTCAGGCTGTGAATAGGGGTTTATTACATGCCATAATCACTGTTATTCTTGAATAATCATAGCTGTAAATCTGCTGACGTGTGGATTTTAGTAGCATCTGGCATTCTTTGTCACATAATATGTATCTTTGCCATGCCATGTTTTCTTTTTTGTTAAAGAGAAGTTAAGCAGACCTACTATAACGGCATGATCAGACAGCCCGTCCAGGTGAGTAATGCTGGAACAGATTAGAGGATCGCTTGTCGAGATGAGGAAGAGGAATAAACATTTATTTTTGAAACAGTATCCCGGGTTAAATCCCAGTTCTACTCTCGGTGGGAGGTCTCCTCATTCCTGGAACCCTCTGGCCTTCGCTGCCTCCTTGGCCCTGGCGACAAGGTGTCATTGTTGTTCCAGGCCCTCGGAGACGAGCTTGGCCTCCCATTTTTCAATGAGGTCTTCGCTTTCTTGTCTGGCGTTATATTCTTTTGGTGAAGGCGATGCGTCTGTATCTAGATGCCATGGACACTCGAGGATCAGGTGCGCTAAGGTGTCTGGTAAATCGCACATTGGGCAGTGGTATCCTTGTAGCATTGGGTATAGTCTGTGCATGTGTATTCCGTGGGTGTAAGTGTTACTCTGTAGTCTTCCGAGTGTGGTACTTTCTTCTTTGGTGAGCTTTGGGTGAGGTGGTGGGTACACCCTGCATTGCAGCCTGTGATGTTCAAGGATCGCTGAGTAGGTGACGGGTACGGTCTCTGCCCCTGCTGACGCAGATCGGGCATCTTGAGAGCAGGAAGGGTTGGCCCGGCAGGTGTGGCCTCGGGCCGTGGCATGTGCTGCTTCGTTCTCCTCCAGCCCGTCATGCCCAGGAACCCAGGTCACGCAGGTGTAGGGGATCTGAGTGCTGTCGTGCTTCAATATCTTTAGTGCTTCTGTCGACATGTGACCCTTAGCGTGGTTCCTGACAGCTGTTTCAGAATGAGAAAAAACGACAGCTGCATCCTTGCACGTGGTAGTTGCTAGGGTGATTGCAGTCTCTTCTGCAGTCTCAGGTTTGTGTGCATGGACTGTGGCAGACGCTAGCTCTCTGCCCTGAGAATCTACGATGTTCAGGGCGTAAGCATTTCATTGCGGGTATTTGGCTGCGTCGATGTATCTGGCGTCCGGATCTTGCCTGTGTCTTCGCCGTAGGGCATCCACTCGGGTTTGTCTGCTTTTCTTGTGATCTCCCGGTGGGTGTCAGGTTAAGTCATTCTAACTGACTGGCTTTATGAGCTTGCTAATTCTTGCCGGGGGTTGTGTACACCCATCTTGAGAAGTCTCGTAGTCGAAGCCGTAGATGGTAGGCCCACGGCGATTTTGATGGCTTTGCATATTTGAATGTTAATTTTTCTACCTCTGATGAGATCTAGAATATTGGCCAATGTACATGATGAACAGGTTGGAAGAGTAATGAGTTGAGGTAACGGGAAGTGTAGACAGGAATGAAGGAGAACATGCTATTGAGCGTGAGCAGCTGTGACAGATTCTGTTGTCCAGTTAATAACGGAGAAATTAAAATTGCCATAAATGATCAGAGTAGAATGCCAAAATAGCATATGCACTTTATTTAGAACGTTTTGAAACTCGCTTGAAAATGCCTAATTTACATCCGGAGGGCAGTAGTATGCGCTTATGATAACATTCTGCTTGAGCATTGAAGTGAAATGAAAATGTGCTCTAGGAATGAACGAATGCCAGTTGGAACTGCAAGAAATTATTTTTTTAAAGCTATGAGCATGCCACCTTCTATGCAGTTGTACCATTCACAAAAAAAAGTGTTGTATGCAGATGTGGAAAGAAAAATTTTACTGGAGATAGTATCGTTTAGCCACGTCTTGGTTAGTACAAGAGATGTCGCGCATGAATCAATGAGTGATGAAAGTGACATATATTTTGACATCACACTTCAACAGTGTGTGTATAAGAATGACAGGTTTGTAGAAGTGTTATGGGTGTGTGGTTGCATAAACTGTCAGTTTCCACACTTGCAGAAGATGAAGGTTTGGCTTGTCATTCCAAAGAATGCTGAGACAGATGCACTGCACAGTTTACTTCCGAGTCCCAAACATACGTGTCGTCGTTGACCAAGAGCTTGTTGAAAAGCAAGCAAGCTAAGTCGTCTCATACTGAATACAAATTTTAAAAATAATAAGAAAATTAATATATCTGTCATCCTGATTGCTGATTTGCTGTTCCTAAGTGGAGTAGTGCAAAAGTGACATAAATATTTCATTTGTATATATTGTACTCAACCCACCACAACAGTAAAAAAAAGGAAGGAAAGAAAGGAAGGAAAATGTAATTATGTGAAATTATACAGATGGAGCATCCTTTTTTTTAATGCTGAAGTAAACAATCAATATAGGCACATGTGAATACGATATATGTGCATGCATTAGAATAACTTTCACCAGTCATATTATGTCAGCAAGACTGCAAGGTGGGCGAATTGGTTAGGATTTATCTTAGTTTTGGTAACAGCTAGCGCAAAGGTACGATGAGTAGAATATGTTATTAAATACACGGGCAGGGCTGCTAATGCTTTGTGAACACTTTTCTGTAAGCTATGTGTCATATCCGCGACCACAGCGACTAGGCTGGTATGGACAAGCGTAGGTTATGATCGAGCTATTCCTTGTCATTTCACGCGCTGATAACCACGACTTATTATAATACGGCAGCTTCTTGCCGTTTGCTAATCCGGCTTGGGCAAAGCTTCCGTCGTTGTGTGCCGCCTCACGTCCGCCGTACGCGATGCCGGCCGGGCAATAATAGATTGACTTTTGGATGGTATGCTCGCTGCGTGAGGGAACCCCGCAGGTGAAGGGCATGGGAAAATAGCCCATTCTTACGACGCGGGGTTCGATATATGACCTGTGATTAGCCCGAGGGTTCTTAGATTAACTGCGTAGCAGTTGCGCCGCCCAATGCTTCGCGCTGCCCGTTTGTAGACGGTGGATATTGTAAATTTGTAGTCGAAATGAACATATTTGAATTTCGCTTGCGTTTCGCTCGCGCAAGAACTTTCAGCGACTCGCTGACTTCCCGGCTGTCGCCAGTGAATGTTCCCCGGCCAGACCCAAGCCCAGCCCGGGCCCGAGTCAGCAATTGCTTGGCCGCCCCGAGCGTCCTCGGACCGAGTTTGGCATATGCGGCCGACAACGCTTTCTGTGTGGCCAGCGCTAGTCGTAAAATCATGTTTTGTCAACAATTAAGTTAGCGTGTTGACGGTACGTGAAACGATCGGCCGCTTCTGTATATCGCAGCTCTGTTAATTGGCATTCGCTTTGTTTTTCTTATTGTGTAGTAGGTGCGATTGCGATCACTTTATTCCGACGGTTATGCTTAAAGCCAATATATATATTTTTTCCTGCGACGTCGTCGGCGATAGAGCAGGCAGGCCGGATCGAGGTGCCGTACTCGCTAGGGCTTTTCCTTGCGGTACTGCGCGTACTATCACCGATAGGTTGTTTATATGGACGGTAGATAATAATAATAACGGTAACCCCGAGGAAGGAATCCATGTGATATACTGGCCCTGAAGATAGGTTCGTGTTTGCTGAGTCGCACCGTATGTATGTATGACTCGGTCGATTGGCACGTGCAGTTGAGAGGCTCTCATGAGATATATATTGCTCGCCGACGACATGCCGATGAAATGATGTTTAGTATTTTTCTCGCACACAACTATATATTAACGAACTTCTTATTAGCGTGTAGACGAATGATGAGCGCGGCATATATGTACAGTACCGTAGTACATATTGCATATGTGCAAAACATATGTGCATAAGGGGCAGGAGTTGGCTCTGTCTGAAACCCGTGCACTGATGTCTCCGTTATAAACGTAAGCAGGAGTGCTTGTGTCATGCCCTGCTGCTTAATTTCAGAGAGGCTAAGAGATGAATGAAAGGCATAAATAGAAACATTGAGATGAGCATTATTTATGTTCTTTTGCAATATCATGCTGCACTTACCACAAATTATAAACACTGCATTAAACACTGCAATAGTTGTATCTAGCTTGCTCATTTTAATAACAGTTCCATTCACAGTCTCAAGTGAACAGCATTACACAACATATTCACTTATTGTGCTAAAGTCTGAGAGTGTCTTGGTTAGGCATGCATTTACGTATACTGGATGAGTGAGAGGCATATGAACACACTCAGTGCTGCTTTCCAACTGAGATTATTCAATCCACTGAGCAACCTGACTTTAAGCCTTCGCAGGTGACTGTTCAAGTCAATTAATGCACATACATTTGCCCACATATACTGTTTGTTCTATATTGATTTCTCTCTTGCGAGTAATCACGGTGGATTATATGGGATATTACAATTTTAAACATTGAAGGCCATAATAATGAAAATAATATAGCCTTTGAAAACAAAAAGCATAGACAGGCCATCAAAATGACAGCAAAAATAAAGAATAAATTAATTGTTTGTTTAAAAAAAAAAGCCTAATAAACTCGTAACCCAGCATGGAGGAGATACTACCTGTGGTGTCCACAATTTAGCTAGTGGGGAGGCCTGAATGGTCAGCTAAACAAAGAACGCCACTGGTCAGGCATTTTGGAGGCTATACTACACAAAACTACCACCTTTTCACAGCTGTACTGATGATGAAATGCTGTACACGGTTTAGTGTGACAATTCCATCTGTCCGAGAAAATCCATGATTTAATCACCCATGACATGCCTCTTGGCTCTTGAAAGTTGAGCTCCAAGACTGGTATGCTGTGTATATCACCGACCGTAAGCACCAGACTAGCAATACCAGAGTAACAGGGGAATCACCCATTGCAATCACCTCTGAAAATTTAGTCAATGGAGTTAGAAAGCTCTTCTGAATCACCTTTCTAACAGTTAACACTGTACCATTTTGGAACAATACATTTGTGTTTCTCTGACATGACCCAAAATCCTCAAATGGATCCCAGCACATATGGGAGAAGTAACCATGAATGGCCCTCCCAACCTCACGAGAAGGCCCATCGAGCCGAGCGAGAACTAACCCACTGTGGCTCGGACAGCGACGGCCCGACACCCCGCAAACCCCGGGGAAAGAGGAAGGACTGCGGGGAGGCAACGACAACAAAGTAGCAATACGAGACAACAGGGACAGACTGGTCAGGTACCACGACATACTGACACACTATACGAAACAAAGAGAAACATACCCATAACCCTGCAAACAACTCGACAGGTCTCAAGAAACAGATTGGAGAAGGTTGCAAACCAGAACATCCCGAAACCCAGTACATTTAAACAGAGTAAATTCAACACAATACTCAGACACGAGCTGCAAGCTCTGCAAGCACGAACACGCAGACATGGCACACATCTTATGGAAGTTCACACAGATCAGTATATGTAGAGGACAAGATAGAACCGGGCCTTCTCGAGGAGCGATGGCTAAGCACTCTGACTAGCTCGGAACTACACGGCCAACTATGGGCTATCCAGTGGGCCCGGGCAGCGGTGGAAAGGCTATGCCTCACCGCACATAATGTCTGGGTGGCCCGAGTCCAGGCTGGCAACCTTGCAGATCTCTTTCTCACTAAAGTTTTTTCCGTATGTCCCTCCCTGGTTAAAAAAAATTTACCTTCCTAAACACCACGTGCATCTTTAGAGGCATGACTTATAGAGATACATTGGTAATTTAATCTCTCCACCATAGATGCTAAAAAGTCTCAAAAGGCAAAATTCTACTTCCTAATAGATGCTCCATTTCAAAGAACATTTGCCCTTTTTACACACAATGCTTTGTTTAAGGTCACATTCAGAGCAAGGGAAAAGCACAATTAGGCCTATAATTCCCTGCCTGTAATGATACTTTGTACAAACTTGCTGTGAAACAGTATTGCATGAAGCTACACTGACTCTCTACAACTGCAGAAGATTACTCTCTTCATTCAGGCAGCAGTGACATTTCTTTCCATTCATAATAAGTGAGTCAAAATGCCTGCACTCACATTATTAAAATTATGTATTCCCTGATGATAAATTGCAGTTAAGAATACTGTGTCCTTGACAGTGCTGGCAAAATTGATGCAGCAAAGGCTGTTTAATTTGAGCGTAAAAGCATGTGTTGCATCAGAGCAAACTTTCCGGGGTAGAAAGACGGTAAGTGAACCTGGCACAAGAGGTGCGGGTAGATACATGTCGTTAATGTTGTTGTGTGCTTTGTTATCTGCCATGGCATTGAAAAGGCCAGGGATATGTCCCTGTACCTAGTGTAAGCAAGCATTAAATGTGAGTAGTTGTGAAGCTTGTGTATCTTCTGACAAAGCTATGTGGCTTTACTGTCTTGCTTCAGCTGGTAAATGGCGCACTCAAGGAATTGGTGTGTGTCTGTATTTGGGCGATGTTTGATAAAAATGAGGCTGCCTCATCGGTGTCATGTGTGACTTTACCGCGTACCAGCCCTGTTCTGCAGACTCTTGTCATGTATGGTATAAAGCTCAAGTAGAGTTGCAGACATCCATTGTATATTCCTTATTTTTATAAAGAGGGAAGTACTTCAGGCTGACTCATACTATGCTTCCATCTCCTGTAATAGCAGCGTCTGTACAAAATACATTGGCCCAAAGGAACATCAGTGTACACCAGTGCCACAGCCTTAAGTCTGTTCTTGCACCCAAGCAATCAGAAGTGATTGCAACATGCAACCTCTTTAATTCACATGCTCATTCCCATTGAATTAGCAACGCTGCCATGTTGTTCACCTGGGCGTGTTCTTGAACAAACAGAGGGAGAGCAGCTATTGCCCTCATCATATTCTGAATAATGATCTCAATCTGGTCCTTCTGCTTCGGTGAGAGCCAGTAAAACTGAGCCTGATAAATAGTACGTGGCTGGAGTACAGACCAAACAACATTACTGGCTACTTTGGTACATGCCCCTCCATATTTTGAAGCAATCCTTCATATCAGCTGGAAGGTTGACATTGGTGTCTTCTTTACTTTGCCTAGCCAATTTCATCGAGTTCCAGATTGGCGAACATCGAGACCAAGGATCTGTACTTCTATTTCTTGTAACAAGGACCAGTGCCGTAGCCAGGAATATTTTTGTACGTGTGTTGGGGGGGGGCGAGGAGGGGGGGGCAGGTGAGCATTGTCTGCACATCGTCTTATGCCAGGTAAACAGAAATTTTGGGTTTGGGGGCAAGAAGTTACGTTCCCGGTGTCGAGCATGCTGCAAGGCAATGCCGGTCTAGTCTGGTGTGGTTGGAAACTCCTCTCTCAAACTTATTGCCAAGAATTGTTAGAAAGCTATATTGTGGCTCCTTTTCCTTGCAGCAAGGTGTGTATTGTCCAAAATGAGTGATGCACGAATGATGTATGTCGCTGCACCTATTGCTGCCTGCAAATGTGAGCCACCATTCAGGAGCACAGCAGTACTGGGCGGTAATGCTAGTAAATTGACATAAGTAGCAAGGCTTCATTACGCGTGCACTGGAGTTAAATGTCATTTTTGATTAAAATGGCTGTGGCATATGAGTAGGCTTTGTTTTTTGTGGCTATTATCTGGCTTTCGTGCACCCCCTGCATGGGCTGTATTATTCTTGCAATGCTCTGACAATAAACATTTGCTTGTGAGTACTTCTTGCTACCTTCATTATTGATTTTTTTTCTTGATACTCAGATCCCCATCTTTGCAAGGTGGCCTCTGGCTGTTTAAGTTTTTAGGAATGCAGACTTGTATGACGTTAACATACCTGAAAAGAAGCAGTATACACACTGAATACTAGGATTATAGAAAGCCACTGCTGTAAAATTAATGGTTAGTCTTGAAAAGGGTCAGCTGAATTGGCCACAATGAATAATTTACTCAAGCAATAAAAGCTGCTTGCCTGAATAAATTTTCCAAGACAAATACAGCAATATGTGTGTCATGTTTGACTAGGATTCACAATTATCTGAAACATATTTGCTTTGAGAATTTGTCCCAGCTGCCAGAAGCACACTTATTGCAGAAGCTTAAAAGCAATACAATGACAGCCACACACCTCTACCACATGGAATAATAAAAAAAAAACCCAGACGGTAACACATACTCAGCCAGATAAAAAAACAAACACATGTTGTCATTTATTGAAATTGCTCTTTATTTTTAAAAGTTCAATTCAGAACAAGCTGCTGCAGAGTGTATTAATGTTTACGTCGGTTTCCATATTACATGCCCCTCTGTGGCAACAAAATGTTGCACGTACACAATCAATCATGCATGCCCTCCAACAAAGAGTGCATTTTCTGGATGGAAACTGAGTGAATCAAGTGACATGTGGCTCATTTGTAATTGCACGTAAACTTGATGGCTGATAGCACTAAGGGTAAGTAATAGTAGCATAAACTTTATTTCTCATAGTGGTTTGGGCGGTCGGTGCGTCCCTCAGTTTAGGGCTCCACTGGTCTCTGTGGTTTGTTGGGCTTTATCGAGAAGAGCTCTCTGCCTCTCTGCATCTTCACTAGCAAGCCAAGCATCCCAGTGTCTGTTACTTGGTACTTGCGCCGTAAGGGGTGAATTGGAATTTGGAGGCTGTAGTTTATATATTCATGTTACGTGGGCAAGAGAGGCAGCTCCTCGCACCAAGAACACGTACTTTCATAGAATGCAGGGTGTCTCTTACTGAGTATTTGTAGGTGTAGATATGTGTTAGTCTGTACACAGCGCTAATCCCTGGCCTGTTCTCCCATAAGGTTGGGGTGTGGGCGGCTGTATTTCTGTCTCTCTTTTTACTGGTTTTCGAAGGTGTGGTGTGGGTCAATGGGAGGTTCCTTGAAAGGACCAACTAGTGCTCGGATGCTTATTGCCCGAGCACTTCGGTCTGCCCTCTCATTTCCCTCGAGTCCAGAATGCGCCGGGCACCAAATTACCACCTGCTGCAATTCTGTGAATTTTGTGCGGGACGGTACCCATCATTAAGGAAAAGCATGCTGCCTTAGAGTACATCATGGACAATGCAGATTGTTTCTTTTGCTTCTGCATCTCGAAAGGCTGCATCCACGGTACAGGTTGAAGGGTTCCGAATGGAGGTTATCATCACTGTGAACCGATAGAAGGCCACTATTGTGAATTTGTCTGTTGCCACTCTACACGCATCTGTGTAGTATATGTCTGGATTTCTTTCATATTTCTTTTGTAAAGCCTTTGATTGCGCTTTTCTGCTTTGTTGGTGTTTCGTGCTCATATTCTTTGGGATTGGTGAAACTAGAATTTTCCCTCTTGTTTGTCTGGGTAGAGAAACTGTTTTTTCAATGCCATACTGCGCTCTCAGGGGATATCCCACCTTTTGCAATAGGGCCTTTCCTTTTTTTGTCGAATTCAGACGTTCTGTCTGAGGCGTGACCGCTGCTGTGGCATGTTCTTCATATGTGTTGTGAATACCAAGAGCCTCCAGATTTTTGGCACTCGTGTTTTTGGGAGCCCTAACTGCCCTGATGATGGAGCTCACTTTAGACATTTCAGCCTTATTTAGTTTTTGAAAGGGGAGGCTATAGGTCACCCTGCTAATAATGAATGCTTGCACAAGTCTGACTGCTTCCGCTTCTTTGAAGCCTCTTTGTTGTTTTGTGACTCTGTGGATCATTTGTGCCACATTCCTTGTTCTTTGTTTTAATGTTTCTAGCACGGGGGGAACGCTCCCGCGCCCTCAACGCCGAACATTTCCCGCCCATGGAGGGCGCGAATCAAGCCCGGCAAGCATCGCCTGAACGCCAATACGGTCGCAGCCGCTCCCGGTCCAGGGGGAGATCCAAGTCTCGTGGCCGCTCCAGGGGTCGCACCAGGAGCCGCTCCGTCTCCAGGGCCAGGTCGATGTCAAGATCCCGAGTCCGATCACGATCCAGATCCGGCTCCAGGGACCGCCCAGGTTGCAGAACCCAGCCAGCATCTGGACCTCAGCCGGCCTCCACGCGTTTGGGGAAGCAGCCGACCCTCCTGTGGGCCGATCTGGCACGTCCCAAGCCCGGTGCCAATATAGAAGCTGCTCAGGCACCTCGTAACGACCCACACCCAGAGCGAGCTAGGGACGCGGAAGTCATTCGCTTACGAAAAGAGAACGACGACCTCAAGAGCATGATCAAGAGGCTAGTTAACGAAATGGCAGAGATTCGGAAACTCGTTACGAATGCGTCTGATAACGTTGCGCCAGGCAGGGCCACAGAGACTCCAATCCCAGCCCCAGTAGACGGTACTGCGACGTCCTCCAAACGTAGAGCAGTAGTAAAACAAACAGGTGAATCGGGAGCGATGTCCTCAGAAGTCAGCGAGATTAAGCAATCTCTCATTGGGCTGGCAGATGGCCTCAAACAGGTCACTGCTAGCGTCAGTTGTCTCACCGATAACGTTCGTCAAATTCAGGTTGCACTCGGAGACCCCAACAGGGGCCTCGGAGCTCTCGCTGATCGCATAGACGCCATTGAGGCGCGAATGGCTACACCCGCCTCCGTCGTACAACCGCTCACCGTTCCCGCCATACTAAAGGAAGCTAGACTTCAATATCCAACCAGGGCGGCGTCAGGAGGTCCCAGTCTTTGCACAGCCCTAACTGCCCCGTTAGGTGGTAGTCCATCCGGTCCGCCATAATGGATAGGTCCAAAGAAAGTTTTCGCATTTGGCAATGGAACTGCAGGGGATATTCTAACAAAAAAGCCCCTCTGCAGCAGTTCTTCAGGTCCTTCGCTGTCAAACCTCAAGTCATTGCTCTCCAGGAAACATTAGTCTCCGCCGCCTCGCTCCAGGGCTACAGGGCCGTGTCGGGCCTGCCCGGGGGGCGAGGGATTTGCACCTTGATTGATAAAAGGCTGACTCATCTCACCCACGACCTCAAGCTGGGGTGTGGTAGAATTGAATATGTCATGGTTGAGATCCTGCTCGACGTACCACACCAGAATCAGCGCAGAAACAGCGTGTTCGTCCTCAATATCTACAGCAACCCCAGGGACTCGCGCCAGCAGTTCAAGACCATCCTCAAGAAAGCGACCGACTTGGCCGGCCCTCGACCCTTGGTCGTCGTCGGTGACTTCAACGCACCGTACGGCATCTGGGGTTACGTATACGACACTACCAAGGGGCGCAACCTGTGGCAAGACGCCAACGAGATGGACCTCACTCTGGTCACTGACAAGAATTTTCCTACTCGCATCGGCAACTCCGTCACCCGGGACTCGACACCTGACCTAGCGTTCGTCAGGAACGTTGAGGACGTGGGCTGGGAGAACACCGCCATGGAGTTCGGCAGCGACCACTACATTCTCGAGACCAACTTCAAGGTGTCTCGGAGTAGGATCAAGGAATTCACGTTCATCGATTGGGACCACTTTCGCAAGATTCGCGAAGAACCCAGCAGAGCCAGGGCACCCGCCACCCTCGAAGAATGGTGTGAAGGCGTCCGGAACGACGCTTCCGCGGCTACCAAGAAAGTGGAAACCGATCTCGACGTCGAGCGGATGGACAGCAGACTTGCCCACCTGATCGAGGCCAAGAACGCCCTGCTCCGCCGATGGAAGGGTCAAAGGCTCAATCGCAGACTCCGAAAAAAGATCTCGGAGCTCAACAAGGTCATCGATGACCACTGCAAGGCGCTATGCCAGCAGCAGTGGGACGAGCTCTGCGAATGCATCGACGGACAGATGCGCAACGGCAAATCCTGGGGTATGCTGAAGCACCTTCTTGACGAAAGCGGCTCAAAGTCAAATCAGAGGCATACGTTGGCCAGGGCCCTTCACGAGGCCACCAGGTCTCACACGGTCGATGAGCTCGTCGCAAAACTGGTACAGAGGTACTTGCCCGTCCGTCGCGACGGAGATCCAGTGACCCAACTCCCAGACTACCGAGGCCCTCCACGCCCCGAGCTCGACGAAGACTTCTCCATTGCCGAGGTTAGACAGGCCATCTTCGCGCTCAACCGCAAGTCTGCGCCGGGTCCAGACGGAGTCACCAACAGAATGTTGAGAAACCTCGAGGACACGTCGATCGTCTTCCTGACCGACAAAATCAACGAGTCCTGGAATAGCGGCGTTGTTCCTGCAGAATGGAAGATGGCCTGCACGGTGCTCATTCCCAAGCCCGGCAAGGCCCCGAACATCGAGAACCTCAGGCCGATTTCTCTAACCTCCTGCGTCGGCAAGGTCATGGAGCGCGTCGTCCTCAACAGGCTTAACGGGTACCTCGAAGACAACGAGGTTTACACGTACAACATGATCGGCTTCCGCGCCGGACTCTCAACGCAGGATGCCATGAAACTAATCAAGCATCAGATTGTGGATGGCCGTTCCAGAGACGTCAAGGCTCTGCTGGGTCTGGACCTCGAGAAGGCTTTCGACAACGTGCTCCACACCTTCATCGTCAAGACCATTTCAGACCTGGGTCTGGGTTCCAGATTCCACAACTACGTCAGCTCTTTTCTGACTGACAGGAAGGCCAAACTTCGCATTGGAGACTTCCGCTCCGAAGATGTGCCCCTCGGAGGGCGGGGCACTCCTCAGGGCGCCGTCATCTCCCCAACATTGTTTAACATCTGTATGATTGGTCTTTCCGAGAGGTTGGCGCGCGTCGAGAACGTCAAGCACACCATTTACGCCGATGACATCACCATATGGTGCTCCCGCGGCTGCGAGGGCAGAGTCGAAGAAGCCATGCAGGAGGCGATTGACGTGATCGAGGAGTATCTCCGCCCCACCGGACTTCGATGCTCCCCCGCCAAGTCGGAGCTGCTACTTTACAGAAAAGAGAAGGGAGGCAGACCCAAAGATTGGAAGCCAGTCTCTGAAAGCAGCATCAGACTTCGCACTTGTGACGGGGGGGTGATACCCAGGGTCGACGTTATTCGGGTCCTGGGCATGTTTGTCGAATACAACGGCGGAAACGGAACTGCTCTCCGCAAGATTATCGCGAAGACGGACAACGCTTTCCGCCTCGTTCGCAGAATCGCAAACCGGCATCGAGGCATGAAGGAAAGCAATCTTCTCAGGCTGATCAATGCCTTCGTACTCTGCCACCTCACGTACACGATTTCTATGCACAACTGGCTCAGAGCGGAGCGAGACAAGATCAATGTTCTTATCCGCAAAATAGTCAAGAGGGCTCTCGGGCTACCCATCAGGACCCATACCGAGGATCTCTTGAAGCTGGGGGTACATAACACCGCCGAGGAGATTGCTGAAGCCCAAGAACGCGCGCAACTCACTCGCCTGGGCACCACAGCAGCAGGTAAACGCATCCTCGAAGAGCTGGGTTACCACCCTGTGGGATTCCCGATGGTCAGTACCCCGATCCCTAGGTGCATTCGAGACAAGTTCGAAGTCGCCCCTGTGCCCCGAAACGTCCATCCCGTCCACAACGAGGGCAGACGCAAGGCCAGAGCAGCCGCCATCCTCAAACAGATCAAGCGACACGACATTAGCGCAAGCTTCGTCGACGCTGCGGAGTACAGTGACGGGAAGACCTTTGCCGTCGTTGTGGTCGACTCGGGCGGCAACATTTCCAATAGCGCCTCAATTCGCACTTCAGACCCCGGAGTCGCCGAGCAAGTCGCCATCGCCCTCGCCCTGCTAGACGGTCGTGGGTCCGAAATTTATAGTGATTCCAAAACGGCAGTTAGGGCTTTTCAAAAGGGTTGCATCGCCAAGGAAGCTGTTCGTCTTCTTAGCGGCTCGAGTCCACATGCTCTCACAAACCATTCAATTCACTGGTTTCCCGCTCACGTAGGATCGGTCGAGGGTGCTCCCCCGAACCTCAATGAGTCTGCCCACGAGGCTGCGCGTGACCTGACCGACCGCGCTTCCTCTATAAGGAGCACTGACTCCCCTCCTCTCTACGGTCACAGGGACGCTCCCGCTACTCACAATGAGATTATTAAATATTTCTACATGTCCAGAAGGGTCTTTCCACCCCCTCACCCCAAGTTGAATAGGGCGCAAGCCGTTTCACTTAGGCTCCTACAGACCAGCACATATCCGTGTCTGTCCGCTCTCCACGAGGCTTACCCCGACGTGTATCGCGACGACGCCTGCCCGTCCTGCGGCCAGACCTCCACTCTACCTCACATGCTCTGGGAGTGCGGGTCGACATACCCCAAGTTCATCAAGGAGGAGTGGGACTCGCTTTTGCGTAGCCCCGCTCTAGAAAAGCAAATCCTGGCCGTCCGGCGTGCCCGCGACCGGGCCGGTGGGCTAGACCTGCCGGTCCCGACGTGGGACTAGCCGGGTGCGCGACGAGTTCGCGTCCTCGCCGGACCTACAATAAAGTTTATTCACTCACTCATTCTAGCATGTGTGATGCCCTGCCGTTGTCTTGGTACAAAAACTCAGAATACATTCAGGTATGTGGACACCAAGGGCAAGAAACAAGAAAAAGAATTGAGATTGGCTAGGTGCTTTCTTTTAATGCAGTGAAACGTAACTAAAGTCCAAGTATGCATTCACACGACATCTGCACATGAACATATGTTACTAAAATACATCAAAGCCTGACCAAGCAGACAAATTCGCAGGCTTCTTTGAATTTATTCCATTTATCCTTTTCAGCACTGGTCAAACATGCAATACATGACTATGAAAACGCAGTTGGTGTCTGCATACAGAAAAAGAAATTGTATGCTGTAACTGCCTGGAATTTATTTCTAATATGCATAAACTTTTGTGCATAGACAATTTGGTACAAGAAAGTGCTGTTACGGATTTCCCAGTGAAAATGCATGCAGTTTGAAGCTTATTTCACAAAACTGATAAAATGAACATAATTGTGTGCACACACTGCGTGCCTCCATTTAACACAGGCTGTTTGCATCGTTCATGCTGCATAACAGTAATTTGCCGCCTTAAAAATAATGTTGCTGTGACACAAATCGCTGTCACAATCTATATCATCTATATCGACACTTAGGGAATGGTTATCAAACACACCTCATGACGAAAATACAACACTCTTTGACTCGCCGTGGTTGATATAGGTGTCCTTGGCGTTGTGCTTAGTATTAAGCACGAGGTCGCAGGATCAAATCCTAGCCACGGCGGCCGCACTTCGATTCGGTGGCGTGCAAGAACGCCCGCGTGCCGTGCATTAAAGAACTGTGCACGGCAAAGAACCCCAGGAGGTCAATATTAATCAAAAGTCCCCAACTGCATGCGGCGTGCCTCGTAATCAGATCGTGGTTCCGGCACGTAAAACGCGAGAAATTAAAAAAAAAAAACAATGTCTCCTTTTTGTACGGCACTAGCTCCTTGAGTTTTCTTGAGCGGACCGACGGGTCTCAACACCGTAACATAAAAGGTGTGAGCATTATGTGCATTACGCAATGGGTCCGCGCCGCACTCATCACCGCAGAAGGCCGCGTGAAACCTGAGGCAACTGGGCAAGCGGTAATCTGAAACGCGCCGTTTCCAAAGCAGTCGACACCGTACGTGCTCCGATTTTGTGAGGACTGTGGGTGAGGTTTCACTAGCCGCTTTCATATCGTGGCGCAGTAGGGAATGCCCGAGCACGGCCGCGCGAACCACAAAAGTGTATTGTAGTACACAGATCACAAGGCGATGGCTACGCGGTGGGCGATCACCGCAGTGCTGCGCAGTGGGGCAGGTAGCTTTTTTGTGAGGTTCCACATTACACGAAACACTCTCCGACGGCCGGCGTAATTCTCTCGTAAGAACGCACATAGACACACACGCAGAAATACGATGAGCAAAACAGGTGCCGTCGCCGGCGCCGACGACACTGGCGCTTCGCGGGCTTTGCCTTCAGTTTCACTTTTAGTTGATGGGAGAACGAACAGAAGCGAGGACATTCTGCGGCCGAAGCCGTCGAAGTTTTGCATGGTCCCGCTTCCGAAGTCAGGTCGTCAGGTGCCGACCGGGGGTTCTGGCCGCGCGACAGGACATTGTGGTCGACGAGACGAACAAATCTTCTATTATATCGCCCTAAATAAGCTGGCTTGCACTCTGGAAATGTATAAATTTGCAGAAATAAAAAGGAAGAAAAAGAACCACTTGGACAATATATCTCTCCTTTCTCGTCTCCTTCTCACAGATGTGTATAATAAAATAAAATAACGCATAAAATAAGAAACAGAGAACTCCGTTTAGGCTAAAGGGAGGCCTCTATCTTCTAAACTCCCTCTTAAAAAGGATGTAGAATTGAGGTTCTTTCTCCTTCCTTCATCCCCATTTTGCGAGGGAGCGAAATGGAGGACGCTCAACATTTCTGCACCACTGTAAGGGAGCACGGTTTTCAGGCACGTAGTCTCAAGGGAGGTCACATCCCTTAATATGCCCTTTTCGGCTCATTTCCGTTTACAGTGTACTGCTCCAGCTGGTCTCCTGCAGCCGATCCCGCCTCCAAGCACGCCTTTCCAACAAGTGGGCATTGACTTCGTAGGCCCATTTCCAAAATCAGCCAAGGGAAACCGTTGGATAGTTGTTTGCGTCGACTACCTCACGCGCTACTGCGAGACGGCGGCCGTGCCCTCCGCAACTGCCCCTGACGTTTCAACATTCCTGCTGCAATATGTGATCCTGCGACATGGTCCGCCTCGCGTGATCATCAGCGACCGTGGAAGACAATTCACAGCGGACGTCGTAGAGGAGCTGCTTCGTTTATGTGAATCCCACTTGCGTCACTCGACACCATACCATCCACAAACGAATGGGCTTATGGAGCGCACCAACCGAACAATTGTAAACATGCTATCTATGTATGTTTCATCCGACCACAAGAACTGGGATGACGTACTGCCTTTTATCACGTACGCGTTCAATACCGCCAAGCACGAGGCTACCGGCTATAGCCCTTTCTTCCTGCTGTACGCACGGCCACCCCGGTACACAATCGACACTGTTTTCGCTTTCTGTAGTCATGAAAATCCCACTGTCGCCGAGACTCTCTGCCTCGCCGAAGAAGCTCGTCGTATTGCTCATTTGCGCACTTTGGCATCGCAGGACAGATCAAAAGCACGCTACGACATTCGCCACCGTCCGGTAACCTATCACCCTGGTGATTTAGTCTGGCTGTGGACTCCAGTACGAAAACGCTGGTTATGCCAAAAGCTTTTGGCCACCTACGATGGACCGTTTGTTATTATTAACAGACTCACGGAAGTCACGTATAACAGAGCTCGCCTCACGGCGAGTGGTAGAAGAGCTGCCAATACACAAGTGGTCCATGTCGCCCGCTTGAAATTGTTCACGTCAAGGCAAATGGCGGGCTTCGTCTGTGACGAGGGGAATGTTACGCATGAAGAAAACGAAGACCGGTGAACGTGCTTGCGGTCCCGAGTAGAGGAAGGAAGAGAACGACACTGAGTTGATTAACCAGCTGGCCGCTCTTGCGCTCACCTTCGCGACCTAAAGTAAACGGTCCCCTCCATCTGTAAGGGTTAAAAAAACGGTCTCCTTCGCGCGTAACAATATATATATATATATATATATATATATATATATATATCTTTCTCCCCTTTCTTTCTATTACCCTATTCGTTTCCGCAGCGCAGGGTAGCCAAACGGACTCTTGACAGGTTAACATCCCTGCCCTCTTTTTATCTCTCCCTCTCTTTCTGCACTAAATGGAGGGAAAGTTTTCATTTGAGCATAATATACGGGAGAAAACATATGCCTGCGCATGCTCGGCGAGCATGCTTTTACCAATGACATAAGTGCGCAGGCCTCGCCACATCGAATGTGCGTTCTCTAGAGCATGCTTTAACGTGAAGAACATTGGTTGTCTACTTCAGCGGCTTTGAACCTATCTATCTGTCGTCATCACAGCTTCACGATATCTTACTCTTGTCAGGCAGCCGCCGGCGCGCCTTCTTCTCCGACGTAGTGGTCCATGTTTGCAATTACCTCGGGCTGCTTGTTAAGAATTCGGGGTCCTGATGCAGCCGTGGTCGTTGCATCGTCATCATTACACATTTTTCATCCGACTGTCGCCATGCCATCCTCATCTCACCATCGTGGTCACAAAGTTGTTGTCATGCGGCCGTCGTTGCACTACCGTTTTATCATTGTTATCCCTTCAAGTAACGCATTCCATTGTTATTACGCCTTCGTCATCATACCGCCTTCTTTGTTGCATCCACGTCAATATTTCTTCGTCGTTGTATTTTAATAACAATGTGGTCATTCAATTGTGAATATACCGCCCTTGTCACACCGTCGTCGTCAGTCAGTCGCTATCACGCCTCCACTGTCAGACCGTCATCATAATGACGTTGTGACCGCGCCATCATCGTCAGCTTCGTCATTCGACTGTCTTCACAACTTCGACGTCACGGTGTCATCGCCATACAGGTTTCGTAATACAGTAGTCCCACTATTCGTATTGTTGCGCGAAGGACGAGCCAGTAGACGAGCAACTATTTACAGGGTATATTTACAACAGTGGTTGTAGCGCTGACAGGTTAGATTCACAGCGCGAGCCCGGTTCGTTCATCCTCCTCTTTTCTCGAGTGATGGCGCCCACGCGCTTCGTTCAAACAATCAAATACAACACGCGTGTAGCATAATCCTCCGGCGGCAGAAGCGGCGTCCCGCAGCGTCTAAATGTCATAGCTGGGAGGGTGATGCTGCTTCAGTCGTGTAACGTGCACGATATCACTCGACTGGGAAGCAGATGGGGCGTCAGGGGCGATATCGTAGGTGACGGGAGTCACAGCACGATCGAAGCACTCGGTATGGGCCTGTGTAATGAGGCAGTAGTTTTTCTGACGGGCCGGCCTGACGCGACGAGCACCAGAGGACCAGGCGGGAAGTGCACGTCCCGGTGTCGCTGGTTGTACAAACGCCTTTACTCTCTGGGGATTTCAGAAGGTGGTCACGGGCAATATCCCTTGCGTGCGCACAGAGGGCGATGGCGTCAAGTGCATATTTAATGGTCGGTGCCGTGTGAACAGGGATGGTTGTGTCGAGGGGCAGTGCTGGTCCTCGGCCGAACAGAAGAAAAAAATGGGGAATAACCAGCGGTGTAGTGGCGCCAGGAATCATAAGCAGTTTAGTAGAGTAGTTTGCTGGGCCAGTTGGTGCATGGTGAACGTATAATGGTTTTCAGCAAGTATGGACGCGACCACAAGTAAGTAGAAACGGAGAGGACAACGCTGGACTTACAACTGAAGTTTATTGTGATAACATTCCAAAAATCTCCGCCACGCATGCGTGTACACCCAAGAACAATAACAAGGTTTGTAGTCAATTATCAACAAAAGTTATACGCGTACACAAAAGCGAAGTCCCACCCATTCCCGACAAAGGCAACAACACGTGGATTAACATGATAAATTTAGAAATTGCAGTTCTTTATCAGTGATATGAACCGAAGGTTCACTCACACATGTATGCGCACCCAACTTTTTCATGTGGAACGCTTCGCTAATTTCTCTTTCCAGTTTGCTGAGAAACGCGACAAACAAATGACAAACAAATGTGACAAATACATTTGACAAACGGTAGAGCGACGTCCCAGTCAGTGTGGTCGGAAGAGACATATTTCGCGAGCATGTCTGTGAGAGTGCCATTGAGACGCTCCGTGAGGCCATTTGTTTGCGGATGGTATGACGTGGATAGCTTGTGCCTCATGACACAGCACTGGAAGATATCCACAACTGTTGATAGGGATGTCTGGCCACGGTCTGTGAGAAATTGTCACGGAGCTCGATGTTATAAAATCACGTCGCATAGAAGAAAATCAGCGACATATGTTGCGCAGCTAGTAGGAAGCGCTCGGGTGATGGCGTAGCGCGAGGCGTAAGCCATGGCCACACCGATCCACCTGTTCCCAGGTGTATAAAGACGAAAAGGGCCAAGTAAGTCCAAACCAACCCGAAAGAATGGTTCCGCAGGAATGTCGAGTGGTTGAAGGTACCCAGAAGGCAGCGTCGATGGCGTCTTGCATCGCTGGCATTTCTCACACGCAGCTACGTATCTTCGAACGGAGCGAGCAAGCCCTGGCCATAAGAAGCGTCGGTGGATCCGGTCGTAGGTACGTGACACACCCAGGTGACCGGCAGTGGGGAGGTCATGAAGTTCGTGTAGAACAGCCGAGCGAAGATGTTTAGGGATCACAAGGAGTATTGCATGGCCCTTGGAGGTAACGTTGTGGCGGTAGAGTACGCCACCTTGAAGTGTGAATAAGCGAAGGGAACTGTCGGTAAGTGACGATTCCAGGCGGTCAATGATGATACGCCAGGACGGGTCACGGCGCTGTTCGTCCGCGACATGGAGCGGTGGAAAAACAGAGAGAACACAGGCGTCGGTGTCATTATCAGACGTAGAGGTCACGTCTTCGACTGGGTAGCTAGAGAGGTAATCTGCGTCCTGGTGTTGGCGTCCCGACTTGTAAGTCACTGTGTAGGGATATTCTTCTTGTCGGAGGGCCCAAAGACCGAGTCGGCCAGTAGGATCCTTGAGCGATGAAAGCCAACAGAGCTCATAATGGTATGTAATTACTGAGAAGGCCTTGCCATATAAATATGAGCAGAACTTTAAAACCACCCAGACGAGAGCAAGACGTATGCGCTCGGTAATCGAATAGTTGCGCTCTGCAGTTTTCAGGAGCCGGCTAGCGTAGGCTATAAGGCCGTCCTGTCCGTGTAGGCGTTGCGATAAGACGCCGCCGATCCCGTAACCACTGGCATCGGTTCGGACCTCTGTAGGTGCGGACGGGTCAAAGTGGGCCAAGAACGGTGGATAGGTGAGAATCGCAATAAGGCGTGAAGATGGGGCAGCCTGAGGGGAACCCCACGTAAAAGACACGTCTTTCTTCAGAAGTTCAGGGAGTGGTCGAGTGATTGCTGCGAAATCTTTCACGAACCGTCAGAAATAACAGAGCCCTATCAAACTACAAACGTCCTTGGCAGACTGAGGTGCAGGAAAAGCCGTTACTACTCGAACCTTCTCTGAGTTGGGTTGTAGTCCGGCAGCATCGACGAAATGGCCTAGCACTGTAATCTGTCGGCGCCCGAAGTGGCACTTCGATGAGTTTAATTGGAGCCCAGCCTTGCGGAAGACGTAAAGGATAGCTGCGACGCGCTGAAGGTGCGTCTAGAATGCAGGAGAAAACACAAGGACGTCGTCGAGGTAACAAAGGCAAGTTGGCAATTTGAAACCTTGAAGCAGAGAGTCGATCACCCGTTCGTACGTGGCGGGGGCATTGCATAAACCGAATGACATAACCTTGAATTGGTAGAGGCCATCTGGAGTGATGAAAGCGGTCTTTTCTTGGTCTTGCTCATCGACGAAAATCTGCCAAAAAACAGATCGAAGGTCAATAGACGAAAAGTATTTGGCACCGTGAAGACAACCAAGAGCGTTGTCGATTCGTAGTAAAGGGTAAACATCCTTTTTAGTAATTCAGCTTAAGCGGCAGTAATTGAAGCAGAAACGATACGTGCCATCTTTCTTTTTGAGGAGCACGACCGGCGACGCCCAAGGACTCGGAGAGGGCTCAACAATGCCTCTGGCGAACATCTTGTTTAATTCCTCCTCAATAACTTGCCGCTCTGACGTGGACACGCGATACGGTCGGCGGTGAATGCGAACAGCATTACCAGTGTTTATCCGATGCTTAACAAGGGACGTCAGACCAAGGGGTCCATGGTCGGTGTCCAGTATGCCGTGGTAGGAAAGCAAAAGTCGATATAGGGTGGCTGCTTGGTCAGGTGAGAGGTCAGGAGCGACCATAAGACGTAATGGGCCGCCGAGGTTCAAGGCATCCTGTGGGTAATCAGGAGATTCTGCAGACGCGTCGGCTGCAAAAGCAGTGACGTGGTCGTCTGTCGCCGACCGGAGCGTGGCCATCGTCATGCCTTCAGGTAACACTTGCTTCGTCAAGCCAAAAATAATAATGGGGGGACACATCCTATTAGCGGCAAGGGTAACGGCGGAGTGTGGCACAGAGATGCCGCGCGCCAGGAGGACATCATGAATAGGTGGGACGACATAGTTGCTATCAGGCACGGTTGCCACTTAGGCCTATTCGACGAAGGGTAGGGCTTCTTGAGGTAAGCGAACAAGCGCTGTAGTCCAGAGGGTGTCAGGTTGTTCGAGGCGAACGTCTGAAAGAAGAGGAAGTTCGAGGCACAGCGTACCGGTGGAACAGTCGATGAGGGCAGAATGCGTCGTTAGAAAGTCGAGCCCGGAGGTATAGGTCATAAGGGTAACTGGTCAGCACAGTGAACTGGACTGGAACTTGGCGGCCAGCAATTTCTATGCGAGCAGTGCACATAGCCCCGACGGCAACAGTTGCGCCATTGGCGACACGTACGGCTCGAGGGATGCCAGCCGTAAGAACTTTTTTGAGGCGACGACATAAGTTAGCGCTCATTATGGACGCTTGGGCTCCAGTATCAAATAATGCCGTCACCGGAACACCATCTACGTCTACTTCAATTAGGTTGGTGTTGGCGAGGAGCGTCAACAGAGAATTTGGAGAGGACGGACGTGATGCAGCACTACCTCCAATAGCTACATGGCCTAGTTTTGCGTCCGTCGGTTTCGCGAGGAAAAGCGGCTAGGTTGGGGTGACAGGGAGCGACGGCGTTCAGGCGAAGGCGATCGCACGGAGGAGCGGCTGTCAGGGGCATCAGAAGTAGGGTACTGAGGGCGAGGTGAATAACGGCGAGTGTCGGCGTATGGGCAAGGAGCAGGGAATGAGCTCCAGTACAGCGGCATCCAGGTGGTGAGACAGTAGCGGGATACATGACCAACACGGTGGCAGCGGAAGCTGATCGGTTTGTCGTCGGGGTTCACCATTCAGCAGAATTGCGTACTCTGGGAGCGAAATACTGGTCATTACAGGTTGTGGACATGGGAATGGGTGCCAAATCAGGTCGGGAGACAGATCAGGTGGTAGGGATGCCAACGTTTGCAATTTCTTGAAGCACAACTGTTGAATAACGAAAATAGTTGATACCACTTGGGCAAAGGTACCGTCAGGGGGCCGTGGATCATCAGCGCCCCCTGTAGATGACACTGTGTACAGCTGTACGTGATCTGATTGAAGAAAGTTGCGAAGTAGCTTTTATGAATTCCTGCGCTTTGTCACTTGGGCCTTTTATGGAACTTCTCACATTTGACCTGTGAACCACTGTAGTGTCCTTTAACAAGGATGTCTTCATTCAGAGAAAGGGTATCTGCATCAGATCTAAGGTTGCTCCTGTATTGTGTGACATTTTTTTATCAAAGTTTGACAGTAATGTAATTTAAAGGCTGCAGGACAAACGTGTTGTGTGGATTTTTAGTTATGTGGATGATTTTGTTTAGTGCTTTTAAGGTCAAATTCCGATGATAGCCTTGAATCAAACGCGGGAAGGATATTAACGTGTTTCGAGGAGTCTTCCGGGATCTCCAGTTCACGTTCGAACTTTGCAAGGAAAAGTTGATCAGATTTCTTGATTTGGAAATTAAATTTAAAAGTGAGGGTCATGTGTTTTTGTGGTATTTCCCTAGATAAAAAAAATGCTTCTCCCGTACGAATCGGCCCACTCCAAATTAATAAATCGTGGCATAGTTTCCTTGTGCTTGACGAATGCTCTTAACAAGAGTTGCACCCACTAATTGCAGGAGAGTTTTGAAGCCCAGAAGGCGAGATTAATGTGGGCGGGGTACCCGGTCTCACTTTTGATGACTGTGTCAGAATCCTTGTTTAGAAAGTTCACAAAAAAGAAAACCGTGGAAACCGCGGGCAACAATGAATATTCAAAAAGAAAAAAGGTCGTAGCGATGCCGTATTTGCATGGCTTATCTAGTAATTTTATGAGGGTGGCCACAAGGAATGGCGTCACACTAGCCTTTTCGGCGCCGAGCAAACTGGTTAGGTAGTGCAAAAGCATCACAGGAGTGAAGAAAGATGCGACTAGTGGCTGTGGAAAGAAGCACACCACTTTTTTTAAGAAAAAGTGTGCATCTTCGGTTGTGTATTGCACACTTCTCTCATGCGGACTGTCCCATATTGGCCAGAAAGGTCGTTGCATTAATGACCGCATGCGTGAGCATCGCTATTTGCTACCTACAGGTACAGGAGAGAACTTGCCATTGCATTGCAAAACGCACGATTGCCGACCAATTTTTGATAGCGTATCGATAGTGGGGAGAGAGCGCAGTAAATTGGGAAAAGAAATTAACGAAGCGTTC
The DNA here is from genome assembly GCF_023375885.2 of Dermacentor andersoni. NCBI lineage: Eukaryota > Metazoa > Arthropoda > Arachnida > Ixodida > Ixodidae > Dermacentor > Dermacentor andersoni. The sequence goes on along the minus strand of NC_092816.1, from coordinate 199,984,609 downwards.
CACATGAAAATGTTGGGCGCGCATACATGTGTGAGTGAAACTTCGGTTCATATCAATGATAAAAACTTCAATTTCTAAATTTATCATGTTAATCCAAGTGTTGTTGCCTTTGTCGGGAAGGGGTGTGACTTGGCTTTTGCTACGTGTATATCTTTTGTTGATATTTGACTACAAACCTTGCTATTGATCTTGGGTGTAAATGCATGCGTGGCGCAGATTTGTGGAATGTATTCACAATAAACTTCAGTTGTAAGTCCAGCGTTGTCCTGTCCGCTTCTACTTCTGCTCGCGTCCGTACTTGCTGGAAACCATTATACGTTCATTATGCGCCAACTGGCCCAGCAAACTGCTCTACTAAAGATGTTCAACATCTTTTAATTCACGCTGGAAGCACTTATCATAGCTTGCAAATAAACAATTAGGTAGTGAACTCAAGTTGACACCCGCCTAATGTGGAAACCGAAACATTTCGCACCTGTCACTACATAGAGATTGGTAGTTATTGTTGTGCCACCCAGTGTCCCAAGCTTGCATCAAAGACGTTCATTGGAAAGCGGCAGATATTCAGAGGACCCTGTGGTACATACTCAATGGAACGTACCAAAGCTGGCGTTAGAGAAGTTCATTGAAGAGGGGAACATACAGAATGGCACATACCCGGTGGACCTAGTGGCGTATACCCACGGGAACAGTTCAAAATTTAAGGCTGTGCTAACTCTGGGATGGTCCCGCATTTTGAGACGGCCAATATGCAGAACAGGCTCCCGAAAACGACGAGATACCATATACCGATTAGAGAAGACTGGGTTGAACTCGTCAAAAATGCTTCCCCTTAAAAGAAATTGCACAAGGAAGCACTCAGAAAAGCTGTTATATCCCCAGCTCTATGCTTCGGCTATATTTGCTGCGGCCGCAGTTAAAATCGGTAATCTGTTCTTTAGAGTACTGCTCTGCATTCCTACGGCGAGCATCGGACTTGCGCCTCGTATCCGAGCGAAAGGATGCAGCGAAGGATGAGAGCGAACGCGGAGCGCAGGCGGCAGATGAAAGACGGTGATAGCGAAGAAAGCTAGAGGATGAACGCGCAAGAGGAGGGTATGGTGAACGCGTGTGAAGAAGAGCGTAATGACGCACAAGGCGGGTTTTGCGGCGACCGTGGCTACGAGAGGGCACCAGAGTAGCTAGTGTCGTCTGTATGGAAACAAAGCACTATTTGAGCAGAGGTCTTTCCGCAGCGGCTGCTGTGAATCGCACCGACGCACAACCCCCGCGCCGGCTATTACGATCACCTGATTAGCGAAACAGTGGTGCCATACATCGCTCCGTTTGCAGCGTGCCACACGAGACACATTGCCCACGCCAGCCAATATATCGCAAAATGAAAACACGTATGCATATTTTGCACGTGACGTCATATCCCCCCCACTACTAGCCACATTACAGCTGCGTTTGCATTCGCCGTTCGCGTCTACTTGTATGCGCCGCATGTTTGCTCTCGTGAAAGCTTTCAAATGGCAATCGTCAGGAGCCCTGAATTGTGCAGTTTCTACATGGACGAGCTTGTAGGGCCAATGCGAGCTCACTACAAAGAAAAGATCGGAATGTGCGACGGCGTGGACCCATACCAGCTGCACGTCAGCGTGGATGCCAGTTCAGATCCCGAGGCGCACCAGTCCATGGCGTACGTGGATATTATTATCTTGTCCTGTCCACAAGCTACGCCACGCTGAACGAAATGAATGCCCTACAAATTACTCCGCGAGCGGTTGGGCGGGGAACGTTGGAGCGAAGCAGCGAAGCGCCTGCCGTCGGGTCTTACCCTCGTCCTCCGCGAGGTCAGTCAATAAAAGCAGATGTTCCTTGGCGTGCGGCAGAGAAAACTATCTCAGTATTTTTTGAGCTCCTCCGCTCACGGAGAGCTTTCTTGCCACATAGGTTCAACCATATGCAATTTTTCACCAATCTTCAAGTCGTGTGTCCGCTTCTTTCTTCGAGTTTGGTTTACAGTGAGGTGCAGATCCTTGCATATGTACTTACATTGTTGCGTGAAATAGTAGCAGCAATTTATAGTTGAAGCATGCAGTAATCTTCGGTATTTACCGCACGTTTGTGAGAACTGCAGTAGCTGAACACGAGCCACTTGGTCCAATTAGGTGCTGTTTGACATGGTAATGTGTGCCAATTCAGCCATTTATATCAGAAAAGAAGCAATATGTGCTTTTGAGGTTATATCAGAATGAAGCAACATATGCAGAAGTCTTTGTCAAAACTTGGCTTACAAGCTAAACTTTATTTTCAATTTCAGGTCTACCATTCCCAAAAACTCAGGTAGGCACCCCTCAAACCTTGCTTTTTGTCTAAACTGCTGGCTCCATCATCACAGTCATTTCTATATGCACGGCAGGAGCTCGAGAAGCGTGCTCCCACGTCACGTCAGTATCATACTATTTACTGTGGAGACAGCTGTGCACCTGAATGATGCAAGAACATGTACAGAGAAGAGGAACGCATCGCTTCCAGCCAGCAGCCCAGGCACAGAGTACAAGCGTCTCCAGAACATGAACGGTTGGTCATCAAGGATGAAGAAGCGAAAGATGCAAGATATTCATTTGCAGGTGAATATAATTAGGCTCCAGCATGCTAGACACAAGCCTAAATAGCGAGGCCACCTTCTCTTACAGAAGAGATTAATTTGCTGTACTCTAGAATTGCAGGTTCGGGAGTTAAACCAGCTCTCTTCATGGTGCTCACCATGTAAAGTGCAACGTTTCAGTCACCCCGCGGTGTAGCACGGGATGTTTGCTCTAATTGTCATTTGCAAATGCACTATCTGAGGACCTGGATACACTCGCTCAACGTGGCGAAGATTTCCTCAGCAACCTCCACATCACAGAAGATATGGTCGACGATGTTGAAGGCAGCACAACAGGACAATCAAACTTCTTCAGATGGTATCGCTATCGCGTTGGGCGAATTACTGCTTCTGTCTTGAAAAGTGTGCTCCATAAGCTTGAATGAACTTTCAGTCAGCCTTCTGAAAAAAATACGCTGCCTAGTACAGCGCAAGTCTGCTGCTGTGTCAGAAGCATGGGGGCTGCATCGTGAACGTGGCGACATCAGGACCTATACAAAAGAAATGGTGCAGCAGCACACAAGCTTCGAGCACTTCAGGCCAGGGGTCTATTTGAATACTAGATACCACTACGTTGCTGCCACACCAGATGCAATAGTTAACTGCAAATGCTGTAGTGAAGGTGTTGCTGAACGTAAGTGCCTTTGCACCCTTGCTAGTTGTGTAATGCCTAAAACAAGCAATGACCCTATCTTTTGCCTTGAGACATTGAAAGGGAACCAGACCCTCAAGATGGCTCACCCATACTTCTTCAGGTCCACGCTGACATAGCAGGGTGTAATGATGCGTAGGTGACTGTGTAGTGTGCACTCCATTATCTGTGCTCATAGAGAGCTTTCTCAAAGACGAAGCATTTTTTTTTTTACTTTGTAGTGCCAACTGCACAGAAATTCTACACATACGCCATCATGCTGGAATTATTTGCAGCTTACTCCACGCGGGAAGCTACAACGAGCAGCTGCGCTGGCGACACCGAGGAAAACGCATTTTGCTTTTGCAGAGGCCCAGAATGTGGCTAAATGCAAGCAAGCAATGACCTACAGTGCAAATACCAGTGATATCATTACACTTGCATCGTTATCAAGACGGCCCCAAAGCAAAAGCACTGGTACTGCGAAGGGTGTACTGCCAGGAGAAATAAACAACAATCCATCAGCCTGGCTAATGAACAAACTGTCCGTAGAACGAGTTCAAGTTTTATGCCGTCGTTGTTACATCGTCGACCTCACAATGTCATCGTCACAGCGTCACCATGATAATGCCATTGTCAAGACCCGTCACAGTGGTGAGCATGCTGCCACAATCGCTCTAATCTGTGTTTTCTTGCCTGTAAGATGCTACCCACCCGGTCTGTTTTGAGCACCTGTGCAATTATCTTGTGACTGAAACTTTAAGTACGACTTCACAATATCAAAGTTTGACTTGATCATCTCTTTTTTTCAGGAAAGTGCTGTGCGCTGTGAATTTGTATTCTTTTTGGGGCTGAGTTACGAGTCTGGCTTTCAGGCCTCAGCAGCACAGATATTATAATTTAAATGCCCAGTCAGCGTGGCAGAGTAATGCAGATCAGCACGTTCCGAGTCTACTGTGTGGTTTTGCTGTCATGAACAGTTTAGAGAAATGGTGATAAATTATGAATTTTTTTGTTTGCTGAACGTGATTGACCCGCATTATTGTAAGTGGTACAGTGCGCAATATTTACAGTAATGAGACCTGTATAACGAAATATTTGAAAGAAACGGGGAGTCAAACACTGCAAAAATGTTTCACCCCCATTATTGAAAGCCCTGCACATGCCTATGGAGGTAGCAAATACATTTTGCTTATATGCATACAATTTCACTGCAACAACGTTATTTATTTAATTATTGATACTGTCAGCTCATCAAATGGTCATTACAGGATTGAGATGAATAGAGCAAAAATGAAAGAATATGTAATCCGGAATTTCTCGACGGGTACAGAAATGAAAGCACTAGAAGTGGTGTGGGCAAAATAACAGACTATATTGTTTTCCAACTTGTACAAACCTCTGCATTAACACTAAGCTGTGCCTACATTGCCAAACAGTTGCACAACCAATGGCAAGAAACATTTAGTGTGCCTACAGTTCCGGCATATGCGCATAAGTTCAGAAGATATGAAGTGCCAATTTAAAAAAACACATATTCTCTTTACTTTTTCTAGAAAATAATCTAAATATGTTGGTTTCAGAATAGCGTCCGGAAGTCATTTCGCCTCACTGGTACCTATAAAAAAACTAAATGTAAGGCATTCGGCAAAGACAGAAGTAGGAGGAATGTACATGTTGTCCTGTGCCTAGAATGGGTGTTTTGCTGCAAGCCAAGGTAGCATTCTTGTTTATGCGAACATGACCATGACTAATAAGAAAGGAACTTTCACTTTTGAAAGGAAGTTCTAGATTCTAATGAGTGTAGTTTATTGATATTGTGAAGTTCAGAAGGGCAGTGCTGTAAAGTTAAAGCCAGAGTTACTCATTGTAGACCGCAGGAACCACTGATGTGCACAGGTTGGTGAGAGCACAATAGACAGTTACTTCCTTGCCAAAAGGCCTGCACTCATCTCCTGGTTTGGAGGCAACATTGTGAATTGGCTGAACAGCCTTCATTATGAGATACTCATCGCGCACAAGGCCAATCACTGGTGGCACGTGGATTCGGAAGTTGGCTAGCTTTCTAGTTTATTTTTCGATGTCTGCAGCTGTCAGCTGCTTCTAGCCCTTACTAAATGCAGGTATGAGCAGCTTAGCACAGTAGTGACCCACTGAGTCAGTAATGTCAAATCCTCAAACAGCCAGAATTAAATCTCCTTGCGACAATTTCTCCAGCATGCAACAGTGTTCCGTTACGTGTTATTCACTCGTTCTGCCTCCCCAGCCTTGTGAAATGTAGATATGGAGCCCTGGGCGCATATGCATATTAACAACTTTACAGTGTTCAAGTTCTTATAATTAGATCACGTCTCGCTCCTTGTGAGCAAGGACGATAGCCTTTCAATTCTAACTTCAAATCAATCGAATATAACGGCTACCTTTTACCCAAAGGAATAAAGAATGCCTGTGCCATAGTCCCCTGAATGTCGCTTCTAGACTGCCAGGATATCAGAGACTCAAGTCTCCAAAGTGCAGGGGCAAGCCACATGTCAAAAATACTGCTTATGGTCGCGCACGATGCACAAAATATATGTGCAAGGTCCTGGTGTGGCAAGTTTACCTTAAGCTTCATTTAATATACAACAAATTCTTCAAATTCGGGTAGCCCATTCTGTGGCCTGTGCTTCGCCACACATTAGATACGCTGAAATACTGCCACAACATGGAACATTTTAACAATGCAGTGTAGAAAGCTACTTTTCCATTGTCCTCGCGAAGTAATGCCTCAGAAGTTTCTTGAACATTTTTCCTTCCACTTGCACACCTCTGAAGGGAGTCTTCGGTTGTCGGTCCGAAGTGCCTGCACGTTTGCATTATGAGCTCTGTCTGCACAGGAGCCTGCGCTGCGAAAAAAATTAAGAGTTAGGTTTTGCACACTTAGCACCAAGACAGATAGTCATTCAATTGATAACTTATGTAAAAATGGTTTGTCCAAATTTTCGTATGCATATTTTTAAAGCCTCATCGCAGCTTGTAGGCGGCGAACAACTGTTGGGCTCTTGTTACAAGCCAGTAAACCCTTTCATGCAGGGAGTCCTCTGTTGATGAAAACTGGCAGCCTGTCACGCTAGTTGGGGTAGCGAGTGCTTTCATTTCGCTGGGTTTTTTTTTTTACGCTGAAAGCATGCGCCCTAAGCTGCCCTTCCTTCGTCACTGCCATAACCCAGATGTAATGTAGACGCCCAATCTGGATTTGCATCGCGAATCAGCTTCGACGGTTTGCCTTCAAATGAAAGCTCGTGCGCAAAGCGGAATTCTGCAGACATTCAAAGATTGCTTAGCATATCACTAAGGAAAAAAAAAACACATACCAAGAACTGACGAGGTGAAGCAGTTTGGATGCCGTAAAAGAAAATAAATGTGGAGTTTTACGTGTTCAAATCACGATCTAAATATGAGGCACCCGGGAATGGGGGGTGCCGCGTTAATTTTGACCACCCAGAGATATTCAACGTGCACTGCAACACAAGTAAACGTGCGTTCTTCAGAGCAAGAAAAGTGGCGCTTTCGCTTTGGCCTTTACGATCATGCGTGGTGTACAGTGATTTGGCGTGTTATACAGGATGTGCCAGCTAGCTTTAGCCAGAGGTAACATATATGCAAATACCACGTAG